>NC_080685.1:109460936-110060936 GCF_030445035.2 Dasypus novemcinctus | reverse complement strand
TTTCAGTAGGCCAGGGTATGTACCTATTAATGAAGTTGCTGGATCATTTGTTAACTTTATGTTTTAACATTTTGAGGAACTGCCAGGCTGTTTTACACAGTGGTGATAACCATTTACATTTCCGCCAGCAATATATAAGGGTTCCAATTTTTCCACATCCTCCCCAGCACTTGTTTTCCATTTTTTGTTGTTTTGTTTTTTGAGTATAGCAAACCCAGTGGGTGTGAAGTAATATTTCATTGTTCTTTTGATTTGCATTTCCCTAATGGCTAATGATATTGAAAATCTTTTCATATGCTTATTGGCCATTTTAATATCTCCTCTGGAGTAATATCTATTTGAATCCTTTGCCTGTTTTTTAATTGGGGTATTTATATTTTTGTTTTGTTATAAGAGACAATCTTTTGGCTTTTGCTGTCTCAGAAATAGTTTTGATTCTTCACTGTTGAGCTTGGGTTAGTGGCATAGATTCACCCCTGAAAACATACTTAAGGTCTCACTGCTACTTTTAAGTATGATGATAGTTGGGCAGACAGATTTCCATGTCTGACTGAAGGACGGTTTTCTTATGAAAAATGTTTTCAGAAGTATAATTGGATAAATAAGAGTATTATTGCTTTGTCATTGAAAATGTACTCTTTATGCTGTAATTTCGTTTTCGATTAATCCCATCAGCAAATTAATGATGATACATTGTCTCTGGTTGGTACTATTACTGGTATTCTCTGGAAGTGTTAAAGCAGTATCTGGACAACTACTTAGTGGCTTGTTATAGAAGAAATTCATGCATAATAAAGGTTTTTGGATTGGATATCCTTTGAGATTCCTTCCAGCTCTGAGATTCTGTTTCTATTTCCTGGAGCTGGAGTTTGTCCCAGTGAAATCATATGAACAGTATTGTATCTTATTTTCATCCTCATTGTATAAAGAATATGATTCCAGAAGTCATGTAGATTTATACTTTGAACATAGAACAAAGTATTACTGTACTTCACTGTCTGCTTTTTAAAAGATTTAAATTATTTCACCTTGTTGTACTTGAAAAGTTTGCTTTCCTTAAGTTTTAAAGAATGTGCTTTTCTTCTTACAGATTAGCAAGACATCTACAAAAAGAGGCCCAAGCGCAACATAATAATTCTGAATTCACAGAAGAACAAAAGGTACCATAAAACAATCTCTAGATATATCAGATTACAAATGAGAAGTGTTCTGTCTTGATAGTCCATTAAGCAAAAGAATAAACAAAAAACTGTTCTACTTTTAATTAAAGAGAATAATACAAATTTTGTTTTGCCCAAGTTGAATTTTTATCAAGTGATTCATATGATTTATCACTTAATGAATTTCTTTAATCATTTTGGCCTAGCAGAAGCCATTTTGCCTTTGTTAACTCCTAGTAGAGGCCATCCACACTTTGATTGGGTATCCAGAGACTGGAGTTTGTCTAGAGTCACTTGGGGATTTAGAAGGATTGTGAGTAATTGCATCCTACCTCAACACTTATTTCACTCTGAACTTTCTTAACTCCTTTTCTATTTCCTCTCAATAAAAACAAATCAAAAAACAAATAAACAAAAAAGACCCACTGCTGGAAAAAACTAGTTCCAGTCAAGAATATTGCATAAGTATTTGTCACCAAAATAAATGCATACAGTTGCAAAATGTTTCAATGCTGCTTTTTTCCTTGAATAAATTTTTTGTGTGTCAAGTTGACTCCCTATACTATTAGAGATTATGAAAAATGGGATACTTTAAGAAGCTTTAAGGTACCTTAAGAAAGGGGAGGAAACAACTCCCATTTTCTCCTGGCTCAAAGTATCTACTGTTAAGTCAACTTTTAATCTTGTAGATAAAAAAAAAAATTATTGTTGGTGTTAGTCCTTCCCTTAAATATTCATGTGATAAAATTCATCTCTTAAGAAAAAGCAATGTGCAAACTATGGTAAACTAATTTTCTTCTACTCTTTTTCTTTTGCACAAAGGGCTAGGGGCAGGAGTGAAATTTTGCACACATTTTAAGTCAAGTCTAAACAGCTTTGTATTAGTCCTTACTCTTAGTTTTAGGATTTTAGGAAGAAAAAACACCCAGTTATTTGGGTTAGCCACATTTCCTGTACAAGTTAGTATTTTTGCATTTTTTAAATACTTAGGGGGTGGCGGACTTGGCCCAGTGGTTAGGGCGTCCGTCTACCACATGGGGGGTCCACGGTTCAAACCCTGGGCCTCCTTGACCCGTGTGCAGCTGGCCCATGCGCAGTGCTGATGTGCGCAAGAAGTGCCCTGCCATGCAGGGGTGTCCCCCGCGTAGGGGAGCCCCACGTGCAAGGAGTGCGCCCTGTAAGGAGAACCGCCCAGCGTGAAAGAAAGTGCAGCCTGCCCAGGAATGGCACCGCCCACATGGAGAGCTGACACAGCAAGATGATGCAACAAAAAGAAACACAGATTCCTGTGTGACTCACAACAACAGAAGCGGACAAAGAAGATGCAGCAAATAGACATAGAGAACAGACAACCGGGGTGGGGGTAAAGGGGAGAGAAATAAATAAATAAATCTTTAAAAAAATAAATAAATAAATCCTTTATCTAATGTTTTTGTTTTTGTATTTCCCTCCAATAAAACATGTTACAATTAAAAAGGACATTTTCTTTTTTCCTTATGAATTGCTAATAACCATAAGAATTATTTATGCCTTTGTGGACCTATTGTTTTTTGTTTCTCCTTGTTTCCTTATTTTTGTATTAGTGTACATTTTGAACAGTTCTGCTTAGAATTTGCAATTTATCTGAAACAACTTCTGTTGTAGGAGATATGCTGTAATCCTTAGAACATTGAGAGAGCTTACTTTAGTCTTTCTGAAATCTAGATTCCAGACCCGGAGACTTACCCAGAGTGAGATGACCTTTTGTTAGAACATCTCTGTAGATTTAGGAGACTTGGAATTTTAGCCCTGGAAAAGAATGACCACAGAGGAAATGGTTGACTTGTTTAAGGAAAGGAGCAAAAACTATATTCTTTACTACATTGAAACTGATTAGCTGGCATCACAGAATTGGAACTTAAGACACCTACATTTTGATGAACAGTTTCTCAAATATCTGAGTAAATTAACAGCTAGCAAAATATGAATATGAAATTTTAGGAAATTCAATTTTTTAATGATTTGAGTAATTTATTTGCCTAGAATTTGCATACTTTCTCTAACCAAATATAAAGTGAATTGACCTTCTAAAACATACTAAAATTACACACACACAAAACACTATCAAGAAATGAACCTTGTTCTTTCATCATCATGATGACGATTAGTCTAGTGAAAACAATTATCTTTTCCTTAATTTTGTTTTTTAACTTTATAAGGTTGAAATTTTTCTTTAATTTATCGCTATTTCTTAGCAGCCACCTGTCTATCTTTTGGCAGTTTCTTTTTCATTGTAAAGGCCCCCAGATTTTATACTGCAAAAGGACTTGGAAGGTGGCATGATGTAGAGAGAAAGAGTCTGAGATGTGGAGTCAGAAGACTTAGTCTGAATCCTGGCTCTTTCTCTGGGCCTCAACTTCCTTATATATGAAATGAGCAATTAGATAACACTAAATGTTCATAAAAAGTGTCCCTACAGCTTCTCCCTTTGAAGCATTCTGCACCTCCTCCTTTCCTGGAGGCTTCATTTCTGAGGTATTTATTATTTATAATACCTGCCTAGGAGGTATTTGTGGCTGCAGTTGTGACTACAGAGAGAACTGTACCTGCCTGCTTATTCCTTGGGCTTGGAGAAGGACCCTGAAATCACTCTGTACTATGTTATGAATATAAGGCAAGTTGGATGCAAAAGTTTAATTTTCTTAAGAACTGCAAGTGCAACATTCACAAAGGACCAAAACTCTCATGCTGATATATAGGCCTTATTTGAATGTCATTTATGGAAAAGTTACCAGAGAATCCAAGTTAATAAATGATTAGAAAACAAAGATTTCCCAGACATGTTCTGGGGAACATTGGTTCTGAAAAATTAATAGATAGTATTTGAACAGAGAGAGGTGGTGACTTCTTGGGGCTTTTAATATGCTAATATGTATGTCATATTTTTAAAAAAGCGTTTGGGTGTGCAGTGTTTCTTAAATTTATTTTTGGAAGTTCCCCTGCACCTTTCTTAGAACATTTCATTGTATCTACTGTTCTGAAGAACATATGGGTAATTTTGATACAGACTGTTGGGCCTGCAAAATAATTGAATGCCAGACTTGGTACATAAGCCAAAGGAAAGGAACCTAAGTTTTATTTTCTAAAAAAGAAGAAAATAGAGAATATTGCCTATGCTATTTTAAGCAAAATTGTTCTTTATGTTTTCTCTTTTGAATTATATATTCTTTAGATATTTTAAATGTTTTTGTAGCAGTGGCAGTTTTTAGAATTATGCCTTTGGGAAAAAATTTTTTATGAAAAAAACTTTATGAAATTCTTTGCTGTCTAGCCCACAGTAAACTCTCAAAAATGTTTGATAGACAAATGCTTTATTAGGTCTTGGGTTATTGATGTCTATTCATATATGAATATTATTTTAAGATAGACCCTTATTTTTGAGAGAATTAACTTGTGTACATCTTCATAATATTTTAAATGTAAAAAACTCTAAAACAACTACTGATCTCTAAAGTTTTTTAATTGATGATAAAGAGTATAAAAACTGCCTATGGAATTTTATGCATAATATCCTCAAAGATTTCTGGTATAAAATAAGAACATCAGTGATTCTTATTTGATCCTCCCTCATGATTAGTTGACTTAGCTTTTATTTAATTTCTCAATAGTTTTGTCATAACAACTGGGCTTAGTAGCCAAAAAATAGTTGCCAGAAGTGTTCATTCCACTGATTTTTCTTCTTTCATGTAGTAGGTTTTCTCATGTAAGTTTCTGGATAGATTAGAACATCCTGTCTCATGATGCTTAGAAAGATTTTCCCTGTTTTGAATCAAACTTGGTGGTAATGAAAGTTCCAGCACTTTATTTCTTTTTTATATTTTATAGGTTCTTCCCTTTTCACTTTCTTCCTCTTCTCCAGCTCTACCTAGACAGTAGATGACTAGCTGTGTGAATCTAAAAAATTCAGAATGGATTAAGTGCTACTGTGCTAATTATTTTTTCAAACATAGATTATAAGGAAATATTACTCATTTGTTTCATTGCAAGGATAGTGCCAATTTCTCCATAACTTCTAATAAGACTCACAGTTTCTGTTATTTTTTTTTTTACCGTTTGTATTGTAACATAGTTTTAGTTTCCTGGCTGTTAAAGCAAGTAGCATGCAGTGGGTTGACTTAAACAGCAGGAACTGACTGGCTCACAGTTTTGAAGCTAGGAGGTACCGTCAAGGTTATGCTTCGTCTCAGAAGACTGTGGCCTTCTGGGGCTGGCTGCTGGTGGTCCGTGGTCCTTGGCTTTTCTGTCACATGGCAGTGTACATGGCAACTTTTCCAGGCTCCTCAGGTCCATTGACGTCCAGGTTCTGGCTGCTCCCTGCATCTTCCCTTTCTCTATGACCTTCCTTTTGAGGGCTTCAGTAATAGAATTAAAACCTGTCCTGATTGGGCTAGGTCATATCTTAACCAAAGCAACCTCATCCAAAGGTCCTGTTTAGAAGGTTCATACCTATAAGAATGGAATTTTTTTTCACTTAAAAAATTTATTGAAGTGTATCATTCGTACATGAACATACATAAATAATAAGTGCCTAGTAAAGTTGTGAACTTACAAAGCAAACATGTAGGGAAGCAGACTTGACCCAATGGATAGGGCATCCGCCTGCCACATGGGAGGTCCCCGGTTCAAACCCCGGGCCTCCTTGATCCGTGTAGAGCTGACCCATGCACAGTGCTGATGTGCGCAAGGAGTGCCGTGCCATGCAGGGGTGTCCCCTGCGTAGGGGAGCCCCACGTGCAGGGATTGTGCCTTGTAAGAGAGCCGCCCAGTGCAAAAGAAAGTGCAGCCTGCCCAAGAATGGTGCCGCACACACGGAGAGCTGACACAACAAGATAATGCAACGAAAAGAACACATATTCCCAGTGCCGCTAATAAGGATAGAAGCAGTCACAGAAGAACACACAGCGAATGGACACAGAGAGCAGACAACTGGGGGCGGGGGGAGGGGAAGGGGAGAGAAATAAATAAAAATAAATCTTAAAAACAAAAAACAAACATGCATACCATCATACACAGTTTCCATACATCATCACCCCACCACCAGCACCTTGCATTGTAGTGACACGTTTGTTACAAACTGTGAAAGAACATCCTTAAAATATGACTGTTAACTTTAGCCTGTAGGAATGGATTAATTTTAAGAACATGCTTTTCTGGATACATAGCTCCAAGCCATCACACATGTTCAACTCAAAATTTCCCGTTTTAACCACTTTCAAGAGTATAAGTTAGTGGTATTATATTCACAATATTATACCACCATCATCCATTTCCCAGATTTTTTTTTCTTTTTCTCTTTTTTTTCCCAAATTTTTTTATCACCTCAAACAGAAACCCTGTACCCATTAAGCAGTACTCGCCATCCCCCCTGCTTTATCCCCATCTCTTGGTAACCTGTAATTTATTTCTGTCTCTCTGAATTTGCTTATTCTAGGTATTTCATGTAAATAAGATCATACAGTATTTGTCCTTCTATGTTTAGCTTATTTTACATAATATCTTCAAGAATTATCCCTGTTGTGGCATATATTAGAGTTTTTTTATTCCTTTTTATGACTGAATAATATTACATTGTGTGTGTATGCCACATTTTCTTTATCCATTCACTAGTGACGGGCACATGGGTTGATTCCACTGTTTGGCTGTACGACACTATGAACACTGGTCTACCGATACTTGTTGAGTCTCTGCTTTCAGTTCTTTGGGGTATGTATGCACTTAGATGTGGGATTGCTGAGTCATATGGTAATTCCATGTTCAACTTTCTGAGTAACTGCCAAACTGTTTTCTACCATGGCTGCACCAGTTTACAATCATACCAACACTGTACAAGGGTTCCAATATCCAAAACAGGTAGAAGATGCTGGGGAATGAATACATTTACTAATCTGTGTGTATTTTTTTTTTTTTTACCTATTTTTCCTTGTATAAATTGCATACATTTTAGCAAAATTAATTTAGCTTTTTATCGTCCTTTTTATTCCATCTTTTCTTTAACTGCTCTTTTTGAGTTATCACCTTCCCTAGCAATAACCAAGTAAAAGAGCCAATATTCTGAAAATTGAGAACATTTTCCATTTCTAATACCATATTAGGTATGAGCAATTAATTTAAGTAAAGTTCTAACAATTTAAGCCTTCTAAATCAAACTTCGGTTTTTAATCTTAATGTAAATTAGTTAATATTGATAATTATACTTTGGTACACATGACCTTCCTTATGCTTCTTAATTACTTTTCTGAACCTTTTTTCCTAAAAAAGGTGAAGTTTAATTGCTGAAGCAAGTACTTGATTTTGACATCAATAGTAAAATCAAGTGCTACATGTTTTGAAAGTGCTACAGCTGAAATTGGCAGTGTTTCAATCCTTTTTAAATACTGAGGTTGGGTGTGATCTGTTAACATATTTACGAATAATGCCTATTGGTATTTTGAGTCATTCAGTAGGTTATGTATAAAAAAGTATTGCTTCTGCAACTCTGTGATGAAACAGCCACTGAGTGTACACATTGGATGGCGTGTACAAGGCATGGGACTACACAACCCAATAGGAGATGGACCATGGTTAACAGTACAAATATGAGTGTTTTCTCATGAATTATAACAAATGTATAATAATACATGGTGTTAACAATCAGGTGGTTTATGGAAAAAGTTCACCAAATGTAAGCTTCGGACCATAGTTAACAATAATGTTTTGATGATGTTCTTTTATAATTTGTAACAAGTGTTCCACAAAATGTAAATACTCAGTGGTGGGGTGATGTATGGGAATTCTGCACATTATGCATGATTGTTTTATAAGCTGACAACTTCTGTAATATAAAGAAAGTTATTACTTTTGTTGGTCTTCAAGAAATGTTTAAATTTAAAATATTTTAATGGACTCATAGTTGTTTAACATTTTACCTTAATGTTAAAAGCATCTCATTAAATGGATTTTATGATAAAAACAGGAAATGAATTGGTTAATATTTTAAAGGACTTATTCATTGATACATCTCACTTTGTATAGACAAAATTCTTTTGCAAAAACCAAAATTGGAGGTACATAAAATTGGTAAGTTTTATAACTAAACCATATTAAAATAAGTGTGTTGCTTTTTAGTCCAGAGGCATTGATGTCCAAGGCAAGTTGCTTAATTTCTGTGCTTCAGTTTTCATATCTGTAAAATGGTGGGAAAAGTAATATTCTGTCTCTTTTTTTTTTTTTATAAGATTTTATTTTTATTTAATCCCACCCCCCACCCCGGTTGTCTGTTCTCTGTGTCTATTTTGCTGCGTCTTGTCTTATTTCTTTGTCCGCTTCTGTTGTTGTCAGTGGCAAGGGAAGTGTGGGCGGCGCCATTCCTGGGCAGGCTGCTCTTTCTTTCGCGCTGGGCGGCTCTCTTTTCGGGGCGCACTCCTTGCACATGGGGCTCCCCTACGCGGGGGACACCCCTGCATGGCAGGGCACTCGTTGTGCGCATCAGCACTGCGCATGGCCAGCTCCACACGGGTCAAGGAGACCCGGGGTTTGAACCGCGGACCTCCCATGTGGTAGACGGACGCCCTAACCACTGGGCCAAGTCCGTTTCCCCCGACATTCTATCTCATAGGGTTATAGTGAGGATTAAAGGAATTAATGTTCGTAAATCATTGAGGAGAGTCTTTCACTTAGTAAATATTTAATAGTTGTAACCATTATTGTTTTTATTATGTTTTAAATTATTTACTAGTTTTGTGAGATTTGAGTTGTATATTTGAATAACAATTTGAAGATATGAGATTTTAATAGAAAAACTATTACTGGTTTCAGAGTAGTAGGTATTTAAGAGGGTAAATAAATCTATGTGTATTTTGAATCTTGCTGTTACTATATTTAAGTGTAATAACTTCAGAATAAAATCAGGCATGTTTTTAATTGTTATTTTGGGATTAAAAGAAAGTTCTAAAAGTTGTGGAGATGGTTAAATATTGTTACTTGTTCCTTGGCTAAGAGTTATACCTTGCCTAGTAATAGATTACTTTGCAAGTTACTACACCAGCTGTTTATTACAGATATAATAGTTGACTAATACCCAAGTACCAGTGGCCAGGGCAATATTTGTTACTTTTCTTAGTTTCTCATTTACCTTCCAAAGAAAATTGACAAAAGAGAAAAACACCAAATCTCATTTACAGTTTTTTTTTTAAAATATGGTCATGCATGCTTTAATTTTTATTTTTAATTTTATCTTTCTTTAGGAGGCACTGGGGTTTGAACCCAGGACCTCATACATGGGAAGCAGATAGTCAACCACTGAGCTATACCTGCCCCCATCATTTACAAAACTTTTCCAAGTCATCTATACATTTTAGAAAAGGGTCTTTTTTTTTTTTCAGAATATTTTATTGTGCAGTCATTCAAAATATTGTACATAAATAATTCAGTCTTATGCTCTGAATTTATTTCTAATAAAAACTTAAGGGATGCCTCTATGAAAGGACTTGAAAGTATGGTGGGTGGGCATAATCAAGCTATCTGCTTTTATAGATATTTTTTGAATGGGTTGTCTCCTTTTCAATCCCACCCTAGTCTCATGTTCTGATTACTATTTTTCTGTTCAGTTGAAATAAACTGACTGATTTTACTTTTAGTCTTTTCCTTTTTCCACTTCAATCTATGTATACTATCATCACAGAAATCTTAAGTGGGTTAACTGATGGAGTCATTCTTGCATTCAGACGCTTTCTCTGTAATTTATTGCTAAAGTGGAAACAAATTCCTCAGCTAAAGGTAATCTTCAGGATGACTGCCACTACTTCATTTATCTCCCCCTGCTTTCAGTTTGGAATTTTAGACAATTGAACTGTGACAATTTCCTAAACTCTGTGGTTTTAGAACTCCTTCCAGTCATTGGAGCTTAATTGCTACTACCACTCATGTCCCATTTATTTCTTCAGGACATGTAACAACTCTCTTTGCTGAGGCTTATAGAATTGAGGGCCTCTGCTTTATATTATAATGATTCTGTACTTGTCTTATCTCACATAATAGAATGGAGTTTATCAAGGGCAAGGACTGTGCCGTATCATTTTTATCTATTTTATAGCTTACTATATTATGTAAAACATATCTGATTATAAAATTCATCACAAATATTAATTTTGCTTAGCATTGCTTATTTATTTAAATGGTACTTAAGCGAAAATTAAATGATACCATTAGGCTAACTTTCATAGTTTCATTTTTAAGGCTTTTTAGTGAGTTTGAGGCTTTATGGAAAAGTAAAGAAGGCAGAGGTTGAGAAGGAACATTTTGGGAAGGCTTTTTCATTGCCCTTGCAATCATATCTAAAGCAGTTGTCAAAAACTTATTTAGAGTTAGCTGGTTATGGCAAGTGAGCTCAGGAGAGAAAATGCACTCAGCTGCTCTGTCTTATCCCAGCCCTTTTCCTCCTATTTTCTCTATAGTCTGTAAGATGACAGAAAGAAGTAAAATTTTACTTATTTGAAAGATTTAAGATTCCTTTTCAATAAAAAGTAAGTTGAGGGAAACAGATGTGGCTCAAGTGATAGGGCCTTCGCCTACCATACGAGAGGACCCAGTTTTGATCTCTGGGGCCTCCTGGTAAAAAAGAAGAAGAGAAAACATGCGTGAGCTGTGAGCCAGTGCCTCCGTGGCAAGCCAGTGACCACATGAGTGCCTGCTCAGCTCAGCGAGCCAAGTGCCGGTGCAGTGAGCCGAGTGCCCACGCGGTGAGCTAGTGCCTGTGCAAATGTGTCATGCAGCAAGATGATGATGCAACAAAAGAGAGAGGAAGGGGAGTGTCAAGGTGAAGCACAGCAGAGACCAGGAACTGAGATGGCACAATTGATAGGGAATCTCTTTCCATATCAGAGGTCCCCAGGATTGAATGCTGGTGAATCCTAGAGGAGAAAGAAGAGAAGACCAAAAAAAAAAAAAGAAATACAGAAGATCACACAGCAAAAACAGTAGGGTGGGAGAGGGAAGGGGAAGAAGGAAAAAAAGTTGATTATGTTGACAACTGTTAAAATATTTTGGGTACTTACAAGTTTTTCTTTTTCTTACAGAAAACAATAGGCAAAATTGCAGCATGCTTGGAATTGCGAAGTGCAGCCTTACAGGTAATAGGGTTTTGTGGGGGTTTTCTGTTTACAACACAAGGAAAGGGAATTATTCTAAATTATTCAGATAAATCATTAAGCATTATCCCAAAGCAGCATTACTGTGCAGAAGGGTTTTAGAATAGTAGGAATTTATCTGTTAAACTGATCCTTACAGGAATTAGTTAATAATATTCTGTAAATAAAATATATGAATTCAGTTTTTTTCTGTTACTTTTAGCCTGAATGTTTCCAAGAAGGTAAAAATGAACAAAAATCAGTTTGTGACTTTTCATTTTGTACATTGAAGGCAAGAAATAGATACATTTATTTTGGCTATTTTTCCCTAGATAATGCAAGTGTAGTGAAATCTTTGTAATAAAAAGATGTAATATGTATATTTTAAATTTAGTCTACACAGTCCCAAGAAGAATTTAAACTGGAGGATTTGAAGAAGCTAGAACCAAGTAAGTTTTATTTTATATGTTTTAGTGATATTCCTTTAGAAAATATTTAATCTACCATAGATATTAATATTACTTAGCATATGTGTTGATTTATGTTAATTTTTAGTCATGTGATTTTTTGGTGTGTTTTCATAATTCTTACAGTATCTATAGTTATTGTTTGAATTTTATCTTCATTATGTAATGTGGACAATTATTTCATGGTAGGTTTCACCTCATCTAAATATATATGAGCCTTAGGCATTTTAATAAGATTATATTTACTTTGGTAAACACTTGAAAGAGAACATAAAGTTATAGTCATTATGCCCATTTACAATATATGTCATTGAAAAGTATAGTCCAACTGTTTTTAGCGGCTCTGTAAAATAGTTATATATTATTTGAAGTAGGAGCAATTTGATTGAAGCTGTATGTCTAGAACAGTTGAATTGAAATTCAGAAAAAAACATTCTCGTGAGGACGTGTTGGTGCAGGTGTGATATATTATTAAATAACACACAGTGGAGTGTGGGCTTAGGAGGGGGTCTGCGGTTTCCACCTGACTGGCAGAGGGGCCCGTGGAGCAATAAGGGTTAAAACCCCTGCTCTGGAACAAGAAAGGAATTCTCACAGTTTGAACTGAAGGAGATCTGATTTCTTTTGTTTCTGTTTAGCAGAGGGAAGTAACAAAAAGTAAAAATCCATATCAGATTTGTTTTGACTCTTGTAGTTTTTAGATAACTATATTTGTATCATCTCTTCAGAGTATTATCCTTCTGAGGATGGCAAGAATTATGATTAACATGCCAATTTGATAGTTTTGGTTACTTAATCTAATCAAGGTTTTTCTTATAAAAACTACTTTTGTTTTCAGAAATAGTAGTCCTTGCATGGGTCAATGTATATAGACCATCAGTCAAGTAATTGAAATCTCTCACAAATTTTTATTTTTAATGACCATATTTTCTTGTGCCTGGGATTTTGTTTTATGGCTCTTTTTTTTTTAAAGCATTAGCAAATACTTTTGTATAAGATTTTTTTATAACAGCTTTATTGAGATATAACTCACATACCATACAATTCACCTATATTCAGAGTTGTGTGTGCAGCCCTCACCACAGGAGATTTTCATAGCGTTTTCATCACCCCAAAATGAAGTCCTGTACCCGTTAGCATCACTCCCCATTTTCTACGACTCTCCAATTCCCAGCCTAGACAACCACCAATCTACTTTCTGTCTCCATAAATTTGCCTATTCTAGATTTCATATAAATGGAATCATAGAACATTTGGTCTTTTGTGACTGGATATATCTAAGGTTATTTTAAGAAAAGGACTTTGGTGGCTTTAAGTAAAAGATTACAACTACAGTTAGGTCTGTTTTGTATAATAGTTTTAAAGAAAATTATAATGTTATAAGAATAATTAGGAATTTGGCTAACCTTATTTAGTCACTATTTTCCATTAGTCTTTTAGTTGGTTTCCATACAAAATTTAAAATTCTTACAGAAATAGGATGATGATAAAGATTGTAAGCCATTTAACCCCAGACATTTTATGATCTCTTTCTACAAACCTGCTCAATATTTCTCCTATTACCTAACAAGATATTTTGTTGGTAATAATGGTTACCATTTTTTAGAGAAGCAGCTATATGCCAGAAACTTGGATTGATTCTCTCAATTGCATTTTGCAAATAATATTGACTCTTGCTTGTGACCGCACAGCTTATAAATGCCGGAACTGGGTTTCAACCCTGGTCTGAGTGTCCCCGAAGCTCCGGAGGTTCCTTCCAGCACTGTCCGTTATTAGTTCCTGCAGTAGTGCAATGCTGACATCAGCCCTAAACATTATAGTTATCCAGTCCAAGCTCCTGAGAGGTAGTTGACCTAGATGTTAGTAGAAGCTTGACTAAAGTCTATATCAGTCTTCTATTTCTCTCTTTTTCTTTTTCTTTTTAAAATTTGGAGTGGTAATATAAAGGAAAGATAGTACTATTGGTATTCCTTTTATTATGTTGTGAATTTATTTAATGATTTTCATTCAGCTTCTCTTTTCTTGGCACCTAATATCTTTTTAGGTGACTTTAAATTTGATATTGCTTTTTAAAAAAACAGCTGTATTGAGGTATAATTCATGTACCATACAACTCACCCATTTAAAATGTACGATTCAGTGGTTTTTAATGTATTTACAGAGTTGTGCAATTATCACCACAGTCAATTTTAGAACATTTTCACTGCCCCAGAAAGAAACCCTATTTCTGTTTGGGGTGGTGAACAAGTTTTGGTAATGGATGGTAGTAATGGTAACACAACATTGTGAAGATAATTAACAGCATTGAATTATATCTCTGAATGTGGTTAAAAGAGGAAATTTTAGGTTGCATATATGTTACTAGAATAAAAATTTTTTAAAAAACACAACCTTAGGACTGTAAAGCACAAACTGTGAACTCTAATGTAAACTGTAAACTTTAGTTAATAGTACAATTATAATAAATTCTTTCATTAATTTTAACAAAGTCACCACGTTAATGCAAAATGGGAACTCTTTATTTTCTGCATGGTTTTTCTATAAACCTACAACTTGTCTAATTAAAGAACAAAAATAAAAAAGGATACTTCATAATTTTTAGCTACCACTACCCCCATCCATCCTGCTCTCCTTCTGCCACCCCCCCAATCTAAGCAACTTCTACTCTACTTGCTTTCTCAGTAGAGTTTCCTGCTTTGGACTTTCTTTTTTTTTTTTTTTTTTTTAAAGATTTATTTATTTATTTAATTTCCCCCCCTCCCCTGGTTGTCTGTTCTTGGTGTCTATTTGCTGCGTCTTGTTTCTTTGTCGCTTCTGTTGTCGTCAGCGGCACGGGAAGTGTGGGCGGCGCCATTCCTGGGCAGGCTGCTCTTTCTTTTCACGCTGGGCGGCTTTCCTCACGGGCGCACTCCTTGCGCGTGGGGCTTCCCCACGCGGGGGACACCCCTGCGTGGCACGGCACTCCTTGCGCGCATCAGCACTGCGCATGGCCAGCTCCACACGGCTCAAGGAGGACCGGGGTTTGAACCGCGGACCTCCCATATGGTAGACGGACGCCCTAACCACTGGGCCAAAGTCGGTTTCCCAGCTTTGGACTTTCATATGAATGTAATCATGCAATAAGTGATTGTGATTGGCTTCTTTCACTTAGTATAATGTTTTCAAGGTTAATTCATGTTGTAAAATATATCAGTACTTCATTCCTTTTTATGGCTGAATAATATTCCATTCTGTTCATACCACATTTTGTTTATTCACTTATCATCTGGTGGACATTTGGGTTGCTTCCACCTTTGGCTGTTATAATGCTGCTATAAAGAATTGTATGCAGGTTTCTGTGTGGACATATGTTTTCATACCTAGAAATAGAATTGCTGGGTCATAAGATAATTGTATGTTTAACAGTTTGAGGAACTGCCTAACTGTCTTCCAAAGCACCTGTACCATTTTGCATTCCCACCATCAAAGTAAAAGAGTTCTGGTTTCACCACTTCCTCACCAATAATTATTATTTGACCTTTGCTTCCAGCTCCCTAGAAGGTTTAATGTGGTTTTTTTTGTTTGTTTTTCACTTTTTATGGTTTTACTTCACACAAATAAAACTTGAAAATAAGCTATCTATTCATTTTCCTTGCTGCACACACAGGCGCTGGGATTGGTGACTCTAATGGCCAGCTGAGCTGCTCTTTCCACTATGGCTTTGTGGTTCTTGAAAGAAATGTCATGAGCATTCTCAGCACAGTAAATTTGTTGCACCTCAGCAGCATTTCCAACTCCTTGACACTGTAGACCAGGAACTTTTGGAAGCCGCTAGAAGCATGTGCTTCATTTTCTTGTTGCTTCCATCATCAATGTTGGGCATGAAGATCTGGCCTTTGAATTGTCTCTGCATGTGGTTAACGCCTCTGTGTTTTTGCCAGTTACACTTAATTTTGACCTGTCTATCTGACTGGTGCCAGGTGAACCTCTTGGTCCTCTTTATTTTTGAGGGGAGATACCAGGGATTGAACTCAAGACCTTGTACATGGGAAGCAGGCGCCCAACCACTAAGGTACATCCGCTCCCCAATGAGAGTTGGTTTTTTTTGTTTGTTTTTGTTTTTAGGAGGTACCAGAGATGGAACCCAGGACCTTATACATGGGAAGTGAGCATTCAGTCACTTGAGCTACATCCGCTCCCTTCTTGGTTCTCTTTGTGACGATCTTGGGCTTCACGAGGGGTCTGAGGGCAGCCATGATGCCTTCAAGAAAGAGGCTGGAACCATGTCTGGAAGGAGGCTGTCCTGCCCAGGGCTTGAACACAGGCGCAGAGCGTCTTCCAGTAGCCAGCCACTCAGTACACTGGAAGTGGAGTGGGCATCTCTGCCAGGCTTGCTTTCCCTCCCGTCTCTGAAGCTGGTAGAATACAATCACTGTGGCTTTAAATTGCTTTTCCCTGATGACTAATGCTGAATATCTTTTCACCTGCTTATTGGCTAATTATATATCTTCCTTGGGTCCTGATCCCATTTTTTATATTGCTTTTTAAAGGAACATAAGTACATATACTGTAACTTAGTAGGATATATTCTATAATTCTGAATTTATGACAGCTAAGTACAAGTTAAGTTACGAGTTAAACTACATTATTAATTTGAACACTTTCTACAGATTGGTATTTGACTATATTTCATATTAAGTGTTCTTGGTTAAAATAGCCCCTGCCTCTTCTAAGACTGTTGAAAAGGAGAATTAATAAGTGAAACAATTAGTATGTTGGACTTGGTTTATGTTGCCAATATATCATTTCTTCCAAAATTTCTTAAATCTCCTAATTATCTTGTTTCAAATCCATACAAAAACCGAGATTTTGAAAGTACTGGTCATTTAATTTCCTTATGTTAAGCGTCAGTAATATACTACTACTTATTCAACTGTATCTTCCACCACTACCCTGGAAAATTTTCTCCCATTGATTCTTTCTTCATTGTCCCCCTCAAATTTCTACCTTTCCCAGAAAGCTGTCTCTGCTTTCCCCAGTCAAAATTAAACTTTACTGCAAATTGGCTCCTGTGGCAGGCTGGCCCAAGCAGAGAGCTGGCCCGTGTGGAGTGCTGGCCTGCACAGCGAGCTAGACCAAGCAGAGAGCTGCCCTGCACAGTAGTGCTGGCCCATGCAGCAGGTTGGCTGGATTGAAGAGCTGGTGCAGCAAGATGGAGCAACAAAAAGAGACACAGAGGAAGACAATAAGAGACACAGCAGACCAGGGAGCAGAGGTGGCACAAGGATTGAGCACCTCTCTCCCACTCTGGAATGTCCCAGGATTGGTTCCTGGAGCCACCTAAAGAGAAGACAAGCAGACACAGAAGAACACACAGCAAATGGACACAGAGGCAGACAATGAGTGGGGAGGGAAAAAATAAATAAATCTTTTGAAAAAATATTAAACTTTACCTTCTCTCCTTTGTAGGAATACTCTTTATCCATTATTATAGTCTGCCCTGTATTATTACTATATTTATCTCCTCAAGAAGATTGTGAATAACCTCTATATTTTTCTCATAGAGCCTAATTCAATTCTTTGCATATAGTATGAACTCAGTAAAATTTCATTAAGTTGAATAGAATTGAATATATCAAGGAATCTTGTCCCATAAGTTTTCATTTGGGAAGTACTTGCCCATTTTGCCTACCACAAAAGCAAAATAGGTAGGCCACAAAGCAGATCACATTTTGATATTTGTATGTATGTCATTTTTAGAGTATAAGGTTCAGGGAAGTGAGAGTAGTTCAGGTAGGCTGAATTTTTACCAGGGTATAGCACATCATCACATGCCTGCCTTTGAGTGATTCTAAGTATGTAAGTTCCATTGAATGATCCAATTAGTCCCCTACCCATGATATGCTCATAACAGTACCATCTATGAAATTATAAATTTGCTTTTCCTCTGCCCAGACCTCTCCTAAATCTCCTAAGTCACTAGTACTGATGGACAGCAAAGCCTATGTGAAGTTTAAGTAGAACCCTGTTTTCCAAGGACATTAGAATCTGTTATATCCATTATTGGTGAAAATGGAAATCTATCCTACAGTTACAGGAAGTTAGAGAGGATCTTTTTTCCTCCCAAAATTACTTACATAAATTACATATCTTTATACTCTGTACTTATAAAATAATGAAAGGCTCTTATGCCAGAACAAACGTTTCCTTTTTAAAGCTTTAATACCTAAGAAAGAAAACACTGGTTCATTTTTCTATTACAATACAAATGCAAGATATTCTCAAACTGATAAAATTTTCTACTTTTTTAATTTTTAATTTTTAAGTGCAGGACAATTACAAAAACAGTACAAGCCTCATACAGGGAATACCAATAAACCCTAACCCCCCAGATGCCCAGAGCCACCAATGTTAACATCTTGCCACATTTGCCCTATCATTCTGTCTATCCATTTATCTGACTGTCCATCTGTTTATCATTCCATTTTCTGAACACTCGAGTATAGGTTATATACATTATGTTCCTTGAATACTTTATATTGCCATGTTCATTTCCTAAGAATAAGATTATTCACTTATGTAACCACCTTAAGTGCAATTATCAAGTGTAAGAAATTGAACATTGATGTAAACCTTAGAGTCTATATTCCAATTGTTTCATATGTCCCAGTAATGGCCCTTTGAGTCTTTTCTCCTGTATTGCTAGATCGCATCCAGGATCAGGTATTGCCTTCAATTGTCATTGTCTCTTCAGTTGCTCTTTCTTCTTTTTCTTTTCTTTTTTTATAGTAGTACATATACAGCATAAGCGTTACCATCTCACGCACTCCCAAGCATAACCTTCAGTGGGATTAGTCACAGTCACAGGATTGTGGTCCCCTCTCCGCAGACAGAAACCCTCCCTCATTGTGCGTGAGCTCTCCACTGCCCCTGCACCTGACCTGGCAACCTGTACTCTAATTTCTGTCTCTGTGGGTTTGCATATACTCTGATGTTTTCTTCGTAGTTAACCATGGGCCTTAAACTTAACATTCTGAATCTACAATAATCTTGTGTAACTTCAGTGGTTTACAAAAACTGTGTTCTTATAGCCCTCTGTCCCCCCACCTTTATGGGTGTCACAGATTATATGATTATACATCATGAGTCCAAATTACTGATTTATAATTACATTTTAGATATTTACCTTTTAGACTTTGAAGGAAATAAAAAGTAGAGTTACAAACCAAAAATACTACAGTCCTGGTATTTATATTTACCCATGTTGTTAGCCTCACTGGAGAACTTTGTTTATGCGGCTTTAACCTCTTGTCTATTGTCCTTTCCTTTCAATCTGCAGAACTTGTAGGTAGGTTTAATGGCAATTAACATCCTCGGCTTTTGTTTATCTGCAAATGTATTCATCTCTCCGTCATTCTTTTTTTAAGATTTATTTTTTATTTATTTCTCTCCCCTTCTCTGCCCTTCCCCCCAATAGTGTGCTCTCTGTGTCCATTTGCTGTGTGTTCTTCTGTGTCCGCTTGTGTTCTTGTCAGTGGCACCAGGAATCTGTGTCTCTTTTTGTTGCGTCATCTTGCTGCGTCAGCTCTCCGTGTGTGTGACTCCACGCCTGGGCAGGCTGCACTTTTTTCATGCTGGGCGGCTCTCCTTATGGGGCACACTCCTTGCGTGTGGGGCTCCCCTACGCGGGGGACACCCCTGCATGGCACAGCACTCCTTGCATGCATCAGGACTGTGCATGGGCCAGCATCACCACATGGGTCCTGGGTTTGACCCTTGGACCTCCCATGTGGTAGGTGCATGCTTTATCCATTGAGCAAATCCACTTCCCTCTCCCTCACTTTTAAAAGACCATTTTATGCAACATAAAAATCCTTGAGTGGCAATTTTTTGCCGTTAGCACTTTTTAAAATTTTTATTTTTATTATTTCTCCCCACCGCGTCATTGTTTGCATGTGCTATGTCTTTTCATCTTCCTTGTTTCTTTAGGAGGCATCAGGAGCTGAACCTGGGACCTCTGATGTGGGAGGAGGTGCCTAATGACTTGAGCCACGTCTGATCCCTGCTTTGTTGTGTCTTTCATTATGTTTTTCCTCCTTGAGTCTCTTGTTGTGCATCTTACAGTACCTGCCCGTTGCATCAGCTTGCTGTCTTCTTTAGGAGGCACTGGGAACCTCTGCTTCCTGCTTTGTTGTGTGTCTCATTATGTTTTTCTTCTTATGTCTCTTGTTGTGTCAGCTTGCCCCACCTATCCATCGTGCCAGCTCTCTGTCTTCTTTAGGAGGCACTGGGATTGGAACTAGGGACCTCCCATGTGGTAGGTGGGAATCCTGTCACCTGAGCCACATCTGCTTCCAGCCTTTAACACTTTAAATATGCCATCCCACTACCTTCTGTTGCCATGATTTCCAATGAGAAGTTGGCGCTTAATCTTATTGAGGCTTCCTGTTACATGACACCGTTGCTTCTCTCACATGACTTTCAGAATTCTTTCTTTAAAATCTTTGGCATTCAGCAGTCTAATATAATACCAGCAGAATGGGTCTATTTGAGTTTGTCCTTTTGGGAGTTTGTTGTGTGTCTTAGATTTGTATTAATATATACATGTCTTTCATTAAATTTGGGAAGTTCTTAGCTTCTATTTCCTTTAATAGTCTCTCTGCACCTTGTCTCTTTCTCCTCTACTCCCATAGTGTGGGTATTCTTATGCTTGATGGTATCTCGACAGCTTCCTCGGGCTCTTTCACTTTTCCTCTTTTCTTCTGTTCCTCAGACTGGATGATTTCAATCATCTTATTTTCATGTTCTCTGATTCTTTCTTCTGCCAGCTCTAATCTGCTCTTAAACCCCTCTAAGGAATTTTTTATTTCTGTAAACGTGGTCTTCAGCTGTTCGGTTCCTTTTCAAAATTTTCATCTCTCTGTTGAAATTCTCTTTGTGTTCCTCTCATGTGTTCCTGATTTCATCTAGTTCTTAGTTCATGTTTTCCTTTAACTCTTTAAGTTTATTTAGGACCATTTTTTAAAAGTCTTTGTCTGGTATGTCCCAGGTCTTGTTTCCTCTTTTATGGTCTCTAATGCTTTAATCTTCTCCTTTGCCTGGGCCATCACTTCCTGTTTGTTGGTGTGTTTGTAACCTTTTGTTGAAACCTGGAAATTTTGATATTTTAATGTGTTATATCTGGAATTTAGACTCTGAGGCAACTGTTCCTTAAGCTTGCATCCAGCTAGTGTTGTGATAAGAGTTTTCCTGGAATGCCAAGAGCTAACAAAAGAAAAAATGAAAAAAGAAATCACTTTACCCAGTTTTTGCAGATTGGCCTGTGAGTAGTGCTCTCTCCTTCAGGGCTTGTCCATGCAAAGAGCTTAGAGAATATCTCCAGGCCAAAGCATTGGGCCTCCCTGGTCTGTTCTGCACCTCCCTCTTATCTTGGGCTTGTTCGGGTCCTTGGATTTCCCCTATTTACCCCATGCCAGTTGTCGCCTCCTCCCTAGGAAACTATTTCCTACTGAGCACTGTACTATATGTCTTACAGCCAACAATCCCTCACCCCAGGCAGCATGACTTGGCCACTCTCCCTCAACCTTCTGTAGGAGAATTCCACAAGCAGGGCAAGATTGGGCCGGACATACATGCTCCCTCTGGTATTAGGACCAGATCTGTACTGGGAGCACCTGCCTACTCTGTACAGAGCTGGTGAGGTGTGGGGGACGGGCCAGCCAGGTTGCCACCATATCCTACCAGTTTTTTTTGTTTTTTTTTTTTAAGGAAATATCAAGGAATCAACTCAAGACCTCATACTTGGGAAGCAGGTGCTCAACCACTGAGCTACATCTGCTCCCCAGTGAGAGTTGGTTTTTTCATTTGTGTTTGTTTTTAGGAGGTACCGGGGATTGAACCCAGGACCTGGTACATGAGAAGCAGGCGCTCAACCACTTGAGCTACATCCACTCCCCTCCTAGCACTTTTAAGTAGCCTCTTTCTTGATTCAATACTTGCCCTATTTCTGCAGTCCTTGAACTATTTTCTGGAGCTTTGAGGAAGATGTTTTTGCCATTTCTTGATGGTTGTTCCAAGATTCTGTGGGGTTCACAACCTGAAGCATCTCATTCTGCCATCTTGCTTAGGGTGGGGCCTCAACTTTTTACGGATTGTTTTTTTATCCCCCCTCCTTGTGGTCTTTTTGTTTGTTTGTTTTTTGCTTGCTGTCTGATCTGTGTCCATTCGCTGTGCATTTTCTATGTCCGTATTTATTTTATTTCCCCTCCCCCCTTGTGGCTTGCTTGCTCTCTGCTCTCTGTGTCCATTCACTGTATGCTCCTCTGTGTTTTTGCTTGTCTCCCTTTTTTTCTGTTGCATCACCTTGCTGAGTCGGTTCTCTGTGGTGTCTGTGAGCTGGGCAGCACTCCACGGCGTTTGCGGGCTGGGCAGTGCTCCACAGCACAGGCGAGCCTGCCTTCACAAGGAGGTCCTGGGATGCGAACCCAGGGCCTCCCATATCATAGATGGGGGAAGTGGACTTGGCCCAGTGGTTAGGGCGTCCGTCTACCACATGGGAGGTCTGCGGTTCAAACCCCGGGCCTTCTTGACCCGTGTGGAGCAGGCCCATGTGCAGTGCTAATGCGCACAAGGAGTGCCCTGCCACGCAGGGGTGTCCCCCGCGTAGGGGGGCCCCACGTGCAAGGAGTGCGCCCTGTAAGGAGAGCCGCCCAGCGCAAAAGAAGGTTCAGCCTGCCCAGGAATGGCGCTGCCCACACGGAGAGCTGACGCAGCAAGATGACACAACAAAAAGAAACACAGATTCCTGTGCCGCTGATAACAACAGAAGCGGACAAAAAGAAGAACACGCAGCAAATAGACACTGAGAACAGACAACCAGGGTGGGGAGGTGGGGGAAGGGGAGAGAAATTAAAAAAATTAAAAATATATGGTAGATGGGAGCCCAACTGATTGAGCCACAGCCGCTTCCGCTGATGTTGTTTTATACTTATTTTTAAGGGTTGGCTTTTTTCTTTTTATTATTATGAAAAATATCCATGCTTTTTGTTTTGGTGTGAATGCTATATGGTCTTTCTTTATTTTATCATCTACTCCCCCATTTTCAGTATCTTGCACAATTTATGTTAGAAACTAATTGATATTTGTTGAGTTCCATTAATAGTGTACTCACAGTGAGCAGTCATGCACCAAGTCTAGAAAGGATGTTTTATATTTTAAAAATTCTGCTTCTTAGCGAGATCTGAAAATACTAAGATTCTAATTAACTATATAGAGAAAATCGTAGAGAGAAATAATTCCCATGTAATAAAGCAGGCTTATACTTGTATGGTACTTTAAAATTTTCCATGTAATTTCATTTACATTATTCTCTCAACAGTCTGTGAAGGAAGTGTTATTCCCATTTGTGAAAACTGAGATTTAGAATAGTTGAATGCTTCAATCATGCGGTGTGATCGTAGGGCTAGTAATTGATTTCAAACTTAATTTTTGTCTTCTGCTACTTTTCCTTTGCTTATCAGACATCAGCATACAAGCCGCTCTACCCTTGAACAAGCCGAACTCATTCCTGTCTCAGAACCTTCCTCTTGTTCTGGTCTGTTCTCTAATACTGGGAAAACCCTTATCCTAGAGCTACTTTTGTGTGATTCCTCTCATCCTGGGCCACTGTTCAAATGTTTTCTAGTAATTTAGTTCTGAAAGGCCTTCTGTCCACCTTACCTGAAGTTCTCTACTTTCAAAATCGTCCTGTTTGTATCCTTCATAATAGTAACCACAGTCTTACATTATCTCATTTATTTGTGGACTTATCTATCATCTGCCTTTCATGACCAGAATCAAGTCCCACATATTGAGGGCAGGAACCCTCTGTCTTGATCACTGCCAGATCTTTAGCACCTGAACAGTGCTTGAAACATTATGGGCACTTAATGTATATTTGGTGAGAATCAAAAAAGGAAGGGAGAGGATGAGAGCTGAAGGGAGAGAGGAAAAATAAGAATGAGAATATAGACATAAATCTCAGTCTTCTCTCACTGGAGGATTTAGTAGAAATACATATATAAGAAATCTGATAAATGAATCTGGCTCCTATTTGGAGTAAGTTATGTAATTGTAACTTTTACTTTTGGGGTTTGCTCCTTTGGGATGGCAATATGCTATACTCATGTTACTAAACTCCAGGGTGCTAAAACGATAGGCTTAGTAAGTTCAGTACAAATTCATGGGAGCGTTTTGGAATGCCCATTGAATGCTGTCAATTCACTTTGATATAATTGCAGGTAGTTACTGGGAACCCATAAAGGGAGAAATTGAGTACTAAATTGTATATTAACAGTAGCTCTACAGATATAGCCAGAACTGTAGAAATCTTTCTTTACCTTTACGTGCCAGAATGTAATCATTGAAATATAGATCAGTAGCAACCAGGATACAATAGGTGGTACTATGTTGTTTGAGGACATCTTGAGTATACTTTTTGTCCATGTGTATGTGTATGTATACACATATACAGATAAATATATATAATATATTTTCTAATAAGATTTTATATATATGTAAAACAAACTTATCATGAAAGGAATCTGTAAATTATAATCTTGCTGTTTCAATCTTTACCAGTTTTATGGGGTTGTGGGAACATTTACTCAGGACATAGAATAAGATGTGCTCATATACCTCTACTTGGTCATTTTTGATGCCAATCTTATAATTAAAGGATACCAGGAAGGAGGCATTCTCTGCTGTGTGCCCTGTGTCTCACCTAGGATATTGTATATAGGAGAACTATTTTGAGGTTTCTTTTTGATGAAGGTACTGGGCCTCTGGAACTTAGTCTCTTTGGACCCCTGACAGTGCTCTGAGATTACTGATACCTTGAGTAGACTGGGGGGATTTTTTTTTTTGCCAAGATCTTCAATGGGCAAATGCATTTTGGCTCTGGAATGATAGTGAGGTTGAGAATTGTTTTAGAATTATGAATAGGCATAGTAAAATTGATTAAAATTAGTCATTTTAAGATAGAATTTTTGATCTGGTTCATGGAAGAATTCATGTTTCTTTTTCATTCTCTGTCTTCTATTCTAGTCCTAAAGAATATTCTTACTTATAATAAAGAATTCCCATTTGACGTTCAGCCTGTCCCATTAAGGTAAGATAAATAAGCATCCATATTAGTCCTCTTATTTTATACTTCTTTTTCAGATATTTGTTTTGCTGTTGTTATTTTGTTTAGTTTTGTTTTTAATCATCTCTGGGTATCTTACTGGGAAGTGATAGCCATGAGGCTTCACTACTATATGTAGTTTTGTAGCTCACTACTTTTTCTATCCTTTTCTATATAGAAGAATTTTAGCTCCTGGTGAAGAAGAGAATTTGGAATTTGAAGAAGATGAAGAGGAGGGGGGTGCTGGCGCTGGGTCTCCTGATTCCTTTCCTGCAAGAGTTCCTGGTGAGTATCACTTCCTAAAAATGCACATTACTTAGTTCAGTGACGCAGTGTTTGGAATTTCATCTTGTCTAGCAGGGAGGACTTTTCAAGGCCATGTTATCAGCAGTAGCTATTTTCTAAGTGTAGTCTGGAAGTGTCTTATTATCTGTATCAGTGGTCCCAAGACCACCTCCAGGTTTGGTGATTTGCTAGGAAGACTCACAGGACTCAGCCTTTAGTCATGTACATGAGCGAAAGGTACAAAACAAAATCAGCCAAGGGAAAAGGCTTGAAGGGGCAAAGTCTGGAGGAAACCCTGTGCAAGTATCTGAGAGTCCTCTCCCTGCAGAGTTGAACAGGATGTGTGAAATTCTTCTGGCAGTGAGTTCTGATAACATGTGCAGTGTTGTCCACTTGGGAAGCTCGTTAGAGCCTCAGTGCCCAGGGTTTTTATGGGGGCTGGTCACATAGGCCAGCTCTGCCTGTCATGAACCATATTGTTTGTACAAACTGTTTAGGCATAGTTGGCTGTTCTTATCAGGGAATGGTGGGAACCCTCCCCATTTCAAGTTCTCAGATGCCAGCCAAGGCCTAACCTTGCAAGGGGGCCTTTCTGAGAAAAACAGTCTCTGACCCTGCTGTGTTAACTCTTTTCTTCACACTGTCATAAGTACTTCTTTAACCAACCAAATTGTAGTGGGGCAGAATGGATATTGAACGATTGCCCTTTTTCTTCCAGCTTGTTTTAGGGAGCAGTGAATTTATGGAAAGCTTTTTTTAATTGACAGGCAATCTCGAGGAAGATCTCTCTTCCTGTCAGTAACCTAGGGAGGCACCCTGACTGAATTCTTCACCTTGCCCAGTGACCTCTTTGCTCTGTTTTCTGTTCTTATACAGTGCACAGTTTTCATTTCTGGTAAACTAGTTTACTTTAGAAAGTAGAGCAGCATGCTTTGATGTAGTGATGCATTTTAGAATAGACTCTAGAAGCTTTATTATACAGATGAATACAATTTGTGTTTCATACATGTCTTTCTTGGTTATAAAAGTAAAGTAATATTCCAGTATTTTTAATACTCCTTGGCCAGGAGCATTATGGAGAAAGAAAAACGTAAGCTTGGAGCTACAGATACCTGGTTTGATTCTAGGCTCTGCCAATGCTAGTTGGGTGAATTTGCACCTGTTTCTTAAATCAATCTAAAACTCACTTTCTTTAGTTATAAATAGAATAATAATGCCTTTCTCATGAGGTTACTGTGAATATTAAACAAAAAAATGAAGCAGTTAGCACAGTACCTGTCCTATGCTAAATATTACTGTTGGTTATTCTCATCATAATCATCTTTAAATGGGAATAACAGTACGTTATAGAATTATTGGGAAAATTACAGGCACTATATTGTCCAGAGCCTGTAAATATCATTAAAAAATAACCTATAAAATTATTTTCACTGAGGGAATGGATGTTACTCAGTTGATTGAGCACCTGCTTTGCATGTACGAGGTCCTGGGTTCAATCCCTGGTACCCTCTAAAAAATTTTTTTTAATTATATTCATTGAAATTATATATTAATGAAATAGCAAGGTGATACTCAGCTTTTAACTTACTTGTGAAACAGGGAAAGTTTTCCTTGTTAGCCTGAGGGAACCCAAGATTTCAGTGATGGCTGGACTGTGCCTGCATTTCAGTGGCAGGGTAGTTTTAGTAATTGTGACATTGTTTTTTAATTTAACTTTTTTAAAGTATCATTTGCATATGTAGAATTTATCTTTGTCATGTGCACTTTTAAGAGTTTGGTAAATGCATAGTTGTGTAACTGCCACCTCTTACTAATGCAGTATGGGATATGTTATGGTATGTGGATGTGGTATGACCCTGAGTAGTTTTCCCGTTTATAAATAAAAATGGCTTTTAGCCACTCTTTCTTGGGGAGTGGGGGAATAGTTAAGCTTTGCTTACCTTTCTTTATGTTAATATTTTTCAAAGTTTTAAAAACTAAAAGCAAACATAGTAACTTTCCACTAAATAACTGACTTAAGCCAAAATGGGTTTTAATTTCTCTAAAGGAAGGCTTGGAAGAGTTCATTTAAATAGAGGATGTAAATTTACCACTTGTTATTTAAACCTGAACATTTATTGAAAATGCTTTTAAAAGCATTTTCTTACTGAGTAATAACATGATCAAGCTCAAATATGGACCTAGTAGTTTTAAAATTATTATAGATACATGTTAGTTTTTTTTCAAAGATTTATTTATTTCTTTCTTTCTCTCCCCTTCCCGCCCCCGCCCCGGGTTGTCTGTTCTCTGTTATTTTGCTGCATCATCTTCTTTGTCCACTTCTGTTGTTGTCAGTGGCACGGGAATCTCTGTTTCTTTCTTTCTTTCTTTTTTTTTTTTTTTTTAAGATTTATTTATTTATTTAATTCCCCCCCTCCCCCAGTTGTCTGTTCTCTGCGTCTTGTTTCTTTGTCCGCTTCTGTTGTTGTCAGCGGCATGGGAAGTGTGGGCGGCGCCATTCCTGGGCAGGCTGCACTTTCTTTCCCGCTGGGCGGCTCTCCTTACGGGGCGTACTCCCTGCGCGTTGGGCTCCCCGGGGCTCCCATACACGGGGGACACCCCTGCGTGGCAGGGCACTCCTTGTGCGCATCAGCACTGCACATGGGCCAGCTCCACACGAGTCAAGGAGGCCCGGGGTCCGAACCGCGGACCTCCCATGTGGCAGACGGACGCCCCAACCACTGGGCCAAGTCCGTTTCCCTGTGTTTCTTTTTGTTGTGTCACCTTGTTGTGTCAGCTCTCTGTGTGTGTGGCGCCACACCTGGGCAGGCTGCACTTTCTTTCGCGCTGGGTAGCTCTCCTTACGGGGTGCACTCCTTGCATGTGGCGCTCCCCTACACAGGGGCACCCCTGCGTGGCAGGGCACTCCTTGCGTGCATCAGCGCTGCGCCTGGGCCAGCTCCACACGGGTCAAGGAGGCCTGGGGCTTGAACCGCGGGCCTCCCATGTGGTAGATGGACGCCCTATCCACTGGGCCAAGTCCGCTTCCCACATGTTAGTTCTTTGATCTCTTATATAGCCTACATAGGCTTAAAACATATTTGAAACAAAAAATAAATAAATTTTACTGTAAGGTCTGTACTTGTTTTTTGCTGCTCAAATAAATATTCGATTTTGGGTTCATCTTGCGAGATAGTGTTGAAAAATGCAGCAAAATGTTCACTGTTTTCTTGCGAATATCAGGGCATTCTTCACAGAAATCCAGAACATGTCTTCAGGGCAGAGCAGTGAGTATGATCTAAGGTACACAGTTAGATTGAGCTCCGTGTTCTTTTCTCTCCAAGTCAGATTCTCAGGCTAAGCAGAATAATTGGGGAAAGAGTCCCTCACCCAGGCATAGGTTTGTATCGAAAGAGTAAGGCAATGCTGTTTTTATTTGTTTGTTTAGAAAAGATTTATTCCCCCCCCCCTCCCCAGTTGTCTGCTCTCTGTATCCATTCACTGAATGTTCTTCTGTGACCGCTTCTATCCTTATTAGCAGCACCGGCAATCTGTGTTTCTTTTGGTTGTGTCATCTTGCTGTGTCGCTCTCCCTGTGTGCGGCGACATTCCTGGGCAGGCTGCGCTTCCTTTCACGCTGGGCAGCTCTCCTTACACTCCTAGCGCTCAGGGCTCCTCTACAGGGGGGACACCCCTGTGTGGCACAGCACTCCTTGCGCCCATCAGCACTGCGCATGGGCCAGCTCCACACGGGTCAAGGAGGCCTAGGGTTTGAACCGCGGACCTCCCATGTGGTAGGCGGATGCCCTATCCACTGGGCCAAGTCCGCTTCCCGCAATGCTGTTTTTCTGCAAGTCTTCTTGCTGATTTTCATTAAGACTTGAGACTTGTTGATATCCTTCCTCACTTAGGAAAGAAATAGTGAGGTGTGAGACATTGCCCTCTTCATTCTGTTACTGTGGTGCATTACTTCAGCTGGTTTTCTTAGCTTGAACCACCCTTGCATACCTGGGATCATGGAATAGAATTCTTTACATGTGCTGTTGGACTTAGTTTGCTAGTATTATGTTGAGGAGTTTTGCATCTATATTCATAAGGGGGGTTGGTCTGTAGTTTTCTTGTGTTAGCCGTCTTGCTTTGGTATTAGGGTGATGTTGGCCTCCTAGCATGTGTTATAGAGTGTTCCCACCTCTTCAGTGTTTTGGGAGAGTTTGAACATGATTGGTGTTAATTCTTAGTATGTTTGGTAAAATTTACCAGTGAAGGCATCTGGTCCAGGGCTTTGTTGTTTTTTATGTTTTGCAGGGTTTTTTTTGTTTGTTTTTCTTTTAAGGAGGTTTTTGGTTACTCATTAAAATACTTTACCTTTATTGTTCTTTTGAGAGCCTCTATTCCTTCTTGAGGCTGTATATGTAGTTTGTGTGTTTCTAGGAATTTGTCTGTTTCCTCTAGGTTATCTAATTTGCTGGCATACAGTTGTTCATAGTATCCTTTTATAATCCTTTTCGTTTCTGTGGGGTCAGTAGTAATGTGTTCCCTCCTTTCATTTTTTATTATAGTTGTTTGTGTCTTCTCTCTTCGTCAGTTTAGCTAAAGGTTTGTCAAGTTTATTGAGGTTTCCAAGAACCATCTTTTGGTTTTCTTGATTCTTTCCGGGTTGTTTTTTGTTTTTTTTTGTCTATTTCATTTATTTCTGCTCTTATCTTTATAGTTTCCTTCCTTCTGTTCACTTTGGGTTTAGTTTTCTCTTCTTTTCTAGATCTTCCAGTTGTGAGTTTAGGTCTCTGATTTAGATTTTTTATTTATTTTTTTTACTCAGCTGGCTTTGTTTATCTTTAATAAAAATTCCTTAAAAGTGATCCTGGGACTTTTAGCAGTTCTATGAAGGTGTAGATACTTGCCAATGACTGCAATTCTAAATCCTGACTGGATGTATTTGAAAATCAATGTAAGCAGGTGTCTTAACTATATGGGCTTACAGAAGACGGAACAAAATTCTACATCTTTTCTAGTTTCTCTAAATTTGGTAAATCTGCAAGTATATACAATCCACCTAGTTGAAATTACTAATTACTGTTCATTGAAGATGTTTCACAGGAGCAAAAATTGAATGAGGGCAATAAATTTTAAATGATGTAGGAAAAGATTCTAATCAGAAGAGAAATCTAACTGTAGTTTATCAATATTTGACTCTATCTGCACTATACTAAAAGGAAAGGGATACACCCAAGAAATTCATATTGATCATTCTAGTGATGTGAATACCACCTGCATCTGATTAAATATGGTTTATGTTCTGTTACCAGTGATAAGGATAGTATTTAACTCAGAACTCTAACTCTATATTGTTAATATACAGTAGCAATTTTATCCTAATTAAAAATGTCTTAATATACAACGTTATTGTTTTCTAGAGGATCTTTATACATAAACTAAAGTATATGGTTAATTAAATTAAGGTTTAGTAATGGGATTTTTTTTTAAAGTTAGTAATGGACTAAAAAAATAATAATTCTCAAGGACTGGTACTATGTAAAACAATCAAAAAGACGATACAATTCAGCTTACTAAAGCAGCCAATCGTCCCTGCAAGTTTAAGGTCACAAGCCCATAACTTCTTTCCACAAGTGTAAAGAAAGGCAATAAAGAACCATGTGAAAATACAGTAAAATGATATAGGAAAAATGTCAAATCTAGAAAAAAGCTTTTATAAAGAGATTAAAATCAAGTGTATACATCAAAACTGTAGACCTAGCATTCCTTGTAGCACATAACATAACCAGCAATCTTTAGTTCTTTCAAATTTATGCAGGTAAGTCATGCTGTCTTTGGTTGACTGCAGCACCAGGAAGGAAGGGACGAGAGGGAGGGCAAGGGTTATGAAGAACTTCTTTTCTGCAGACTGAAACTTCCCCCCAATTTTCTGTTACACCAGTTGTAGCAGTTTGATATGGTTATCAATTCCAAAAATAGATATTGGATTATGTTTGTAATCTGATCTGTACCTGGGCCTGATTGAGTTATGATTAGGGCTTTGATTGGGCCACATCATTAGGGTGTTGAGTCCCCACTCCTTGGTGGGTGGGGACTCACAGATAAAGGCTTGGCAAAGGACAGAGTTGTGGGTTTCTGATGTTGGAGTTTTGATGTTGGAGTTTGATGCTGAAGACTTAAGCTGGAGCCCCGGGAAAGAGACAGAGCTGTTCACCTTATAGTCTACAGCTAACCTTGTGGAGAGAGGCAAAGCCTAGAGAACCTCATAGTCTACAGCTGATCTTGTGGAGGAAAAGGAGGAACCCAGGAAGCCTGAGCCCTCACAGACTTCGGCAGCCATCTTGCTTCAACATGCGAAAATAGACTTTGGTGAGGGAAGTATCTTATGCTTTATTGCCTGGTACCTGTAAGCTCCTACCCCAAACAAATATCCTTTTAATGTCCAGCAGATTTCGGTGTTTTGCATCAGCACCCTTTTGGCTGACTAAAACAGAATATGGTACTGAGGAGTGGGGAAGTGCTTTTGCAATTACTGAAATGCTAGAATGGTTTTATAAATGGGTAAGGAGCATTTTTTGGAGGAATTGTGAGATGCTTGATGGAAAAGGCCTAGATCACTTTGAGGAGACTGTTGATAGCAATATGGATGCTAAAGAGACTTTTTATGATGCGTCAGAAGTAAATGATGAAACCATTATTGGAAACTGGAGGAAAGGTGATCTGTGTTTTAAAGTTGCAGAGAACTTAGCAAGGTTAACTCGCAATGTTTTATGGAAGGCAGAATTTGAAAATGACAAGCCTGGGCGTTTAACTGAAGAAATTTCCAAAGTAAACCTCGACAATGTAGCTTGGCTTCTGCTTGTAGCTTATAGCAAAATGCTAAACGACAGAGATAAGCTAAGGACTGAACTGTCGGGCACAAAGAAAACAGAAACTGATTCTGGAAATCCCAAGCCTCTGGAAATCAAGCTCCCAGATGAAAGTGCCCCATTGGAGGACTTAAGTAAACTTGGAACTGGTAAAGCAAGATTGAAGGTGCAATTACCTAGGAAAATCTTGTGGAAAGTCTTACTGTCTGATGGCTTGGACTCTTGCTTCCTGCATGCTAAACCAACAGACTTTTTGAGAGAGATGTATAAACAAAACCACTGTCAGCCTGGAATAAAAAGGACATGGAAAGGAGAGATTAAAGGAAAAACAGCTTTAAGAGGAAAACCATGGAAGCTGAGATCTGGAATTAGGACATCACCTCGGGCCAAGAGAGGAACCTCACCAATGTTGCTAATTCCCGGTTGAACAATTAGAGCAAAGAGAGTCTTCCCCTGGAGCCACAGAAAGGAGTGCAGCCCTACCAACGCCCTGATTTTATCCCAGGAAGAGACCCTTAAAAGATTTCTGGCCTATAGAACCATGAGATTATAAATTTTTATCTTTTAAAAATTATTTTATTAGAGAAACAGTTTTACAGAAAAATCATACAAAAAGTACAGAGCTCTTATTTAACCTCCCTTATACACGCAGTGTCCCTGTTATTAACATTTTACAGTAATATGGTACTTTTGTTGCCAATGGAAAAACATTATTACTATGATTACTCTATTAACTTTAGTGCATAGTTACATTAAGGCTCCCTGTGTTACACAGTCCTATGGTTGTGTTTTAAAAAATTTTTAATCAAGTAACATATATACAATCTGCAGTTTCCCCTTTTAACCACATTCAGGTATATAATTCAGTTAATTACATTCACAGTGTTGGGCTGCCATCACCACCATCCCAAACTTTCCCATCACCCCAAACAGCAACTCCATACCAATTAAGCATTCATACCCCATTTCCTACTCCCACCCCAGCCCCTGGTAACCAGTTTGTTAGTTTCTGATTCTACAAATTTGCACATTCTAATTATTTCATATAAGTGAGATGATAGAACATTTGTCCTTTTGTGTCTGTTTTTTTTTCTTCACTCAACATGATGTCTTCAAGGTCCATCTGTTTTGTCACGTGTATCAGATCATCATTCCTTTTTGCTTTGGGTTTTTTTTTTTTAAGATTTATTTATTTATTTAATTCCCCCCCTTCCCCTGGTTGTCTGTTCTTGGTGTCTATTTGCTGCGTCTTGTTTCTTTGTCTGCTTTTGTTTCTTTCTCCGCTTCTGTTGTCGTCAGCGGCGCGGGAAGTGTGGGCAGCGCCATTCCTCGGCAGGCTGCTCTTTCTTTTCACGCTGGGCGGCTTTCCTCACGGGCGCACTCCTTGTGCGTGGGGCTCCCCCACGCGGGGGACACCCTTGCGTGGCACGGCACTCCTTGCGCGCATCAGCACTGCGCATGGCCAGCTGCACACGGGTCAAGGAGGCCCGGGGTTTGAACCGCGGACCTCCCATATGGTAGACGGACGCCCTAACCACTGGGCCAAAGTCCGTTTCCCTGCTTTGGTTTTACTTTCTGTTTTTTGAGGTACCAGGGGCTGGGGATTGAACCCAGGACCTTGTATGTGGGAAGCAGGTGCTGAACCACTGAGCCACATCAGCTCACCCGTCATTCCTTTTTACAGCTGAATAATATTCTTTTCTTATGTGTATGCCACATTTTGCTTATCTAGTCATCTGTTGATGGGCACTTGGGTTGCTTCCATCTTTTGGCAATTGTGAGTTATGCCACTGTGAACATGAGTGTGCAAGTATCTGTTTGAGTCCATGCTTTTAGGTATAGACCTAGAAGTGGGATTGCCGGGTCATATGGTAAATCTATGCTTAGTGTTCTGAGGAACCACCAAACTGTTTTCCAGAGTGATCCATTTTATACTGTATTTTAGTTTGCTAAAGCTATTCAAAGCAGATACCATAAAATCGGTCATTTTTTAACAGTGGGAATTTACTAGCCTACAAGCTTACAATGTCAAAGCTGAGAAAAATGTCCAAATCAGGGCATCATCAAACAATGCTTTCTCCCCAAAAACCAGCTGACAGTGATCCTGGACTCCTCTGTCACATGGCGCGGCACGTGTGGGCATCTGCTGGTCTCTCCCTTCTCTTCCTGGTTTTGTGCTTTCAACTTTTTGTTTCTACGGCTTTTTCTCTGTGTCTGAATTTCATTCTCTTGCAGTATAAGGACTAAGACCTACCCTGAATGAGGTGGGTCACATCTGAAGTTAAGATCCTACTCATCTAAAGGCCCTCCTTACACTGAGTCCACACCCACAGGAGTGGGTTAACTTTAAGAACATGCTTTTTTGGGGTACATACAGCTTCAAACCATCACACATTCCCACCAGCAATGCATGCTATTTCCTAAATCTCTTTAACACTTGTCCTTTTTAAGTATAATGCATAGGCATTGTTTTGTTTTTTGTTTCCCAAAACCTGCTATAAGTCAAAAGATGCAAAAATTACTGCTATGAAAAGCGAAATGTAGGTCCTTTTTAGGTTCTATGAATAAGTAAAATTTCAGATTGGGAAAATGAAGGATGGTGATTAAAAGCATGGACTTTGGAGCCAGATTGCTCTGGTATAATGGGCTAGTAACTTAACTTTTCTTTGCCTTAGTTTTCATCTCTGAAAAATCAGACTAGCACTAGCACCTATGTCATAGTTATTATGAAGGTTAAATGAGGTAACATGTATATAAATGGTTAGAACAGTGCCTGGCACATAACTAGTGCTCTCTAAAGGTTGACTATTTGTTATTTATGCAACTCTTCTATGTGGAAGAACATTTTATTATTCCGGATCCTTGCTTTATATCTAACAGCAAATAATCTAATCTAATTCTAATGGAAAAGCTTTAGTTTACACTGGCTCAAGTACGATGATTTCTTTTCTCAGTTATATTCTTCAAGTTTTATAAACATAGCTACTTATTCTTTTATTACTTTTTATAGTTGGATATTTTAATTCATCATTTGGAAATCTTGCTTTTAATGTATTGCCTTGATTTATAAGTATCATGTGGTTTTATCTTTGATAACAAATATGCTACCTTTCTCATCTAACTCCAGGACTATAGATGATATGGTATTATTCTGGTATTTTATCTTTAATGGACATTATAAGAAAGAACATTGCTTTATATTTTCTATCCATTTGTTTACTAGACCATAATAACATCTAAAAAACTATAAAATTCATTTATTCATTCAACAAAATATTCACTCCACAATGACTTATCTATTGCTTGTGCAAACTATACAATCCAGACCCTTCTTTCAGGTTGCTTACTATGTATGTAGTTAGAGAGTCAGGGCTGTAAATACATAATAATTACAGGAAATGTGCAAACGAGTGAGCAAACGAGGCTAAATGAGGTTGTCCAGAAAAAGCAATTTAGCCTGAACTGACAATGAAACGGTGAGTAGGAGCTGACTGTGCAGGGAGAGAGCACACTGGAAACCATACTTTGAATTGTCACCTTTCTGTATTATCTGTAGTCCTAGATAGAGAGTCAGAAGAAGCTATTCTCCAATAAAAGTAAAACTGAACCTGCATTATGGAGTGACATGTTTTACACTCTACCTTGGATTAGAGAAGAACCTAATAATGTCACCTTTTGTACAAAATAGAAGGAGGGGAGAGAATATGTTTTTACCTCTTATTCATTTATCTGAGCTGTCCTGTATGGTAGTCATTAGCCCCGTATCTCTATTCAGCACTTGTCCAAATTGATGGACTGTAAGTGTAAAATGCATGCAAGGTTTCAAAGACACTTAGTATGAAAAAAGCAAGTAAAATATTTCAGGAATAATTGCTAATGTAATGGTTACATGTTGAAATGAGAAATAATTTGGCTATTTTGAGTTCGACTATATTATTAAAATTAATTTCATCTGTTTCTTTTTACTTAACTGTGGCTATTAGAAAATGTAAAATTACATATGCAACCTATGTTTGTGGCTCTCATTTCTATTGGACAATACTGATTGATATCTTTATCTGTCTAACTTATTATGCTTATTTTTACAACAACAATGAAAAGGCATAGGAAAAACAAAGCAGAAATTAATGGAATTAATTGTCTAGAGGTATTGGGTAGGAATGGAGGATGGAAGGGGTAGGGAAAGTAATGTCATACCTTTAAGTATAACTTCTTATATATTTTTTGAATTTTGAACCAACATATTAAAAACAAAAATGAAATCAACAGGGATGGAGGGGTAAATAACTTACTATGTGATGGAAACAGCAACAAATAAACTTAACTATTTATCACATGAATAAAAATAAAGAAGGAAAGATGATGAAGAAAAAAGTTATAATCCAAGTAATTTCAAATAAAATACATTGTACACTCTCAATAGAATATATTTCAGTGATAAAAGGAACCACATAAAAATCTTAGATTTTATTTAGTAAGTTTGTGGTTTGTAGTGATACTGGTATCACAATTTTGAAACTGTTTTGTGTGTATTGTAGGATTGAACAATGAAGTAAATATACTGATGTAATTAGGAACCAAGGTTCTCAATGTGGGAGAAGAGAGCTGTGAATATGGAATGGAAGAAAGGTAGGGAACGCTCTTGGTATTGGATTAGAATAAGAGGTATCAGTATGAGTTCAAGATTAAAAAAGAAAAAGCAAAAACAATGTCCCCTAGGTCTCTCCACCGAAAGGGATTAAGAAAAAAGCGGAGAAGCAGATGTGGCTCAAGTGATAGGGCCTCTGCCTACCATATGGGAGGACCTGGATTTGATTCTTGGGACCTCCTGGTGAAAAAGAAGAAGAGAGAGGGTGCCTGCAAGGTGAGCCGAGTGCCCATGCAGTGAGCGAGACCCTGCATAGCGAGCCACGTGACCACGTGGGTGCCTTCGTGGTGAGCTGAGTGCTCTCACGAGTGCCTGTGTGGTGAGTTGAGTGTCCGCACGGCAAGCTAAGCGCCTGTGTGGCAAGCCAAGTGCCCGCATGGTGAACCAGTGCCCATGCAAGTGAGTCATGCAGCAAGATGACGATGCAACGAAAGAGAGACAAGGGCGAGAGTCAAGGTGAAGCACAGCAGAGACCAGGAACTGAGGTGGCGCAATTGACAGAGAACCTTTCGCCACATCAGAGGTCCCCAGGATCAAATCCTGGTGAATCCTGGAAGAGAAAGAAGAGAAGACAAAAAGAGAAATAGATACAGAAGGTCACACAGCAAATGGACAGATGGCAGAAACAGCAGGGTGGGGGAGGGGAAGAAAAAAATTTTTTTTAATTTAAAAAAAGAAAAAGAAAAAAGCAGAAATGATGTCCTGTAGGTTTCTCTACTGAAAGGACCAGGAGCATGGTGTTCCAATAGGAAGGAGCATATCCAGTGCTCAGATGTTCAAATAGTATTAAAAAAATATATCTGGTACCTTTAAATAAATCCAACCAAAGAAATGCAAGGCCTCTGCAAAAGAAACAGTAAAACTTACTGAGAAAAATTAACAAGTTCTAAATAAATGGAGAGGTATATACCTGTTCAGGAAGTGAAAAAGCAATCTGTAAAGATAGGATTATTTCTGAAATTATTCTGAATTTTGCTGCAATTCTAATGTTTTTTTTTGTTGCTGCTGTTGATGTTTTTTAAGAACTTAACCAGCAGATTCTGTGATTTACATAGAAATGCAAAGGGCCAAAAGTAATTAATGCTGTTGAAGTACTATATAAAATCAAGTGGGAGAATTTGCTTTACCATATGTCAAGACTTTTTGTAGAGCTATAATAATTAAGATGCAAGGATAAGGAAACAGTCCAGTGAAATGGAATGGAGAGCCCAGAAACAAACTCTGATTTATGATCCAGGTTTTACTGCAGATCCATGGGAGAAATGACAGTCTAGATGGTGCTGGGGAAACTGAGCATCCATGTGGAATAGAATGAAATTGGGCTACCCCAATCAACAAAAAATTCTCAGAGGATTGTAGAACCAAATGCAAATTTCAAAACAAAACTTTTGTAAGATAAGGAAATGCCTTCATGAACTTGGAAGAGAGAAAGATTTGTTGAATAGGACACAGAAAGCACTGAAGAGTTTAAGAAATTTGTGTAAACATTAAGAATTTATGCCAACCAGAAGACACTGTTAGCTGAGAAAAGGCATTTTAAGCAAAGAAAACTAATCTTGGGTGTTGGAAGCCAGGATCGTTATCTTTTTGGGAGAGACAGTGATTTGGGGCACAGCTAGGTCTGCTAGGATGATGGCAGTTATTTTCCTCGATCTGGTGCTAGGTGTACAGGTATGCGTGCTTTTTGAAAATTCATTAAACTCCACTTAAAATCAGTGTACTTTTTAATACATATGTTACACTTTATAAAAAGTGTTTTTTTTCCCAAAGGGAAGCCATTGAGTGAGAAGATATTTGCAAAACATGTATCCATCAAATGGCTTATATGAAAAATATTTGAGAACTCATATTCTTTTTCAATAAAAAGAGGGATAATCCAATAGAAAAATGGACAAAATAATTGAACAGATACTTCAGAAAAGAGGAAATCCAAATGCTCAATTTAATAGGAAATGGTGCTCAACTTCATTAGTCATTGGAGAAGTGCATGTTAAGTGCCATTTTCCCTCATACCCTGAATTGGGTAAAATGGACCTGTTAGCGAGGATGTGGACAGTGGGAATGTTACTGCCATCGTGCTGGCGATACAAGTTGGCAGAGCCACTTTGGAAGATACTTGGTCATTACATAGTAACTCGGTCATTGCTTTCTTTCAGAAATGTGTGCTTATGTGCACCAAAACCCATGCACAAGAATGTCTATAGCAGCAATGTTAGTGTGTCCAGCAGCTTGAAGCAGCTCAAGTGTCCATCTGCAGAAGAATGGATGTGTAAACTGGTATATTAACTAAAACTATATAATGGTAAAAATGAGCAAATTACAGTTACTGGCAATAAATCTGAACTTCAAAAGCAGGCAAAACTGTATTATGCAGGGATGCTTTTTAGGTTAAAAGCCAGATCATCCTGTGGGGACTGATTGGGAACAGGCCCTGGGGGCTGGAGGGAGCTCCTGGGTGGTGTCCACTTCGATGACCTGAGGGCTGGTCCTCTGGAGGCTTGCTTTCTGGTTTTTCACTAAGTGGTATACTTGTTTATTTGCTCTTCTGAATATGTATTAGATTTCATGACTTAAAAGGTTAAAAAGGCCTAGACAGCGGGTACAGTTCAATACCTTTTATCTTTAATATCAGAAAACTTTATTTTTGAAATGGGTTCAAATTTGGCAGAATGGTTTTTAAGATACGTTCAATGTGTAATGTTATATTTTTACTTCTAAAATGGTATTCTGTACTGCTTTGAGTGTTCCATTTTGATTTTCTACTTTTTATAATTCTTTTGTGTCACCACCAAAATTTGTCTTTTACTGACTCTTGTATTTCTGTGATATTGGAAAACAGAAAGCATATGGAAAATTAATTAAAATTCATAGGTAATCTTCAATCGTTTAAAAAGTTCAATCTCTGTTTCCAGCAATTCTCCTAACCAGTCTTCCACACAAACACAACAGAGCTTTGATTTTAAACCTATCTCTATTTAGAGTAATGGTAATCTTCTAAAGCAATTTTTGAGAATCTCTTTTGGGAACAGACTCCTTTGAGAATCTGATATGAGTACAAACCTTTCTCCAGAAAAATTCAGAAAAATTCATGCATCCAAATTAACATAACATTTCAGGGGTGTTTCTTAACTCTCTGAAGCTCGTCCCTTAGAGTCCAGTTAAAAGCCCCTGTTCTGGAGGTGCCTTCATTTGTAAAAGAGTCAGCCAGAGGATGAGACCCTGAGAATGTTTCCTTTCAAGTGTGTGTAGAGAATAAACCCTTGAGCCCAAGAAAGTCTCTCAGTGCAACAGTGTAACAAAGCCTCTTTCCCATACCTGCATTTTCTGTGCCATTCCCACATTTTTAAATTAGAAAGTAAAAACTGTTGGACATTTTTACCGCTATTAGTTTTACAGCTTTATTTTTAAAAAACAAATCAATTTTACTGATACAGATTAATAAAGCTTATAGTCCATCCAAAGTATACAATCAGTGATATTTGGTATAATCACATTAGTTGTGCTTTCATCCCTTCAGTAATTTTAGAGCAATTTATTTCCATCATAATAAAAAACACAAAAAAATTCATCACCTCTCAACCTCTCTGGTTCCCCTTCTGTGCATAGCTGCTATTTCTGGCTATTCTTGCATATTAATTTTTTTAAGCAGTTTTCTATTTTTAAGATATATCCATATACTATATGATCTAGCCAAAGTGTATAATCAGTGGCTTTTAGTATAATTACAATGTTGTGCATTCATTACCACAAAAATTTTAGAATAATTTCATTACTAGAAAAACAAAAAGTCGACACTCCTTCCTTAATAGTCGCCTCTCAATCGCTGTCTTTCCCCACCCCTACATAATGACTAATCTAATTTCATCTTTATATTGACCTATATTTACATTTTATATGCAATATATAGTACAGTTTTACAGCTTTTTTGAGGTATAATTTTCATATCATAAAATTTACCCATTAGAAGCATGCAATGTAATGATTTTTAATAAATTTATAGAGTTGTGAAACCATCACCACAATCCAATTTTAGAACATTTCCATCACTCTAAAAAATTTCCTCAAGGCTGTGCTAAGCCAATCAAATGCTAACACATTTTTATTTTTTTATTTTTTTATTTTTTTATTTTTTAAAGATTTATTTATTTAATTTCCCCCCCTCCCCTGGTTGTCTGTTCTTGGTGTCTATTTGTTGCGTCTTGTTTCTTTGTCTGCTTTTGTTGTCGTCAGCGGCACGGGAAGTGTGGGCGGCGCCATTCCTGGGCAGGCTGCTCTTTCTTTTCACGCTGGGCGGCTTTCCTCATGGGCGCACTCCCTGCGCGTGGGGCTCCCCCACGCGGGGGACACCCTTGCGTGGCACGGCACTCCTTGTGTGCATCAGCACTGCGCATGGGCCAGCTCCACACGGCTCAAGGAGGCCCGGGGTTTGAACCGCGGACCTCCCATGTGGTAGACGGACGCCCTAACCACTGGGCCAAAGTCCGTTTCCCTAACACATTTTTAATAAGTTGGTTGATTCATGTGCACCAAATGCTTCAAGGGTAGGATAAAACATTGTTGAATAGAAACTTGAAAGATGTCAGTCAAAGTCCTTTGTAATTATTTGGTTCTGTAGTTTGAGATACTATATATATACTGGATTAAAATGGAATAAACCCTTTTGTGGGCATCTGTTCTCCATAGATGGTTTGAAACAAATGAACAAACTGCACAGTTGACTTCTTCCTTCATATCACTTCCTGAGTGGAGAAATGCTCTCTTGTGGTTCTGGGTGATTTTCATTTTTTAAAAATGTGATATATGGATAAAGATTTCAAGCATAGGGTTGCATTTGCAGTGTTAGATGGCATTCTCAGTGGTATTCACTTCTGAGAAAAGAGGTCATGTAGAATAAGTTGAGGAAAGGAGTGGAAAGTTAGTCTGTAAAATTATTTAAGTAAATATTAAATTGTAAATTAGTTTTTCCATCAGGAGTGACTAAAAGATTTGTTGATCAATTCTGGTATTAAGTTTCCCAAGCTTCAGGAAAAAGCTTAAAAAGCTTTTCCTGTCTTTGTTCTACCACTTCATATAAAAATTGTTATATGAGTATACTATATGCATTATTAATGATTTGGCAACTTGTAATTGGGCTTCCTGGAACTTGAATTGGTAATTTGTTTTAGTATTGAATATGAGATTTGTAAGGGCAGATTTGTCTGTATAATTAAATAGTGGCCTCAAAAAGACAACATCAAATGTTTGGGGGTTTTGGAAACCAACATAATACTTGGTGGTTTCTAAGTACTTAAAAGTAAGGCTAAGTCTTCTGTGTTTGTTAAAATGCCTGCTCTGAAGTTATTGGTGGAGCTAATTTTTATTGCTGTTTCCTTGTTGCCAGGGACTTTATTACCAAGGTTACCGTCAGAACCAGGAATGACATTACTCACCATCAGAATTGAGAAGATCGGTCTGAAGGATGCGGGGCAGTGCATCGATCCCTATATTACAGTTAGTGTAAAGGGTAAATAACTCTACATTTTCTTCCTCCAGTGAATTTGATATTGTTCTCATTTGGGACAACTTTTGTGGTTGTTTTCTACCTGTGACAATTCTTTTTTTTTTTTAACAGAGGTACCGGGGATCGAACCTGGGACCTCATACATGGGAAGTGCTCAACCACTTGAGCTACATCTGCTCCCCTGACAACTCATTTTAATCCATTCTACAAGGCATAACACCTGGAAGGCGATTGCACTCCTCCAAACATTTCTGAGAGATTTACTTAAAATATTTTCATATTTATGTAACTTAATATTCACCTTTGCTTTTGAGGTTTTCTTTTACATGTCTTTTTTTATTTCTAAAATTCCATCCAGGGAGCAGATCAGACACACACACTATCTTTAATCGCAGAAGCTACACCCTTCAGGAAACAAAGTTAGCAAAATGTCCCTCACCTTCCAAGGATGTGTGGTTCTCTCCTGTTTTTCCCTCCCTCCCTCCTCCTGTGGTCTCTCATTGCTCCTGTCCAAAAGAGCTTCGTACGCAGGAGCCTCTGCAGGCTTGGATGAGAGTCAGGCCTTCAGGGAGTCCTCGGTGGAGACAGGAAGAGAGGGCCCAGCTATAAACATCCACTTCCTGAATGTGATCCCGAGGGGCCTTTTGGAAGGGAAGTATTTCTTATCCTTCACTTGTACCGTGGGTATTAAACATGGTTATTTTTTAGGATTTATTTCTCCTATCCAATGGCAATCCAGCGATTCCTTGAAAATAATTTTTTCAGTCTTTGATTTGAGAGGAAAATCATAGTGGTTGGATTCTTCTGTTGCCAAATTGGAGGAAACTTTTATCAATCACTGAAATAAATTCATACTCATGGGTTCATCAGTACCAAAGACAACCCATGTGTCAATTAAAGGAAAAGGAAATTAAGCCACAGAAAAGAATTTTACTATGTTGAGACCATGATCCACAACGCTAAGGCTGTGATACTTCAGCTTCTGCTGTTACTGGTTATCACATGCATGGTCTACTAGAACGTATGCTCTCGTGTTTGATAGGCCATAGGCAGAACTGCGAATCTCAGCCAGGAATGTACATTGTAAAAAAAAAAATAAAAAAAAAAAATTAACGGTAATGTGGTAGATGTTACTTTTGCGTACAAGTTGAACTGAAGTATGTTTTTGTGTAAATATCTTTAGGAACTGGAACAATCGGTTACATTCTTTTAGACAATCTACTAAACTGAGATGGGTCTGTTGAATAACACAGAAACACTGAGTAGTCATCAAAGAGATTTATGTTGACTTTGATTGAACTGGAAGATTCTTGGCTCTGGTTGTTATAAATCAGGTTATATAATAGCAAGTATAACCAAAATTTAGGTAACATATGGGTCCAGCAAATTATTAATTGACAGAAGGGTTTCATTGGCAGGTTTTATGTTCACTTTTTGGTCCTCTGACTTGAACACAACAGAATTCTGATAATGTTAGATTTAACAGCCTTGCCAAACCATTAATTACTCTTGAATAAGATTGGACATTAAGGGCAGAGACCCTGTTATGGTATATCATTCATAGTCAAAAAAAATTTATTTTAAAGATTTATTTTATTTATTTCTCCCCACTCCCTCGTTTGCTGGTCGTCTTTTTAGGAGGCACCGGAAACCAAACCCAGGTCTGCCCAAGTGGGAGCAGAGGCGCTGAGCCACCTCCGCCCCCTGCTTTGTTGTACCTCTCACTGTGTTTTCTTTGTCTCTTGTTCTGTCATCTTGTTGCATCAGCGTGCTGTCTTGCTTGTCGTCTTTAGGAGACACCTGGGACCTCCCATGTGGTAGGCTCAATTGCTTGAGCCACATCCATTTTTATTGCACACAAAAATACAGTAGCCTACTCTGTAAGGAAAGCCAGATGTCCTTCTTGTCTCACCTCTTAACTACAAGGATGAAATCTTGTCTTCCTGCTCTCCCTTCCATGAGGTCTCCCCCTCCTCTCTGCCACTCACTCCACATCTGTGATATCAGCAGCTCTTCAGGTACCTGATCATAACACATAGGGCTTTCTACTAGTCTGAGAATCTTCTCTCAGCTTTTTCCCTTTTCGAAAAATAATCTTTTGCAGTTTATTTGCAGGGTTTTTTTTTTCAGTATGTGTATATTTAAGTAGTTCTAAGCAGAAACTTTTTTTCTCACTAGATCTGAATGGCATAGATTTAACTCCTGTGCAAGATACTCCTGTGGCTTCAAGAAAAGAAGATACATATGTTCATTTTAATGTGGACATTGAGCTCCAGAAGCATGTTGAAAAATTAACCAAAGGTTTGTAATCATGAACAGTTGGCTCTTTATGGACAGAGGCCTTATCTTATTCATCTTGTTCCTATTTGTGTGTCGCATGGGCCAGCCATACTGGTATCTGACCTAAGTAAATGCCACAGTATTTGTTGAGTTGCATGGAAGATATTTTTTTATGTGGGAATTAGGAATTGTATTATCTAGTTTCATAATATATGATACCTTTAAATAATCAAATGCTTCTTATAGTAAAATTTATTGCCTTTAGCAAAATAGAATGAAAAATTTCCTTATACCCAAGAGTTTAGGGGAAGCAGATTCTAAATAAAATAATTCTCTTACAGTTTAAAGAACCAGTTTTTTTCTTCCTGTTGAATTTATTCTGTAGATACTGTAACTTGCAGTTAGCTGGCAGGATGGAAAAGAACAAAAGCATAATTTTTAAAAGATGAAGTTACATTTCTAAGTTAAACAGTTCTTGGGATCAAATATTTCCCCATCCTTTTCCTAGTGGGAATGTCATTGTTCTCTGAAAGGAAGACTTCAGAATCCTCTGTCACCAGGTTCGAACCACTGCGGGGGCCCCCCCTCAGACCTCATGCATCTGAACCTCAGGGTGGGGCTCTGTGTCTGGGTGTGAAGACGACATCTAGGTGATTCTATACACCCCGCAGTGTGAGCACTTGTGTGTTAGAGGAGAATGTAGACAGTAGGTGCTTCATCAGGAACATTGAAGGAATTACAGCATCAAGTGTGCTTTCTGAATAAAGAAAGATGAACAACATGTTTTTTTAGCCCCACTGCTTTGAGAAATGTTTCTGGTGTGGAGATGGGGGGTGGGTGTCCACGGGCTAGCCTGTTTTATTAACATTGTGTTGTTGATGACTTGACTCAGGATGACTTTATTCATTCTCTTCAGCTTTGGATTTAGTATTTACTGTCGTTTACCTCTATCGGTGCCGATGAACATACTTTCCTCATGTTTACAAGCACTTCAGTTAATCTTCTAAACTATATTCATTTCACATTTGTTGTTTCTTATATATGGCATGATGTACAAAGCTGTGCATACCAGGGATACAAGAAATCTATTATTTATTGGTGATGCAGATGAATAATTTAAAAATTCACTTTCTCAAAATGATGGGGCTTTAATATTGTTTTCAAATGTAATTTTATCTTCACATGTACTAAGACCTCAGAGGTACCCTGAAGGGAGATGGGCTCCCTAGCTGGGGAGACTGAGGAATGTGGTCTGCTCTCTTAACCACCCCTTTGGCATTACTGCCGTGGGAGGGAGAGGGAAGCCTACCAGGGAGGCCGCCTGGGCCAAACCCTTCTGCCGTGTGAGTTGGAACAGACTGGCTGAGTGTGCCCCTCTCCCCCGCCCCCACATCCCCTCTCCAGGGCGACTGGCTTTTCTTCCCCCCCGTAGAGGCGAGGTTCTCCCTTTGGACCCAAGCGCCAGGGCTGTGCAACCATTTCTGAAGTGCTAAGCTTCTGGCCACATGGAGTTCTAAGTATTAGGTGTGTGTCGGTGGTCTTTAAAAGCCAAGACACAGCAGCGCTCTGGTTAAGGCAACGTTAATAAGTAACTAGTTGGGAGTGAAACTGATTTCCTTGCATTAGTTTTTATGCCTTCTTTAGAAATTGTTCTTGGCTACACTGATAAGGCAAGTTATTTCTCTATTTTTAACTTTTGTTTGGGGGGAAGGGGAGCTTATCTGCTGGGCTTTGGGGAGATAAAACTATATAAATTTTTCATTTCCAGTTGTTCATGGTGGGGCTAGGCTTGCTCTTCAGCCCCGTCTTCATACAGACCTGTGCGATTTCAGGAGGGAAAAACAGTGCTTTGAAAAACGGGTACCATTTAAAAACAGCATCATCACATGATGTACATTGTTTCAAGTCCAGAACACTCCAAAGACTGAAATTTTGCATTTTTGTTTCAGAGGGAGAAGTGATTAAAGTTTCAATTTTTTTCTAGGAACTCTTTAAATGCCCTTTCTACCAAATGAGTTACTATAGGTAATGTTAGTATTTGACAAATATCTTGTTTTCTTTAGTAGTTTATGCTTCTGCTTGTGTATAAAACTTCTATACTTTCTTCAGTCAGTTTAGCTCAGGAAGTTTGTAAAAATCAGATCATGTAGAGAAACATCACTGCATTCAGATACAGAAGTGTTTTTGGGTGACAACTAGAATTATATGCTTATATCATGAGAGACTGTTTGAAACAGGTTACTTCATAGAATGTATTAACTGTTGCTTGTTCCAATACTTCTGGAGATCAAAGAAAATGGACTGTCAAGCTACAGATGTGCTGTCTGCAGCTTACGTCGTTTTTTTTTTTGTTTCGCTTTTTAAAAATTCTTTAGGTGCAGCTATCTTCTTTGAATTCAAACACTACAAGCCTAAGAAAAGATTTACCAGCACCAAGTGTTTTGCTTTCATGGAGATGGATGAACTTAAACCTGGGCCAATTGTAATAGAACTGTAAGTGATAACATCTAGAATTAGTATTAATTTAATGGTCACTATTGTATCTTTCTTCTTAGTCCCTCCTTATCCAGTATATAAATCTTAGAATAGATCATCAAGGTATTTTTAAACAATGATCTTTCTACTGTGGTTACAGATACAAGAAACCCACTGACTTTAAAAGAAAGAAATTGCAGTTATTGACCAAGAAACCACTTTATCTTCACCTACATCAAACTTTGCACAAGGAATGACTCTGACATGAAAGTCCTGAACTTCTGTGAAATTTACCACTCAGTAGAAACCATCATAGCTCTGTGTAGCATCTTCACCCTCCCACGAGCGGGAAGCCGGCTGTACCCATGCCAGGAGGCCAGAGTCTGATGCACAGCTGTTCCACAGAATTTCAAGGCCAGCACATCACTGACATAGAAGACTCCTTTGGATATGGGCTTAATAGATTTTGAGATGTTTTTACTTTTCTATTAATTGTGCAATTAATCGTCTATTTTCTAACTTACCACTCTACCTACCCTGCCTCCTGGAACAACACTGCTGTGGGTAGGACATGCTCATCTTCAGACTCAATACAGCAATAAGAATGTGCCAGAGTTTACACATCTGCTCACTTCTGCTCTCATATGCTTTTTTGGTTTTTGAGGCAACTTCAAACTTTGGGTTGATGTGGGTAAGATATGAAACTGCTTTGAGAAGAATTCATTGCAACAGTTATGTTGCCTGCCTGCCTGCCTGAGAAGGTCTGGAAATGCCTAAGCTGCTCCTCAGGGGTGGCTTAATGTCATCCTGATCTGAGTGTTCATTAGAAACATGTGCCGTGGCCCCATCAGCGGCCCAGGTGGGAGCGTTTGTTCCCCACGTTACAGCCATGATTTCTCCAAATGACCAGGTTACTTTTTGAAAAGTGAGCATATTTTTAGTCATGTTGATTAGCTGGTCTTCTACATCGCATTCTTATTCTTTCCGATAAAGTTTCTAAGGTTAATGTTGGAATCCTCTCAGAATAATTACAAATTTCATGAGTATTCAGCTACTATAAAGTAGCTGGCAGATGGTTTTGTAATGTCTACTAAATCATGTAACCTAAAACTGAGTCAGATGCTAACAAGATACTGCAGGAGTAACTGCTGTTTTCGGACAACTGATTGTGAAACTTTAAGACCTGCATACCTCCTCTTATAGTGATGAGTATGCACATCTGGAAAGATCATTCTATTTTCTGATACAGGTAGATAGATTGCCATTTATTTCCTATTTAGATACATTGGTATTCATCCACATGAAAATATGCAGGTCATTAGCTTATTGTAATTTGACTATGTACGTTATTTTGACTGAGCAGTGGGGCCTAAATGAAACTCCCATAGTATGCATGGGGTGATATTTGATACACAGACCTTGGGGTCATAGTGGGCTTTCTGTGGGTTAGATGCAGAGCCCACTTATTTTAATAGTCACTTTTAAGTGACATGAGGGGAATGCAGTGTCAGTACTGGCCCATTTTTAACCTAGTATAATCCTAAATCATACAATTCCGTATGTTTGCTTTTTAAATTAAGTAACCACAGTAAGTTCTTTTGGCCCTTGCACTTCAAGAGATCTAGTCTTTACTTTCAATTGTCTATTAGGTCAATTCTGTTTACTAGATAGATGTTAATAAAAACTATAAAAGCCTAAAAGAGTTCTCAACCAAATCTAGTCTTGTCTAATCTTGATTAGATTAATTCCAAATTCTACAGTGATTCACTCTAGGGGATGAAGAATTTGCCTTAATAAGGTACTTTGTTCACTTACCACTTAGACTCTGTTGTTAGATCCCTAGACTGTAAGCTCCTCAAGGGGCAAGAACCACATATTCTCCGTGTCATACATTTTCTAAGGTGCTTGGCAGCACTCTGTACCCTGTGGAGTACTCAGTACCTTTTATTTCATGTTGCTAAGGAGACCTAAAAAATAATCACTTTTAAAAAACCTATTAAAATGTAGCAAAACTGATATTGTTTATTCTTTTTTCTTAGACCATGACATGTATATCAAAGGATAACTTTTTAGGTAAGTCTGATTTAAACGGGAGAGCGCTTCACCCGCCGGATGCACACCGCAGCCTGTTTGGGGCTTTGCCGCAGAAGCGTGCCCCTAGGTGGGTGTTAGAAAGCAAATGGGGCTGGTTCAGAGCTGCTCAGGTGATGCCATCAGTCGGCATCTTACTGAGTTCTCCATAGATGAGATATGCAACAAATGCATAAAAAGGCTAGTTTTGAATAAAAAATAGATTTACTTTTCCTACTTAACTGTCTTCCTAGCTGGTATAATCTATATTTAAATGCTGTTTAAAACTAGAAATTATATTAACTTCTGCATTGTTTTGTGTCCTGAGGAGACTGACAAATTCAAAAGCTGTTAGTGGCTTCCACTTATTTTACATGGTTAAAAATGGCTTACAGGAAGCAGCTGTGGCTCATTCAGATGCACTCCCGCCTTCCATATGGGAGGCCTTCAGTTCCTGTCCCAGGGCCTCCCTGTGAAGGCAGGCTCACCCACACGCTGTGGAGAGCCGCCCGCGAGCGCCATGGAGCGCCACCCAGCCTGCAAGCGCTGCAGAGCGCCGTCGGGCCCACAGGTGCCATGGAGAGCTGACTCAGCAAAGGTGACACAACAGAAGAACTGAGACAGACCAGCAAGAACACAGAAGAGCTGAGGGCAGACGAGCAAAGAGAGCAGAGGGGGGAGGGAAAATAAATACAGACACAGAAGAACGTACAGCAAAATGGACACAGCGAGCAGACAGCACAGAAAGTCACAAGTGGGGGGGTGATTAAAAATACGGCCTATGTGATTAACAATGGCATTTTCCTCTTAGGTTTAATTTCTTCTATTGTTGACATTAAATGGGAGGACATGGAGATTGAACTCTCTTTTCCTTTGGAACTGGTCTATATTCCTTTTGAACGTTAAGACAATTCTCTTCTTTCAAAAGTCCTTATTTTCTAAAGTAAAGAGATGATAGTTTGAGTAGTTTAGTATAAAGAGAAAGCTTTCATATCGAAGCTTCTGCTCCTTTTAGAAAAGGTATCTTTTTGTGGCTTAAATATCACAACAGTGACAGGACATTCTGTAGGCTTTAACAACATTATAGAATTTCAGGGAATGGGAGAGTATAAGCTTAGCTGTAAACTAGAGTATCAGCCTTTTGGAAAGCTATTTAATCTAAATGATCAACTTCTTAAAATGTGCCAGAAAGTTACTGTAATTTAAAACATCAATGAGTTCTTAGAAATATTGTTTTAAAGTCCCTGTAGTAATGTGTATAAAAAAAAAAAATTGTATGATGCGATCTCAGATTCTTAGGTTTATTAATTTTTAACTAGATGCACCAAAGTTCAAATATTAATCTTGGAGTATTACCTATCAACAAAAATATTTGTGTTCAGCCTACGGTTGTTGATCTAGGGCAGGTTAGAGAAGTCTTATAGTCCTGAATTGTCTTTTCATGCACATTATATACTCTTCTAATTTTTTTTAATCTTCCTTGAAAAAAGTGGCTAAGTATGGCAGAGAGAATAGACTCCACCCTAAATTCTAAAGTCGCTTCCTATCTTTTACGGTCATGACATTTCCATTTTTCTAGTATCCACCATTAATACAAGAATGGTAAAAGGAATAAACAACTCATGCTAGTAATTCACATTCAGAACACTATTCTCAAATAGGCAATGAGGATCACAGAAAGGTACTAAATGCTAAACAGGTGGGGGCCGCTGAAATCATTTGTGAGTTCACAGGTGACCCCGAGGTTGAACCTTTAAAACAGCGTGCTACAAAGTCGTCATCTTTCTTCAGTTATGGGAATATGAGCTTACAGGTCAGTAGGATGGCACAAGACTGCTGAGAAAACAATCCAATGACTCAACAGACAACTGAGAAATAGTAATAAACACATTTTTATGAATTATTACTATTACTACAAAGAACTATAAGAGGGGAAATAAAGTTCAGTGATTTTTTAGTAAACATTTTTAGCGTAACAGTCTTTGTGACCAGATACTTTAAAAAAATCAAGCTTATAAATCCCATTACTCTGTAATCAACTGGTATACACTAAAAACAGGGTAATAAATGGAAATACATGCTCTTAAAGCATTTCCACAGGAAATGTTTGTATATTTCATGACACTCTAAATCATTTAGTAATTACGTATGCTACATTAACTAGAACACAGGTACTTTTTATTGCACATTTCAAAGTTGTAAGGAGGCTCTAGCCTAAGAGGCAGTCTTCATAGTAGGGGGGGAAATGATATTTTTGAATTGTTTGGCTCAAAAATGCATATTGCCAGGGCAGCTTAATTCTACAAACAAAACTTTTTAAATCAATTTTTGGATTTTGAAGCCAGTGAAATCCTTTAATGACTAGTGCAGTCCACTCTTTTTCTCAGGCTGAGGGTCAGAGGTCATGGCTAAGGGCTCTGTTTTAAAGCCTGTGATGAGTCCTGGCTACTGCTCTGAGAAGCAGGTGGGGGCTCAGCTCTGGAGCCTGAAGGCAGTAAGTCTCTTCCAGCAGGTGAAGGTGGATAATCCTGGGAACCATGAGGAGGTGGCAACTGGGTACCAGGAATCAAATACTCTCTCGGGCCAAGAGAGCCTAAAGGTCTAAATGGCTTGGGTCCTGGTAAAAACTCTCGAGGATCAACAGGCAGGTCCCGTTTTCCAGGTGGCACACCTGGTGCATATTCTCTTAAGCCTAGTGGGGGACGCAGCCCAGGACCTGGAAGAAGAAAAGTTATGTAAATAAGTATAAACACTGAAATTAAGATGATTCCAGGTACACTAATACATTCTTCAGTTTCTCACACACCTACCCACACTCCATACATCAGGCAAACTGAAGCTTGGCGAGATTAAGTTACAGGCCAGCCAGTCACACAAGCGCAGCTCTACCTAGTTCCAGACTGTTTTTTCCACTAAGCAATTCTGCCACAATTATCTCACAAGAGCTTGAGCTGCACTTGTAAGTACCTTATACCACACAAAGATGATAGATTATGAAACAAGAGCTTCACTGCAACCAGGAAATTTTGAAAAAAATAATTTCCATTGTCTACTAATGTAGCTCTTAAAAATTCATGCAGAGCTCAGCAGAGACTTAACAAGTAACATCAAAACAAACTGCATGGCCTTCCAGCTCCATTTATTAAATTCAACAATGTTCACTAGGTAGCAATAAAATCCTGCTTTCTCTTTAACATCTCCCTTCCATCTGTTCCCAGGGTGGGGAGCGAGGGAGTTCTCCCTCTCGTACTCCGGCCCACTGCGTCTGCTCCAGTGTGCGTGGTTACAAGCTTCATGTGGTCTACTGCATGTATCTGGTCCTACATGACATCTTCAACTCCTGGACTTAAGGGCTGTATCCTGCCACATTTCTACCCTTTAGAGCCTGTTACATAGTCTTGGGTGTTCCATGAACATCCACAGAATTCATACTTCTGGCTTTCTTGGAAGAAACCCTTTCATACTCTACAAGAGCTACCTGTAGCCCTCTGGGTATAGGAAGATTATGTAGCAACACAGGTGTCCCAAGAAACTTGAGAAAAAGTTAAAATGTAGTCATCTATCTATAAGGTTTCCACTGCCAAGCCCTGCAAAAGCAACTTAAATTTTAACCAAGGAATAGAAAGATGACATGAATATGCTTTACACGTCAGTTACTACTGTTCACATCATCATACCAAATGGTGGAGGAAGTGGCCGAGGCCCAAAAGGCCCACAGAGCTGAGGAGGGGGTCCGTATCGAATGGGTGGTGGCAGAGGGCCTCCCCGGGGAGAGCTCATGAGGGGAGCTCCTGGGAAAGGAGGGGGCCCCTTTGCAGCCATGGTAACCTGCAGAGCAAAAGAAATTACAGTTTTTAATTACCATAGTATGACAGATAAAAGCACCAACACCAATACAAGCTGCAACCCAATGAAGCAAGAGCTGACAGCTGGCACCTTTACTTTCCACCAGATTTACAGAGCAGATTTCATGCAACAAATCTCTACCCCTCCCATTTGTTCCCACTGACAGCTTAGAGGGGTGAAAAGGGTGCCGGAGGTCTAAACAGTCCTGCCGTTCACACCAGTACCTGTATCTGCAAACGGAAGGAAAAGCAAGAAGACTGTCAGAATATTAACAGCAGTAATTCCCAAATAATAAAAACGTACTATCCACAGCAATATCTATTTCTAGGACAACCTGTGCGCCCCTCCCCACATTGCTCCCATCACAACAGCTTATTTCCATATTAAGAATGCAGATAATGAAAGGAAATGAAAAATCCATCCTCTACACATGAAATAGCTATTATTCAGAATATCTTTAAGAGGCCTTTCATATATTATCTCCATTTCTCACATCCCTCAATTCTATGTATGACCACCTTGTTTTAAATACAAGGGAACAGAGGCACAGAGAGTATCAGATAATTTGTAATGGTCACACAGCACATAAGAGATTGAGCCAGAATTCAATAAAATGGCTATAAGTCCTTGCTGCGTCCACCTCTGCTTCCCCTCTAAAACAAAGGGGTCTTCTACTCTGTAGAAGTTGCCCTTGGATAAAAAAGAGTTCTTAGATGTCCTGGCTTCCTGCAGTGGAACTTGAAAGTATTTTCCAACACAATGTTATAAACACAAGTTACTAAGGCATAGCTCTACTATTTATCTTCATTCACTAGCAATACTGTGCATCATATTAGTAATCAATTGGGAAGTATAAATAAACTCATTCTGCTCTTCATGTGGTGAAGCACTGTGAGATATGATCACAGGACTTAACTGTTAGGCAGGCTATGAGGGAATACACTCAAGTGAGTATAATTTAAGGCCACTGCTGGGAACTGGCTCAATGGGTAATTACAGATTTTCGTTATTCGGTATTTTATTTCAGTTAACATTCTTCAGTTACTAGTCTGAAATTTTTGCTCATTAAAAACAGGGTTTACTTAAACTATAACTTAAAGGATTCATAAAAGCACACTTCCAAACAAAGGCATAACAAAAATTTACTGTGCCGAAGAATATTCAACACTGAAGCGGTTGAGAGTGGTGACTTTTCACATTTTTTAGTTATTAAAATTACAGCAAATGTTCTAAACAGGTTAATCGCCTAACTAAACCAGGAGAAAGGAGGAAAAAACCACCAACCAACCAGATTTCGGCAACCCAGCAACACTCCCAAGTCAAGAATAGCCAGAGCCATATATATCACCATGCAATTTAAAGCAGTGAAGATCAGTATCATGCTCCTCAGATCCTTTCCAGAAATACACCAAGTAAAAGCTCAGGTCACTCCTCAACCTCTAAGTACTTACTGCTACTGAATGCTCGGCCAAAGATGTAATGGTGGGGACAGAGGGACCTTCAGGTTCTTGAGGAACAGTTTGCTTTTTAAAAAATAAATAAGATAATACATACATAACAGAACACACAAACAGGAGATGAGGCAAGGAGAGGATGTTGTAGCAAAAGTTAAATGTTTCCTGAAGTATCTAATTAAAATTCAAAAATGACTGCAGATCTTACCTTGCCCTCATCTATCACCTTAGCAGGGGAAGAGCTTCTTGAGCTATTCATCACGGGTGCTGCACCACCAAGTCCTGGATCTGTTAAAGGCCAGAGAACTGATTTAGATTTACTGACTTGTACACTGCGAGGAAAAATAAAAAATCCTCCACCTACTTCCTCCTCCTTGACACACTGAGGTTCTTACCAGAGGCAGAAGGTTTCCCAAAGGCCTCAGATGACCATCGAGGACGAGGTAGAGGCCCATCGACTGACCCTGAGAAAGAAAGAGTTCCTTGCAGGTATTTTTTCAGAAAAAAAAAAGCAAAACCAATTATGGACAGGTCAAGGTTTAATTCTACCTAGAAAGCAACACTGAAAATAGGTCTCCCAATACACATGAAGGGGAATTGCCTAAAATTTAAACACAGACTTTTTTAAAAGTTAAAGGAAGAACTGCTTTGGATTGAAAGAGTAGCAATAAACACTTAACTGCCCTGGTCTTGTACTTCAAACTACAGGCTTATTACAGTTCTAGAGGTTCCTTTTTTCCAGTGTGTACAAAATCTGTCATATCTTCCCAAGTATTACATAAATGCCTAATTAAAAATAGATATACAGCATTTAATATTATAGTGAGAAATGGATGTATGCTGCACCAACTATAAAGTTTTAAGGTTACTTTTCTAATAAGAAGGGAGAACACCGTAGAAATTTAACTTAAAAATAAAAGCTTCTCCTTCGTAGTAAAAATTTTAAAACGAAGAAAAAGCAATAAAGGAAGCTCCAGGAAATTATTAAATGCTTTCTATTCTAAAGCATATCTTGCCATAGACTATTTATCCATCAAGACCAATTAAGAAATAATTATTCTCTATTCTGGATAAACCCAAATTCTTATTTGCATTAGAAATCTTAAAAAAAAACAAAACTCTTGAAATCATTCATCGCAAGGTAACACGTGGCTGCTTACCAAATTCGCCTCTAGGCATCTCTCTTCGGTTAAGAGTAGCAGAGCGAGGTCTCCCAGGCAGGTCCGCTGTCAGGGGAGGGGAGCACTCTCCACCACTCACGGGGGATGGGCCAAAAGAGCCGTTCTGGCTCAGAGGACCTGAAGAAGACAGGCACCACTTTAACAATAACCTCTTCGTGAGGATGTGCTTGGGCATCATAGCTCTTACACACAGAAATAAAAAGTCATTTATTTGCGTGCACACACACAAAAAACAACTGCCCTTTACGAAGCACCCCCTACCTCTCCGGGGAGGGTTTTGTACATTAGGTCTTCCTGGCATTGGCTTTACAATCACAGGTTCTTCTTGCAGCATTGCCATCTTTTGGGTTATTTCCAGTAATCTCAAATACAGAGAAAGAATGGACTTGAATATGATACAGAAAATCAATTCCTTTACTAGATGCCAATAGCACAGCCTTTAAATCTCTAAAACACTGAAAATACTACGTATCGAAATTGCATACTTGTGTCTCAAGTTTGCAGCTTCCCTTTTCTCTTCAGCTATAGCTCTTTCTGCAGCACGAGCTTTGAGCTATTGAAGAAAAAAATATTCAAATTCAGTTGTGGTAGACTATGCACAAAATCAAGGAAAGAAAAAAAAGTCTTACCCAGTTATCATGAGCTTTCTTCTCATGGGCAGCAATCTAAAAAAGACAAGACATCAAAAAATATGTTTAGGAATTCATTATAATAGCTATTATAATTAATAGTCTGTATTAGATAACAAAGAATTCTACAACTATAGGGTAGGATAATTATTACCTGGTCTTTAAATGAGCGCTCTGTTTTCTGTAATTCGTCTTCCATTTCTTCAATTCTCCGCCTAAGAATTATACTTGCTTTTATCAATTAAAGAACTGAATAAAAATTTAAATAACATGACCATGTTTCCCTTATTCTAATGACTGTACAACTATAGATTGTATCCAAACATATAAAAATATATTTCACATGGTTATAGTGAGACTACATTATAATCAAAACTAATGCTACATAATTTCCTTATTATTTAAGGGCTGGAGATTCTGAGTTGATACAATGTAATTTCCCTAACCCTTCTTCATTAGGTTCTCAAATAATCCTGCTATAAGTATCTTCACCTATAAAGCTTTTATCTTCCTTTAATCATATCTACAGAAAATTTCCCTATGATTACTGGCTCTATGAAATGGCATGATCATTTTCATAGTTTCTGATACTTCCTACAAAAACTATTTTCCTAAAGAATAATGTGAATATACAAAACCACCCAAAAATATTTGTATGAACCAGGTTTTGTTAACTTATTTTTTCATTTGTCAACTTAAAATTTATTTTTTCTCAAGTCAACTGTGTTCATATTCTCGGACCATTTATTTATGCTTCTGTGCTATTTTGTTCCATACAGTATAAAAATGGTATTTTTAAAAGGACAAACAGTAGTTTTATTATCACTAACGCCCTCTTTAGAAGCTGAACTCACTTGTAAGTTTTCACTTCCTCTGCAGCCAAAACCGCTTTTTCATCTGCAGCTGATAGTCGCTGCTCTCTTTCTTGCCGGTCATACTCTTCTTGACTCAACTTCCTAAGATGAGCAAAAAATAAATGACATAAAACCAGTTACCACGTGAAAGTGGTTATTTCTCTTCTAAGCAGTCTGAATCCTCTATTCAATGGCACTTCCCATTGTTCTCTAAAATGCATCAACAGGGAAGCAGACTTGGCCCAGTGATTAGGGCGACCGTCTACCACATGGGAGGTCCGCAGTTCAAACCCTGGGCCTCCTCGACCCGTGTGGAGCTGGCCCACGCGCAGTGCTGATGCAAAGGAGTGCCCTGCCTCGCAGGGGTGTCCCAGCATAGGGGAGCCCCATGCGCAAGGAGTGCACCCCATAAGGAGAGCTGTCCAGCATGAAAGAAAGTGCAGCCTGCCCAAGAATGGTGCTGCCCACACAGAGAGCTGACACAGCAAGATGATGCAACAAAAAGAAAGACAGATTCCCATGTCGCTGACAACAACAGAAGCGGACAAAGAAGATGCAGCAAATAGACACAGAGAACAGACAACTGGGGCGGGGCGGGGAAGGGGAGAGAAATAAATAAATCTTTAAAAATAAATAAATAAAAATAAAAATAAAATGCATCAACATACAGACAATATCACAAGAAGAAATACAAACCTACCATTTAAGGAAAAAAATCAAAGTCTGGCCCTGCTGACAAGTTGACCACATTTTCTAATTTCTCATAATTCTCTACTCACTAGTAAATACAACAATTGTAAAATACATTATGGGCAAGTCTCTTATGTCTGAGATGAAAGCTCATTTTATTTTTAATATAATGCAGAAAGCCAGAGTGATCAACCCAATACAATTAGGTCTATTAGGAGACAAAAAGGACAGTTGTCTTATTTCTACCTGTAATTACTTTTCTTATTTCTACCATGGGAAGACTATTTCTCAATACAAGACTGGTACCATGATAAAGATAGCTGACAAAAAAGCCTTTTCAAACATATCTTCTAAGTACACAATTAACCAAAGAACATTTCCACACTTCAGATATGGAATTCCAACCATCTATCAATGAAATCTTGATTAAAGAAAGAGGCAAGCTTAGCATTGGCAACGTCTATCAAAGAGAAAAATAATACATAATGGGGAAGCAGCTACTATCTACCATATGGGAGGCCCTCAGTTCGCATCCTGGGGCCTCCTTGTGAAGAAGGCAGGCTCACCCACCTGCCACGGAGTGCCGCCCAGCCTGTAGGTGCCACAGAGAGCCGACTCAGCAAGGTGACACAACAAAAAAGAAGGAAGACAAGCAAGAACACAAAAGAGCCCTCAGCGAATGGGCACAGAGAGCAAGCAAGCTGCAAGGGGGGAGGGGAAATAAAAACACAGATACAAAAGAATGTACAGCAAAAAGACAGAGAGCAGACAGCACATAAAAAGCCACAAGGTGGGGGATAAAAAAAAATACATACTGTCCCATAATCAGGGTGTTATCTATTGGACACAGGCTTTAACTGGCTAACCTTCAAGCTCAGCAATGTCAATCTACTGCAACAGGATTGCTACTGTTCATTAGCACTGTTTACTGAAATGAAAAATGATCCGAACTTTTCCATAAGCACCATAATCACCATTTTAACCTGCTGGAAACAGGTTTTAATCATATAATCTTCAAGCTAAAGAAGTCAATCACTATGATACAGACTAAAGGTAGCAACACAATGATTTGAAAACATTACTTCTTGGTTATCCTTGTATTTCTTTCCTCCCCCCACCCCCCCTTTTTTTTCCCCAGAACCAATAGTTCTGACTAAAAAGATACTTAACTTGAAACTTAATTTTTATGGGTCAGTAGCAAAATTTAAAGGGCAACAGCAAAACAGGTCAGTAACACCAAAGAGAATTCTTTTATAGCCACCTATTCAATACTACAACAAATACGTTATAGACCAGTGGCTATACTACACTGGTTACCCTTAAGGTGCTGAACAGATAAAAATGTGGGTGAAGTACTATCCCTGCACTAAAGGGATTCACAGTTTAATGTATAAAAGATACAACTAGGAAGAGAGCAACCTGTGATCTGGCTTAAGGGAGCTAAGAAAAGTGAGTCTTGAAGAAAGATTCTAATAATGGATGAGTCAGTCTGAGAACACTGAGAGAACAGCCGGCCAAAATACAAAAAAATGTGTTTGACGGCATCAGAGCTTTAAATGGCAATGAAAATATATCAGAATAAGATCCAGAAAAAAGGAAACCCAGAATCACAGGTAGGCCTGACATCTAGAGTAAGTTTTCCCCTAGGTTCATGCATGAATTCCCAAATAAAAGAGAGATAGTAAGCAGGTGAGCAGAGCTTTTAACAGATTTATGGGTTTAGGGATAAAACAAGCAGAATTTAGAGTCTGCCAATGGGGGCAGGAGGGACCCTAAAAGAGCCCTAGGCACTGGGCTGGAACTAGATAAAGCTGCACATGTGGAATACCAAACAGGCAATACAGTGTTCAGTGGGACTGGGCCGCTGTTGAATGATCTCAATTGCTAACTGGATTGAAGAGATGACCACCTGCTTTAAGTAAACACAGATCTTTTTTGCAGGAAGGTGACATCATCCTAGGCCTCATACTTCCTCAACAACTATGTACAAATCCATCAAAACTGATCAGACACTCCACAAGACAATACACTGTGATCAAAATCTAAAAGACAACAAAAGTGAACCCCTAAGGAACACACATGCAGACTTTAAAATAACTGTGCCTTATGTATAAGCAAACAAAGTAAAAATCAACAACTGTGAATTTCAACGGAGGATTAAAACATATAAAATGGAAACACTGAATACTGAAATCAAGAACCCAATGAGTGATTTTACCAGCATATTTGACAACTGAAGAGATTTAGTAAACTGGAAGACAGGTCAGAAAAAAATACCCAGAATGAAGCAAATTCAGGTAAGAAAGTAAGAGACATAAGGGCAACAGTTTTTTTTAAAAAAGTCTAACATATTTAATTGGCATCTCAAAAGAAGAGGAGAGAATAAGGCAGAATCAATGTATGAGGAAAGACAGTGATCCCAAAATTCAAGAGGTGCTGATGCCAAGAGCCCCAGCAGCATAAACGCAGAGAAAAGGTGTGTGTGTGGGGGATGGACAGACACCTAGTCACCTCCCAACAAAACTTAGAAAGGAAAAAAAAGGAAAATGACTACAGCAGCAAGGATAGTGGTGTAACACACAAAAAGGGAAAATAAGAATGACACTGGGTTCCTCAAAGGAACTTTAAAGCCACAAGACAGTTGGTTCTCTTTAAAGTGCTGAAATTAAATAATTGCCAAAATTCTACAATTAGCAGAAAGAGCCTTGAAAATGAAGTCAAAGTTAAAACATTTTCAGATAAAGATAAACTCATTTAATCTGCCATTCAAAGATATTCTTCATGGAGAATGAACATGACCTCAAATGAAAGACTGAAGAGTTAAGACAGAATAAAAAGTTCAGGAGCTACAGATGTGTGTATAAATCTAAATGAGTATTGATCAGATAACTGTAAAAGAAATCTCATGTGCACTCTGAAGTATACAGAGAATGGAAAAGCATTATAATAGCATGTAAACCAGGAGGAAGTGAAGAATGAAATTAAAGCCCAGGGAGAGGCAAATCTGTTAGTTTATATCAGACTTTAAATATTACAATTCAGGATGGGTGCTACAGTCTTTAGAGTAATTACAAAAAGAAAAGTGCAACAACCTATAACTTAAATGGGGGAAAGGCAAAATCATTAAAAGGATTCCAAAAGACAGAAGAACACTGAACAGGTCTTCAAATAGAAAGCCAATACTAATATGCAGATTTAAACACAAATATATATGTCAGTTACAGTCTAAGAAAAAAATGAGTACTTACCCAGACTCTATGACTATCTACCTATTTTTTTGCCATAACTCACCCCAGAGAATACTTTAAGAAGCATAACATTTGAGTAAGAAGGACATTGCCCAGTGAAAGCAGTGTAAAGGACATTTGCACTGCAGGGAAACCAACATTACATATGAAGACCGAGGGGCGTCATGTGGTGTGGAGGAAGCAGCCGAGTGTGGCTGTGGCCGCAGTTCCGGAAGCTCCTGCGGTTCAGGAGCTGCGGGAAGTGCACCTGGAGAGCAGCCCGGGGCCAGCTGGGAGAAGTGCCCTGCGGGTTTGCCAAGGTCAAGGGTCCACTGTAGTAGTTGTAGAAAAAAACACCAAGAGTTTGGAAGAAGCGATACAAGAAAGGGAAATCAGAGATAAGGCGATTAGTTAGGGGGCTGGCAGAAAAGACGAGATGGGTGTGAACAGCGGCTTTTGGGGTGGAGAGCAGGGACCCAACGAGTCATGATGATTGAATGGATGTTGGAGAAACTGAATAAACTTGCATTTTATTCACTGTATCGTAATGTACTTTATCATGAAGAAAATTCCTTTTATTCTACTAAAAAACATGTCCTATAAATCACTCAGGATTTTTAAAGGTTCTATAACAAGTCAGTTAAAACAAACGGAAGGTAACTCAGAATTAATCACAAAGAAAGCAAAGTGAAGTAAGTGGTGAAGCCACAAGAAGGAAATGGATCTTTAAAAAAAGTAGCACTTCCAACAGTAACTATTAATACCAGTAAACTACTCCTCCCTCAAATAAATTACAGGCAACAATTTCTGAAAACTAATTAGAATGAAAAGAAAAATGCAAGTTATGGAAAATGAGTCAGAAAGAAAGACATATCTACACTAATTGTAAATTAGGGAACAATAGTAAACAACTTTTATAAATTACTTTAGTATACATCAGCCATACAATACTTTTAACAATGACCAACAAAAATCTTACTTTTGCAGAGCCATCTCTTTCTGCTGGTAGAGTTCATTCAGAATCTCTACTTTCTGCCTCAGGGTTTTGCATTCATCCTCCAGGCCAGCTTTGGCAGACTGCAACAAATTGCGATCATCTTCTAATTTCTTTATCTGGTCTGCAAAGGGTAAATATTTGAGTTACATGTGTGCATATGAACTTGAGAACTTGACTGAGGATGGTGCTGGGAGAGGTGGGATGCATGACAGCAGGGAGCCATTCTTTATCTTTCCAATGCAAAACCAATTAAAGACAATGCAGTTTCTTCTCAAGAAACAACTTACCTTCCAGGTCACATTTAGTGGACATTGAGGCTCTTAGCTTAACTTGTAATAGCTTTAGATCCTCTTCAACTACTGATATTGCAGTTTTTGTCTGAAAATTGCATGAGAGAGAAGTATTCTTAGAAAAGAGGCATACAAAGAACTCACAGGCACTTAGGGTACACTATAAAAAGGATTATACCCGAGAGACATCCATCATCTGTTTAATTTGATTTTTCAGCTTCTCATTCCGGTCACCTAAAAAAACAAAAGGCTTTAGTTGTTTTTTTCTACCTTGCTTCTTAACATTGTTCTAGTTTCCTGATTTCCAAAAATTAAAAATTATCTCCAGCTCAGACATTAAAAATATATATTAATCAACAGGATTTATCAGGCTACTTGACTCTTAAGAGAATCACAAAGTTAGATTCAAAAAGTGAATTCTCAGTTTGTACTAAAAAATGTTATCTGTGCTGTTCTTGAGCCAAGATGGGATACAGGAGCTAAAGCTCTCTTCTCTCCTAGATCTGCCTGGTCCAATGTCATATTTCAGAAACATTCACTCCTTTTTCTACCCCTGAATCTGCTACCAAATGTGGCTCAAAACCCCCACTGTGCAAGTCATAATCAACTTGGGAAACAGTGTTTAGAAACACTGTCCTCATGAGCAGGATAAACACTGCTACTATTTAGCCTCTACGCTCATGGCCTTAGTTTATGGCTCCTATTACATCTGAAAACTGGGTGTGGGCCTTAAAACCACAGAACTGAGATGAGGAGCATTCAAATTGAATGTCAGGGCAGTGGACTTGGCCCAGCAGACTTGGTTAGGGCATCCGTCTACCACATGGGAGGGCCGCGGTTCAAACCCTGGGCCTCCTTGACCCGTGTGGAGCTGGCACATGTGCAGTGCTGATGCGCGCAAGGAGTGCCCTGCCACGCAGGGGTGTCTCCCGTGGAGGGGAGCCCCACGCGCAAGGAGTGCATCCTGTAAGGAGAGCCGCCCTGCACGAAGGAAAATGCAGCCTGCCCAGGAATGGCGCCGCACACAGGGAGAGCTGACACAACAAGATGTTCAACAAAAAGAGACACAGATTCCCATGCTGCTGACAACAACAGAAGTGGACAAAGAAGACACAGCAAACAGACAACGGGGGGGAGAAATAAATAAATAAATAAATCTTTAGGGGGGAAAAAAAATCAAATGTCACCTCCCGAGACTTAAGAAACAAGTTTCTCCTCCTACTATACCTTAATTCTATAGTGTCCAATACTTAGAGAAGTAAGACACACTGAGGCTGCTCCACTTCCAGTGCACAAGTATTTAATTCTCCTGCCCACTGCTTACCACACCCCAGCTACTTCTGTCACCCAATGCACACAGACATACATGTAAATCTAAGGATGCTCACACTCAAGAGGAAAACGTCCAGCCCAAAAGTTGAGTCAGTGCACTTAATAAATGACAGGAGGACAAAAAGGGATCCAGCCCTGAGACTGATCTTACCTCCCACTTCTCCATTTGCTAATTCATCCAACTCAATTCCTCCTTTATTTTTACTCTCAGAATCAGAGTCACAATCTAACCGATTCAACTGTGTAATGCAATTAGTCAAAGCCTAGAAGAGAAGAAAAAGGAGATCAGAAAGAGAATCTCAAATTAAGCATATTTAAAACTGTATTCATGAGAATGAACTTACATCAATATTATCATCTTTGTAGGAAAGAGCTCCTTCCAAATCTTTCTGAGACTTCTGAAATGATTTGATTTGCTCACTGAGCTCAGCATGTGACTTACTCCAGTCTTCAATTTCCTTCTGCAACTGAAAAGTCATCACATGAATTACCAAAGGAGGCTTTCACACCAGAGCCCCCAGGACGTGTGAACGAGGCAAGGGAGTAGGCAAAAGCCCCTCCTGGACCTGTGACTGCAGGCTAAGGTCACCGTTAAAGGGAGAGAGGAGAGTGGTCCCAACCTCAGATGCAGTGAAACTTGAGAGCTGTCCAGAAAGCTGACCCAGTTCACTGCACCCTTCAGAAAATGGAATAGAAGGGCACATCTCACTGTTTCCCAGGCCCAGAACTACAGATTATGCAATCTCCGCTAGGTCAGTGAAGCAATAACTGCTCAAGGAGGCTTATAAAGTATCTAATTCTTTGGTATAAAAAGTCTATCCATCAGCCCTTTGCGGCCACCCCAGTTAATAACTAGTTGGTGTTTGACAAACAAAGACAAGCACTCTCACAGCCACCAGAAGCTATGCAGATGGAGAGGAAACTTAGAAGCGATGGGGAAGACATATCTATGTCCTCAATTCTGGGACCATGCTTCACATTTTACATGTCTAAGAACAAAACCCTGCACTCATATTTCATTTTCAAAACGATCTGAGAAAAGATACTCAAGAGACAATGATATTTAGTTCTTTAGCTGACATCATCTATAGCATTACTTCTCTGTACCTGCTCCTTCTTCTTCTTTAGCTTCCCATTCTCTTCTTGAACCCGATGGCACTCAGACTTCACCTTCTCTTCACTAAGTTTAGCTTCATTAAGGGCAATTTGAACCTAACACAAAACATTCCTATAAACAAGTTGATTCCCAAGAAAAACAGAAAAGGTTGCACTTTCCCAACCAGACATCATATTAGTTTCCACTGTTTCCATATTCTAACATACATCAAAAAAACTAAGGTATGCTATCAATATCCTGCAGGAATTATGAGCAGTTTTACCTCTGAAAATTCTGAGGCATTCACTGAAATAACATCTTTTAGCTTCTCTATAGATTTCTTGTTTTCCAGTATCTGTGTATAGAGACAGAATACAAAACATGTTCAAAGGATTTCAGTAGAAACAGAGATATACGCTAAAAAGAAACACTAACAAAACATATCCCAGTCATTCCCTAGGCTTTGGGTAAAAACAGTGATCCAGTTTTGGCCTAGGATCAAAGTCAAAAACATAAAGAGATGAAGAAGGAAGAATACCATGTATATGTGTTTCATAGTAGCTACAACCTTCCTGGTTATAAGGTAATATGGGAAATGACCAGACAAAAAGGTAAAATCTAAGAAGATGGAAAAGCTTTCAAGTAAAACAGTTCAAATCAATGATTCTTCCTAATGGTGAAGAAAAAATCTCCAAGTGGACTGTAAAGATTCTCTTGTCTGGATTAAAAACAGTAGGACTTGGGGGAGAATAGACAAATCTACAATACAGAGGAATTCCAGATAATTTTTTGAAGATACTGCCTCCTTAAGCATGGGTTGTGCAAAGTGACTTCCTTCCAATGAGGTCAGTATGCAAAGGAGGAAGAAAAGAGTAACTTCACAGTGGGAAAACCGAGTAAACACTATTCAGCTAAGTGTTCAAGTTTAAGTGGGTTTGAGTGATAAGGAAACCCACTGTACTATCCCTGAAAGTTTTATATAATTCTGAAAACTATTCTAAAGTTAAAAGTTTATTTTGAAAAAAGAACCAACACAAAACAAAACAGTAGGACTGTTCAAACTGGCTAGAGTTTCTTAGTTTTCCTGTATGCTTTGGAAGACAGAAGTCAAGCAATATAAAAATTACCCAGAACGGGGAAATACTTCCTAGGCTCTCCCAAAACAGTTAGGTTGTGAAATCAGTACATAAAATTCCACAAAAAGGGACAAAATTAGGTTCAACTTTCCTGTTGTCCTCTCTTATTTTAGGTAACGGCATGGAAAAATATAGAGTTCAACTCACCCAATGTACAAAATAGCACAAAAGCCAAAATTACAGTAACAAGTAGCAGCAACTCCCTCACCAAGTCCTGATTCTTGGCATTCTGTTCTCGCTCAGATTCCAACATAACACGAAGATTTTTAGCTCGGTCACCCAAAATTTCATTAGTTTCTTCAAGTCTCTTGATTTTATCCTACCAAAAGAGGTATTAGCATTAGTAATAATTACTCATTAGTTTCATTTCTATTTTTAGATTATAATACTGAAAAGAGAGGGAATTTTTACCTTAAATTTAACTGCCTCATCAGAGAGAATCATATTTTGTTTCTTGGTTTCTTGAGCATGTTTCTTTGATTCCTTGATCTATATAAATATAAATATATAATAAAATATTCAGAACTCAGAATTGGAGATTTTAGTGCTATCAAAATTTATCTGCTCATGGATATCCCCTTCAAAAGAAAATAGTATTAATTTACACATACTGTGATTGCCTTAGATTTGGAGGTTTTGTAAAATAAAAAAAAGCAATGAAATAAGAAAATATGATTTATAGCACCATAATAACTGAACTCTAACACAGGTAGAAATAATTCAAGCTGGACCCATGAGGAGGGGAGAACTGAAAGAGTAACTGTACCTTCTGTTCATAATTTGACAATTTTTGCACAAGTTCTGCATTTTCTTTCATGATATTCTTCATTTTCTCAGAAATTTGTTGTTCAGTGACTAAAAAGGGAGAAAAATCCATAAGATTATTATGACTACTAAATTAAATTACCCAATATGTTAGCAGCAAAGGCGTGTTATCTGGCACCACGAGGGTAAAGAACTTGTTAGGATAACCACTATCCCTTGAGAAAGCAATCTGTAATTAATGGCATTAAAGGTATAAAAATATGATTGAAACTTAAGAAAAATAAGACAATAAGGACTTATTTTAATGAGATTTCAATTAATTTTTTTTTTTCAAAAATGGGAAAACACAGTAAAATGTTTTAGCCTAATTTCCCTCCCTTCATTAAGCACCTTTCTTGGGGAATAGATATAGCTCAGTGGTTGAGCACCTGCTTCCCATTATGAGGTCCTGGGTTCAAGTCCCTGTACTACCGTAAAAAACAAACAAACAAACAAAAAACACCTTTCTTTCAGAAAATGGGATGTCAAATATAAGTCATCTACAAAGAAGAAACACATAGAAAATGCAAGCATTTCAATATTCATTTCTATTCCTCAAATTATCTATGAAAAATACTGTGTTGATCAAACCACCAGCACATCAACACTCAGTTTATATGTTATCTTTTTGGTCAAATATAAACTTTTCAATAATTAACAAGTATCAAGGTGCCTACCATGGAGTAGAGACCCTCAAATTTTTGTTACACTCAACTTCCCAAGTCTTTTCAAACTTAGTACATTTTTAATATTCATATTTGCAATTTTCATGATCAAAACACCAATGACTCAAAAGATGATCTTACAATACAAGTTAGCCTTAAGAATAGAAAAAAAGTAGAAAACAAACAGGCAAATATTCTCACTACTTTCCATCCTACAACAGCAGTCATTGCCTGTATAATTAATTTATCAAAGGTCAAGAATGAGGTCAAGTTAGCTTACATGACATTTAAAAGAACCTGATGGTAGTACACACAGAAGACAAATATTTGTTATTTTAATTAGCATTTAGTATTAATTATTCCTAGCTATATGACTTACACACTTTCCTCTAAAGCTTTAAAATATAGCATGTCTTGTTCCATGTGCTGCTATCCAGCTAGCTCAATCTCCCCTATTATCTCCTGTGATTACCCCTAAATCTGCCTCTCTAGAACTACCCTTCATCTAAATATAAGTCCAACATTTCTTAGTGCTCACTGAAATTTCCCCAGAGGTTTTATTTCAAACACCCCAAACCAATCTCTTTTCCATGCTCAGATTTTTCTTACCCATGTCCCTCAACAGACTCCTCTCTCTCATCTTGTCTTCCTATCATCTGCCACTTCATTCTTCTTGTCACACAGGCTTGAGAACTTGCAGATACCTCCCTCACGCTACTGCCAAATCATATCATTCTCCAAGGTTCTACTATTTCCAGTACACTTAGATCATGATAACCACTTTAAAAAATCCCCGATCATTCCATGTTCTCCTCACTTCAAGCTATATTTTTCAGTATCTACCAGAGATCCTTCTAAAATATAATATTTTTGAGGAACTGAAGCAAAGGATTGAACTGGGGATCTTGTATGTGGGAAGCCGGTATCAACTGCTGAGCCTCAACAGCTCCTCTGAGTTGGCTTTTTTGTTTGTTTGCTCGTTGTTTTTTTGTTTTTAGGAGGTACCGGGAACCGAAACCAGGACCTCCCATGCAGGAAGCAAGTACTCAACTGCTTGAGCCACATCCACGCCCTAAAATATAATTGAATTGGCCTACTCATAGGCAACAATATCTTTATATTCCCCAATAGATTTTACTTCAAGAAAACTAGGGTAGTGTAGTCTGAAAAGCATGGACTTTGGAATATACATATCTGGGTTGAAATCCCGGCTTCACCAGTTAGTAGCTATAGGACCTTGAACAACTAACCTTTCTAAGCCTTGATTAATGTTGTTCATCTAAGATGAGATTGTTGCCAACACCTTATACATAAATATCATAGGTAAAGTAACTGTCTTATAGTAAGGTAACATATGAAAAGCATCTACACCAGTGCCCAGAATCCCAGGCTCCTGTAACTGGCATTTAATTCTATCATCTGACCCAATATCCAAATATCTCTTCCATGTTACCCAATGTTAGAGCTCTCCTCCCCTCAGGTCAAGACTTCACTACCTCCAATGCCACTACCACTATGATAAAACAGTATCTGAGAGCCTACCCTTATGGGCCAGGCAGCCAAAACAGACTATCCCATTTAATCCCACTTTCTACATAGCAAATACCTAATTTCTCATCACCATTTTGTACCCTATTTCTACTTTTTCTCCACTGGAAGTGTACTTAGCTATCATTATAATACATATTTTTAAAATTTCTATTTAGACACATATATTGCCTCATATTATCTATATCTTCCAGGTCATATGCTTCTTGATAGGCACACAGTTCTTAATAATCTTTACTCTTCCCTCTCTCCAAACTTAAAATTCATATAATCAACTGCCTCCAAAACCACTGTACCCAAATGTCCCTAAGGTCCCTCAAAGTCAGTCTGCCCAAATTAAACTAGTTATCTTCTCTCTACTCCCACTACTCGTTCTTCCTCATCTCCTATCTCAGTTGGTAGTACCATCATATACTCTATCATCCAAGCTAGAAATTTAGGGTTATTAAATTTCCTGAAGTCAAGTCATTCAGGCACTAGAAATTAATTTATCGACTTCTAGCTTAAATATCAATACAGAAGAAATAGTACAAATAACAAAATAAGTCTAAAAATTTACCTTGATATACTCTATTCTTTACCTAGGAGAGAAATAAAATTAAATTTGATGTCAAAACATTAATGGCAATATAATATTTTCTAATATAACAGTCAAAATTGTAACCAAATAAAAATTTAATAATTTAATTCAGCAAAATGAATTCATGAGATTAAAAAACAAGAAATGGTTAAAATTTATTTATAATTGGCAGTGTTACTTCATAAATAGTTTCTAATAAAAGCACTAAGATAAATACCTTCTTTTGCAATTAAAGATAAACTTACATATCTATTAAGTGGACCTAATGTATAAAATGAGCATGTAATTTTAATAATGTAAATAGATAATATTCTCATAGTAAATATGAACTAGAAATATATACTTTTATCTTTGCAATTAATTACAAAGTACACAACATATAGTGTACTTTATATAAAGATATCAACATAAACATACACAACCGACATAACAAATATATGGCTATCTGGAGAAGAGAAAGAGAGAAAGCAGGAAAGATAAATGAAATTCATAAAAATGGAAATAATGATAATCTCTGGGTGGTGGTCTTTTGGTTTTTATATATTTTCTGTTTTCTACAAGAATGTCTTTTTTGATTCTTGAAGAAAAAAAATTAAAACAAGCCCAATTATAATCTTTAACACAAAAATAGCTGACTTTTAAAAAGTTAGCCTTATATTACTCTCAACAAACAGACACGAAGGCATAAAGAAACATACACTAGTTTTAAGATTTTATTGTTCTATTTATTTTCTTGTTTAAATTTTCATATTCCCAGGCATTTTCCTCTCACCTGTGTTATTTATAGTAGCAAAACATCTGAAATAATTTCAAGGTCTAAAATTGGTGCAATATTTCATAAAATATTTCGCAGCAATTATAAGTATGCAAGAAACACTGAAAAAAGGGCAAACAACATATAATAAAATCTCACTTATTTAGAATTAGCAATATGGTTGAAGAAAGCTGTCTGGAAATATCTTTAATCAGGGTTAACAAATACAGCCTCTCTGGTAGTGGGATTGTGATTTTACTTTTTTCTTTGTACTTTTCTATATACTATTTGAATTTTTCTACAATGTGCATGTACTACTAATATAATCACAAAACTAGTGAAGTTCTTTTCATTAAAAAAGTCAGTTTGTAAGAAACAGAAAACATCCTTTTAAATTAAAAATTTTTTCTTATCAGCAATATATCTACAGGTGAACAGATAAACTACACTATTAGCAAGAAAAACAAACTACTGATATAATGTAGATAAATGTAAAAACCTTATGCTGAGTGGAAGAAGTTCAGACAAAAAAGAATGTATACATTATGATTTCATTGATACAAAATGAAAAATTCTGTAAGACAAAACTAATTTATAGATACAGAAAGAGATCAATGCTTTCCTGGGGCCCTGGGGCAAATTTACTGTAAAGAGGAATGAGGAAGGGAGCAGATGTAGCTCAGTAGTTGACCGCCTGCTTTCCATGTACATGAGCCCAGGTTTAATCCCAGGTGCCTCCTTAAAAAAAAAAAAAAGAACTTCTTGGGGTGTTGAAGCTGCTCCTTTATGGCCGTAGTTATAATCAATATAATCAAAAAACCAGTAAAACATTTTCATTTTTAAGTAGAAATGTTTCAAATTTTTTAAGAATTCCAAAAAATGCAAAGGAATAATTTTTAAAGAGAGAGAGAACAAACAGTACAATCATAAATATATGTACATGAATGGGTATACATACACATACAAGCATGAAAGATAAACTGTACAGAAAAAAGACTAAGGAATAAAAAATTGAATAGTGTGTCTTTGGACACTCTATAAGTGGTATTTCCAAATTGTAAGATATTTTCTGAGCCTAATAGGACATGATCAAAGAGGAAACTTTAGGAAACAGGTATTTATAATGAAAACAAATAAAAATTACATCATCTCCTAGATATAAGCATTTTTATCATTTTGTTGTATTTCCTTGCACTTTTTTTCTGTGTGTGTACACATGTGTTTATATAAGAATATAGTTTATCTACATTTGAAAATTTTTGATTTCTGGCTTTTTTCCACTTAACATTAAATCAAGTATTTTCTATGCTCCAATGTCTTCAAAAAATATACACATTAAGAGCTGTCGAAATATTCCCTTATATGACTGTACAATAGACAATTTAACAATTCTTTTACTATGGGTCATTTAGGTTGTGCCAAGTTTTCACCCTAATAAATACTATCCCATTGAATGTCTTTATACAAGATCTTTAATGCATGATTATTTCCATAGAGTTGATTACTAGATATGGTATTATGCTGCATAAAATTATTGATGTGAACATTTTTAAGACTTCTAGTACATATTATTAAACCGCTTTTCAGAACGGCTCTAAGAACTTCCAAGTCCTACAGCGTATATGTGCTCACCTAATACTTAATTTTTAAGTTTTTATATAAGGGACTTATAAATTGAATTTTTCCCATCAAGATACACAGGTCTTGTCCCTTTTAAGTTTTTTTACCAAGGAAGATTACAAGGGATTATTTTACAAGGTTAGCTTGGCGAATATGCACCAATTTGTATACAAGTGAGTGAAAAAGAAACAAAAGGACTGGTGATTACAAACTACCTCTTGTATTTATGAAGCAAAATATAAGTTAATCTACTCACAACAAGGATGGTTCTCCAGAAGAAAATGGTAAATGAAACAATTCCCAAGAAGGCAGTGATAAGTACAGGCTGCCATGGCAGTCCATAAAAATCGGGTCCAGGCCGAACATCATCAGGCAATGTAGCAACTAACTGAAATAGAAATATGAGAATAACAGGAAGCCTTAAAGAAATTTACAATAAAGCAGCCATAGAGAATTACCCAAAAAAATTCTAAATCCAACCCTCTCAAAAGCTTCAATGGCTCCCACTGCATTAAGACTGAATAATGGCAGCCTCATATTTTGTTTGGCTTGTAGTGTTTTTAAACATTTTGAATCAAAATGTCTTTAAATTGAGTATGTATTTAAAGTTTGCAGTAGGGTCTACCACATCTTCTGTCTCACACATGGCTAGAATCCCTCTGGATCATACTTTTCACCTGGAAAAGTCGGTTTTTGTTGGAAAAAACACATAAGACAAAAAATTCAGAAGATACTTTAGTAGTAGTTAACTTTTATGGCTCCAAATAAAACCAAAATGATAATGAATAACACAAATAATATGTGATTCCTCTAAGACTTTTAATCTTATTTCTATTCTACTCTTAAAGACTATGACACACGCTGAGTAAATTCAGTCAACTACTCGTAACTGGTCTGGATAGAATGCTCTGAATTTAACTGCCTTCTATAAAACTCAGTGTCTTAGTTTTAAATGCTTCCTCGAAGACAGTACATGAAACTGTCATCCACAAGTACACAAGTAACCACCATCCGGGCCCTATCCTCCACAGTGCCCAGTGTCAGGGGAAATGGACCAGCAGGGCGTGTTTTGCTCATGACTGCATACCAGAACCTAACACAGTGCTCGATACAAAAAGAACACGCAGAGAAAACCTCAAGGACACTGGTCCCCGTAAACAGCAACGCAACGTCCTGCTTGCCTCGGGCTGGACACTCCATTTTCCCCTCGCCCTGTCAGTCAGTGCACCCACTCTGCTCAGAACTCGTCCACCCGCCTTCGAGAGCTGGGGTCCCTCCCTGGGAATAGGGCCCGTCACCTCCAGTAGCTCAGCTATGAGAGCTGCGTAGAGCACCGACAGGGGTCCCAGCAGTTCCGGGTCCCCCGGGGAGGCGGTGACAGAGGGAAGAGAGGCAGGTACTGAGTCCATTGCGGAGGGACAGCAAAGAAGAGGCGACGCTTCCTACGGAGAAGCGCTAGGCCCCTCTCTTTAGTGTTTCCCCCTCTGCTAAGAAACCGGCCGGGGGGCGGGGACCGAGAATGAACTTCGCCTTCCCCGCTGGGGACACTTTCCGCCCGACGCCGCCGTCCAATACGTCATCAAATACTGCCCCAGAGCCCACGTAAACGTGCCTACGGCTGCGGGACACGCAGTGGGAGGGGCCGGAACGGAAGAAACCAACTGTAGAGCGAGGCGGGGACGAAAAGAGACCTCGGAAGAAACCAAGCACAGAGAGGCGGCGGGGAGAGCGCTTAGCTGACCAGAAACTAGGTGAGAAAGGGAGGTCGGAGGCCGGGTAGCTGGGAGAAAGGGCGCGGGTTTGGGTAAGGAGAAGGGCAGGCCAGTCCTACCGCCCAGAGGGCTCGCGGTTTAGGCACGCGCGGCGAGACACCCGGCATAGCCCCACCGCAGCCGGAGGGGCGCCTGCCTTGCCGGCCGGCGGCCTCCCGCCCGCCCTTGCGCAGCTCGGGATGCCCGACTGCCCCGCTCGTGCTGACGCTTTTCAAAAGGCCTTATCCCCTGCAATCACGCATTACTCCATGATCCCCAAGAGTTCAGTTCGGGGTCCCACATTTTAAGATTACGTGACTTGAGAAAAAGGACAAGGATAATGACTACTTTGAAATCACGTTCTAAGAGTTGAAGAAACTGAGAACATTTAACCTGGGGAGAAAAAAGGTAATTGAATATTAATGACGTGTCTTCAAGTTGAATTTAAAGTTAATTTGGAAAAATAAGAACAGGCAGCAAAACCCTGTAAAAAAGACCACTGGAGGGTGGGGAGGTGAGGGCAGGCTCTGTAATTAAAGCAGTATAGTTCTGGCCCAAGAATACAAAGCAATCAGAAGGCTGAATGTAAAAAAAAATAATAGAAAAAACAAGGATGAATTTTTCTGTGAACTGAGTGGGGAAAGCCTTCCTAAAATTACGCCTCAAAGTCTAGAACCAACAAGGGAAAAACATAAATTTGAGTATTCAAAAGTATTGCCCAACCTCCCTCAGCTCACAAAAATACAAAATAAGCCAAGTTTGCCAATGACAATCTGAGAAAAAATATTTGTTACATTACAGACAAAAGATCGCTATTCCTAAAATATAAAGAGCTTTACAAATAGGGAACTAAATAGCCAGCAAACCTATGAAAAAAAAAAACCATCAGCTGAAGAATGAACAGATAGTTCTCAAAAAAATGAACCGTAAACAGTTTCACAGCCATATAGAAACATGCTCTGCTCTCTCATAATAATAGATATGCAAATTAAACATACACTGAGATTCCATTTCTCACTTATATTGGCAGTGTCCAAACGTTTGACAACATACTCTGTAGTGACAGACTGTGGGGGAAAGAGGCGCTGCTGATTTTTATGCAAAATGGGAAATTTGGCAACATCTCTCAAAATCACTTGTATATTTACCTACTGACACAACAATCCCACTCTGAAAAAATTCTATCCCAAAGATACCAACAAAATGTTAAAAAGATATATATCTAAAACTATGTCATTATTTATAACAAATGACTGGAAATATTAAAATGCCCTTCAATAGAAGATTACTTGAATAAATCAAGGTATAGGATGAAGGTGTAAAAAATAAAATAATTCTACATATTTTGCTAAGGAATATTTCCAGAGTACATTGTATAAAAAAAATCCCAAGGTAGAGAAAAGTAAATACAGAATATTACTTTTATCTATGAAAGTGGGCAGGGAAGATGAATGTATTTTTCATTAGCTTTAGAGGTAAAATTGCCATGTAATAAACTCAAGTCTAGAGCACACAATTAGATAAATTTTGACAGAATTTCACCATCATCACAATCAAGATAATGGACATATCTTTCACCTCCCAAAGTTTCCTCATTCCTTTAGAAATCCCACCCTCCTGCCCCTTACCACCCCTCCCCACCCCCGGCACAACTTTTGTCAGAATACATTAGTTTACATTTCCTAGTGTTTTATATATTTGGAAATACACCATGCATTCTATTTTCTCTGGCTTTTTCTTACTCCATATAATTTGTTCTGAGATTCATTGTGATGTTCTTTATTCTTATGGCTTTCTTCTACAAGTTTTACATTTAGATCATAACCCATTTTGCATTAATTTTTAAATTTCAGGTGAGATATGGATCAAAGCCATTTTTTTTGCATATGAATATCTATTAGGCCCTGCACTATCTGCTGAAGACTTTCCTTTCTTGACTTGTCTTTCCATCTTGTCAGAAATTTGTTGCTCCTATATGTGTGGACCCATTTCCAGACTTTTATTTTGTTCCATTAATCTATTTGCCTATCTTTATGCTAATAACATGCTGTACTAATTAATGTAGCTTTATAAGTCAGGTAATATTGGGCTATTCTAGGCTCTTTTCATTTTCCATATGAACTATAGAATCAGCTTGTCATTTTCTACAGAAAAAAAAAAGTCTACTGTGGGAAACAGATGTGGCTCAGCCAATTAAGCTCCCCCCTACCATATAAGAGGTCCATGGTTCCATGCCCAGGGCCTTCTGGTGAGGGCAAGCTGGCCCACACAGAGTGCCGGCCCATGCAGGAATGCGGCCCTGCACAGGAGAGCAGCACTGCAGGGGAATGCTGCCTTACAAGGGAAAAGCCGCCCCAAGCAGGAGTGCCAGCAGATGCAGAAAGCTGGCGCAGCAACATGACGCAACAAGAGACACAGAGGAGAGAAAGTAAGAAGATGAAGCAGAACAGGGAGCTGAGGTGGTGTAAGAGAGTAATTGCCTCTTTCCCACTCCAGAAAGTCCCAGGATCGGCTCCCAGAGCTGCCTCATGAAAATACAAGCAGACACAGAAGAACACATAGAAAGCAGACAATGGGGGGAACAGGGGGAGAGAAATAAAAATAAGTCTTTAAAAAAAAAAAGTCTACTGTGCTCGTGATAGAAATTGTGTTAAGTTTGCAATAACTGACATTTTAACAATATGTAGTGTTCTGACACAAGAACAAGGTATTTTTCCCCATGTACTTAGGTCCTTAATTTCTATCACCATTTTATAGTTCTTAATGTATAGGCCTTGAAAAATTTTTGGACAGATTCATCCTTAAATATTTCATATTTTTGATGTTATGTAAATGGAATTTTTTAAAGTTTCCATTTCTGATTGTTCATTGCTAGTATATAGAAATAAAATTGCTTTTGGATGTTAATCTTTATCTGGCAACCTTATTAGTCCTTGCAACTTTTTTTTGTAGATCTCATCACATTTTATATATAAATATTCATGTTGTTTGCAAATAAAGAGAATTCTACCTCTTACTTCCCGGTCTGGGTGCATTTTCTTCCTTGCCTTAGTACACTAGCTGTCATCTTACTGCATTTCAGTAGGACAGCGGTGGATAGATGTGGGGAGTTTGCATCCTTGTGCTGTTTCTGTTCTTGGAGGAAAACATTCAGTCTTCACTATTAAGAATGTCAGCTGCAAGTTTTCCATAGAGGTTATTTTAAATCCCTGTATGTTCCTAGTTCACTAAAAGTTTTTTTAATCAATAATCAATGTTGGATTTTTTTTAGTGCTTTTTGTCTTTTTTTTTTAGTTTGCTTTTTTTTTTTTTTTAACTGAATTACAATGAGTGATTTCTGGATATTAAACCAACCTTGCATTCTTGGGACAAATTCTACTTGGTCATGATGCATTATGTTGCATATATATAATAAAATATATTGTTGAATTCTATTTGCTAAAATTTTGTTTAGAATTTTTTTACCCATGCTTATCAGAGATACTGGCCACTGGTTTTCTTTTCTTGTATGTCTTTGGTTTCAGTATCATGGTAATACTGGCCTCATATGATGAGTTAGGAAGTATCTTCTCCTCTTCAATTTTCTAAGAAAATCTGTGTAGAAGTAGTATTATTTCTTCTTTATCTTTTATAAAATTCACTACTAAAGTCTTCTGGGCTGGGAGTTTCTTTAAGGTAAGATTTTTTAACTTATAAATTCCATTTCTCTAATAATTATAAGACTATTGAAGTTAGTTATTTCTTCTCAAATGAGCTTCTGAATTTGTTTTAGGTAGAATTTCTTCATTTCATCTAAATTATCAAGATAATTGCCTTATTGTTCATAATATTCCATTATTTTTCTTTCAATATCTGTAAAATCTGTAGTGAGGTGCCCTCTTTAATTGCTGATGTTGATAATTTGTAACTCTTTTTATTCTGATTATGCTTGGCTAGAAGTCAACCAATTTTATTAATCTCAAAAAACCAGTTCTTGGTTTTATTCATCTTCTCTATTTTCTTTTTTTCTATTTCACTGATTCATGCTCTTACCTTTACTGTTCCTTTCTTCTTACTTGGGAATTAATTTGCTATTTTTCTAATTTCTTATGATGAAAACTGAGGCCACTGATTTGAGACTTTTCTTAGATTTCCAAGTATTTTAGTGGCAGTGCACAAATTTAGTATGTTGTATTTTCATTTTTATTCAGTTCAAAAAATTTCCTAATTCCCCTTTGATACTGTCCTTGACCCATAATTTATTTAGAAGTATGTCATTTCGTTTCCAAATATTTGGGAATTTTCCAGAGATCTTTCTGTTACCGACTTCTAGTTTATTGAGATCAGAGAACATACTCTATGACATGAATCCTTTTTTATTCATTGAGACTTGTTGTGGTTTTCTAGGTAAATATTCCATGTTCACTTGAAAAGAATAAGTGTTCTGATCTCATTAGGTGAAGAGTTCTATAAATGTAAATAAGGTCAAGTTAGCTGTTCACACCTACTGAAAACTTACTATATTAGTCAGCCAAAAGGGGTGCTGTTGCTAAGTACCAGAAATCTGCTGGCTTTTATAAAGAGTATTTATTTGGGGTGAAAGCTTATAGTAACAAGGCTCTAAAGAGTCCAACTCAAAGTTACTTCCTCACCAAACTCTGTTGCCACGTGTTGAAGCAAGGTGGCAGGCAATGTCTGTGAGTTTTCGGATTCCTCTTTCCTCTTAAGGCTCTATGGTCCCAGCTTCTTCTGATCTCAGCTATAGGCTGGCATAAGCCTTGTCTCTCTCCCCAAGGCTCATTTCTTTCCAGGCTCAGCTGCTCTGTTCTCTTCACAAGGTCAGCTGTAAACTATCTGACTCATCTCTCTTCCCGAGGCCTCTGCAGTGTCTAATGAGCTGTCTCTCCTCCTCTGTGTTGTTCTTCTCTGGGTATGTACTTCAATTGACGTTTTGATTTGATTATTCCTCTCTGTATTTCACCAAGGGGGCAGGGAATCAAGCCTGCATGCCCTAATCAAAGCCCTAAACATAATTTGATCAATGCCATCTCAGCTGAATCTAATACAAAGGGTATCAGACCCAGAGAAACAGACCAGTTTATAAACATATTCTATATCTTTTTGGAATTCATAAATAATATCAAAATGCCCCTCTCACTGGCTTCCTGTCTACTTGTTCTATCAATTATTAAAGAGGCAGTGTTGAAATCTCCAACTAGAACTGTGGGTTGATCTGTTTTTCCTTGTAGTTCTATTAATTTTTTGCTTCATGTATTTTTTTTTTTTTAAAGATTTATTTATTTATTTAATTTCCCCCCCTCCCCTGGTTGTCTGTTCTTGGTGTCTATTTGCTGCGTCTTGTTTCTTTGTCCGCTTCTGTTGTCGTCAGCGGCACGGGAAGTGTGGGCAGCGCCATTCCTGGGCAGGCTGCTCTTTCTTTTCACGCTGGGCGGCTTTCCTCACGGGCGCGCTCCTTGCGCGTGGGGCTTCCCCACGCGGGGGACACCCTTGCGTGGCACGGCACTCCTTGCGCGCATCAGCGCCGCGCATGGCCAGCTCCACACGGGTCAAGGAGGCCCGGGGTTTGAACCGTGGACCTCCCATATGGTAGACGGACGCCCTAACCACTGGGCCAAAGTCCGTTTCCCTGCTTCATGTATTTTGAATGTTCATTATCAAGAGCACAAACATTTAGGATTGTCATGATCACTTTGATTAATTCACTCCTTTTTCATTATAGGATATCTTTCTTAACTCCTGACAATTTTCTTTGCTTTGGAATCTCCTTTGGTATTACGCCATTCCAGTTTTCTTTTGACTAGTGTGAGCATGGAGATCTTTTTATTTTAGTTTGACATAGGGGCTGCCAGTGCAAAGTACCAATGTGTTGGCTTTTATAATGGGAATTTTATTAAGGTAAAAACACAGTTCCAAAGCAATGAAATTGCTAAACCAAGGCACCACCAGAAATGCTTTCTCACCAAAGTCAGCATCTGATGATACTGGCATTCTGCCACATGGCAAGGCAAGATGGTAGACAATCTCTGCCAGGCTCCCTGCCTTCCCCTCAAGGCTCACATCTTCTGTAGGTCAGCTGTGGGTGATTGGGTATATGGTTGTCTCTTCCTAGGCCTCCTCTCTTGCCTTGGCTTCTTTGCTTTCTTCCTGAGCCATCTTGGGCAATCAGACATATGGCCAGACTTTTCAGCCTTGGGCTGCTTTGTGGGCCCAGCCTCTTGGGGACTTCTTGCTTCAGCTTCAGCTGCTAATGATCCTTGAGTCCTCTCTCTCTCTCTCTCACAGGGCAGGATCAAAATGGCAGCTTTCTTTCTCTCTGTGTCTCATTGTTCTCAGTTTATATAAGATGCAGCAAGAGGGAGTAGACCCAACCTGAGTCACAACTCATTGATGTAGTCCAATCAAAAGCAATCTAATCAAGTGATATAATCCAGGTTAACAATCTGATGCAATCAAAGGGTCTCCCACCCACGGGAATGGGTTAGTTAAAAAAAAATCTTTTTGGGGGTATTCACCAAATTCAAACTGTCACACTTTCTCATTCCTGGTACTTTTAATTATTTTTGTCCTTTTAATTGAAAGTGTAGTTTTGTAGGCAGAACCTATTTGGGTCATGCTTTTTTATTTAATCTGGTAACATTTGTCTTTTAATTAGGATACTTAGACAATTTCCATCCAATGTAATTATTAATATGGTTAGGTTTAAGTTTAATGTCTTGCTTACATCTTGCTTCATTTTTTTTTTTGTCCCTCCTTTTCTTTGTTTCCTTTTCCCTCATATTTTGCCTTCTTGTGGATCAACTGAGTCTTTTTACTGATTCTAATTTATCTCTTTGTTGGCTTAAAAAACATAACTCTTTTTGTTATTTTAGTGGTTGCTTTAGAGCTTATAGTACATATATTTTTTTTAAATTTTATTAGAGAAGTTGTAGGTTTATAGAAAAATCATGCAGAAAATAAGAGAGTTCCCATGTACCTGCTGCCATTAACATACTGCATTAGTGCGGTATCTTTGTTAAAATTGATGAGTATTATAATTATATTATTATCTATAGTCCATAGGTTACATTAGGGTTCACTGTTTATGTTGTACAGCCCTATGGTTGTTGTTTTATTTTAATATTTTATTCTAATAACATATATACAAGCTAAAATTTCCCCTTTTAACTACATCCAGATATATAGTTCAGTGGTGGTGATTACATTCACAATGTTGTGGTACCATCACCACCACTATCCATTACCAAAACTTTTGCATTTCCCCAAACAGAAATTATGTACCAATTAAGCATTCCTGAACCCCACCCCAGCTTCTGGTAATATATCTTCTACTTTCTGACTCTTTAAATTTGCTTATTCTAATTATCTCATATCAGTGAGAGAATACAATAGTTGTCCTTTTGTGTTTGGCTTATCTGACCCAACATAATGTCTTCAAGGGTCATCTATGTTGTTGCAGGTATCAGAACCTCATTCCTATTTGTGGTTGAATAATATTCCATTGTGTATATATATACCATGTTTTGTTCATCCATTCATCAGCTGATGAACACTTGGGCTGCTTCCATCTTTTGGTAATCATGAATATTGCTGCTATGAACATAGGTACATAAGTATCTGTTCTAGTCCCTACTTTTCGATTCTTTGGGACATTATAGTATATATTTTTAACTGATCACAGTCTACCTTCAAGTGATATTATACCACTTCATGTGTGTAATAAGAACTTTATAACAGCATACTACAGTTTCTCCCTCTCCTAGCCTTTATACTATTGTTGTCATACATTTTCTTTTACATATGTTCTAAACCTCACACTACGATAGGTAATATTTTTGTTAAACAGTCATTAACTTTAAAGATATTTAAATAAGAAAATAGAAAATATATTTAAAATATGTTTATAATAATAAGAAAACAGAAAATGTATTTACCCATGTAGTTAGCCTTTCTGGCATTTATCACTCCTTTGAGTAGCTCCATTACTTCCATCTGTTGCCATTATCCTCATGCCTGACATTTACTATGGTGCAGGTGTACTGGTGGTGAATTCTTTTAGTTCTTGTATATTGGAAAAGATTTTCATTTCACCTTTTTTTTGGTAAGATATGTCACTGGGTATGATATTGTAAGCCGGCAATTTTGTCTTTCAAATATATTAAAGAAGCATTCCATTGTATTCTCCCATGTCGTATTTCCACTGAGAAATCTAATGTCATCCCTGTCTGACTTCTTTACTATGTAAAATGTCTCTTTTTTCCCCCCTGGACTGCCTTTTTTTTTTTTTCTTTCCCCTTCCCCCCAACCCCCCGTTGTCTGCTCTCTTTGTCCATTTGCTGCGTGTTCTTTTTTGTCCACTTCTGTTGTCAGTGGCGCGGGAATCTGTGTTTCTTTTTGTTGTGTCATCTTGTGTGTCAGCTCTCCCTGTGTGCGGCACCATTCCTGGGCAGGCTGAACTTTCTTTTGCACTGGGCAGCTCTCCTTACAGGGCACACTCTTTGTGTGTGGGGCTCCCCTACGCGGGGACACCCCTGCGTGGCAGGGCACTCCTTGCGCGCATCAGCAGTGTGCGTGGGCCAGCTCCACATGGGTCAAGGAGGCCCGGGGTTTGAACCGGCGACCTCCCATGTGGTAGACGGATCCCCTAACCACTGGGCCAAGTCCGCTTCCCTGGACTGCTTTTAAGATTGCTCTTTTTCACTTGTTTTGGGCAATCTGATAATGCTATACTGGTATAGTTTTCTTCGTGATTCTTATGCTTGGGTTTTACTGAGTTTCTTGAATCTAAAGATTTATAGTTTTCATAAAATTTGGAAAAATTTTCAGCCTTTATTTCTATTACTTTTCTGAACAGCTATTCTCTCCTCTCCTCCAAGGATTCCTATTACACTTATATTAGGCTTCCTGAAAGTATCCCACAGTTCATTCATGCTCTGTTCATTTTTCTTGAATTTTTTTCTCTTTTTGTTTCATTTTGGAAAGCTTCTATTGCTTTGTCTTCAAGTTCACTAATCTTTTTGTCTGCAATGCCCAATGTGGTATTAATCCCATCCACTGTATCATCTCAAGTACTATAGTCTTCATCTCTAGAAGTTTGATTTGGGTCTTTTTAAAATTTCTTCTATGTTGCTACTTAACTTTTAAACATCTGGAATACAGTAATAATAACTGTTTTAAAGTCTAATTCTAACTACTATAAGTTCTTGGCCAGTTTCAATTGGTTGTTTTTTCTCATCATGGGTTATATTTTCCTGTTTGTTTCTCATCATGGGTTATGTTTCCAGGTTTGCATACCTGGTAATCTTTGATTAGGTATGAGGCATTGTGAATTTTTGAGCTTTGTTCTGGGATCCAGTTAAGTTACTGGGAAACAATCTGATTCTTTGGGGTCATGGTTTTAAGATTTGTTAGGCAATACCAGAGCAGCATTTAGCTTGAAGCAAGACCTCTCTGAATCTTCTACCCAATTCTTCTAGAATTAAGAGGTTTTCCAGGCATTATTCCTGGCCTTTTATCAGGAACTGTACCTTCCAATCACTTAGAAGGTTTCACTGGCCTTGAGTAGTTGTTGCATTCATATGCTGACCAGCACCCTGCTGAGTATCTGAAAGACCCTTTGCAGACTGCCAGAGTTCTCTCTCTCTCTACCTCTCTTTTCTGTGGTACTCCGCCGGTGAACTCCAGCTACCCTGGTCTTTCTGGACTCTCAGCTGCTGCTCAATGCAGGATGTCCACTGAACTCTACTTTGTTTCCTTTTTTCCTGCACCATGGCTGGAAATTCTCTCAAGGCAGCAATCTGAGAGAACAGTAGGGCTCCCTGCATTTGTTCCCCATCTCGCAGGAATTCCTGTCCTTTGTTGCCTAATGTCTAGTATCTTGAAAACTGCTGTTTCATTTATTTTGTCTGTTTTTCTTTTTAGTGGTTTCAGTTGGGAGGGTAAATCTGGTTTACCTATAATTTTATCATGGCTGGGTGTGGAAGTCATTTGTTTATTTTTTAATGGTAGGATAAACAATGAAATCAATCTGAAAAGCTACCTATAGAGAGGTAACAACAGGGTGGATATAACTGGAAAAAAATCTAGTCCTCTCTGAATATGTCTTGTTTTGTACATTTGACTTTGGATCTTGTAAATATGTTAAAGAACTATAAAACCAAAGAAAACTTTAAGCATTTCATGAAAAGCAAAAGGGAAACAATGTAACCATGTATCAAGTTGGTAGCAGGATCACAGAAAGGAACTAGTTCAAACCTATCCTAATGGAATATAATATAGTTTCAAGATGAAAAGAACTGCAAAACATCCTTAAAATATTTTCAATAACACAAAACATGGCTGGTGGTAGTACTGATACTGGCATTTTTAATACTTTTGGGTGACTACTGTAAGATAAATATGTTGATGCTATTGAAAACTGGAATTTCCAACATAGGTGAAAGAAAATATAAACCTACGATAGTTGAATCTAGCTTCTTGATTTTCAGTTAGAAGTATCCTCGACTTTGCGATGAATTTTTACATTAAAAAAACCCCACATTACTTCCTAGCTTTGTCCTCTGAAAAGGCCTAGAAATAATGGCCAACTCAATAGCAAAAAGCAACTTAGTACCCAAAATGTGGTCTCACCATTTCCCATTTCCCATTAAAGGGAATGAGGGCACCTTAGAAAAATGGCTCCTTCAAGTGTTGGGCACAAAACAGACAAGATAAGCTTGGAACCCCTTGTCATACTAGAAAGCAAGGAAGGGATCAGTGACCACAGCTGGTGTCCTGGTTACCAGCAGGCCGGGAGCCAACACAAGGGGGCTCCCACTAGCCCACAATGAGGGGAACTGAACATCAAGTATAAGAACTATGGGAGCTGAAACACACCAAATATTTTTTAAACCATGAGATCATAATGATTCTCAGAAAGGACCGATATCATTGAATAATGTCAGGAAAAGAACTTATCACTCTGAAAACTTTTAATAAAGGAAAAGAACCAGGCATTTACCCTGCCATAGCTGTACAAACTGAATCTCAGGGAAAAGAATAGCGGATTTTCAGTTTCTCTTTGTACAGGTATTTGACTCTTTAAATGAAAAAGGAACAAAATAATCAGAAATTTATCATTTTGCAACCTGTAATATATTAGATGTAGGCAATGTCACCAGTGGCATGTTACATCGCCAAGGGAGGCGCACCCAGACAGGAAATGTCTGATGGAAAATCCAGTATTTTGGCCAAACAACATTAAACCTGAATCTGACTACCAATGCCCAGGAAATATAAAGAACCAGAGAAACATGTCAAACTATACCATGGGGATGTACTTAGCAAAATCCAGGCCATATTATGCCCTAGAAGCCAAACAGACCCGTTTCTTCAATGAATACACAATTTAAAAATAAATTAAGATAAATAAAAAGAATTCTAGAGACAAAGTAACTGATATGAGATTTGCCCTCCTACTGTAAACTACTAGAGAACTAGACAAAATATATGAAAGAGAAAAACAACCCTGCTTTAAAGATAGAGAACAGGCAGTTCTGTGATCCCTGGGAGAAGGCCAACAAATGAGGTGAGCCCTGCACCACCCAGCTTTCTACCTGGAGGCCCTCTCCAGATGTCAGGAAAGGGCAAAGGACCCCAAGCAGAGTACAGAGATACCAAGGTAAGGGAGATCAGTGTGGAAAGACTGAGATGCTGGAAATATGCAAGGAAGGATACCAGAAAGATAGGCGCTGCAAAGAAAAGGAGTTCCCAAAATCTGCCAGGGGGCATTCGAGTCTTGGACTGAATTCTAAGCTGTGCACTATATAGGTTAAGATTCCCTGAGGATAGGCAAAGAACTACTTCTGGAGAAAAACAACTACCAGGAAGCTGAACGCTGAAAAATCCCTAGCTAACTCAGGGCCAGGAGATTTTTGATTCTGGCCAGTCAGCCCCAGGCGTTCAGGAGTGACCCCAGAGAATCAATGTCCTCTGACCATCCAAATGGGAAGTGCCAGGCACCACACTAAACCCTTCACATAGATCCACTCGCTCAACTCTGACCCCTGGAGCAGGGAATGATTCACATTTTTCAGATGAGGAAGCTGAGGTTCAAAGTTTACTAAGTTTAGAAAATGGATTTGGGATCTTCCTGGCTCCAAAACCCACACATTTTACAGAACAAAAAACCTTCTCTCTCCCACAAAGTCTTGAATTAACAGAACCAAAAAGGAAAATCTTTTTGTTGGGGAGGATTCTTTCCCTTTAGCCCCAAAGGCAACTTGATCTCCAACTTCTAAAAGCCTGTCCATGCCTTATAAATTACCAAGAAATGTGTCCTATATATATCTTTTTAGGAGCTAAGCCTTAAAAAGAGTAGATAAATACCCAGACAGAATAAATGTCTCTTTCGGATCTGGCTGTTTAGAAATATTCTGCCACAAGTGACTCTTCTTAAGAAACAAATCTGACCCTTTCGTTTTCCTGCTTAAAACCTTCAAAGGGTCCCTATCCCTTACGGTCTAAAGCCACTTATCATAACACACAGCATCCTGTATGATTTATCCCTGCCTCCCTCCACCAGGGAGTGTACTTCTACACTTTAAAAACACCAACTCCTCATGCTTCCCTGGCCTCCCCAAATCACCCTAATTTTATGCCTCCATTTCTCTGTACATGCTAATTCTTCTCTCTGTACCCCATCCCACAGCCCCTCTAGTCAACAAACCACATGTCCAATTAATTCCCTTTGTCCTTTAACTCTCTGCTCAAAACATGTTTCAACTAACTTCTTCTGAACTTCCCGGATCATCCCCCCACCATGATGAGTCAATTTATTGAATAACTCACTCTACTACCAGGTAAACACTTCTATTTCTGCCTATACTATATTATGTTTCAAGTGAATGTCTTCAGGTCTCTGCCAGACTGAAAGGACTTTGAGAGGAAGAATCACATTATTTAATAGATGGGCTGTGTTTGTGTCCAGCCCTGGCATGCAATAAACCCTGCTCAAGCGTGCACTGAACCAAACTAAGAAGCCATAAAAGCCAAGCTATCTTCAAAGGATCAGGAGTAATTTTCATAATGACATCTTAAGTTCTTTACCCCCTGTTCAAAATCAGCTTTAAAACTCTAATAATCAACATTCTATCTGAAGAAGTTATATGTACCAAACTTACCATCTTAGTTAAATAAAGAATGAATGAATATATTAAGAGAATTGCATTTCCCAAAGGTGTAACACTGGCTGGCTCTTCAGCATTTGTTTCTGGTTGCTTTTCCACATCAACGGGAGTGCCTTCAGTAGCAATTATCCCTAAAATTGAGGGGGGGAAACTGATGTTTTAGTTTATGCTTTTAAAGAAAATTTGATTCCATTCACTTTAAGTATTTATTGAGGGTCCACTAAAATATTAGTCACTGGACCTGAAGTGTGTGGTTCTGCTAAGGACAATTATATAGAGGAAAAGTTCAGAATCCCAATTAGAGCCATCATTCCCTTCAACTGTAAAATGAACACATCTCCAGTCCCACCTCCTCCCGACTTCCCCACCAACTCACTCCATCAACATCCTGGCAAGGCAACTGCTATGAAAACCATTATTTACTTATGAGAACTGAGAAAAAAACAGAATTGTATGCTTTCTCCATACACAGTCACATTTAATAAATATTTATTTAGTGCGGGAAAGGCATTATATTAGAAACTTCAGGAAAACAGTAAGTGACAAAGAGTGAGTCTCGGTTTGCAAATCAGCAGGTGGAATGTGCCATTACATGGCATGATGGCAGGTACCCGGCAGGAGCATGAGGACACTTACTGAATGGATAGATGGGAAGCTGACTTGGCCCAGTGGTTAGGGCATCCATCTACCACATGGGAGGTCCGCAGTTCAAACCCCGGGCCTCCTTGACCCATGTGGAGCTGGCCCATGAGCAGTGCTGATGCACGCAAGGAGTGCCGTGCCACGCAGGGGTGTCCCCCATGTAGGGGAGCCCCACACGCAAGGAGTGCGCCCCGTAAGGAGAGCCGCCCAGCGCAAAAGAAAATGCAGCCTGCCCAGGAATGGCGCCACGCACATGGAGAGGTGATGCAGCAAGATGACGCAAAAAAAAAAAAAAAAAAAAAGAATGGATAGATGACAGCTATGTGACAGAGTATGGTAAAAGCCAAGAGACTAAAGGGAACAGCTTATAGGGCGGAGGCTCTGTAAAAGAGGTCAAATCCCAGCTATGCCTTGAAGGACTGAACATGAGGAGGTGTGGGGAGGGGGTTTCAGTCTAAGTCTGTGAGTTCTGGGCACGTTTTGCAACAGGAGAGTCCACCACGGATGGCACCTGAGATGCACGTAGGCATATTGAAAAGATTAGGAAAACTGGCCTGCAAAGGCAGTTTATGCCATTTTGTAACTTAAAAGACATGGCAAAGACTTCTTAACCCTGTAAGCAGAATTTTTCCTAATCCTGCAAGTATTTGAACAAGAAAGTAATGAGGTACGTGACATCTTCAACAGGCAGGAAAGTCTTATGAATTAAATGACTTTGGCTCTTTCCGCCGTCTTGGAGCCTGTGGAGGCCTGCTGGGAACAGGACTTCTAACACGGCAAGTATGTCTAGAAGGCTGTGGTCCAAAGCCACTTTTGCTGGCTATAAGTGGGGGCTCCAGAACCAGAGAGAGCACACAGCCCTTCTTAGAATTGAAGGCGTTTATGCCCGAGATGAAACTGAATTCTATTTGGGCAGGAGATGTGCTTATGTCTACAAAGCAAAAAACAACACAGTGACTCCTGGCGGCAAACCTACTAAAACCAGAGTAATCTGAGGAAAGGTAACTCTTGCCCATGGAATTAGTGGCATGGTTCATGCTAAGTTCTGAAACAACCTTCCACCTAAGGCCATTGGACACCGAATCTGTGTGATGCTGTACCCCTCAAAGATTTAAACTTATTAAAAAGTAAATAAATAAAATTGTGGACTTAAAAATATATATATAAAATAAAATAAAAGACTTTGCAAATACAGAGTACTGTACATGAATGCAATGTCTACTGGAGCATGGGAGTCCTCTGATACTGCCACTCCTTCTCAGATTAACTGAATTCATCTCCCTGCTGGGACCTCTCCAAGACTTTGGAGGTTTGGTCTGACCAGTGCTGCCACGCCTTGCAAGTGTTACTGGGTAATGTTATACCTATGCTTATAGACCATAATGTCTACAAAACACAAAAAACAGTAACACTGTCATCAGTTTACCACATTAGATAAAATAACCAATCAGCTGTTCTTCTGATTTACTGCTAAAATGAGCTATATAAAAAATGAGAAAGCATTGATACCATCACTGAGACTGCATTTTCTTTTTTAATTTTTGTTCTTTTTTTTTTTTTTGGAAGTACTGGGACTTGAACCTTGGACCTCATATGTGGGAAGCAGGCAATCAACCACTGAGCTACACCATGTGCCGTCTTCTTTAATTTTCAAAACAACTCTCTCAATTCAAATGCCTTGAGTTGCTCTCCCAGAGGGTAGTTACTATGAACTTTACTGTGATTAAGTACTGCTGACGTGTCAACCTACACTGGACTATTATACACTGCAAAGTTCGTATTATATTTTTTCCTACCTTATAATATAAAGATACCTGGATATAAATATCCTCTTCACTGTTCCTTAAACAAGTTTTACTTAACATGTTCAGGTAGCAAATCAGAGAAAGAGCTGAGCTACACTGTATTCTACTGGGGAGGCTGGAGAAAGTAGGAAAAAGCACAGAATTAGTTTTGGAGCAGTGGTCCTCAAACTTCAACTTGCACCAGAATTTTCTGGATGGCTTGTTAAACAGATTGCTGAGCCCTACTTCTGAGTTTCTGATTCAGGGTCGGAAAAGTTGCATTTCTAAAATTCCCACTGTGGTTGATGCTATCGGTCCAGGTGAATACTACTATTTTAAAGCAGAAGGCCTTCTTGTTTTACATTAAAATTATTTACACAAGCAAGTGATAGCCAACATTGGTTTGTGGGTTAGCTAGGGTCTCTGGCCTCCTTCCTACTTTTGATCTCCATCTGTCTTAACTTCTGCTTTTCTCTCAATTAGTTCTGGGATTTCTTTTCTTCTTTTACTGGCATACACCTGTAACAGTTTTCCCTTGATTTCCTACCTTTGACAACAAATCTCCTAGGTGGTCTGGTTTGTGATATGCCCCTACTTTGAAGAGAAAAATAAGTGTGCTTTACCTGGGTCTAAATCCTTCTCGGTATGCAGCTTCTCCAATATTTGAGAGGCAGCCGTGTCACTAGTCACGGGCTGATCCAAGCGGTCAGGTTCTTCAGGAACCTGCATTTTAAGATCTTCGGTGATCTCTGCTGGGAAATCATCCTCATGCGGTGGCTGCACCTCTACAGGGGAGAAGGTTGCATTAGGCTAGCAAATCTGAGTGACACTACCCCTCCCCTTCAGCTCACGCCTGACCAGTACTCTCTCATCAGACACCTCCAGGGGCACCAGAGCACTGCCTTCCCTGTCACTGGCACCCCGTGGAGCCTCACTGTCTTTTATCCCACTTCAGAGGTGGCTCATCCACATAATAAAAATTACAATGAAACTTTTATTTTCCCAAGTATTTCATAAACAAATATATTTATAGTAGGGACTTCAATAACTTAACTTCTCCTGGCAAACCAATATAAGCACACACATATACATATGCAAAAGAGTATTCCAGTCAAGAGCAGAAATAGAAACCATCTCTTCTACACACAAGTAAGCTGAACTTACACACACAAAGCATGCTTGTCTCATAGAGGTAGTACGGAGAAGGGCATTACACATAAAGAAAGGCACCTTGCTCACGAGTCTCTCAAATACTTTCAAAGTAATGCTTAGAGTAAAAAAGAGTGAGCCCTTCCCTGAGAGGCTCAGGTAACAGCTCAAGGAGACCCATAGCAAAGATAAATTTCTTTTAAGTCTCACATTTGAGCCTGAAAATACATTTGAATTTTGCATTCTAATCCCCAACTATGCGTGCTTTGATTAAATGCAAGAATGCTCCCCTTCCCCAGCTCTCAGGAAAAATCGGCACTCTGGGAAGATACATTTATTCTGTGGCTTTGTGTTCCCCTGAGGTTATGGTATAAACCCTCAAGTACCCCAGTTTGAAAAGCATAGGTATAGAGAATAGGCATGGAACTAAGAATCACAGTGTTCAGTCAGGTTTTGGCTCAGTCAGTTCAGCAAGTATTTGCCGAATGCCTTCTACATGTCAAGTGTCAAGTGCTACACGACAAAGGCCCTCATCCTGGGTCTTGCCTGGGGTAATCTGAATGAAAAGATCCCGAGGGCTTGGTAGAGTTTAACCATAAGTGCTCCCAGGAAGCAAGAAAGCACATGAATCCACAGAAGATGCAAAGTTGGGGGGCAAGGAGAAAACTCAGGCAAGGCATCCATTTAAAAGTTAAAGGCAGTCAGTCCTTCATAGGAAAGGAGATATTTTATGTTAAAGAAATTTGTTCATTGAAGCCCTTTCATGGTACTATATGAAATCTGCCCTTAGTTAACTGCTCTCCTTGTGCTTCATTTGCCTGTTAAAAAGTCTGCTTTTAAACATACTAGCCAGTTTCAACGGCTGCAGCCTAAAGAAAGGCAAGAGGGGACACGCGGTCCTCATTACGCTGTCTCTCTCCTAAGGCACACTGTGAACTTAGGAGTGTGCACACTCCTAAGATAAACTGTGAAGAGAGCTTTAAATCAAGGCTTGAGGTACTTCTATGAACCCCACACACACATCTACCTGTTCCTCAAGTCCAACTCTACAAGGCCATGGGTAAGTACTTTACCTTCAATAGGTCCATCCCAGCCTTCGACTGGAAGCTGTGCTGTTGCCACTGGTACAGACTTCTCCAATGTGGAGTGTGTGTACCTGACAAAATAGATCAGGTCTTGAATATCATCCAGCACTGCGGCCTCTTCAAATATGTTACTGTCCTTCACTCCCAGGTCTTTATTTTCAGTCACACGGGTATCGAGCATTTTCTCTGCTACACTCAGAATATGTGACTCAGAAGCACGAAAAACTTTATCTAAGACTTTGTCCACATTGTAGGGCAGGCTCTCTTGCTGAGCTGACTTCAGCTTTAATGACATCTCTTGGAACATGGCTTCCAGCTCATGGACGTCAAAGTACTTCTGGAACCGCTGCAAAGACTGCTGCTCTTTGAAGAAGCTCCCTATTATAGGCAAGTCCTTCATTGGGTCACCATACTCCGGCTGCACAGCTGTAGGTGGAGGCCAGTGGAACAGGTCATCTTCACGTTCTTCAGAAGCAGACCCCTGGCTTTCCACATCCAGGAGGGTCTGCAAATCCTCCTGGCCCTCTTCTGAGGATTTCTCTACCCCAGGCTTCTCAGTAAGCCCCGAGGTCTTTGGGTGTCCCACCTGGTTGTCCTCTCCCAGATAATCAGAATCCTTCCTCTGAAATACTTCACCTAACCCTGGAGCCTGAATTTGTGGCTCTTCAGGGAGGTCACTCACTTGAGATGGCCAGCGTGTTTTCTTATCCACAAGAGGGCTTTCTTCTTTTTCTACCACATTAGCTGGTTCTCTGTTTTTAAAATCTACTCCTTTGGCCATGGTTTCACTTTTCCTTTCATTCTCCAAAATCATACTAGTTTCTTCTTTGTCTTTTTCAGTTTCTGGATCAGGACTGCTGGTCCCTAAAATAGCTCTTTCAGGGACTTGTAGCTTAACATCGAAGCTCCTGTCCTGAAGCCCAGTGTTTTTTTCTTTAGACTGTTTTGCACTTACAGCATTTTCATCCTCCAGCAGTTCTTCGGGCATGTAATCAGTATCTTCCACTTCCGGCTTTTCCTTATGGAAACCTGGTAGTTCCACGCTATCGGTTTGACCTATCTTTTCTAGTTCTTGTGTATCCTGCATTGCCTCGTGATGGACAAACTCTTCATCTGAGGATTCCTCCTTGACCTCGTCCTCAGACAGCCCTGTCTTCCCATTCACCTGCTTACCAACTGCAGCGGCCCCATCTCTTTCTTGTTGCCAGGAGAGATTTTTTCCCAGAATGGAAACTTTGTCTTCCTGTTCTGTTGGCAAACCAGCTTCATCTGGAGAGGAGAATCGAGGTTGATTTGGGGTTTTAAGAACTAGTTCCTCTTTAAATTCCTCACCTTGATGCTCCACTGGAAGTGTGTGTGGTTCTGGTCCACTTACCAAAACATCTGCGTCCTCCACACTGTCTTTGGATGCATTATGCTGATTACCTCCTACGAGTGGTGCCACACCCATGGATTCCTGTTTCACCTTGGCTTCGTCCATTTGAGTCCCCAAAGTTTTAGGGACAGGTTCACTCTGTGAACCACCATCCAAAATCTGCTCTCCAGGCTTTTCTTTTGAGATATGAATAGTTGCTCCTTTTTGGTCATTTTCCTTGTTCTCAAAGGCTGGTTTTAATGTTTCTTTACCTATTTCAGCAGCTAGCAGAGATTTAAGATTAGTGCTTTGAGTAGAATCATGTGCAGTCCCCCCTCCTTGCTTCTCACCTTCTAACTCTGTCCCGTCTTGCCCTAGGCCCCTCAGGGAGTCCCCAACTTTCCTCTCTTTTCCTTTAATGTGAAGTTCTGTGTCCATTTCTGGGTCTTTGTCTTCATTTGTTTTAGGGACTTCTTCAATCAAAAGACCATCTTCTGCATTTTTAGGCTCCATAAAATCTGCTGATTGCGCTTCTCTCCAACTGCTACCTGGGACTAATACATCATCATCTTCCTTTTCCTCCTCTGAATTAGAACTCTTCAAATCCATAGTATCTGTTTTCTCTTCACTTCCTGTGACAATAGAGAGGATAGTATCCCCCAAGGTTGTGAGAATACTTTTATCATCTTTTCTGATGCCAGGGGCCTGAGTTATCTCAACCTTATCCTCTTCATTCAAATTCTGTTCTTCATCTGTTGAATATTTCTCAACTCTCAATTTCACTGGAGTTTTCGTATCTTCTTCATCTGTAAAGGTTAATAACGGGATGTCATCAAAGTTTTCTTTATCTTCCTCTTCTTCCTCCTTCCCCTCTGGATAATACTCAGCATCCAAGTCCTCATCAAAATCATCTTCTAATGAAGTAACAAGTCTGGTTGTCTCATCATCAGAAACAAGTGCATCAGCAGTTGAGCCAAATTTGGTTTTCAAGTCCAGGGTCATTTCTTTTTTGAGAAGTTTATAAGCATCAATCTTCTGTTCATTTGAGACTTGAGAACTATTGCTCGTTTTGTTGTTTTCACTTTCTGGCACTTTCAGTTTATCCTGCAGCGTTTCTTCAAAAGGTTCAAATGAAGAATGCTTCCCATGAGCGTTATCTGTTTGACTGTGTACATGAGGGTGGTTCTTCTGAACCTCAAATCTTTCCTCTTTATCTTTAGTGTCTTCAGAGAATGAACTTTCACGTTCCTCTAATTTGGCTTCTACTGGTTCGGGTTCAGGGTCACTATCCTCAGGTATTTCAGGAGGTTTTTCCACATGCTGAGAAGGTTTTGCTATAGCTTTCTCAGAATCTCCAATTTCAGAATTGTACAATTCCAAATATCCTAAAATTTCTTCTACATTGTAATTATTAAAATCATCTCTTCCTCCATCAAAACAAACAAAATCTGTCTCCTGTTAGAGAAAGAAAAACAACAGTGTGTAATCAACTGCCACAAGAGCAAACTCTTACCCATGATTCAAATTCATGTTTGGCTCTAGAGGGGCTTTTAAGATGACCGCAGGTGAGGACTGTTCTTAGGCAGTAGTGGGGTAGGCGGCTGGAACCCTCTTTTCAGTGGCTTCCTCCTCCCACCTGAGTAACACCCCTGGCTTCCCTTCATCCTCTCTTCCCCGGGAAGGGGAAGGAATGACTTGTGTGGTTGGAGAGTTTATTCAGCCAGGCCCTTTTCACTCTTTGGGACCTGCCAACTGGGGATACCCATCCTCAGTTCTTCATGCTGTCAGTTTTATAGTAACAATTCCCACTGGGGGAGGCCCTCCCGTTGGCTGGCTCTGTCCATGGCTGATTAAGTCTCATTCTAGTCTCCAATGTTAGAAATCCCATTATTGCTACACACTTGAGCCATATTACCCAAGAAAGATTCATTAGTAAATGATGGAGACATTTTGATCTTCATTTGCGTGACTTCTAGGAGTCTCAATTTGATCTGAGCACAGATAAGGAAAAAAACAGGGTGTCATCTATTGGGTCTCCCAACATCTGTGCCTGATGTTCTGAGAATTTACCTTGTTAATAACTAGCCCAGGAAAAGCTGGGCTACCACCCAGTCTCTCTACATCATGCCCTCCAGACTATATTTCTCTGCTCACCCAGCAAGAAATAGGCAGAATTTACCTTGTTATCAGGCTCTAAATCTCAATGGATTTTTTTGTTTGTTTGTTTCTATTTTCCCTAGTTTGGGTAAGATAAATCGTATCTTGTTGAGATGCAGGTATATGGCAAGTAAATAACTTAAAGAGACAAAGAATGGTGCCAGGGGGGCTTTCTCACTTAATTATTACCAAAAGAATGACACCAGCACAGATTTAGTCAGGGACAGACACTAATCGAAACAAGGGTTCTGAGAAGTCATTAAGATCTGCTCTTAGGATTATCTGTAAATCTATATTCTTCTGTTCCTTCACTAATAAGCAAACTGGCTCAAAAGGAAGTATAAACTGAGGGAAAAGAAAAAAAAAACACTACAGGCAATTTTCTTCTTCTAACTAAAGTTTCACAGTCCTCCAGGGAGACCTGCCCAGTGCAATAGGGATAAGTGATTTCCTCTTCCCATCACATGCATTTCTAAGCCATTTTCTTCATATTGCGGAAGCATGCAGTGGCAGCTACATTGAGAAGCTGGAATCTCAAAGAGGTGAGGAACTCCTGTCCCTCATTTATATCCCAGGCAGTCTCTTCATTAGAAGTGAGGCCAAATAGGCATTAGGGCTGATTTTATGACCCTCTAGACTATTAAACTTTAAGGATAGCAATCGTGCTGAGGCCTCACTCATTCTGCCCATCTTGTCTAAGATTTGCCAGCAGCTTGCAGGCTCCGCAGCAACTCCAAACAAAGAGCCCCTCAAAGATTTTGTAAATACAGGTGAAATGTCAGTTATTATGAATTTTGAAACTCCAGAAAATCATCAGCTAGAACGAAGATCTCAGAACACAAAATCCTTTTAGTCACAAAGCCACTTTAAGCCAGTGCACCACAGAGGAACGCTTTATAGAATGTACAGTCAGTACCATACAGATTAGAGATGGGCTCTCACCTGAAAGTAAATTCCCAAGTTCTTTTCCAATCTATAACATAAATATAATTCCTAAAATCACTTAAGAGTCAATAATAAGAAAATCCTCGTAAGTCTGCATTTCTAACCCTATACATAATTTAGAGTATGATTTATTTAATCAGATTTATATATATATATGTAAAATGTCTAACTGCTATTCAATGGGACATCTTTTCTTTTTGCTTACAAAAAGAAATGGTTTACCTCTTAAATTTAATAATTAGATGCAAAGATATAGAATTCTTAAATTTTTTCACATATGAAGCAGGCCAAGAAAAACCCTGTATAAGCATAAGCAACCTTGTATGAAAACACGTACTTTGTTATGTTAGATAACTTTCAGATTATGACAGAGAGTCCTCTTTTAGTTCTTTTCAAACTTTCTCTCTTTTTAAGGTAGTCTGGTTCAAAATGAAACTGATACATGACTGTTAGGGTTTTTTAAATTTTCCTGACCCATATCTCCCCATATAAAATTCGAAGACAGTTAACTGAGTTTAACTGACAAATTTATAAGCTAATTTGTAATTAAGAACAACAAAAAAGAAATCCACAACTTACATCTGTTGGAAGTTGAAGCTCTTCTTTAGCATATTCATGAACTACATGGATTAAATCCTTTGGAAAATACCCAAAAACACGCCCAACCTACAAGAAGAAATAGGCAAAGGCAACAGATAAGCAAATTTCTTTATGAGAAATATAAATGAGTCTTCTTAGTAGGGAGAGGAAATACACAAATATATAGGCAAGGTAGATAACAGCCCAGAGATACAGTTGCTACAATAATTACACTGAGATTATTATTCCAATAAAAATTTAAGTATAGAATATTGTTAAGCCAACGTTTCTAAAACCATTGACATTTTCTCTCAACATTCAGCTTAATTTTAAACAAGGCATATAAAGCCAAACTTTCGAAGGGAAAATATCTGCATAAGAAATATATTACTGTACATTATATGATTAAAACCATGAAAATCAAAACTAGTTAGAAACACATTTAGAAATAACCTCTAGGAAGAATTTGCCTGCATATTTCACTGCACTGCCCATAAACTAGTACTCAAAAGTCATTCTTAAATCAATAAATACTCAGGAAAATTAATAAAAAGAATATGGAAGTTATAAATGTATGTCTACTACAACAAATGGCACATTTTATTAATATTAAGCTGATGTACTAGCTTTTTCAGTAGGTATTTAGGGAGAAAACAAAATTGCAATGTAATTCACACTAATCTACACACCAAATTTAGTTCTGGGAAAATTAAAACTTCTGTAGAATATAAGCCCACTCGTCTTCAGCACTAACAGCTAAAGTATAGACAGTGTGTCCTCTTAGGAAGCATACACTATCCTTTACTAGCTACTTTTGAAAAGGAGGGGTAGGTCTCTTCCCATCATTAGAGAAGAACCCTAACATGCAGACTCAATGCACAAAAATAAAGAAGGCCATCTTATCACTAACTCCTAAAATATCCTCATTTCATGAATGCTCTGGTCTATCTGACAACTATGTAAAAGCCAGCATAGTAGGAGAATCCTGCCATGAAGATTAGATAAGACAGGGCAATTAAAAGCTACCACAGGGAGCAATGTGGGAAGAGGCTCAAGTCATTGATGGCCTACTTTTCACACCTGAGGCCCTGGGTTCAATCCCAGGGCCTCCAAAACAAAAAAACAAAAAAAAACAGGAGGATTGTGGGAAGATGGCAGCAGACTACCAGGCAGAACTGAATGCCATCACAAAAAATAAAATAACCACGAAGAGCCAAAAGCTGTCCAGGGGGGAGGGATCTGCTTTTAAAGAAAATCAGTTTGTCTTGGGGCAAAATCTTATCTGCTATAGACCTCTGAAATCTACAAAACAATTTATCTGTTTCCAATACACAAATGGACAAAGGATTAACATTTTCTTTACAATAAGGAGAAACAGACAGGGAAACATGAATCACAGGTCCTCTACAGTTGAGTAAACCTGCAGGGCATCCTCCACTGGATTTCAGTCTGAGTCATTCTTAAGTGATGGTTTCTTCTCCTTGGTGCCTTAGAAGAACCCACCCTCTCCACATGCTTGCCCAATGGCCATTTTCTTGGTGCCACCCTCATCAAACATCTGAGTGTCGACCACGATCCAGACCTCACCCTCCAAGAGTAGTGAGGTAACTGCCACACCTTACCCAATCTATGGGTTAGTCTTAACCCCATAGTACAGTGATGTGAAGACAACATCCCCCCAAACTTTTGGCATATAGGCTCAACCCTCTCAGAATAATGAGCTGACCACCTGGTCTTCCCTAACCTTTCACATACAGGCTCAACCCTCTCAGAGCAACAAGTTGACCACCCGGCCTTCCCTAATCCATGGGGGACAGGTCTACCCCTCTCAGACCTGTGGGGGGCTGACCTTAACCACCATAATCACTGGGGAATGTGCTCCACCCTCTCTGTACCCTGGGTGGCAAAACTCTCCCAGAACCCCCAAACATCAGGTGGGAACATCCCCCTCTTGAACTGCTGGGGCAAACTCACCCTCTCTGTATACAAGGGTGGGGTTCCACTCTTGGCCCAAGGTGACGTCTTAATTCCAGATCTCATGGTTTTCCTCTTAAATTCCATGGTTTTCCTCTTAAAGCTGTTTCTTCTTCAATCTTTCCTTTCCATGTCCCTTTTAGTCCAAGCTGATGGTGGTTTTGTTCATACAGCTCTCTCAAAAACCTTGTTGGCTAAGCATGCAGGAACCAGGGGTCCAAGCCTTCAGACAGTAAGACTTTCCACAAGTCTTTCCTAGATATCTAAATCTTCAATCTTGATTTACAAGTTTCAAGTTTAGTTAAGTCCTCCAATTGGGCACTTTCATCTGGGATCTTGATTTCCAGAAGCTTGGAATTTCCAGAGTCAGTTTGTTTTCTTTGTACCCGACAGTTCAGTCCTCAGCATATCTCTCTCATCTAGCACTTTGCTATAAGTTAGAAGCAGAAGCCAAGTCACATTCTCCAGGTTTACTTTGAAAATTCCTTCAGCTAAATGCCCAGGCTTGCCATTTTCAAATTCTGCCTTCCATAAAACATCAGGAGTTAATTTTGCTAAGTTCTCTGTAACTTTAAAACATGGATCACCTTTCCTCCAGTTTCCAGTAATAGTTTCATCATTAACTTCTAAGGCATCATAAAGTCTCTTTAGCATCCATATTACTATCAACAGTCTCTTCAAAGCATTGTAGGTCTTTTCTTCCAAGTACCTCACAATTCCTCCAAAGAATACCCCTTACCCATTATAAAACTGTTCCAGCATTTCGGTAATTGCAAAAACACTTCCCCACTTCTTGGTACCAAATTCTGTATTAGTCGGCCAAAGGGGTGCTGATGCAAAATACCAGAAATTGGTTGTTTATAAAGGATATTTATTCGGGGTAGGAGCTTACAGATACCAGACCGTAAAGCATACGTACTTCCCTCACTAAAGTCTATTTTCACATGTTAGAGCAAGATGGCTGCCGACATCTGTGAGGGTTCAGGCTTCCTGGGTTCCTCCCTTTCTGGGGCTTGCTTCTTTTTCCTCTGTGAGCTTACTTTTGGGGATCCAGCTTAAGGCTTCACCATCAAACTCCAACATCAAAAACCCCAACTCTGTGTTTTGCCATGCCTTTTATCCGCAAGTCCCCACCCACCAAAGGGCAGGTACTCAATGCCCTATTGACACAAGAGGTTTACTTGATTAAGCAATCAATATAACCTCATATACCCAGAAGAAAAGACCAGTTTACAAACATAATCCAGTATTTCTTTTCGGAATTCATCAATAATACCAAACTGCTACACCAACCCTTATGAAGGACATAAATTTCAATATCTAAGAAGGACAATGCACCCCAAACAAAATAAATCCAAAGAGACCACCCCAAGGCACCTACTATTCAGTATGACAAATATCAGAGGTAAAGAGAGGATTCTGAAAACAGCAAGAGAAAAGAAAAGCATCACATACAAGGGAAATTCTATAAGATTAAGTGCCAGCCTCTCATCAGAAACCATGGAGGAGAGAAGGAAGAGGTATGATATATTTAAGGTACTGAAAGAGAAAACTGCCAGCCAAGAATTCTGTATCTGGCAAAGCTGTCCTTAAAAAATGAGAGTGAGTTCAAAGTCTTCAAAACAAAAACTGATGGCATGTTAAAAGACCAGCTTTGCAAGAGATACTGAAGGGGGTGCTGCAGTCTGGAAGGAACAAACAAGGGCAAGAGATTTGGAGAAGAGTTTAGAAATGAATATTATTAGGAAGGGTAAACTAAAGGATAAGAAGACAGGTAATAGAACAATATGACCAGAGAGCTGAAGGGCAAAATGCATGAAGTAGTGCCTTTACAATAATACGCTGAATGTTAATGGATTGAACTCCCCAATCAAAAGACAAAGATGGATATACTGGATTAAAAAATATGAGCTGCCTATATGTCATCTACAAGAGGCCCACCTTAGATGGAAGGACACAACCAGGTTAAAAGTAAAGGTTGGAAAAAGGTATTCCATGCAAATAGTAACCAAAAAAGAAGACGACCAAATAAATGTAAAATAATATTATAGTTTATGAACAATAATTACTCGGTGCAACTGGCAAATTGTTACTGTGATCAGTATTCTCCAATTTTTTTTCATACAAGATAAACACTTGCTTTAATTGAGGAGGGCAGAAGAAAAGATATATTTTTGGATACTTCATTTCTTATTCATACTCTTTAATTAAAATTATCTATCTGGATCAATGATTTCACAGAACTTACTGTTGAACAAGATTCTGAGTTTTTCTGCCTTGTAAAATTGTGAACTAGAAAACTGTTATCTGCTGTAATTCATTCCAATAAGATGTGAAAAATTCTCAAATAGGAATTTGATTATCTAGAAAGAATTATGGCCTAAATGGAAATTAACTAAACCAATAATTTATTTCATTCTTGGAGATCATTATGTCCCAACAATTAGAGCTGTAATATAAAAATTAGAATTGTTATAATTTCTATATTTGAATTATTTACATTTAGAAATATTTGTTGCTATGATATATATTTTTTTAAAGATTTATTTTTTATTTATTTCTACCCTCCCCCGCCCCATTCTCCCCATTGTCTGCTCCCTGTCACCATTCACTGTGTGTTCTTCTGTGTCTGCTTGTGTTCTCATTAAGCGGCTCCAGGAACCAACCCTGGGACCTTCCAGAGCGGGAGAGAGGCAATTACTCTCTTGCACCACCTCAACTCCCAGTTCTGCTCCGTCTTATTTTCTCTACTCTGTGTCTTGTTGCGTCACCTTGCTGCACCAGCTCTCCATGTTGGCTGGCACTCCCATGCAGGGCAGCTTTCCCACGCTGGGTGGCATTCCTGCGCAGGGCGACATTCCTGCATGGGCTGGCACTCTGCGTGGGCCAGCTCACCACACAGGCCAGCTTGCCCTCACCAGGACTCCCTGGGCATCGAACCCTGGACTCCTATATGGTAGATGGGAGCCCAATTGGTATTCCTGTATATATTTTTTGTAATTTATTATATTAAATCTAACCTGGCCTTGCACTTTTGTTTAAAATCTGTAATTTCTTTCAATATGTTTTTCTGTTTATTTTACAATTTTACAATATAGGTCTTTTTTATAGCTAAAAAATTGCCATTATTAAACACTTCAGCTAAATCATGTGGTATGTGAATATATCTCAATAAAACTGCTTAATAAACAAATAAATAATTGTGCAAGAAGAGCCAGAAATACCAGCTTTGTACAGCAGGGGAAACAGATTGAGAGGGGAGGAATTTCCTTGTTTGTTTTTTGTTTATTATTATTGAAATAATGAAAAGTCTTTAATAATGATTGAAGTGATGAATGCACAAATAAATATGTGATTATAACAAATACCAGTGGCAGTACACTCTGGGTAAATTATATGCTTTATTAATATGTATCAACAAAATTGATTAAAAAAAAAAACAAGAAGCAAACAAACGGAAAAACCGACTAAGGGAGCTGATGTGGTGTGGCAGCTGAGCTTTGGCTTCTCACATATGAAGTCTCAGGTTCAATCTCCAGCCCTGGCACATCAAAAAAAGCTACCATGTTGGCAATTAAAATCTAATTAAAGTCTAAAATTCTAAAAAAGACAGCAGAATGACAACTAAAACACAGAAACAAGAATTGTTTTGAAAGCTAGAGAGAATTTTTAATTTCCTAAAATATAAGACTCACGAAATGAGAGGGGGGACTGAGGGAAAATATACTTTTTTCTTCTGGGGAAAATTTTATTAAGGGAGAATCTGGAAAAGGGAAACATATCAGAAATATATGGAAAAAGGAAAGACATTTTTCTTTGTTTAATCTTTGTACAACTAAGACCAGAGACCACATAAAACCAATAGTTATACACTGGGTGATGTCCCATTTCTTATGAGCTCACAAAAAAAAATGCTGCAAAATCACAGGCCCTTATGACATAAAGTAATTTTTTTTTTTAAAGATTTATCGCTCCCCCCATTGTCTGCTCTCTTTGTGCATTCGCTGTGTGTTCTTCTATGTCTGCTTGTATTCTCATTAGGCAGCTCCGGGAACATCCTGGGACCTTCTGGAGTGGAAGAGAGGCAATAACTCTCTTGTGCCACCTCAACTCCCTGTTCTGCTACGTCTTCTTATTTTCTCTCCTCCATGTCTCTTGTTGCGTCATCTTGTGCACCAGTTCTCAGTGTCGGCCAGCACATTTGCATGGGGTGGCTTTCCCGCACAGGGCAGCATTCCCATGTAAGGGGGCACTCCTGCATGGAGCAGCATTCCTGCATGGGCTGGCACTCCATGTGGGCCAGCTCGCCGCACAGGCCAGCCTGCCCTCACCAGGAGCCCTTGAACCTTGGACCTCCTCTATGGTAGACGGGAGCCCAATTGGTTGATCCACATCCGTTTCCCAGAAAGTAATCTTTATTTCCAACTTGTTTGATTTTGCTTGATTTTGCTTCCACATATCATCCCTGCCAAGGAATCATGGACTTGATATGGAAAATAAAGTAGATTATCACTTCAAGAGAATAAACCCTGTGTAAGCTACTATAGGATAAATGTGAATAGATGCCGCTGCCCTGTAATGAAATAATCAAAAGCAAGATGGATAAGACATGGACTCTTCCAATGCAGAACTTTTTTTTTTTTTAAAGGAGGTACTGGGGATTGAACCCTGGACCTTGTTCATGGGAAGCAGGCACTCAATTCTTCAGCTACATCCACTCCCCAGTGAGAGCTGGTTTTTTTCATTTGTTGTTTTTAGGAGGCACTGGAAATTGAACCTGGGACCTCGTACGTGGGTAGCAGGTGTTCAACACTGAGCTACATCTGCTCCCCATTGCAGAGTTTTTAACTTTAATATGGAGCTAAGACAATAGACAAACTAACTGCGATCCAAGGCAGTATAAATGAATGCCTTGAGAGCAATGAAAACAAAGTATTACCTGCACAATTATGGGACAGCAAAGATCCCTTCTGGGTGGGGGTGGAAGCAGGGCTTCCCTAAGAAGGCAGGATGACAGCTGCGACTCAGAAAATCTAGCAGGATTTCCAGACATGAGTATGGTCACCAGCAAAAGCATGGAGGTGGGAAAATACAAGTCGAGTTCATTTATCCAAATGCTCAAGGGGGAAGGGGAAAGGAGCTTAACCACAATATGAAAAATGCCGCCTAGGCACAAGGAAAAGCACTCCCAAGCTTGCAGATTATCAAGAAATCTCGTTTGGTGGACTGGAAAGAAAAAGCATAGATCCTTATTTGTATGGAGTGATTCAACTGGGGTCTGCCTGAACACAAGGGTTGTATCTGACCACCTCATCTCTCAAGATTCCTTCCTAGAAATCCAGAATGCCATCAAAATGCATCCTTTTCCCTCTCCGGAGTTCTCCAGTCTATTTTCTGTACTGGCTGATGATTTGTTGAAAATGAAAGCATTCACAAGTGGGGCCAGGCATTTCCTTATGTTGGGACAATCTAAAGACCTCAAGGACCCTTTCTATTTTAAGTAAGCACTTTTTTTAAAAAGAAAAGGAGAGAAGCGGCTATGGCTCAATCAGTTGGGCTCCCATTCATCACATGGGAGGCCCTGGGTTCACGTCCTGGGGCCTCCTTGTGAAGGCAGGCAACACAACAACAAAAAAAGGGAGACAAGCAAAAACACAGAAGAGCGTGCAGTGAATGGACACAGAGAACAGACAGCAAGCAAGCTGCAAGGGGGGGGATTAAAAAAAGAAAAAAAGGAAAGGAATAATTCCCAAGGCTCTCGGTCAGGTTACTCCTAGTGAATCTCATTATAAGCATCAAAGCGCAGTGCATTCACTGACTTCCATGGCTGCTATCAGGACACCCGTGACACTGGCTGGAAATACAGTCCCTGGGGGAGCCTCCAGGAACAGGTACCCCAAATTCAGGAAGGGGATGACTCAGAAATTGCTAAAAAGCAACAAACAGAGATGACCTTTACCTTTTTTTAACAGACTAATAATAGCACAAAAATTAGGTAACACCATTCCCAGGACACTAAATTTTTACAAATATGAAAAAGGTAATTATAGAGAAAAAGAAATACATATAAAATCGACTCTAAACTTGCATGCCGGACACACTATTAAATGGGTTGAACTGTATCCTCCAGAAGACATGTTCAAATCCTGAAGCCCAGTCCTGTGACTGTGACCTGATGTGGACACAGGGTCTTTGGAGATGTGATTCAGAGGAGGGCGAGTTAGATTAGGGTAGGTCCTGACCCAATACAAATGATGTCCTTATAAGAGGGAGAGAAATCGACAGAGAGAAAGAATGCCACGTGACAACTGAGGCAGAGAATACCATGGATGGCCAGCAGGCCACTGCCAGAAGACAGGAGAGGGAGCCGATGTGGCTCAAGTGGTTGAGTGCCCACCTCCTACATGAGAGGTCCCAGGTTCAGTTCCCGGTGCCTCCTGAAAAAACAAAAACAACAAGCAAAACAGATAATAAAACCAACCCAGGGAAGCTGATGTGGCTCAGTGGCTGAGTATGGGCTCCCCGTGTGTGAGGTCCCAGGTTCAATCCCCAGGCCCTCGTTCCTCAAAAAAAAAAAAGGAGAGCGACGTGGTAGAAGAAAGTCTTCCTTACAGGCTTCAGACAGAGCATGACCCTGCTGTGACTCTGCTGGTACCTAGCTTTTGGACTTCTAGCCCCCAGAACGGTGACAATCTGTTGTTTTGAGCTAGCCCAGTTTGCAGTACTTAGGGCAGCCCTTGGAATCTAAGGTGGCTATCGTGCACTTAGTTTAGAGGAGTGAGTCTAATGTCCGAGGGCCCTATGAGAGCTCCTTCCTTTTCAAAGAAATGAAGTTAAGAATTTCCAGGTTTTCACCATTTCAACCTTTGAGAAGTTTGGAATGTCCACGGTCAGTAAGACCTAGAAGCTGATGCTATGAGCAATAGCCAGAATCAGCTCAGTCCTACTAGAGGTCTCTGCTAAGCCCGATCCACCAGACCTGGAGCTGGGACACAGGCATCTTCTTTCTTCCCAGGCTAGCAGAGAGGACAACTTAACCCCAAGAAAGATACTGATAATGCATGTTTTTTTATTTAAATGTACAGTGCTAAACAAGTCAATAAAAAGAAAATAAGGTATGTCAAAATTGTACTTACAGTTCCAGCCCAAACTTCAGGCGCTATCCCTGCCAGTTTATAGTAGACATATACAGGGTCATCTCTTTTAAAGCTCACGAAACGACAGTCTGGACCTGTGAAATCTTCTACCGCCTCACCCCGGTACATTAACACTGTACATAAAGAGAAAAAAAAAAAACATAATCAATTCTCAGGTTTCAACTTGTACAGCCCACATTGATTTAAATATTGGAAACAACAATCAAGTTTCTCCAGTACTCTCTGGAATCCCTTTCCATTTATGCTCAAAGCACCTAAAATCCTTAGTGCTTTACTGTTACAAATCACAGTACCCCCTTTCCAGCAGCCAGGGGAAGGGAAAGCTTTTCCTGTTTTTCCCTGTGGAGGATGCTGAGAAACAGAGCGGTGTGTTCACTGCCACACATGGCTGGTCTCAAGGGCAGTTCTCAGTTCCCTGTTTAACCCTCCAAACCTCAATCTTTGCTGTTTCATACATTAAAAACAAAAATTTTCAAAGGCTGATGCTGAATGGCTGAAGCATGGCTACAAACAGAGGTAATTTGGAACTGGGAAGAGTCCCCAGGAACCCCCACGGGGTCAATTAACTTGAACTAACCACTAAAAGGCACTACCTTTAAGTGGCTGTAACTGCTACCATACAGCAGCAAACACTGTCAGCTTCATCTCCAATTAAGCTATTCTCTCTGTACATTATCTGAATAAATTAACAAGACAGGACATCATACCATATTAGGGATCCCATCACATCAAAAAGCACTATTTTCTAAAACTAAATAATGTCTACTGTATTCAATGTTAAGATTTCAAAACAAATGAAGACATGCCCTTTTATTTTTCTACAAACTCGAAAACAGACATCCCAAGTGGCAGGGACCAAGCAAAGCTCTGAGGATACTCAGTTACCTTCGGTCCTAAAATGCAGGACTTTAAATGACAATCTAGAAACTGATAATGTTTTCTTTTTGTGGGACAAATAGTTTCTGATGTAACAGTCAATAAATGCATTTAAAAACCGGGGTGGGGGGAGATGAAATGGAAATAATGTCTTTTTAAAAAGCCAATTAGCAATAAAATTTATGGCAAGTATCTTTAAACACATAGGAGGATAGTTGAGGAATAAATATAGATTTGGGGAGGTTGTTTTTTGAAGCTAAAATCTGATTTTAAAACTTGTCAGCATCTTTACTCAGATATGAGTGGGCAGGAGGCAAGGTTGAAAACTGGACAAGTTAAGGTTGGGGTTTCTATCAGAACTGGAAATGGCAATGTCACTCTTGCTCCCCCTTAGAAGATATTGAAATTTATAACCATATATCCTACAAACCACCTAGTGCACACTGTGAAACAGGTACTTGAAAAGCATCCAAAGACACCTTATACACACACCTTACTAAATTCTTTATACAACACAACCCAGACCCAGGCCCCATGCACACAGCTGCCTGTTGTGTCTGGACACATCTGCTTGGACACACACCATTTCTCAAATTACTTTGAACAAGTATGGACCCTTCCAGCACAAGTGTATTTCTTAGGACTGAGGAGGTATCAGTGATGTGATCTCTAGGTAACTTATTTTGAGGAACCCAGGTGCGATAGTGCTTGGAAGCAAAGAAGAGCAAACATGTTGGCATATCCAACCCTGCTTGCTAAAAACGCCTGGTTTCACTCCGGGAAAACTGAAGGAAAAAGAAGTTGTGGAAGTTGTTCCGCTTTCACAGTGTGTGTTTGTATCAGCCCTAGGGTTACCTCCAGGAAGGGCTTAACACGGATTAGATATCAACCCCCTTCCTTCTTTCTTTAATGATGTTAAGAGTGATACAAATTCTTCAACTTAGGAAATTTGCTTTAGAAAACACCAATCTGAATACTTCTTAGCCTTTTCATTATGACTTTTTCCCATCTCTCTATATTTTGCTTCCAAGGCATGGGCAGCCGCTGTCAATGTTACGAGGTTGTGTGAGAACAGACGGGAAGCCACAGGAATGACCCCGGCTCCGCACACACAGGAAGAGGATCGCCCAAGTGGCGAAGGCTGAGGCCGGCCTGTAAGACCCTTTAGGTATTTATCACACCCCAGTGTCCCTCTCGAGCCGCAGAGCTCGGCCCTTCCCGCGGCCCACCCCCGACCCGGGACTGGCGATCATTCCGCCTGCTGCGCACAGAAGAGGCTGCCAGTCCCAGGGGGCCAGGGCAGAGCCTTCGCCTCCTCCAAAAGCGAAAAATTTGGGCGTTTCTGCTGCCCCGGCCGGCAGGTGCCAGGAGCCCACACGCACGGAAAGGCCAGGGCAGCGCGGCTCTGGGTGGAATACCCCGGACTCGGGCCCCCCTCCAGCCTAACCTCCCCTCCCGGGTCCAAGCGCAGGGCGACCCCAAACCCGAGGAGCCGAGGGCGCGGGGGCCGGCGGGCGGGGCCCTCCGCAGCCCACCACGGCCCGCCCCGGCGCGCCCGGGCCCCCGCGCCCCGCCGGCAGCTGCGCGGCCCAGGCCCGGGGCTGGGGCAGCAGAGCGCGCAGGCACGCGGGGAGCCCGCGGCGCGCAGCCCCAGTCCCCTCGGGGCCGAGGCGCACCGGGGGCCGGGGGCGACCCTGTGAGGAGCCCTGGGCGAACCGAGGGCCACCCCGCTCCGGGCAGCGAAGGCGACATCAAACGCGGGCAACAAGTGGGAGGCGAGCCCCGCGGCCAGGCCGGCGGGCCCAGGCGCCCGCAGCGCCGAGGCGACAGACGCGGCGCCCGCTCGCCCACTCCCGCGCCCCTCGCAAGCTGCGACCCCCGCCCCCACCCGGCCCCCGGGCGGCCCCCCGCCCCGCGCCCCGCGCCGCCGCGCAGCCCCCGGGGCGCGCCGCCGCGCTGCGGGCACTCACTGCTGCAGTCTTCGTCGGCGCAGAGCTTGTGCTCGGAGAAGCGCCGGCCCAGGCTCCCGGCCGCCCCCGCCGGCAGCGCCCAGAGCGGCCCGAGCACCAGCAGCCAGCGCAGCGGGGCCCGCGCCGCGGCCATGTTGGGGCCCACTCCGCGGAGGGCGGGGGCGGGGGCCGGCGAGGGGCGGGGCGAGGAGGGCGAGGGGGCGGGGAGAGGGGCGGGGCACCAGCAGCCAGCGCAGCGGGGCCCGCGCCGCGGCCATGTTGGGGCCCACTCCGCGGAGGGCGGGGGCGGGGGCGGGGGCCGGCGAGGGGCGGGGCGAGGAGGGCGAGGGGGCGGGGAGAGGGGCGGGGCACCAGCAGCCAGCGCCGCGGGGCCCGCGCCGCGGCCATGTTGGGGCCCACTCCGCGGAGGGCGGGGGCGGGGGCCGGCGAGGGGCGGGGCGAGGAGGGCGAGGAGGGCGAGGGGGCGGGGAGAGGGGCGGGGCACCAGCAGCCAGCGCAGCGGGGCCCGCGCCGCGGCCATTTTGGGGCCCACTCCGCGGAGGGCGGGGGCGGGGGCGGGGGCGGGGGCCGGGCGAGGGGCGGGGCATGGGGGCCGGGAGTAGAGGGGCAGGGAGGACGGCAGGCGCGGGCCCGCGAGGGTGGGGCGCGCGGGGCGGAGCGCGGAGGGGCCGGCGGACGCGGGGCCAGGGGCGGGACCAGACGTAGAGGGACGGTGGGCGGGGCCTTAGGAGGCGGGGCGAGGGCCCGCGGCGCGGGGGGGAAGGGAGGCGGGGGCGGCCTCACGGGGGCGGGGCGAGGAGCGGGGTGGGGGAGGGGAGAGGGGAGGGGGGCCGGCGACGCGCGAGTGGGGCGGGGCGCGCGGCCCGGGAAGGTTGGCGCTGTTCCCGAGTGACACGTCAGCGGGGTCTGAAGGAGGCCCAGTGAGGAGGAGGACGGGGAGTTGCCCGCGCTGCCCGCCGCGTCCCCCACCGGCTGCCTGGCCCCGGGCCCCCAGCCCTCCCTCCCCAGCCGCCTGCCGGTGCCCCTGCTCCTTCACGGGCGGCCCGCCGCGCCGCTCCAGGCGTCCCACACTCCTCTCTGCACGCTTGGATCGCGCAGCCCCGCGCCAGCCCAACAAGACTTTTCTGGTGGTTTCTGGTCCGTCCCAAACCCGCCCATACCCTGCCCCCATTCTTGGTTCGGTCCCTCCTTCCCCGAATTACCACGCTCCACCCACGGTTTGCCACGCTAAGCATCTGGCTCCTGCCCCTTCAGACTCCCCGCGGCCCCTTGCGGTCCATCCCGCTTGCTCAGGGAAGGGCGATGTGGAAGGGGAGTGGATTGGGACTGTGAAGTAGAGCCTGGGCCCTACTCAGTCTTTGTTGGATTCCTGGGGGGAGGGCGGGGTGGGGGGGTGATGGAGTGGCAATGGGCCCCTGAGAGCTTGAGATTCCTAGGCCTTTATCTGCAGAGGGGAGAAGTAATTTAATTCAACACAAATGTCCATTTCATGCCAGACCCTGGCCGAGCGCTGGATTGTGGAGGAGGAGGAGGATGGCAGTCAGAAGACAACATACCCTGGTCCTTGTGCTAGCAGAATGCTCAGTGTTCTGGAGTTCTAGGTTCTTGGCTCTGTTGCATAAAAGAATTTGAGGGCACAACAAAGGGTAGGCAAGGGAGTAAAGAGTTTATTAAGAAATAAGAAAAAAGTAGTACACAACCCTAGGCGTGGTTGCAGGCATGCTATAATAAGGTATGTGCAGCCCTGGTTGGGTCTTTTAAGACTTTCCTCCTCCACTTTCCTAATAAAATTCTAAAAAGGTGGAGAACCTTAAAAGCATAATGACTGCCAGGATCTGGAATGTGTTGTAATTGTTTAATTTGTTTTCATCTTAAATTTGAAAAATCTTTCCATAGCTTTCAAGGACTTTTCCTTAACTTACTGAAATTTGACAACTGGATTATTTTAAGGCTGTTAAAGGTTTGGGGAATTACAGGACAATCTGTGATTCTTAATCCCCAGCCTAGAAAACAGTTTTAACCTAAACTTTCCATTTCCTTATCTGGTCACCTTGCCCTTCTTTCCCCTATAGCTCTTGCAGAGAAAGCTCCCAGGTCTGGGTAGGTCAAAGAACTTAGGAAAAACTTTTTCCTTTCCCAATAGTTTCCATATTCAGATTCTATATGACCTTTAAGCACATATTTAATTTTCAACAATTTGAATAGACCTCTTTTAAATATTTTCATTTGTTTATTTGATTTTACCATTCCACTGTATAAGACAATATAACTTAGCAATAAGGCAGACACAAGTAGTATTAGACACAAAAACACACAACTCACTGTTACTTGTAATTTTCACAAAATAATTTTAACTGTACAATAACATTTAAAAAGATCTCTTTGAAGGCTATTTCTGATTATTCTACTCTGCACTGTGACCATGCAGTTTTGCACAAGAATTTTGTCCTTTTTAGTTATTAGCCTATAACCAAAATGTTCCCACTGCTTTAAAATAGCCTACGTTTTCCTTTACTTCAGAGCTTTGTTTATTTCCCAGTTCAACTTTGACCGACCTTGGATGAGCACAACCAATTGGAGTAAATACTCACTGAGGTCATTGCAGGCTCAAGGAAAACTGGTTTTTCTCATGAATTGCAGCTTTCAGAATATTTGACACTCAAGGTGGAACTGCCACCCCCCCCACACTCCCCAATCTGGGAAGATAACAGAACTCTGGCAGCCACTGGACTGGAAGAGTTGACGTCAAACCCCAGGGCCAAAGATTCCCATCATGCACCAATTTCCTCAAAGGTTGCGGGGTCCTTCTGGGCTCTTGCCCAGAGTTGGTGATTTGGAGGCCACACCTGGATAATCATGAGAGAAAGCAGGGCCGTTAACACCAATGGAAGGACAGGAGACAGAGGTGTCTCAAACTTGTATTCCCCCTGAGCCATGGGGGGCAGAAGTGGCCATGGCTGCAAACAGGAGCGCAGAGTAGTTACTATTACAGTGGTGAGCAAGCACACCCAAGAGTGAGGCCAGTCCTGACATCACCATAAGCAAAGGCCAACTCAAGTGGAAATTCCATCACAATAGCAAGCGTACAGGAGGGTGAGGCTTGACTTTAAGTAACCACAAAGGTAAGTTTAATTTAGTAGCTCATGTCTAAGGGCAAAGCTAGTAAGCTAGTCACAAAGTAACCATAATCAAAGGTAAGTTTAGTTTATAATTACCATTACTATAGCAAGTATACACAAGGGTGAGGCAGGACCTGAAGTAATCATAAATTAGTTTAAGATTAACATCACAAGAGTAGGTCTAGGCTAAATCCACCCAGTTACAGCTATTTCAGATATTATCCTTTTGCTGTATATTTTAAATTTATTAAGCAATTTTACTGAGATATATTCACTTTTGCTGCTTTATAATAAAGGCTTCTGTATAATGATCTTAACTTAGTTACAGTTTCTAGTTAAGGTTTTACTTGAAATCAAATTGGGCACTTTTGTTTATTAACTAAGCAACTACAACTATTTTATTAGTAATATTAATGTTGCTAAGTTTTTCTGCTTTTCCAGCAGTTAAACTAATTCCCCTTGTGAATAAGACATCAAAACGAATTGCAACTGTAGTGTGGCAGGGAAAGATAAGCCTTTTCCTTTTCAGACCAATCAGTAGGCAGGTTGTCTCAATTTCTGAGAGGACACCCTGATGGGAAATCTGCTGGAATGCTAGAGGCTGCACTTACTGTTCTAGGGAGAAATGGGGAAAAGAGTCTGTCAGCCGATCTGGTGTCACAGATCCCAGCATGACTGAACTTTTGCTCTCCAAACTGAAGTGCCCAAGCCACTTAAGTCTTGGGGGACGTTTGGAATTGCTGCTCTGGTTGCCGGCATCCAGAAAATTGCAGCGATCATGCTTCCACGTGTCCCCAGGGCAACCCAGGACTTGGGAGACGTCTGGACCTAGGTTCTGGACCAAAGCTGCCAAGCCGAATTTTCTTCCTACAAGAGGGACTGGACAAGGGACCGTTCCTTCGGCCTACTCTTGCAGAGGTCTTAGGAAGCGGCCATGAGAGAGGCCACTGCCAGGGACCAAGTTTTGCAGTTAAAACCAGACATTAAAGAGGCACATTAAAAAGTCAAAGACTGATTGCTCTGCAGCTCACAGGCAAACTGCCTCTGGAGCCCCAGGGGTAATGCAGTACCAGGAATTGCAGAGCCCCCTGGGGACTGAGCAAGTAACAGACCTCCGGGAATGGTCCAGCGTGAGAGTCTCAGGGGCCTCCATAAGAAAACCAAAGAGGGCGCAGAAAGCCTTTAATTTAAAACTCACCAGACTTTGGTGGGGGTCAGGGAGCATTACTTGCCTCTTTGTCTCCTGGCTTGACTCCCCAAATATTTTAGCAGAATGCTCTGGGTTCTGGGCTTCTAGAATATAAGGCCACGCCTTAGGGCAGGCAGCGGGCGAGGAGGTTATGAAGAAACAAGAAGAGCAGGACAGGCCCTAGAGGTGGCTGCAGGGGGGACGGCTCGCGGGCCCAGGTCCGGCCTTACCGGCCCCTCCCCTCTCCTGCTGCTGCCGGGCAGGGGTCCACTGTTTGCCACTCTGACTGTGGCCTTAGGATCCCCGCCTGGCAGCTCTCGGGGCCCAAAGGGGAGGCCTGGGTGGAGTTTTCCAGAAGAGTTCCAACGGGACCTCCTGGCCAGGTCGTAGCGGGTCTTTCCGGCTAGTAGCAGCTTCGCCTCGGGTTTCTGGGCGGGCCTCACAGCCCTGTCCTCTGGCCACGTCCAGCCCCTGCCCTCTGTCCCTATATCAACCTGCCTCAGTTGTCTAAGGAAGCCCACATTTTAGTGGAAACAACGAGCATAAAATGAATAAACTGTAAATATCAGAGTAGGGAAAAGCTAAATAATAGGAGCTAAGATTTACTGAGCGAGTTTCTTTAATGACCAGATGTTCAAAGTTCTTTGTATATTTCAATTCAAGTCTTCACAGCTGTAGCACCACAATAGTAGGTCCCCCTACTATCTCCACTTTAGGAATAAGTAAATTGACATATTCACACCTCTAGTGAGTGATGGAATGAAGATTCAAGCCCAGGTAGCGCCCTCCCTTTTAATCACAGCTCTGTAAATTCTTCATAAAGCGACAGTTTTTGGATTTTCTTTCTGAGTAAGAGAGGAAATTGTAATATAACTAAATTATCTACATGCACAATAATAATAATAAAAAAAGGACACAAGCCTACAGGTCAGCCCAGGGCAGTGGCCACAGTTCCCCCATTCTATCTGGAGCACTTTGCATTGGTCTGTGGCCAGGAGCTTCTAACTGCAGACTGGGCTAAGGTTATTCATCAACCTCAAACCCCAATCAAGTCTACCGGTTGGTTTCCAAAACTAAACAGATCCCTTAACAACAAAATGAATGGGAGCTATACATGGAATCCATATGAAAAGGTGAGGAAGAGATGATCACTGATGTCTGTCTGCAGATGCTGTTAGAAATTGCATTGGTCCTGTGTAGTTCAGAAGCTGTCTAGAGAAAACATACAGTGTGGATAAGGTCAAGGAAAGGCACCATCTGCCTGAGCAGTGCTGCCATTAGGAGTTCTTATTTCTTTTCTACTTTTCTTTTTTAGCCTCTTAGGTGTAACTAATAGGTATCTCTAATGTATCATAAACCAAACTTATTTTCCTCTCAAACCAGCTCCTTTTAGTCTTCTCTATCTTTGCAGATCTTCCAGGTACTCAAGCCAAAAATATACAAACCATTTGTAGCAGTTTGATAGTATCTATAAATTCCAAAAAGAAATACAGATTATGTTTTAAACTGGTTGGTTCCTCTGGCGTGATAACCCTGTAACTGTATTAGATTTAGCTGAGACGTCTGATTAAATTATGTTAAGATTAGGGCTCTGATCAAGCCACGTCATTAGAGTGCAACTCATTGTCGAGTCCCAGCCCCTGTGGGTTGGTAAAACAGACTCTCACATGGAAGGAAGCACACGGAAAAGGAGAATACAGAGAATGCAGAGAGACCGCTCACTAGACTGGAGAGGCTCTGGGAAGAGAGACAAGCTTGACAGCCTACAGCTGCAGCTGAGTCCAGGAAGAAACATGCCCCGGGGAGAGAGACAAACCCTGCAGCCTACAGCTGAGACTGGGAGAAGCTGGGACCACGGAGCCTGGGAGGGACAGGAAGGCTGAGCCCTCTCGGCAACAGGCAGCCGTTTTGCTCCAACATGTGGCAACAGACTTTGGTGAGGAAAGTAACTTACTCTTTTAGGGCCTGTAACTGTAAGCTTCTACCCCAAATAAATACCTTTTATAAAAGCCAACAGACATCTGGTACTTTGCATCAGCACCCCTTTGGCTGACTAATACACCATCCTGGACACCACTCTTTTTCTAATGCTCCAGATCCAATACATCCCTCGATCCTGTGCCTTCTGTATTTCAGTAGCTCTTTTGAGATATAATTGACACACAATTAACTGCATAAAGTGTATGATTTGCTAAGTTTTGACGTATGCCACTCATGTGGTGATCACAGTCAAGATGATGAACATCGTCATCGCCCCCAGAAGACTCCCTGTGCCCCTTTTTAGCACCTCCTTCCCTTTCCTGCCTGTCTCCAAGCAACCTTCACAGTCATAGGTTAGTTGGCACTTTTTAGAATTTAATATAAATGGAGTCATACGGCATGTATTCTTTTTTGGCTGCCTTCTATCACTCAGCAAAATTATTTTAACTATATCTAGAATTTGACCACTTCTCACCATCTCCTAGGCTACCACGAGACAAGCCACTACCTCTCACCTGAAATACTGCAACAGCCTTCTCACTGTCCTCCCTGCTTCTGCCCTCATCCTCCCAAAGTCAGTCAGAATGACAGTATTATGACATAAATCTGGTCATGCCCCTCCTCTGCTCAATACCTTCCCATGGCTTCCCATTTCGAGGTCAAATCCAAAGACTTTGCTGGCCTGCCACCTCCTTCCTTGATCTGACTCCCCTCATTCCCTTGACCCCCATTTCCTCTCCTCTTGCTCTGTTAGTTCCACCCGACAGATTAAGACCAATCCTGCTTCAGAGCGTTTGCACTTGCTGTTCTGCCTCAACCTGGAATATGTCCCCCAGACAGACCCCCAGCTGACTTAGTTCCCTCACTTCCTCAAGGCTCTAACAATTCCTTATCAACCTTAATCAAGAGACCATCTCCGACCACCCCACTGGCCACCCCACGTACAACAGAATTCCCTCTCATGACTTATCTATCCTGGTGCCCTGCTTTATTTTTCTTTAGAGCATTTACCACCTGACTTAACATTGGTTTAACTACTTGACTGACCCCTCAGCCCAAGTATAAGTTCCACGGAGGCAGAGGTTTTGTTCTGTTCATTGCTGTTACCTCTGTGCCCAGGAAAAGACCTGGAATGCATGAGGTTCTCAACACACAATTTGTTGGTTTTGCATACAATTCTTCACATACTATAAATGTATTAAACTATTTACTTAAGCAAATCTTTGATATAGAAAGAGTACCAAGGGGAGAAGATATTATGAGAATAAGTCAATTTGTGTCTTCCTGCCTGCCCCCAATAGAATCCTGAGCATCAGGAGCAGAATCTTGATTATATTTATTGTTGAATGAGAGCATATGTGTTGTGGAGAGAGTGAATGAAATCATACTTTGGTTTTTTCCATTACACTATCAGAATATTAAAGAAGATAAAGAACAATTTTAGTTTTTTGTTTTTCTGTTTAGAGTGGAATGACATGACAATTCATTGGTGGAAAGAGCAAAGTTTCAAAATGATCTAATTGAATCTTAATTTACCTAATATTTACTTTGGCTAGTATTTAGATGTTCCTTTTTATGAAGGGTCAGAGCTCTCAGTTGCTGGAGAAGTGGCTGCTCAGTTTGTAAATTTTCCAGTGTTTCAAATTGCCTTAAAGAGATATTAACATGCTATTAATAACAAACTTGGTGGATAATGAGAGAAAATTTCTCAGCTGACCATAGTACAGGAGAGGGAGTGGTAGTTCTTCTTGGCAACATGTATAATTAGTGAGTGAATCAGCATTGGTTTTCACTCATAGAATTTGAATATGTGGCATTGATGTTTAATCAACATAAATTCAAATCCCAAGTGTATTGTTTATCCAGATCAGGTAGGGTTGTGGTTCAGTGCCAGTTAAAAACATTGTGTCAGGTTTTGGGCTTACAATAGCTAATTAGTAATAACTGCAGTAATCAAGTTTCATTGAGTACTTACAATGTGATCCAGACTCTACTAGATTCTTGGGATGGGGTGGTGGTAGAAATATATTTTAAAAAACTGAGAGTTCCTGACCTCAGGAAATTTACAGTCTGATTGAAAAGACAAGAATAAGACATCTGAAACAAATCAGAGATAGCGTAACAACATACATCATTGTAAACTTGCCATGATGCCTGCCCAGGAAAGTCCTGAAGGTCTCACAGTTAAGTTACCAGAAAGAATTCAGTCTGTTGCCAATGACAAAATCAATCAGCGTTCAGAGAATCGTGTAAAATATTTCTTGGGAACTTCAGGTTCCAGCCAAAACGGAGTAACAGGGACCAGAATCACTCTCCACATTAGACAACTAAAAAACTAAAAAATAATGGTGTGGTGTATGGGAAAAAATACACCTACTGCAAACTATGGCCTATAGTTAACAGTTATATTGGAATATTCTTTCATCAATTGTAACAAAAGTATCACACCAATGTTAAGTGTCAATTAAAGGGGGTCATAGGGTATGTTTGGATCCTGTTTGGATCAATGGAAATCTTCTAAAAATAAATTGTGGTGATAAATGCACAACTCTGTGATTATGAGAGCCATTGATTATATACTTTGGATGGATTATATTGTATGTGAATATATATATCTCAATAAAAGTTTTTTTTAAAAAGATTTATTTATTTCTCTTCCCTTCCCCCCCCACCCCGGTTGTCTGTTCTCTGTGTCTATTTGCTGCGTCTTCTTTGTCCGCTTCTGTTGTCATCAGTGGCACGGGAATCTGTGTTTCTTTTCATTGCATCATCTTGTTGTGTCAGCTCTCCATGTGGGTGGCACCATTCTTGGGCAGGCTGCATTTTGTTTCGCGCTAGGCAGCTCTCCTTACGGGGTGCACTCCTTGCGCGTGGGGCTCCCCTACACGGGAGACACCCCTGCATGGCAGGGCACTCCTTGCGTGCATCAGCACTGCACATGGGCCAGCTGCACACGGGTCAAGGAGGCCTCGGGATTGAATCGCAGACCTCCCATGTGGTAGACGGACGCCCTAACCACTGGGGCAATTCCGCCACCTAAAAGTGTTTTTTTAAAAAAAGTAAGTCTTTCAATGATCAAATTGTTTCCAGGTAAACTCACTTCATTCCAGAAAAAAAGCTCAAGATTATTTAAAATATCCAACACTCAACAAGGGTAATTGATGTCAGGAATTAAATTTTTAAAAAAATAGACATGCAAAAAATAAAAATAAAAAAACCCACAGGAAAATGTAGCTCATAATGGAAATAAAAATTAGTCAAGGGAAACGGACTTTGGCCCAGTGGTTAGGGCGTCCGTCTACCACATGGGAGGTCCGTGGTTCAAGCCCCGGGCCTCCTTGACCCGTGTGGAGCTGGCCCATGCGCGGTGCTGATGCGCGCAAGGAGTGCTGTGCCACGCAAGGGTGTCCCCCGCGTGGGGGAGCCCCACGCGCAAGGAGTGCGCCCGTGAGGAAAGCCGCCCAGCGTGAAAAGAGAGAGCAGCCTGCCCAGGAATGGCGCCGCCCACACTTCCCGTGCAGCTGACAACAGAAGCGGACAAAGAAACAAGACGCAGCAAATAGACACCAAGAACAGACAACCAGGGGAGGGGAGGGGAGATATTTAAATAAATAAATAAATCTTTAAAAAAAAAAAAAAGAAAGAAAAGAAAAATTAGTCAATAGAAACTGTGTTAAAAATTACACAGATGATAGAGTTATTACACAAAGATACCAAAATAGTTATATTCCATTTTTTCAAGATGCTATAGAAAAGTATAAGCCTGTAGAGAAAAGACATAAATGATAGAAAAATGACTCAAATCTAACTTCTAGGGATGAAAAATCCCATAGCTGGGATGAAAAATCCCATAGCTGAGATGAAAAATACACTGGATGAGGTTAACAACAAATTAGACATTGAATAAGATTAGTGAACTTGACATAGTGATGATATAAACTCTCCAAAATGAAACACAGAGAAAAGGGAGGCAGAACGAAATAAACAGTAGATCAGAATGCATAACTTCAAGCTACCCATTATATTTGTCACTGGAATCACAAAAGGAGTCAAGACCGAAAAAATGTTTGAAGAATTAATGGGTGAAAGCATTCCAGATTTGATGAAAACTACAAACTCACATATCCGAGCCACTCCACAAACCCAAAACACAAGAAACATGAAGAAAATTATACCAATGCACATCAAAAGGTTTAAAACCAGGGATAAGGAAAATGATCTCAAAAGCATCTGGAAAAAACAGACACAATATGTATAGAGGAGAAAAGACTTCTCATTGGAAACAATACAATATTGAAGACAAAAATCTGACATCTTAGAATTGTATACAAAATGAAAATACCTTTCAACATGAAGGTGAAGTCTTTACACAAATGGTGCTAGGACAACTGGATATTTACATGCAAAAGATGAAATTGGACTCTTATCTCACATTATACATAAAGATTAACTCAAGGGAAGCGGATGTGGCTCAAGTGATAGAGCTTCCACCTATGATATGGGAGGACCTGGGTTCAATCCCTGGGGCCTCCTGGTGAAAAAGAAAAAGAGAAAGCAGCAAGCCAGTGCCCGCACAAGTGCCTGTGTGGTGAGCCAATGCCCTGCACAAGAGAGTCATGCAGCAAGATGATGATGCCTCAAAGAGAGACAAGGGGAGAGTCAAAGTAAAGCCCAGCAGAAACCAGGAACTGGGGAAAAGCGTAATTGACAGGGAACCTCTTTCCCCATCAGAGGTCTCCAGGATTGAACCCTGGTGAATCCTAGAGGAGAGAAAATGAGAAGAGAAGGCAACACAGACAGCAAAAACAGCAGGGCAGAAGGAGGGAAAGGGGGGAAATACAAATCTTTTTTTAAAAGTATCAAAGATTAACTCAAAATGGGCCAAATATAAGACCAATTAGTAATGGAAGAAATGATAGCACTGATGTGGAGAAAGTGGCCACGGTAGCTGCTGAAGGTAGGGAAAGGGAAGAAGAGATGTGATGTGGGGGCATTTTCAGGACTTGGAGTTGTCCTGGGTGGTACTGCAGGGACAGATGCTGGACATTGCATGTCCTGCCATGGCCCAGTGGGTGGACTGGGGGAGAGGGTAAACTACAATGTAAACCATTATCCATGTGGTGCATCAGTGCTCCAAAATGTATTCACCAAATGCTGTGAATGTGCCATGATGATGAAAGAGGTTGTTGATGTGGGAGGAGTGGGGTTAGGGAGTGGGGGGTAAATGGGGACCTCATATTTTTTTAATGTAACATTTTTTAAAAATGAGAGGAAAAAAAAAAGAAAAGGGGAAATGGATGTGCCTCAGCAATTGGGCTTCTGCCTACCACAAGGGAGGGCCTGGGTTTGGTTCCTGGTGCCTTCTGGAGAAGGCAAGCTGGTGTAGCAGGCAGGCATGGTGAGCTTACACAGTAAGATGACACAACAAAAGAGACACAAAGAGGAAAGACAATGAGAGATATAACAAACCAGGGAGCTGAGGGGGCTCAGGTGATTGAGCCCCTCTCTTCCACAAGGGAGGTCCTGGGTTTAGGTTCTCAGTCCTCCTAAGGAGAAGACAAGCAGACACAGAGAGCACACAGAAGATGGACACAGAGAACAGACAGCAACGGCAAACAGTGAATGGTGGGGGAAGGGATAATTTTAAAAACAGAAATCTTTGAGAAAAAAGAAGAAAATATGAAGTTTTATCAGACATGACACCAAAAACACAAGCAACCAAAGGAAAAATGGAAAAACTGGACTCTATCAGTATTTAAAACTCCTGTACTTCAAAGGACAAGATCAAGACAGTGAAAAGACAACCCACAAAATGGGAAAGAATATTGGCAAAGAATATACCTGATAAAGGACTAGTATCTAGAATATATAAAGAACTCATAACTCAGTAATAAAAAGACAAGTCAATTGAAAAGTGGGCAAAGAATCTCAACAAAAATTATTCTAGAGGCTATAGAATAGCCGATAAGCACATGAAAAGATGCACAATGTCATTAGTCTTTAGTTGTGGTTTTTTTTTTTTAAGATTTATTTATTTATTTAATTCCCCCCCTCCCCCGGTTGTCTGTTCTCTGTGTCTATTTCCTGCGTCTTGTTTCTTTGTCCACTTCTGTTGTCGTCAGCGGCACGGGAAGTGTGGGCGGCGCCATTCCTGGGCAGGCTGCACTTTCTTTCGAGCTGGACAGCTCTCCTTACAGGTGCACTCCTTGCGCGTGGGGCTCCCCTACGCGGGGGGGCACCCCTGCGTGGCACAGCACTCCTTGCACGCATCAGCACTGCGCATGGCCAGCTCCACACGGGTCAAGGAGGCCCGGGGCTTGAACCGCGGACCTCCCATGTGGTAGAGGGACGCCCTAACCACTGGGCCAAGTCCGTTTCCCTGTCATTAGTCTTTAGGAAAATGCAAATCAAAACCACAATGAGTTAGCACTTCACACTCCTTAGGTTGGCTACAATAACAACAACAACAAAATGGAAAATAACAAGTATTGGTGAGGATGTGGAGAGATTAGAACCCTTATACACTGCTGGTAGGAATGGAAAATTGTGCAGCCACTTTGGAAAACAGTGGTTTTCCAAAAGGTTAAATGGGATTACCATATGATAAGATCCAGCAATTCCACTCTTAGGTATATATTCAATAAAAAACATATAGCCACATAAAATATGTACATGAATATTCATAACAGCATTACTCATAAGAGACAAAAAGTGGGAAAAACCCAAGTGTCCAACAACTGAGGTATGGATACAAAAGATACAGTATATCCATACAATGGAATATTATTCAGCATTAAAAAGGAATGAAGTACTGATACATGCTACAATGTGGGTGAACCTTTCTAAGTAAAAGAGGTAAAAAAAAGCCAGTCATAAAATACCACATATGTATAATTCCATTTATATGAACTATGCAGAATAGACAAATCTATGCAGACAAAAGGTAGATTCATGGTTTAAATATAAAGACACAAACAGGTTAAATATAAAAAATAAATACCGAGATAAAACTAATTAAAAGGAAGCCATATTATAACAGGCAAAATAGATTTTTAGAGTAAAAAATATTACCAGAGGTAAAGAAGGAATGTCATTTCATAAAACTGAAAGAATCACCTTATCAGGAAATTATTACAATTTTAAGTGTTTATATAACTAATAACAGGACTTCAAAATACATGAAGCAAAAACTGATAGAACTGCTGGGAAAACTGAGCAAATCTGCAGTTATCGTCAGAGATCTCAAAACCTCTTTCTCAATAATTGATAGAGCATGTAGACAGAAAATCAGAAAGGATATAGATTAAATTGACCTAATTGACATTTATAGAACCCTCCACCCAGCAACATCAGAATGCACATTTATTTAAAGTGTATGAAGTTTAATAAATTCATGTTATGCAAAATATGTTCTCTGACCAAAATTAGAAGTCAGAATTAAATTAGAAGTCAATAACAAAAGATCTCTGAAAGATCTCCAGACGTTGAAAGCTGTGTAATACTTAAATATGCTATGAGTCAAAGCAGTAATCAAAAGGGAAATTTTAAAGTAATTCATACTGCATGAAAATGAAAACATAACATATCAGAAGTTGTGGTTTTCCTCTAAAGTGCTGTTTATAGCCCTAAATACCTTTTACTAGAAAGATCTAGAACTAGAAAACTAGAAAGATCTAAAATCAATAACCACAGCTGCCATCATAAGAAAATAGGAAAAGAAGAGCAAATTAGATTCCAATAAACAGAAGAAGGAAAGTAATAAAGATAAGATCAGATATCAATAAAATAGAAAACAGAGAAAATCAGTGAAATCAAAAGTTGGTTCTTTGAGAATATCAATAAACTTTATGGGAGACTTCCAGGAAGACACTTCTGAATAGGTAGTCAGGACTCAGGTCTCTCACAAAAACAACAGAGGAAGGGCAAAAAGCTGCTTGGGGGATCTGAGACCAGGATAGTCTGCTCGTCGTCCAGGAGGGAGAGGAACAGAGAGGCCAAGAGGCCAAATGAAGACTGTGGGTTACTCACCCAGGAACTGGGAACGGCACATACACCCCATGCCCACGGCGAACAGCCTTGGCAGAGCCCTGGCTCACTGAGCCAAGTGAGTGGGGAAAGAACACTCCCTGGGCGGAGAGGGGTCTGGCAGAGTGGTTTCTCTTCAGTGAGTTGGGCCAGCTGAGCCCCTTGGAATCTCAAAACAGACCCCAGCCAGCACTGAAGAGGCCCCAGGGAGACGGGAGGGGGTCGGATCAGGCAGGCTGTCTCACCCAGCCGCCCTGGGAGAGAGGAGCTCGGTCAGTGAGGAGGTGGGTGGGAACCAGGGCTCCCAGCCAGGGCGAGAAGGAAGCCAGGGCGATGCCGGCGAGCCGTCAGAAGCCCAGCTCCCCTGAGGAGCGCAGGACAGGGCCAGCGGACAAGCCCACCCAAGGGTGGAGTGGGCGTGGCTCGTGCAGGAAGGCTGCCTCAGGATCTCGGCCCCTGGTCCAATTCCCAGGACCTCCTAAGGGAAGGGGTCCAAGGGACCCAGCGGGTTCTCAGGCGCCCAGCCGCACCTGGTGCCCGAGATTTTCTTGCCTTAGGTTTTTCAATCTGCTATACTTATTATTTATTTTACTTTTTTATTCTTCATTTTATTCACTAAAACCAGGTTCCTTACCTGTGGAGGGCTGGCTCCAGGGTGATTGATTGATGCGCACTGGCAGCCTGAGATGGTTCCTAGGGGCCTCAGAGGCAAACCTGTTTTTTCTAGGTTGTTTTTTTTTTTTTTTTTCCTTTTCCATATTTCTTGTCCTTAGTTTCTTTACTTCTTTTCTTTCCCTCATTTTCCCCCCTTCCATTGCTTTCTTTTCATTCCACCATCTCTGGTTTGGTCTTTTTTTTTTTTTGTATTTCATATGTTTTTTTAAATCATTATCTTTTTTTAAAAATTAGAAGTTAGTAACAAAAGATCTCTGAAAGATTCACAAAATGTTACATTAAAAAATATAAGAGGTTTGGTCTTCACTTTTTTCCTTCCTCTCTTCTCATCAAGCTGTCCCAAAGAGCTACTCTGAGGGTCAGCAGACCAGAACAGTGCTACACAACTCTCAAGAGGTTAAGGGATAGAGAGAGGAAGAAGTTGAAACAACAAAAGTGAGCTGCCAAGCCTCCATGACACCAGAAAGGGTTTTCCCCTCCCCCACCCCAAGATAATAAGCAGGGATAAAACCCCTGGCTCACTGCAGCTAAGAGTGGAATAGATATCTTCTTCCCTGTCAGTTGTTTCCAGGGAGAAGAGAGAGGGAGTTGGGGGCTTTTCTTCAGTGAATTTGGCCAGCAGAGCCTGCTTTGAATCTCCACTCTGGAGAGTCAACACAGGAACATAGGAAAGCTGAGATTAATACACCTCCATGGAAATGTTCACCAATGAGCACCAACAGCTGGCCATCCTGGAAATTGCATGAGAAAAAAATGATTCTCCGTTCTCTCTGTATCCTAACCTATGGAAGAAAATCTGCACCCCATTTGTGAGTCCCTGGCCCAGTTTTAATAACTTAACCTGGGAAATTTTAAAGACTTAGAATAAGTTGAACCAAATATCAAAAAGAGCTTTGGGAAAAAATAGGCAAGAGAGCAAAATTGGCTATCAGAGTAAATTCACCAACATATTCAGATGCTAGACATCAGCAAAACACTACAAGCCATACTAGGAAATAAGAAATGTACCAGCCAAAGGAATTAACCAAATATCCTGAAGAGAAACAAGATTTAAGATAATTAGTAAGTGAAAATCTCACAATTCTCCTAATTACTTCTGGAATTTGAAGAAAATATGACTGAGAAATAAAGGATAGTAAGAAGATTCTTTGTGAGCATAAATAACAATCTAAAAGCCTGTAAAGAAAAGTAACAGACCTTATGGGAATGAAAGACATGATGGATAAAATAAAAAATACATTAGAGACACATAAGGGCAGATATGAATTGCTCAAAGACAGAATTAATAATTTCAAAGACACAACATCTGAACTGAAAAAGACAGGTGAACACAAAGAGAAGAAAATGGAAAAAATGGAACAGAGTCTCAGGGTACTGAATGACAATGTGAAATGCACAAACATTTGCATTATCAGTGTCCCAGAAGGAGGAGAATGGAAAATGGGCAGAAAGAATACTTGAGGAAACAATGACTGAAAATTTCCCAGCCCTTATGAAGGACATAAATTTCAATATTCAAGAAGAACACACCCCAAACAGAATAAATCCAAATAGACCTACCCCAAGACACCTACTATTCAGAATGACAAATATCAGAGATAAAGAAAGGATTCTGAAAGCAGCAAGAGGAAAGCAAAACATCACATACAAGGGAAACTCAATGAGATTAAGTGCCAACCTCTTATCAGCAAAAACCAAGAAGGTGAGAAAAAAGTGGTATGATGCATTTAAGGTACTGAAAGAGAAAAACTGCAAGCCAAGAATTCTGTATCTGGCAAAACTGTCCTTTAAAAATGAGGATGAGTTCAAAGTCTTCACAGACAAACAAAACTGTTTAGAATATGTTAACAAAAGACCAGAATTACAAGAGATGCCAAAGGGAGTGCTGCATCCAAAGGAAAAAACAAGGGCAAGAGATTTAGAGAAGAGTGTAAAAATGAAGATTATTAGAAGGGTAAACAAAAGGATAAGAAGACACAATAGAATAATATGACAACAGAGAGTCAAAGAACAAAATAGAGTAAGTAATGCTTTTACAATAATAACATTGAATGTTAATGGTTTGAACTCCCCAATCAACGAACAGACTGATTGAATGGATTAAAAAAACATGTGCCATCTATATGTTGTTTGCTAGAGACCCACCTCAGACATAACAACACAACCAGGTTAAAAGTGAAGGATTGGAAAAAGGTATTCCATGTAAATAGTAACCAAAAAAGTTGGAGTAGCAATACTAATATCAGACAAAATAGATTTCAAATGTAAATTGTTTAAGTGATGAAGGAAGTCATTATATATTAATAAAATGGGCAATTCACCAAGAAGCTGTAACTATACTAAATATTTATGCACCTAACCTGAGTGCCCCAAGATACATGAGGCAAACACTGGCAAAACTGAATGGAGAAATAGATCTCTACCATAATAGTTTGAGACTTCAATATACCATTCTCAATATTGCAAAGAACATCTGGAGAGAGGATAAATAAAGAAACAGAGAACCTGAATAACATGATAAATGAACTAGACCAGACAGACATCTAAGGAGCATTGAATATCAGGACATACTTTCTTTTCAAGTGCTCATGGATCCTTCTCTAAGATAGACTATATGTTGGCTCACAAGACATGTCACAGTAAATTTAAACAGATTAAAATTATCAAAACACTTTCTCTGATCATAACAGAATGAAGCTGGTAGTAAATTATGGACAGAAAAAAGGAAAATTCATAAATGTATTGAGATTAAACAACACGCTCTTAAATAATCAATGGGTCAAAGTTGAAATGGCAAGAGAATTTAGCAAGTATCTTGAGATTAATGAAAATGAGAACATAACATACCAAAACCTACAGAACACTACAAAGGCAGTGCTGAGAAGGAAATTTATAGCCCTCAATGCTTACATTAAGAAAAAACGAAGGGAAGTGGATGTGCCTCAAGTGACAGTGCTTCTGCCTACCATATGGGAGGAGCTGGGTTTGATCCCTGGGGCCTGCTGGTGAAAAAGAAGAGGAGAAAGCGTGCCTGCACGGCGAACCAGTGCCTGCATGAGTGCCCATGTGGCAAGCCAAGTGCCCATGCGAATGCCAGTGTGGTAAGCTGAGTGCCTATGCAAGTGAGTCACGCAGCAGATGATGACACAACAAAAGAGAGATGAAGGGGAGAGCCAAGGTGAAGCGCAGGAGAAACCAGGAACTGAGGTGGTGCAGAGATCCCCATGATCAAATCCTGGTGAATCCTAGAGGAGAAAAAAATGAGGAAAGGAGACAAAAAGAGAAATAGATACAGAAGATCACACAGCGAATGGACACAGACAGCAAAAACAGTGGGGTAGAGGTAGGGGTGGGGAAGGGAGGAAATAAATAAATATTTTTTAAAAACAGTTAAAAACTGTGGGAAGAACACACAGTGAACAGACACAGAGAGCAGACAATGGGGGGGAAGGGGAGATAAATAAATAAAATAAATCTAAAAAAAAAAAAAAGAATGTAAAAAAAAAAAAAAACTGTGTGCAGTTGTCTAATATGCCTACCTTAAAAAAAAAAAAAAGGAAGAGCTAAAATCAAAGATCTACCTGCATACCTTGAAGAACTAGAAAAGGAACAACAAATTAATCACAACCAAGCTGAAGGAAATAAATAGTAAAAGATCAGAACAGAAATAAATGAAATTGAGAAGAAAAAAACACAATAGAGAGAATGGACAAAACCAAAAGTTGGTTCTTTGAGAAAATCAACAAAATAGGCAAACCCTTAGCTAGACTGACAAAGAAAAAAGAGAGAAGATGCAAATAATTAAAATAAAAAATGGCAAGGGGGACTACCACTGACCTTGCCGAAATAAGGGAGATCATAAAAAAATACTATGAACAACTGTATGGCAAAAAACTAGACAATGTAGATGAGATGGATAAATTCCTAGAAACATAGGAACCACCTACACGGACCCTAGAAGAAATGGAAGACCGCTGCAAACTAGTCACAAGTGAAAAAGATAGAAAGAGTTATCACAAACCTCCTAAAGATTAAAAACCCAGGACCAGAAGGCTTCACACGTGAATTTCACCAGTCATTCAAAGATGCTCTAATACCAATCTTGCTCAAGCTCTTCCAAAAACTTGAACAGGAAAGAATGCTACCAAATTCCTTCTGTGAAGCCAATATCTTCCTAATACCAAAACCAGATAAAGATACTACAAAATAGAAAATTACTGACCAATAATCTCTAATGAATATAGATGCAAAAATCCTCAATAACATATTTGCAAACAGAAACCAAAAGCACAAAGAATAATATACACCGTGATCAAGTGGGTTTTTGTTTTTTTTTTTTTACAGCACAGAAAGCTTTATTCACCCATCACCGCTCCAGGAAAAAATGAAGGTTATGTGAATCTCTCATTTTAATGTGCTGTCATCTTGGGCTTCCTGCAATCCGTTTCAGCTCATCCTGCTTCTTTTTCTCCTCTGCTGCTTTCCTTCTTTCTTCTGCTGGAGGTTTTAGATAACTGTAGTGCTTGACTCCATTGGCCACGCTGAGGAACAGGGCAGAGTAACGGCTGAGCTTGATGAGCCGAGAGATGCACCCCGGGGGCGTCATCTTGTCCCTGACCTTCGTTCCAGAAGCACAACTCTGAGGCCCGGCAGGAGCGGCAAGGCTCCGGGACACGCCAGATGGAACTGCGTCACAGGCGCACCTGGGCATGCCTGCGCAGGAGGGTTTTATTCCAGGCATGCAAGGGTGGCTCAACACCAGAAAATCCATTAATGTAATAAACCACACTGATAAATTGAAGAATAATCACATGATCCTCTCAAGTGATGCAGAAAAGGCATTTGACAAAATATAGCACCCTTGATAAAACATGCCAAAAGATAGGAATAGAAGGAAGCTTTCTGAATATGGCAAAGTGTGTATATGAAAAACCTACAGCTAGCATTGTACTCAATGGTGAAAGACTGAAAGCTTTCCTGCTAAGATCAGGAATAAGACAAGGATGCTCACTGTCACAATTGTTATTCAATATTGTGCTAGAAATTTTAGCTAGGGCAATTGGGTAGATAAAGAAATAAAAGGCCCCCAAATAGGAAAGGAAGAAGTAAAACTTTCACTCTTTGCTGATATGATCTTATATCTAGAATCTCTAAAAAAATCCACAACAAAGCTACTAGAACTAATAGACAAGTTCAGCAAAGTGGCAGGATACAAGGTTAACATGCAGAAATCAGTAGTGTTTCTATGCACTACTGATGTGCAATCTGAGAAGGAAATCTGGAAAAAATGCCATTTATAATAGTGACTAAAACACTCAAATATTTAGGAATAAACTTAACCAAGGATATAAAGGACCCATTTTCAGAAAACTACAAAACATTGCTAAAAGAAACTGAAGGAATAAATAAATGGGTGTACATTCCATGTTCATGAACTAGAAGACTAAATATTGTTACGATGTCAATTCTACTCAAACAAATTTACAAATTCAACAGAATCCCAATAAAAATCCCAACAGCCTTTTTGTCAGAAATGGAAAAACCTATTATAAAATTTCTATGGAAGGGTAAGGGGCCCCAAATATTCAAGAAGATCTTAAAAAAGAACAAAGTTGGAGGATTCTAACATCCAGTCTTTAGAGCATATTACTTAGCTACAGTGGTAAAAACATGGTACTAGCATAAAGACAGACACAATGATCAATGAAACCAAATAAGATCTTAGAAATACACCCCCACATCAAGTGGTTTTTTTCATCTAGTTTATTTGAATTTATATCTTGTGAAAGCAGACATATATGCAATATTACCCATATTCATATTTCACAAGGTTTCACTATGCTATACAATCCCATGTTACATTTTTTAGCTTTCCTTCTAGTAATACATATCCTTAGACTTTCCCTTTCAACCACTGTCATACCCAGATAATAGCATTGATAAGGGAAGCGGACTTGGCCCAGTGGTTAGGGTGTCCGTCTACCACATGGGAGGTCCGTGGTTCAAACCCCGGGCCTCCTTGACCCACGTACAGCTGGCCCATGCACAGTGCTGATGCGCGCAAGGAATGCCCTGCCACGCAGGGGTGTCCCCGCACAGGGGGGTCCCTCGCACAAGGAGTGCGCCTTGTAAGTAGAGCCGCCTAGCACAAAAGAAAGTTCAGCCTGCCCAAGAATGGCGCCACACACACGGAGAGCTGACACAACAAGATGATGCAACAACAAAAAAAGAAACACAGATTCCCATGCTGCTGACAACAGAAGCAGACAAAGAACACGCAGCAAATAGACACAGAGAACAGACAACCAGGGTGGGGGGGGGAAGGGAGAGAAATAAGTAAATAAATAAATCTTAGAAAAAAAAAAGAAAAAAACAAGAAAAGAAAACAGTAAACAAAGCCTGCGTGAGACTAGATGCAAGCATTGTAAACAAATTATGCAAATTGAATCCACAGCATATAGGAATGGTAGTTCATCATCAAGCAGTGGGTTTTATTATAGGAATGTAAGGTTATTTTAACAAGTCTTTGGTCAAGAATAAAAAGAAAGAAATGGGTAAAAGACTTGAAAATACATTTCTCCAGAGAAAATATACAAATGAGTAACAAGCAGATGAAAAAAATGCTCAATATCTCAGTCATTAGAGAAAAGCAAATCAAAATGACAATGAGATACTACTTCACAAGCATCAGGATGACTACAATAAAAAAAGGCAGACAATAAAAAGTGTTGCCAAGGATGTGGAGAAATTGGAATTCTCAAATTGTTGGTGGGAATGGAAAACGTGCAGTAGAAAACAGTTTGGCAGTTCCTAAAAAGCTGAACAGGGTAACCATAAGACCCAGCAATTCTCATCTTAGGTACGCATCCCAAAGAACTGAAAATAGGTACTTACACAAATATTTGTACATAAATGTTCATAACAACACTAACTGCAATAATCAAAAATGGAAACTACCCAAATGTCCATTATGAATGAATGGGTAAACATTAGTACACACATACAATGGAATATAATTCAGCCATAAAAAAATAATGAAGTATTGATGCATGCTGCAATGTTGATGAATCTTGAAATTACTATGCTAAGTAAAAGGACACTAAAAATCACACATTTTATAACTCTATTTAATAAGGATACCCAGAATAGATAAATTCATAGTACAGAAAAATTGGAGATTGCTAGAGGCTGAGGGGAGAAAGACTTGGGAAATGACTGTTTAATAGGTAGGAAATTTCCTGTTGGGTGATGAAAATGTTTTGGAACTCTCAAAGGTGGGGATTACACAACATTGTGACTGTACTAAATATCATAGAATTTTACACTTTAAAATGGTTAATTTTATGTGAATTTCATCTCAATAAAAAAGTCAATTACTATAATTCATATATCACCAGTTGTTTTGAAAAAAACCATATGATCATCTCAATGGATGCTATAAAACATTTAACAAAATCCAATAACTATCTCTGTTAAGAAAACTCTTAGCACACTAGGAATAGAGGAAACTTTCTCAACCTTAGCAAGTCTTTTATGAAAAATCTACTGCAAATATCAATGTTCTTGATGCAAGATTGAATGCTCTCCCTCCAAGATCAAAAAAAAGTTAAGGAGGTCTGCTCTTATCACTTCTGTTCAGCATTGTGATGGAGGTTGTAGTCATTAAAATAAAGCAAAAAAATGCATGAAAGGCCTACAGATTGAAAAGAAAGAAGTAAAATTTGCAGATGACATGATTATCTATGTAAAATATCCTAAGAAATAAACAAAAAAGCTACTAGAATAATAAGTGAGTCTAGCAAGGTTGTAATATACAATAGCAATATGAAACTATTAATTGTATTGCTATACACTAGCAATGAAAAATTATAATTTGAAATTAAAATAACATCATTTATAACAGCATAAATATGAAATACTTAGGGATAAATATGATAAAAGATGTAAAGGAACTTTACAGTGTAGAGTAAAAATCATTGCTACTATAATTTAAAGAAGAACTAAGTAAGTGGAGAGATACATCTTCATATTCTGGAAGACAATAGTGTTTCAGTGGCCAGTTTCCCAAAATTATCTATAAATTAAAAATCAATAAAAAATCCCAGCAGATTTCTTTGTAGAAATTAACAAGCTGATTAAAAATTTACGTGGAAATGCATCAGATGTAGAAGAGCCAAACATTTTTGAAAAATAGGAACAAGGTTGGAGGGCTTAGTCTACCTTTAAAGACATGAAGTTACACTAATCACAACAGTATGGTATCAGTGTAAAGAGAGACTACAGCTCAATGGAGAAGAGTGGAGAGTTCAGAAAAAGACTCACAAATAAAAATCAATTGATTTTAGACAAATATGCCAAAGTAGTTCAATGGGAAAAGATAATCTTTTCAAGAAATGGTGCTGAAACAACTGAATTGCCATATGTAAAAAAAAGTTTTTTTTTTTAAGATTTATTTATTTATTTATTTCTCTCCCTTCCCTCCCTCCACCCCGGTTATCTGTTCTCTGTGTCCATTTGCTGAGTCTTCTTTGTCCATTCCTTTTGTCAGCGGCACGGGAATCTGTGTTTCTTTTTGTTCCTTATCTTCTGTCAGCTCTCCGTGTGTGCGGCACCATTCCTGGGCAGGCTGCACTTTCTTTTGCGCTGGGCAGCTCTCCTTACGGGGCGCACTCCTTGCACGTGGGGCTCCCCTACGCGGGGACACCCCTGTGTGGCAGGGCACTCCTTGCGTGCATCAGCACTGCACGTGAACCAGCTGCACACGGGTCAAGGAGGCCTGGGGTTTGAACTGTGGACCTCCCATGTGGTAGACGAGAGCCCTACCCACTGGGCCAAGTCCGCTTCCCTGTAAAAAAAAAAAGTTAACCTCAATCTTTGCCATATACCATATAGAAAAACTAACTTAAAACAAATAATAAGCCCAAATATAAAACTAAAGCTATAAAAGTTCTAAAAGAAAACAGGATATGTTTGTGACCTTGGGTTTGGCAGGTGTTTTTTAACTACAACACAAACTCTAAAAGAAATAAATCAATAAACTGAACTTTATCAAAATAAAACCTTTTACTCTTCTACTTTTGTTGTTATGAATATGAAAAGGCAAGCACAAGGTGGGGAGAAAATACTTGCAAAACACATATCTGAAAAGGACTTGTATCTAGAATATATAAAGAACTCCTACAGTGTATTATTAATAAGAAAAACAACCCAGTTTTTAGAATGGGTAAAAGATTTGACAAGATATTTCACTAAAAATGATATATGGATGGCAAATAAGTACATGAAAAGATTCTTAACATCATTAGTCATTGCGGAAAAGCAAATAAAAGCCACAGTGAGATATTACTACACATCCACTAAAACGGCCAAAATTAAGAAGACTGATAATAAAGTGTTGATAAGGATGTGGATAATTCAATCTCTTACAACTCTGCTGGTTCTAATTTAAAATGGTACAACCATTTCAGAAAATGACTTGGCAATTTTTAATGTAACCTATATCAAACATATGACCCAGTCTTTTCACTCCTAGGTGTTTAGCCAAGAGAAATAAAAGTATACATCCATGCTAATAAAGCAGGTTAGTAAAACAGGGAATTAATAGATAGATCTGGAACCTGGCAGAGAGTCCACGTGGACATCAGTAACCCCCAAGATGGCTGCTGGGAGACCCCCACCCCCAGGAAATTCTGCTGGATGCAAAGAAAAGCCCCAGGTGTTCCCTAGGGACTTTATCATTGGGTCCTCACTAAGGGATTGATGGGTGGGATAATTAATCAAAACAGCAAACAGCTGGAAGCCCTCCCCTGCCATTAGCAAAGGGGTGGAATAATTAATAGTTTATAAGGACACCGTGAGGCCTGAGTGCTCTCGCCCTGCTCTCTTGCCTCTGTCCCTGCCCTCTATGTGCTGCTCTCACCATTTTTCCTCTGCCACGTGGCCACACAAGTAAACCTGGGGATTTATAATCTATAATGGAGAATTGTAGCTTGTAAATCAGCCCTCTTTATCCCTTTTTACCCCCTTCATCTCTACCTGGGACCCCTGCTCTGTTATTCTCTCCCATTTCTCTTCCCTCCCTACCTGAATAAATTACTGACCTAACTCACCCAGCCTGCTCTTGAAATTCATTTCTGCAGCATAACCAAGAATGCAGATAAAATCTGGTAACACATTTAAGACTTATATAAGAATGTGCATAGTAGCTTCATTTGTAATAGAAACTGAAAAAAAAACCCAAAAAACAAAAAACAGATGTCTTTCAACAGGCGAATAGATAACTATACTATGGAATACTGCTCAGCAATAATAAGGGACTGTTGATACTAGGGACAACACAGAATACAGCAAAGTAAATTAAACCAGATGGAAAGCAATACAGAACACTGAGCAGTGGCTGTCTCATGATGTGGGCAGGAGGCACGATGAGGAAGGAATGAGTACAAAGGAAGTTTGAGGTGATGGTTATGCTCCTTCTCTTGATTATGGTAATGTATTTGCATATCAGAACTCACTGTATGATTTAATATGTGCAGTGTATTATACATCCCTTATACCTCAGGAGAACTGTAAAAAAAAACCTTACAATGTACTGGGAAAAATATTTAAAATATTAGATAAAAAGAGTTAAAATTTTGCTATGTTTAAAGTTAACAAACCAGAGAAAACCTAGTAAAGGTAATGGCTAAAAATAAAACTATTATGACTGGTTATAACAGGGAGTCAGGGAAAAAAACACAACAAACACATTTCTTTACTCCGACTGTTGGGTCAGCCTGTATAGTATCATTTCTGCCAACCAACCCAAGGTCTCCTTCCTTTTTTCCCTCCCCCAGAGTTCTGGCTTCTTCTGTGTCCAGTGTCATCTTTTGTGACCAAGAAACCATAAGCCTGGCTCCACCCCCAAGGATGTAGGAGGACTCTTATCCTCATTATATACTTTGTAGAATGGTAACACCTCAAAGATAAACAAGCCTTCTGCTAATGCAGATCACCTTTCTTTGTGAGGGTGAGTACTGGTGTGAAGGAAGGAAAAGGGACAACAAACCCCGTCCTGCCACAAAATAAAGTGCTAAAATGTGTGGTATTATAGAAATTCTAAGTACTAAAGAGTTAAAAGGAGGAGGAAAGTAAATAATGGTGATAGAATCTGAGGTAGGCTTTGAAGAATCAGCAGGATTTAGATTGCAGAAAGAGAGGAGAGGACAAATGAAGAGAGCAACATAACAGAGCAAAAAGTAATATGTTTGGGTGGTGGGCTTGGCCCAGTGGTTGGGGCGTCCGTCTACCACATGGGAGGTCCGCGGTTCAAACCCCGGGCCTCCTTGACCCGTGTGGAGCTGGCCCATGCGCAGTGCTGATGCGCGCAAGGAGTGCCGTGCTACACAGGGGTGTCCCCCCGCGTAGGGGAGCCCCACACGCAAGGAGTGCACCCCGTAAGGAGAGCCGCCCAGTGCGAAAGAAAGTGCAGCCTGCCCAGGAATGGCGCCTCACACACGGAGAGCTGACACAACAAGATGACGCAACAAAAAGAAACACAAATTCCCATGCTGCTGACAAAAACAGAAACGTACAAAGAAGAAGATGCAGCAAAATAGACACAGAGAACAGACAACCGGGGAGGGGGGGAGAAGGGGAGAAAAATAAATAAATAAATCTAAAAAAAAAGTAACATGTTTAAGGACAGTAAGAAAACAATCTACAATGAAAGGATCTTATTTAAGAATAATAAGTCTGGGTAGCTACGGTAGGTCATTATGAACTCCCCTGGAAAGAGAGCAAAGTTTTGAGACTAGATAGAGTAAAAAAACAGAAATCTGTCAGACTTTAGGTAAAGGAATAACATAAGAAGTGGAATTTAAGTGCTACTGAGCAAAAGGGGGTGTTTTTCCTCCTGATTCATCTTTAAAGCCAATTCCTGAGACACAGGGGTTTCAAAGAGAGAAAAATTTATTTGGTTGTGCAAGCAAAGGAGGTCAGTCACCTTGGACAGCCCAAAAACTGCCTCCCTGATCTGCAGACATTCTAATATTTTATAACATCAGGGCCTTACAGGTAAGTCACAAGGTTTTCCACATGGATACTAAACACAGGAGGGTGGAGGGATTACCATCCCAAAAATAAGCATACACAAGGGTGAGGTTAAGTCTAGAGAAACCATAAACAGGGATAGGGCCACTCTAGCCAGCGTCAGTAATTTTAGGTACTTTTAGGTATATATCTTATAATATAAAGGCATCTATATAATGATTTAGTAATCATAATTATTTCTTAATTCTTAACCCTTGGTTACATAAGCAAGTATCCTATTCTGAAAGCCACAGAGAATGGAGTTTTGTGTTGGGCATGGCTGGTAAGGTTAATTCCTACCCCCAACTGAAAAAAAGTGTGTCCACGGGTATGTTCTTCTGGGAATGAGTCATATACAAGGAACGGTCTTCTATCAGCATGTGTTGTTTGTCTAGTCTTGACAAATATTATGCCAACTTCTATTGTACCAGGAAAGAAATGCAAATATCTGAAAATGCCACTAAAATGTAGGTTTATATTTAAGTTCCTGCTTCCGGTTCTGCTTAGTTTATCTTGGCAGTATTTTCACGGAAGTCAAATATTTGGTACTTTGAAACAAATGCAGAACATATTCCAGGGCAGGGCCTGTACAACTCAATTTCTACCATGTAGACTGTTTGGTGTGTCCACAAACAGTTTTTGGATATGAATCACTTTCTCACCAGGAAAACAGAGGAGGCAAAAAATGTAGTTAAAAGAACATCATTGACTTTTCTGAGTCTTAAATTCCTGAACTATAAAATCGGGGCAAATATTAGAACTTTATATAGTCTTTCTATATTAAATGAGATACACAAAAGTGTGTTAAATAATTAAACATCAAAATCCCAGGCTGTTACAGTCAACAGGGATAGTTGATGATGCAACAGGAGTCTCAGCAAATTAATGACTTGGTAACAAAGGAAATATGTTTAGATAGTATCTACCTGGAAATAGTTCCCTTCCCATTGAAAGATACCCTTCCAAGGGCCATGCTGTGTATGGCAAATCGAGATCGCCCCCTGGAGGAGACACTGAGAGCTGAGAAAGAAATTTTCTTGGGGCAACAGAACCACAGATCTTTTTCAGAACATGCTCTCAAAGAAACCAAACCTCCTGAATCTTCAGTATTTTAATTGATATATGCGGTATAAAATTAGAAACAGGAACATAAATACCACTGATGAAGACTGTACTTACATGTAAAACAGTTGCATACAGAAAGAGCAAGAGTTCTCTGCAATTACTGTGAAAGCTCACTCCTCACCTAAATCAACATGGAGCCCGAACCTGGATGGCACACACAAGAGGATCAATGAATGCATCACACCAGAATGGTTAAATAGAGCATCTAAACAGGACCTGATATTTCCTTGGCTTTTTCACTGATTTCCTAAAAGAATGCTTTCCAATACAAATATAATGCAAGCTACATATATAATTTAAAATTTTCTAGATGCCAGATGAAAAGGCAAAACAGTTGAAATTAACTCTAATAACATGTTTTACTTTCCCCCATATATCCAATATATTATCATTTCAACTTGTAAATATAAAAATTACCAATGAGATATTTTATATTCTTTTACATATAAAATCTTCTAAATCCTTTGTATATTTTATATGTACAGTATACAGCCAGCAACTGACCTGCATGTCAAGCAAAACCTAAAGTTCTTTTTAAAAAATAAACTCCTGACATTTTTCTAGAGTTATAGTTCTTTTTTTCTTTAATTTTAAAGAAGTTTTAGATTACATAAATGTTACATTGAAAATATAGGGGATTCCCATATACCCTATTATCTCCCCTTCCCACACTCCCCTATTAACAACATCTTTCAATAGTGTGGTAAATTTGTTACAATTGATGAACACATATTGGCGCACTGCTACTAACCATGGTCTATAGTTTACATTATGGTTTACACTTTGCACTGCTCATTTTTATAGGTTTTGACAAAATATATAATGGCTTGTATCCATCATTTTAATGTCACACAGAACAATTCCAAAAGTCCCTAAAATGCCCCATGTTATACCTATTCTTTCCTATCCCTCCCCTCAGAAACTCTGGTGACCACTGTCTTTATATCAATGCTACAAGTTCTTCCATTACTATACTAGCAAGTCTACTTTGGTCCATAGTTGCATTTCCTCTTATATTTGTTCATACCTCAATCTTGCAGATTAAGGAATCCTGAAGATTTTGGGGTGATGATACACACTCTGCTTCCAATTAAGAGGGGGCTTAGAGGAAGATGGATAAAACTGTCTTGGTTGCAGTTGTAAACACTCTGTATTTTTGGGATGGGCACTGTCCATCATTCTTTTATTGTCCTGGGTAAGTCTGATGAATTGGAGAGTAGGTGTTGGCTGCAACTCTGCTGAGATTCAGGGCTTGATTGGCATATAAACGGCCTGAAGATTTAGGTCTCTGGAACATATATTTAATGAGTATAGTACTAATTATAGGTTCAAATAAAAGGGCCAGAAGAACCATGTTTAGGAAAATGATAACTGAGTCTAACTCTGTTACATTTGGGAGCATATATTCCAAGGTAAGGCCCACTGATGGGGTGCCAATTTCCTGGGGATGTCTTCCTGCCTATAGTGTCCAGATGTCTTTAGAGTCCTCAGGAGCACCCCGACTTGAGGCACTGTTTACTGTAGCAGCCAGTGAGATTCTCCTGAGATGTGCACAAGCATATCTCTAGAATGTCCTTGTGACTTACTCTGAAATCTCTTAGCCATAAAAACTCATTTGTATTTAATATTTCCCACTTTTGGTCAAGGTCTTTTCCCAAATGCACCACTAGTTGGTGCTTGGTAATAATTCCTTGCTCATTCCTAGAATTCATGCCTCATGCTGAGGGTTAAAGTTCTTTAAAGAAAGATGATGCGTACCAGACTCTCTATAAAGTATCATCAACAAAAGTCCAACATACAATTAAAAATTACCCACTGGGCAAAAAGATAAGAAAATGGAAAGCATAAGAGAAAAAGCAGTGTATAAAAAATTACTGTGAGGGAGCAGGTGTAGCTCAGTGGTTTGAGTGTCTGCTTCACATATACAAGGTCCTGGGTTCAATCCCTGGTACCTCCTTAAAAAAAAATTACTTTGATATGACTATTTGTTGTATTTAATCCCCTCCCCCCAAATTTTAAGCAGCTATCTCAAATAATTTCAAGGACTTAAAAGAAAACATGGTCATGATGAATAAACGGATATGTTAGCTGATAATGGTAACCCTTTTTTAAAGAGAAATTCCAATACCTGAGAAAGGAAATTCCACTAATTGGGCTTATCAGAAGATTGGAAATTGCAAAATCAACCAAGTTAACCTGAAGATTGGTAAGTAGAAATTATTGAACCTAAATATCAGCATTGGGGACTGAATCATATCTCTCACATAAGGCAGGTTATTAGTTGTGCCCATTCATGAAGATGGGCTTTACTCCAACATGGCTGAAGCTCTTATAAGTAAAAGAAATTGGACACAGAAGAGAAGCCACATGGAGCTGCCAGAAGTAGGAAGTCAACAGAACCTGGAAGAGAATGGAGAAGACATCACCATGTGACAGAAAAGCCAAGGAAATCCAAAGATTGCTGTAGAATGACAAGCTGGCCTTGAGAGGAAGCAAGCCTTTTAGCCTCTGAATCGGTACGTCAATAAATTCCTGTTGTTAAGCCAATTAGTTGTATGGTATTTGTTGGAGCAGCTAGGATACTAAAACAAAAAGTGAACTGAGACTTAGTGACCTTCAATATCAAGTTGGAATGTCTGAATATCTAATTGGAGTCCCAGAAGAAGAGCAGGAGAAATGCACAGAAAAAAAAACCAAAAACAAATGCAAAACACTTGAGACAATAATGGCTGAAAATACTTCTAGTTTATTGAAAATAAACTTACAGATCCAAGAAACTCAGTGAATCTAAGAAGGATAATTATGAAGAAAACATCATAATAAAACTGCTAATAATTAAATAGGGAAGAAAGAGTCTTGAAGGAAGCCACAGAAAAATGACACATTACACAAAGGCAAATATGATACCAACAACAGTTCACTTCTCATCAGAGCAACAAGAAACTAAAGGACAATAGAAGGGGTTAAAATGCTCAAAGACAAAAACTGTCAATTCAGAATTCTATACCCAGCAAAAATAACCTTCAAAATTGAAGGCAAAATAGGCAATTTCGCATAAATAAAAACAGAAATTTCAACTCTAGCTGACCTGCTCAATTAGCAATGCTTTCCTTCAGGGATGAAGGAAAATAACACACCAGATGGAAACTGAGATCTATAGTGCTTTCAGTTATCCTTTGCTATATAATGAGGTACCCTACATTTTCATGGTTTAACATAATAATCATTTGTTATTTCTCCATATTCTGTGGCTTGGCTGGAAATAGGTAGGTGTTTCTTCTTCTCTGGGTGTGTTGATCTGGGTCATTAATGTAGTTGCATTTAGCTGGGACCTTGGCCAGGGCTGGGACTTCCAAAGTACCTTCCTTCACAAATCTGGTATGTTAGCTGTGCTGAATGAAATGGCTAGGGTGATCCTTTCCCTTTCCAAATGTTTCTCATTATTCACTAATCTAGCCTGAACTTATTTACATATTGGCTGAATCCCTAGAGAATAAAAGTGGGAGTGGTAAGGATTCTTAAAACCTAGACCTAGAACTGGCATGGCATCACTTTGATAGTATTTTGTTCACCAAAGCAAGTGAAAATACCAGCCCAGATTCAAGGGATGGAGAAATAGACTCTTCCTCTTATTGGAATAAGCAGGATGTGTACACAGGCATCAGAGAATTTTTTGGTGGCTATTTTTGCAGACAATCCATCACATACATGAAAAAATGAAATGGAAAACACTAGTCAAGATAAAAGGTCATATATTTTTTCTTCTCTTTAAACTACTGTTTAAAGCTGAAAAATAGTGTTTGTAGATGTAATATATAACGTGAATAACACAAAGACACAGAGAGTTGTAAATGGAACTATATTGTTGCAAGGTTCTTTCACTATACATGAAATATCAAAATTTTAACTCTAATTAGACCATTATAAGAATCCATACCCTAATTCTCAGAAACAAAGCTGAAAAAAATGATGCAAAGATGTATAGCTAAAAAATAAAAGTCAATGAAAGAATTAGAATACTAAAAAAAAATTCATTAGCACAAAAAAAGGCAGGAAATGAGGAACAGAAGAATACAAAGCTAAAGGAGCAAATTGAAAACAAATAGCAAAATGACAGACCTACATTCAGTCATATTGATCATTACAATTGATATAAATGAATATATCAACTAAAAGGTAGAGATTATCAGACTTGATTAAAAATAACAAGAACCAGCTATCTGTAGTCTCAAGGGAAGTATTTAAATAAAAAAGACACAGGTAGGTTGAAAGTAGAAAGGTGGAAAAAGATACACTATGCAAATAGTAAGCCAAGAAGGCTTTAGTATATTGAGCTCATAGAAATAAGACTTTAAAATAAAGACTATTGGGAAGCAGACATGGCTTAACTGATAGAGCATCCATCTACCATATGGAGGGTCCAGGGTTCGATCTCCAGGGCCTCCTGACTCGTGCGGTAAGCTGGCCCACATGTGGTGCTGCGGCGTGCAAGAAGTGCCGTGCAAAACGTAGGGGTGCCCCAAGTGCAAGGAGTGTGCCCCACAAGGAGAACTGCCCTCTGTGAAAAAAAAAAAAGAGCACAGCCCACCCAGGAGTGGTGCCGCATACACGGAGAGCTGACACAGCAAGACGACACAACAAAAAGAGACACAGTTTCCTAGCGCTGCCAGATAATGCAAGTAGACGCAGAAGAAACACAGTGAATGGACACAGAGAGCAGACAACAAGGGGGAAGGGGAGAGAAATAAATAAAAATAAAATAAAATAAGGAGTATTATCAGAGATATTTATCATAATGATGAAATTGTCAATTCATCAGGAAGACATAAGAACCATAAAATTCCATGTATCCAATAACAGAGCTTCAAAATATGTGAAGGAAAAGCTGACAAAATTAAAGAGAGACAAATCCACATAATTTGAATTTTTAACAACACTACCCCAGTTATTGATGGAAACACCATTAAAAAATGAGCCCTTGATACCGATGGCTCTGATTATGAGCCTGTGTGCCTGAAATATGAACTAGACCCAGAGCTGTGGGGTGCCTAAGAGTTACCTCCTGAGAGCCTCCAAGTTGCTCAAATGTGCCACTCTCTAAGCCAAACTCAGCATGCCTTCCCCCCAGTGTGGGACATGAATCCTGGGGATGAGCCTCCCTGCTGCCGAGGGATTACTACCAAGCACCAGCTGTTGATACAACTAGAAAAAGACTTTGAATAAAGGGGTCAACTCAGACTGGCAGAATATCTCAGCCTACATGTAATATCAAGTGTTAAAAACTGTTTTTTGACTTTGGATAAAAGGGGGAAATGGAAAGGACAAGTGTGTTTATATGGCTATGAGTCTCCAAAAAAGAGTTGGGGGTCATTAGAGGGGTGATGCTTGTGCATGCCTCAGCAGGGTACCAGAGACAGCCAAGGTAGATGGAAACCCAGGTGCTGGTTCTCCTGAGGGCTGCAGAGACCCACAGGTTCTATGGTCATAGCAGATGGCTCTGGAGTTCAGGGCCATGTCAGTTGGCCCAAATTTGGAGTTTGTGTTCCTGAGTGTGATGGAGTTGAACTCAGATATGACCTTTCTACACATGCCTCTTCTGTTACTTTTACCAGACCTGTGGTTGGCATTTGGGTTGGTGTACACTCAGGAGACTTGAATCTCCAGACTGTCCATGTGACAGCCAGGCCCTGGGCCTCAGCAGACTTGCAGTTTCTACCCTCTGGTTTGTTGGACTTATCCTGGCCAGCTGACAGGGAGGTGAAGAGGGTCAAGCACCACACCAGGGAGCCAAGAGTGCCTACAGCTACAAGCAGGAGAATTATATCCATCATCATGTGGAATCTAAGGTCCCTCTTTTTTATTTTTAAGATTTATTTATTTATTTATCTCCCCTCCCCCCCCCCACCCTGGTTGTCTGTTCTCTGTGTCTATTTGCTGGGTCTTCTTCTTTTGTCCTTTTCTGTTGTTGTCAGTGGCACAGGAATCTGTGTTTCTTTTTGTTGCATCATCTTGTTGTGTCAGCTCTCTGTGTGGACAGTCCCATTCTTAGGCAGGCTGCACTTTCTTTTGTGCTGGGCAGCTCTCCTTATGGGGGCACACTCCTTGCGCATGGGGCTCCCCTATGCAGGGGACACCTCTGTGTGGCACAGCACTCCTTGTGTGCATCAGCACTGCACATGGCTAAGGCCCCTCCTGATGTAGAAGGGGACTGGACATAACCATCCCAGGGTCCACAGGATGGAGAAATAGAGTATGGATTAGAGTGGACTTACTGGTATTCTGCTGGGGAGCTATTGTGATTAGTAAGGGAAGAAATTGTAATAGTGATGTGGAGAGAGTGGCCATAGTGGCTGCTGTTGATAGGGAGATGGAAGAAGAGATATGGTGTGGGGGCATTTTCAGGATTTGGAGTTGTCCTAGGTGGTGCTGCAGGGATGGAAGCTGGACGTTGTGTGTCCTGCCGTGGCCCACTGGGTGCACTAAGGGAGAGTGTGGACTACAATGTGAACCACTGTCCATGTAGCACAGTGGTGCTCCAAAATGTATTCACCAGGTGCAGTGGATGTGCCACAATGATGGAAGAGGTTGTTAATGTGGGAGGGTTGGGTTGGGTGGGATGGGGGGTATATAAGGACCTCATATTTTTTTAATATAACATTTAAAAGAAAATAAAGAAAAAATACATTAGAGGTACATAACAGCATATTTAATTGCTTGAAGACAGAATTAGTGATGTCGAGGACAGAACATCTGGATTGGAATAGAAAGAGAAGAGAATGGAAAATATAGAACGGGTTCACAGGGAATTGAATGGCAATGATAAATGTACAAACATACACATTATCAGTATTCCAGAAGGATAAGAGAATGGAAAAGGGGCCAAAAGAATATTTGAGGAATAATGACCATAAACTTCCCAACTCTTACAAAAGACATAAATGTCAATATCCAAGAATGACAACACAACCCAAACATAATAAATTCAAACAGATCTACTCCAAGATACCTGCTATTCAAAATGACAAATACCAGTGATAAAGAGAGGATTCTGAAAGCAGCAAAAGAAAAGCATTTCATAGAATGGAACCTCAATAAGATTAAGTGCCAACCTGTCATCAGAAACCAGGGAGGCAAGATGAAAGTGGTATGACATATTTAAGTACTGAAAGAGGAAAACTACAGCCAGGAATTCTGTATCTGGCAAAACTGTACTGCAAAATGATCGTGTAAATAAAAAAGAAAAAAAAGCTAAAACAAAACAAAACAACAACAAATGAGGGTGAGTTTTAAGTCTTCACAGACAAACAAAAACAGAGTATGTTACTAAAACACCAGAATTACAAGAGGTACTAAAGGGAGTGTTGCAGCCTGAAAGGAAAATAAAGGCCAAGAGACTTGGAGAAGAGTATAGAAATGAAGATTAATTGCAAAGGTAAATTAAAGGGTGAAAAGACAGACAATAGTAAGATATGACAATGGAAAGCCAGAGGACAAAATGGACTAAATAAGTAATGTCTTTACAGTAAGTACATTGAAAGTTCATGGCTTGAACTCCCCAATCAAAAGACAGAGATTGAAAGAATGGATAAAAAAATATGAACCATCTATATGCTGTCTACAAGAGACTCATCTCAGATGCAGAGACATAACCATATTGCAAGTGAAAGAATGGAAAGATATTCCACACAAATACCAACCATAAAAGCACTGGAGTAGCAACACTAATGTCGGACAAAATAGATTTTAAATGCAAAACTGTTATTAAGGATGAAGAATGTCTTTAATCACCAAGAAGAAATACTTACACTAAATTTTTATGAACCTCACCTAAGTGCCCCAGGATACATGAGGCACACACTGGCATCATGAACAGAAAAATATGTCTCCACAATAATAGTTGGAGACCTCAATACACCATTCTTAGTATTGGATAGAACATCTGCACAGAGGATAAAGAAACAGAGCTTGAATAATATGATAAATGAACTAGACCTAACATACATGTATAAAGCATTACACCCCAAAACAGCAGGACATACATTCTTTTCAAGCACTCATGAATCCTTCTCCAGGATGGGATATATTGGGTCACAGACAGGTATCAAAATATTTAAAAAGATTGAAATTATACAAAACACTTTCACTGACCATAATGGAATGATGGTGGAAATCAACAATGGATGTAAGGAGGGAAAATTCATAAATATATGGAGATTAAACAACACACTCAAATAATCAGTCGGTCAAAGAAAGAAACTGCAAGAGAATTCAGTAAATATCCTGATGTGAATGGAAATGAGAACACAACTTATCAAAACCAATGGGACACCACAAAGGCAGTGCTGACAGGAAAATTTATAGCTCTCAATGCTTACATTAAAAAGGAAGAAAGAGTTAAAATTAAAGCTCTAATTGCACACTTGAAAGAGCTAGAAAAAGAACAAGCCAAAGGAAAGCAATTGTAAAGATCAGAGCATAAATAAATGAAAGAGAACAACAACAACAAAAAATAGAATCAACAAAACCAAAAGTTGGTTCTTTGAGAAGATTAACAAAATCAAAAAACCCTTAGCTACACTAACAATGAAAATAAGTGAGCAGATTTAAATAAATTCAGAAATGACAGGGGGGACATTACCACTGACCCCAGAAATAAGAGAGATCATGAGAGAATACTATGAACAACTGTATATCAAAAAACTAGACAATATAGATGAGATGGACAAATTCCTAGAAACATAGCAATGACGTATACTGACTCTAGAAGAAATAGAAGATCTCTACAGACCAGTCACAAGTGAAGAGATTGAAACAGTCATCAAAAACCTCCCAAAGATGAAAAGTCCAGGACCAGATGGCTTCACGGGTGAATTCTACTAATAATTCAAAGAGGATCTACTATCAATCTTGCTCAAGCTCTTCCAAAAAGTTGAACAGGAAAGAATGCTACAAAACTCATTTTATGAAGCCAACATCATCCTAATACCAAACCAGATAAAGATAATATGAAAAAAGAAAATTACAGACATTTCTCTAATGAATACAATGCAAAAATCCTCAACAAAACACTTGCAAACTGAATCCAAAAGCACATTAAAAGAATTATATACCATAATCAAGCGGGTTATATTCCAGTATGCAAGGGTGGTTCAACATATCTAGTGAATTCAGTTAGTGTCATAAACCACATTAATAAATTGAAGAAAAATCACATGATCCTCTCAATTGATACAGAAAAGGCATTTGACAAAATACAGCATCCTTTCTTTATAAAAACACTCCAAAATATAGGACTAGAAGGAAGCCTTCTCAATATGGTACAGTGTAGATATGAAAAACCTACAGCTAGTATTGCACTCAACAGTGAAAGACTGAAAGCTTTCCCACTGAGATCAGGAACAAGACAAGGATGCCCACTATCAAAAATTTTATTCAATATTGTGCTAGAAGTTTTAGCAAGTGCAATTAGGCTAGATAAAGAAATAAAAGGCAGCCAAATAGGCAAAAGAGAAGTAAAACTTTCACTGTTCACTGATATGATCCCATATCTACAAAATCCTGAAAAATCACAACAAAGCTATTAAAACTGATAGACAAACTCAGCGAAGTGGTGGGATATGAAATTAATATGCAAAAATCAATAGTGTTGGTACTGAATTAGCTCAAGAGATTGAGCACCTGCTACCCATGTTTGAGGTCCCGGGTTCGATCCCCATAACTCCTTACAACAAAACAAACGAGAAAACGAATTCTCATGGAGGAGTGGATATATAGCTCATTGGTTGAGTGCCTGCTTCCCATGTACGAGGTCCTGGGTTCAATCCCCAGTACCTCCTAGAAAAAAAATTAATATGTTTCTATATACTACTGAAGAGCTATCTGAGGAGGAAACCAGAAATAAAAAAGCCATTATAATAGTGACTAAAAGAATCAAATAGTTAGGAATAAAATTAACTAAAGACATAAAGGACCTGTTTTCAGAAAGTTACAAAATATTGCTAAAAGAAACTGAAGAAGACTTAAATAAATGGACAGATACTCAGCGTTCATGACTAGAAGACTAAATGTAATTAAGATGTCAATTCTACCCAAACTGATTTACAATGCAATCCCAATAAAAATTGCAACAGCCTTTTTTGCAGAAATGGAAAAGCCAATTATCAAATTTATTTGGAAGGGTAAAGGGTCCTGAATAGTAAAAAGAAAAAAAGTCTTAAAGAATGAAGTTAGAGGACTATCACTTCCAGATTTTAAAGCATATTACTGAGCTACACTGGAAAATACAGCATGGTATTGGCATAAAGACAGACAGAATGATCAAAGGAATTGAATTGCAAACGCTGAAATAGACCCTCACATCTACCATCAAGTGATTTTTGACAAGGCTGTTAAGCCCTCACAGCTGGGCCAGAACAGTCTATTCAACAAATGGTGATGGGAACACTGGATATCCATATCCAAAAGAAATAAAGAGGACTCCTATCTCACATCTTATACAAAAATTAACTCAAAATGGATCAAGGACCTAAATTAAAAAGCGACAACCATAAAACTCCTAGAAGAGAAAGTGGGAAAACATCTTTAAGATCTTGTGGTAGATGGTGGTTTCTTAAACCTTATACCCAAAGCAAGAGCAATGAAAGAAAAAAAATAGATAAGTGGGACATCCCCAAAATTAAAAACTTTTACACCTGAAAGACCTTGTCGAAAGCACACAAAGGCAGTCACTTAATGCTAGAAAATATTTGGGAATCATATATCTGATAAGGGTTCAATACCTGTGACACATAGATACTTACAACTGAACAATAAGACAAACTACCCAATTAAAAAATGGGCAAAAGACTTGGACATTTGTCCAAAGAAGAAATACAAGTGGTGACAAAACACATGAAAAAATGTTCAATATTATTAGTGATTAGGGAAATGCAAATCAGAACTCTAATAAGATATCATTTCACACTATTAGAATGACCACTATTAAAAAGTAAGAAAACTCTAAGTGTTGGAGAGGATGTGGAGAGATAGGAACGCTTACTCACTGTTGGTGGGAATGTAGAATGATACAGCATGTGGAAGACTGTTTGGCAGTTCCTAAGGAAGTTGAATATGGACTTGCCATGTGACCCAGCAATAACATTGCTAGGTATATATATACCCAGAAGAACTGACAGCAGTGACCCCTGTACACCACTGTTCATAGCTGTGTTACTCAAAATTGCCACAAGATGGAAAGAACCCAAGTGTCCATCAACTGAGGAATCGATAAACAAATTGTGGTGTATACACACAATGGAATAGTGTTCAGCTGTCAGAAGAAATGAAGTCGTGAAGCATATGAAAACATGGATGAACCTGGAGGACATTATGTTGAGTGAAGCAAGTCAGCCACAAAAGGACAAATATGGTATGATTGCACTAATATGAACTGAATATATTATGGAAACCCTTGGAGTTAATAACTAGAATATAGGTCACCAGAAAATAGAACGAGGATAGAGAATGGAAAGTTGAGGGTTAATCTGTACAGAATTGTTAAAAACGTTGGCAATGAATAGAAATGGTGAAAGCACATCACTGTTTCTAACTAGCACAGCTATTATATGGGTATGAGAGTGGTTGAAAGGGAAAGTCTACGGTCATGTATAATACTAGAAGGAAAGCTAAAAAATATAACATACTGAAACCTCGTGTGAAATGTGAAAATGGGTAATATTGCATATATAATACTGTTTTTACAAAATATATTAAAAATTAACAAGAGAGACAGAAATAGAAGAGCAGTTATGTATGGCAGGGGGAGCATAGAGAGGTTGAGATGTGGTGAGTTTCTGTTTTTTATTATATTACTTGGATAATGAAAGTGCTCTAATAATGATTGAAGTGATGACTGCACAACTATGTGATTATATCAAATACCACTCACTATACACTTTGGACAGATTTATGCTTTATTATTATGTATCAATAAAATTGATTTGTTAAAAAAATACAAAAAAAATATTACCTACACAATGGGAGGAAATATTTGGAAACCAAAAATCCAATAATGGTTTAATATCCAGAATATATAAAGACCTTCAACTCAGCAACAAAAAAGACAAACAACCCAATTTAAAAATGGGCAAAAGACTTGAACAGAGGGTGGTGGACTTGGCCCAGTGGTTAGGGCATCCGTCTACCACATGGGAGGTCTGTGGTTCAAACCCCGGGCCTTCTTGCCCCGTGTGGAACTGGCCCATGCTCAGTGCTGATGCGCGTAAGGAGTGTCGTGCCACTGAGAGGTGTCCCCCGCATAGGGAGCCCCATGCACAAGGAGTGCATCCCGTAAGGAGAGCCACCCAGCACAAAAGAAAGTGCAGCCTGCCCACACAGAGAGCTGACACAAGATGACGTAACAAAAAGAAACACAGATTCCCATGCTGTTGACAACAACAGAAGCCGACAAAGAAGATGCAGCAAACAGACACAGAGAACAGACAACTGGGGTGGGGGAGGGAGGAAGGGGAGAGAAATAAATAAATAAATCTTTAAAAAAAAAAGACTTGAACAGATATTTTCCCAAAGATAAGCAAATGACCAGAAAGCACATGAAAAGATACTCAACATCATCAGCCATTAGGGGAATGTAAATCAAAACCACAATGACAGACAATTTCACACCAACTAGAATGGCTACTAGTAGAAAAAAGAAACAAAAGAAAACATTACAAATATTGGAGAGGACTCAGAGAAAACAGAACACCTATTCCTTGATGGTGATCATAATGGACAGCAGACTCCAAGGAGTAATCAAAATTACTGACTCAAAGGGACCTTTGGTATTGGAAAGTAGCTGATGGGGTACCTCGAAGTAAAACAGAAAGGAAGTCTACTAAATTCTTACTAGATCTGTATAGGTAGAAGAGTTCTAGGTCAAGTGAACAAAAGTCTAACCTGAGTTACAATAACAGAGAGTCATGGCCCCTTCATCAATCCTAAACTTCAGACTGTTTACAGACTCAGAGCCCCTTGAAAGAAGGAAGGCTGGGTTCCCTTGAGGAAGGACCTCGTTACACTGTCAAAAACATTCCTCCCAGGCTTCCACAGAGACCCATGGCCTTTTACCAGTGTAACTGTACATTGGGGAAAAGGAAATGATCAGATATTTCAGGGGTTATTAGAAACTGGCTCAGAAGTGACATTAATTCCAGGAGACACAAAGCATCATTGTGGCCCACTAGAGTAGGGGCTTATGGAGGCCAATTGATCATTAAAAAAAAAAAATTTATTTCTCTCCCTTTCCCTCACCCCCACTTGTCCGCTCTCTGTGTACATTTGGTGTGTGTTCTTCTGTGACCGCTTTTATCCTTATCAGTGGCACCAGGAATCTGTTTCTTCTTTTTTTGTTGCGTCATCTTGTTGTGTCAGCTCTCCGTGTGTGCGGTGCCATTCTTGGGCAGGCTGCATTTTCTTTTGCACTGGGTCACTCTCCTTACGGGGCACACTCTTTTGAGCGTGGGGCTCCCCTGCGCAGGGGACAGCCCTGCGTGGCAGGGCACTCCTTGCGTGCATCAGCACTGCGCATGGGTCAGATCCACATGGGTCAAGGAGGCCCGGGGTTTGAACCGCGGACCTCCCACGTGGTAGGCAGATGCCCTATCCATTTGGCCAAGTCTGCTTCCTCCAATTGATCATTGAAGTTTCAGCTCAGATCCACTTCACAGTAGGTCCAGTAGGTCTAGTAGGTCCCTGGACCCATTTTGTACTTATTTCCCCAGTTCTGGAATGCATAATTGGAATAGATATACTCACTCAGCTACTTGCAGAGTACCCACAATGGACCCCTGACTTGTGGAGTGAGGGCTATTACTGTAGGAATGGCTAAGTGGAAGCCACCAGAATTGCCTCTATCTAGCAAAATGGTATCTCAAAAGCAGTGCCACATTCCTGGAGGATGACAGAGATCAGGGACTTGAAGGATGCACAGGTGGTGATTTCCACCACATCCACATTCAACTCTCCTATTTGCTTTCTGCAGAAAACAGATGGATCTTGGAGGATAATAGTGTATTATCATAAATTTAACCAGGTGGTAACTGCAATTGCAGCTGGTGTCCCACATGTTGTATCTTTGCTTGAGAAAATCTACACATCCCCTGGTACCTGGTATGCAGCATACTTATCTGGCAAATGTTTTTTTTTCTCAATCGCTAGTTAGAAAAGATCTCCACTGGCCATGCGCAGTGCTGATGCGCGCAAGGAGTGCCGTGCCACGCAAGGGTGTCCCCCGCGTGGGGGAGCCCCACGTGCAAGGAGTGCGCCTGTGAGGAAACCCGCCCAGCGTGAAAAGAAAGTGTAGCCTGCCCAGGAATGGCGCCACCCACACTTCCCGTGCCGCTGACGACAACAGAAGCGGACAAAGAAACAAGACGCAGCAAATAGACACCAAGAACAAACAACCAGGGGAGGGGGGGAAATTAAATAAATAAATAAATCTTTAAAAAAAAAAAAAAAAAAAAGGTCTCCAGAAACAGTTTGCTTCCAGCTGGCAAGGTCAGCAATACACCTTCACTGTCCTACCTCTGGGCTTATCAACTCTCCAGCCCTATATCCACAGGGTGGCTGATTGTCCCTCCCTTGTACAAGTCATCACGCTGGTCCATTTTTCTGATGATGTCATACTGACTAGACCTAATAAGCAAAAAGTAGCAATTACTCTAGACTTACTGGCAAGGCACTTGCATGTCAGAGGATGCTAGATCAATCCCACATAATTTAGGGGTCTTCCATCAGTGAAATTTGCAGGAGTCTAGTGGTATGGGTCATGTCAAGATATCCCTTCTAACATGAAGAGATCTGGCCCCTCCTACAACCAATAAGGAGGTACAATGCCTTGTTGGCCTCTTTGGATTTTGGAGACAACATACTTCTCATTTGTGTGTGCTACTCCAGCTCACTTACCAAGTGACCCCAAAAGATGCTAGTTTTGAGTGGGGACCAGAATAAGAGGGTCTGCAACAGGTACAGCCTGCTGTGCAAGCCGCTCAGCCACTTGGCCTTACGATCCTGCAAATCAAGTGGTGTTGAAGTTTCAGTGGCAAATAGAGATGCTGTCTGGAGCCTCTGGCAGGCCCCTATAGGAGAACCACAATGCAGAACTTAAGAATTTGGGTGCAAAACACTCCCATCCTCTGCAGATAACCTACTCACCTTTTGAGAAGCAGCTTTTGGCCTGCTCCTGGACCTCAGTAGAGACTCAACACTTAACCATGGGCCACCAAGTTACCATGAGACTGGAATTACTGGAACCTGGCCAACGAGACAGACTGCGACATAGAATAGTCAAAGTTTTTCCTTTCTTTGTCCCAACACATTTTCTCCCAGAGTTGTACCATGGGAAAAGGGAGTAGGACATATAAAGACACTGGTCCTTAACTTTCATTCTTTTTCCCGCTGTTGCCTAGAGGAGTTGGAGAACTTTAAGGAAAATCAGAAATTTCTTCCCCATTTATGTGACATCAATAGCTAACCACATAAAACCAATTCTGGGTTGGTTTTGGTGAAATTATATTTCATGGTAAAGGAAGAAATAGACTAAGGTTCTAGGCTAGAGGCTAATGACTGTTCTTGTGTGTGTGCTCTTCTCTATCACATCGTAATTTAGGTCAGCCTTGCCTGTGGCACTTGAGCACAGACTTCAGTGAGGCCAAGCACTTACGGCAAGTCACAGCAGGAGGAACTTTTCTTGACAGCCTGTATCTACTATAACGTATTTATGAACATAACGTAGAATCAAGTATTCCTAGCATTTTATGGAATCCATCTACACGTGCTTACTGCACCCTTTAATTGCTTCCACAATACCCTAATTCAACTCAAATGGCTCGCTCTCTGGGGACAACAGACTCAAAGATTCCTGGGGGCACCTGCACCATTATTGGTGCATCCTTAGTTATTAACAAAATTCTTTCTTGGAATGACTAAACGGCCTCCCTTAAGCATTTACTCCTGAATCTTATTTCCACTCTCCAATGTCATAGAAAAGTAACCTTTTTTCGATGGATCAGCTCTCCAAATATTGTAGCCACGTATGTTCACATGAATCTCTGCTTTTCCAAGGCCATCATCACTACATACCGTCAACTGCCCCTCACTTCACGTGGTTTAGCCATATTACTTCCGACCCCTATTTCATATAGGTTTCTCAATTTTACTCAACGAAAAGGGGCACCAGACAAGTACTCAGAACAGCCCTCGCTGAGGAAAAGAGATTCTAGTCCAAATTGTGGGCAGAGTCGCTTAAATTCACAGGAAGATGAAAGCTAAAACTTTAAAAAAAAGCGGAAATGAGCTCTCAGAGAAGCAAAACGCTACAAGAATTTATCTTGTCAGGGCTCCTAGCCTCGCCTCCGTTCGCCGAGTAGAAACTGAAGTGTCGTCGTATAAGTCACTAACGTACGCGACAGTCTAAGTTCCCCACGGCTCTTCACGTCCGGCCATTCTCCCGCTGTCCCACTCTCCACTGGCAATTAAAATCTCCCACTTTCCAGCTGGGAAAGACTAAAACGTAAACCTGAGTCAACTCCGAGGGAGCGTAGCAGCTCACAACAAACACCACCTCCGCCTTGAGGAGCGGTAGCGACGACACCACGGCCGTAGTAGGGGCGGGGCTGCGACTGACTTCCGCCCGAGGGGCCGAAGCAGATTCTGAGCATGCGCACATGTAGGGACGGCAAACGCCACTTCCGGCGAGTTCCTGCTCGGGATGGTCCACACCGTGGGAGACGCAACTAAGCAGGGTCAAGGTGCGTAAGCTTCATGCGGTTAAGGGCCGGGGACACGGTCCATCGTTCCCTGCCTGCTTTCCAGATAGAACGGTAATGGCTGTGGGAGCATTCATGCGTATTCTCCTTCTGCTGTTTCCTCCTGGTGCCCTGAAACCTTGAGTTCTGAGACTGAGCGGGCGCTGGAGAAGCCTTGTTTCCATGGTAACTGACATACTTGGGTCTGCGAATTTGCCAAGGCAGAGTATTTTGTAACGAGTTCTTTAAAATACACAGTGGGCCGGATTCATCTTCAGGTGTTATTTCAAACCTGTATTTAACCTCAGAATTTGATGATTAAGAGTTTATTCTGGCTGTAATATGGAGTAGCAACTTTGGAGGTAGGATGACTAGTTAAAAAGTTGCAGTAATTTAGACAAAGTTTGAAGGTAGCCTGGGCCAGGGTGTTGATGTAGGATTGGAGAGAAGGAAGACTGCAGAAATATTTGGAGGTAGCATCAGACGACTGATTGAGTGGATATGAGCAATAAAGGAGTGGAGCCCAAAGCATCTTTAGGATCGAGTCCAAATTCAGATTGGCCTGTGGTTCTGTTCGTTTCCTACGTCAGTTCTGCCTGACGACCCCTCTTTCACACACCGTACAGCCCAAACTCATCGTGCCCAGTAGTGTGATGTTCTCTCTTTGTCCTGGAATATTGTTCTCACCTTTCTTGTGACTTTGGGCAGGTTGCGTAACTTCACTATGCCCCTCGGTTTTTCCAACATCAGAATGAAGGAAAATAATAGTATTTACCTCAGGATTGCTGTGAGGATTAAATTAGACAATTTATGTGCCCGGCATATATTAAGATCCCAATAAATATTAGCTACTACCGCTACTACTTATTGTGTTTGTCATATTATGTTATTTCTCGTTTTCTGTTTCTTCTTATAGATGGGAGTTTGTTTTTAATTAAGAGGACAGTTTCTTGGTTATCTTTGTATTGTTTGGCTAATAGTTGTTGAGTCTTTTTTCTTTTTTTAAATGCATTTGGCTGTTGGTGACATATCTAAATTTTACTTTAAAGGAACTATGAAGTACAACAAATTTCCCTGACCAAATTACACTTATTAGATCAGAAGATGACTGTTTTCTCTACAACTCAAAGCTTATGGATTGACATTTAAGATGTACAGAAAGTAACTGATATTCTCAGTTTGGAGTAGGTATGAGTGATTTCATAGAAGAATTAACAAGGCCCATGACAGAGGATGATGGGGTGGAGATGTCTGTGCTCTCTGGTACAGGAATGTATTTTCCTTGGCTCCAAAAAGAAGTAGAAACTGTGGGTAAGTAAAAGAACATATAACCATATTAATTTTAATGCAAGGTGGTAAGATTCAATATGGGTACAAAACGAGTAACCTGGTTGAGAAGAACTTCAATTTTCAATATAGGAAATATGTGATTTATGTTTTAGACGGTTAGGAAAAGACAAAAAAAAATAGATTTTTTTTTCTTTTAGAATTCTTTATTTTTTTCTTTTAGAATTCATTATTTGTTGATGCTGGCTAAATATTGGTGATATGCAGATTAAGAAGATAGGGACTCCGGTATTGAGGCGCGCATACCCAAGTGTTATTCAAGAAGCTCCCCTTGAATTGCATTGGAATGATTTTGAATAAATTGGTTTTATAACGGGTTTCAAAAAAGAGTATTTTCCCCATTTTCATCTCATGTAAGTATGAGCAAGTTTTTCTGTGGGATAAATTCCCTATTGACAGAACAAAAGAATGAACTAGTTATCTCTGCCTGTTGGCATGCTGGATGATGTAGCCCCGGGAACACGTATGAAGCAGCACTTTTCTTATTGCCCTCAGTATGTCGTTTATAGCCTAGCCGTCTTTTCCCTTGATTGAGATTCCTTAGCTCCCATTTTTTTCTCTTAATCTAAATACCATCTCATTGAATTATCTCAGTAAATTAATCCTCACAGTAGATCTACATGCCAGGCCTTTTTGAGATGAGGAAACTGAATTTCAGGGAAGTTAAACGATTACTTGTGGTAACAGTAGTCAAACACAGGTCAGTATCAAAGCTTGTGCTTTTAACCGCTGAGCTATATAAAAACAGATAAAAACATATATGTGAAGTGCCTAGCACAGAGCCTATGCATAGTGTTGAAAAAATACTAGATTCTTTCTTCTCTTCTCATTTTATTTTTTCTAGGTTAATGCATATGACTTAAGCCAAATTTGAATGCATGGTACTTCAGAGGGAGTGCTCCCTTATCCCTTATGGGGAAGTAGGAATCTAAAGTTTGGGGTTAGGTGATGCAACTCGATTCCTGCTAGTTAAGGCATGCCTGGGTGTGTTTCTGTCACCAGGGTTCTATAGAGAGCTTGAATTAGTCTGTAAGCAAGAATTTCCATGCTTAGAAACTGGTGTTATATGTTATGGATAGACTGTATAACCCAGAATATCTGCAGTGAGAAAATAGTAAATAATATTGACACTGTCCTGGTAATTAACCATAATAGGAAAACAAAATTGCCTAAGAATTACTTATTTTTTATGCTAGTTGATAGTTTTTGGCATTCTGAAGGATGTGCCCCCTAGAATGAAAACTTTTTAAGGGAGGGGTGAGTCTGGAATAAAGGTACACAAAAAAGTATTTGTTGACAGACTAGCAACTTTCTTGATTTTTTCAGGACTTGTTTTTTTTTTTCCCTTTCATATAATAAACTATTTTTAAAGAGGTTTTAGATTACAGAAAAGTTACATCAAAAGTATAAGGGATTCCCATATACCCCATCCCCTCCCCCTCCAACATCTTCCCCTATTAATAACATTTTAAAATAGTATGGTACATTTGTTACAGTTAATGAATAAATATTGAAGCATTGCTCCTAATCAAGGTCTGTAGTTTACATTGTGGTTTACACTTAATTCCAGTGCACTAAAAATGCCCTATGTTCTGCCTATTATTCCCTCCCCTTCCCCTCAGAGTCTCTGGTAATCACTATCTTCATATCACTGCTACATGTTCTTCCACTATTACAATAATAACAATTTTACTTTGTCCATGGTTGCATTCCCACCTTATGTGTTCATTCCTCAGCCTTGAGGATTTTATGATGGCGATGCCCACTCTGCTTCAGATTGACAAGGGGCTTATATCTTCTGGGTAGATGGAAGGACCTGTCCTGCTTGCAGTTGTAGATACTCTTTTCAGATGGGGGTTTTGAGATGGGGTTGTCCATCATCATTTGGTCTTGGGTGAGTCCAGTGACCTGCAAGGAAGGCGCTGGCTGTTACTCTGCTGAGGTTCAGGCCTCAACCCCCATATGAACAGTCTGATGTTTTACGTCTGGGACGTGTATTTAATGGGCATTGTGCTAATTACAGGCTCAGATAAAGGGAGGAAGAACTGTGTAGGGAAATGATAAATGAGCCTAACTCTCTTACATTGGGGAAATAGGTTGACTCATTGCAAGTAAGGGTTACCAATCGGGTGCTGATTCCAAGGGGTTGTGTGCCTTGCCTTTAGGGTCTGGATGTCTCTAGAGTCTTCAGGTGTACCCCGAGAGCACCTCTGTTTGAGGCTTTGTTTGCTGTGGCTGTTAGTGAGACAAACAGGCAGAAGTGTAACCTCTGGAATGACCTCCCGACTCATTTTGAAATCTCTTAGCCTTAAAAACTGTTTTGTGTTTGATGATTCCCCCGTGTGGTCAGGGTTTTTTCCAAATGCATCACTGGTTGGTGCTTGGTATTAATCCCTTAGACCAGGGGCTCTTAACCTTTTTTGTTCCCATAGACCCCTTTGCCAGTCAGGTGAAACCCTTACTCAGTCCACACATGGACCCCTTCCTAAGTCCACACTCTACTGTGTATTATTAAGTAAATGTATCCTACTCCCACAAGAATGTTTTTTTAAAATTTCAGTTCAAGCTCATGGACCCCTTGTTAAGAACCCCTGCCATAGAGCCCACATTTGAGTAATAAGGTGGTTTACAGGAGGTAACTCTTAGGCAGTAGTTATCATTAGGCCAAGTTTCTGTTTTACAAGAAAAGGGTTAAAAAAATTAAAAAAAAAAAGAAAAAAGTGTTCATAAGTACAAGCATTAATACTGAGGGCTTGGCATGTTAGTCTTTTATTTTGCACTGCCTGTGTACTCAAGATAGTTTTTTCAGTTCTTGAATGATTGGTTCTTTACTATAAGTCATTCCATGTCAAAATTTATTTTCCTTGATAAATATTCTTCTTAAAGTTATCAGCAACAAATTATCATTTGGCTTACAAAAGAAATGAGAGGGGAGATTTTCCTGAGGTAACTAGGCTAAGCTGGGAGGACAGGGAGGAACTTTTCCAAGTATTTGGATATACTTGTCTAAAGTAGATTTTCGTTCTGAGCTGTGAAAGCTTAATGGGAAGATGGGAGCTCTTCCTGAGAACAGTTCTTTACCTGAGTAAAGGATGTTTTAGGGAAGAGCTGTTTTGTTGGTTTCCAGGGTTAGCTGCCTGGCGCTGCTGCTGTTCTTAGGTGGCTCAGGTGTAGTTCTTGTTAAATGCAGATTGAGTCAGTAGGTGTGGTGTGGGGCCCAGTGTTTTATAGTTCTAATAAGCTCCTGGGTGTGATACTAACGCCTTTGGTTTCTAGTACCACAGTAAGAGTAAGGCGCAAGATCCCCAGGTGATTTGTATGCACATTACAGTTTGAGAAGCACTCATTTGCAGTAGTTGTCAGACTTGTTTTGCATATATATAAGCACTCATCTGCAGTAGTTTTCAGACTCTTTGCATATAGATATATGATTTTTTAAAAAGTTAGGTACTCTCTTACAGAGGTTGACGGTATCATCTAAAAATCTTGTCTTTTAAAATAAAATTATTTCTATTTTAAATGTATTCAGTGGAATCTAAATAGCATAGAAGGTGATTCCTTTCATCATCTATTTAAAAAAATTTATGAAAAAACCCTTCATAGAAATTTTTTAAAAAAGATTTATTTATTTATTTATTTCCCCTCCCCCACTCTTCCCCTCCCCGCCCTGGTTGTCTGTTCTCTGTGTCTATTTGCTGCATCATCTTCTTTGTCCACTTCTGTTGTTGTCAGCTGCACGGGAATCTGTGTTTCTTTTTGTTGCGTCATCTTGCTGCGTCAGCTCTCCGCATGGGCGGCACCATTCCTAGGCAGGCTGCACTTTCTTTCGTGCTGGGCGGCTGGCCCCACGGGATGCACCCTTGCACGTGGGGCTCCCCCATGCGGGGGACACCCCTGCGTGGCATGGCACTACCTGCGCGCACTAGCACCACGCATGGGCCAGCTCCACACGGGTCAAGGAGGCCCGGGGTTTGAACTGCGGACCTCCCATTTGGTAGACGGACACCCTAACCACTGGGCCAAGTCCGCGTCCCTGATAGAAATTTTATATAGTTCCTTCTCCTTAAACTTGTCCTTCCATTTATTTCAATTATTATTTATCATCCCATTATATATCTTATACCAAAAATTTGTATCTGTGCTTATTTAATGTTATAACATATAATTATGTAATTTACTAATATATGGTTAGGTAATAACCATTATTTATATTAATATTCTATGCTTATAAGGCTTTAAATCTTAAAAATTTCTTCTGGATTGAGACACCATTGTAATTAAAAGTTGTACACTGCTGACCAAAATAACATGTATTATAATTTTTGCTCCATTTTACGCTTGAAAATTAAATTTTATTGTTTTTTCCAATCTCAATAAGGTAAACAGCATTATCCCTTTTTTTCCAATTATTTTGTGACTCTTTGTGGGTATTATTTATTTCTAGAATGAGAAAGGATTTAGCATCAATTCTATTATGTTTTGTTTAAATTGGTGTAAATTCTAAGAAACCTTAGTTACGTAAATAAGATGGAAATGGATGGAGTTTAGTAATAACAGTATAGCAGTTCTTTGAACTCCTAAATTAGTCATGAAAAATTACATCGTCGTCTATTATAAAAAATTATTATGTCCTTTTACAATTTTGATAGGCAAAGAATTGGAAATCACCTTTCTTGGAAAAGGATGCATTAGTGTCATTCCCTTTCTCAACATGTACACTTGCATTTTCACCCTAAGGTAATGCATAGTAATTTTGATTATGAAGACTGACACATTTTCTAGGAGATCTGTTTTAGCAAAGAGTTTGTAAGGAAGTTGAAGCTCTGCAGATGGATTACTTTAAAACTGTCTTTGCGGGAAACAGACTTTGGCCCAGTGATTAGGGCGTCCGTCTACCATATGGGAGGTCCGCGGTTCAAACCCCGGGCCTCCTTGACCCGTGTGGAGCTGGCCATGCGCAGTGCTGATGCGCGCAAGGAGTGCCGTGCCACGCAAGGGTGTCCCCCGCGTGGGGGAGCCCCACGCGCAAGGAGTGCGCCCGTGAGGAAAGCCGCCCAGCGTGAAAAGAAAGTGCAGCCTGCCCAGGAATGGCGCCGCCCACACTTCCTGTGCCGCTGACAACAGAAGCGGACAAAGAAACAAGACGCAGCAAATAGACACCAAGAACAAGACAACCAGGGGAGGGGGGAAATTAAATAAATAAATAAATCTTTAAAAAAAAAAAAAAAAAAAAACTGTCTTTGCAAGGTACTCATGGGCCTCAGTTGACTCTCAAGTGTAGGAGTTCTCCAGTTGGAAACTGCTGACCTAGAGGGGTCTCGTGATTAGGAGAGAAGGTAGCAGGATGCAACTGGCCACTCATTTGATGGCGCTGTAACCCTTGGGGTTTTTAAAACATTGGTAAGTGCTAAAGACCATGCTTGTCTGGCATGATCCTAATGTCCATTCTGAGTATCTGGAACTAAGCTTTTGGAGGCCTCTTGGTGAGATTCTCTCCATATTGTTTAGTGCAAGGAAAAAAGGGTGATTGAATCAGATTTGAAGGATCTGGTGACTGGTAATCCAAGAGCATCAAATTAGACCTCTCCAAAGTGGAAACTTTTGCCATTTGCTAGAAATAACTAATAATAGTATAGTCAGGTTTGTTTCAGATAACCCTGGCATTGATCCTGGGGCTGGGTTGGGTCCAGCTTGTTAAAACTTATTCCTGGTAAGTAGTAAGTGCTGCATTCAGCTCACAATAGGTTGGCTCAAAGGGAAGGCAATGCAGAACTTTATGAAATGAAGGGACAGAGAGAGAAAAACACAAGAGAAGAGAGAAAGCTGGGACCAGGGGCTCGCAGCTTCTGGAACTGAGAGCCTCAACCCTAGTTTCCACCTCATATTTATTGGAAACTACCAAGCAGCTGTTTGCTTTCTGAACTGCAACATCATGTACAACTGCAGCAGCCACAACCCTAGAACAGGTGCAACATTTACAATAAGGCACCATCTACAATAGAACAGGTGAAACTCTTTTTCCCACAAGTAAGTATTTGAATAGTCATTGGGGGACCACTGTGTGGAAAGAATCTCTTTTCTTTCTTCTTTATAGTGACTGGAGGCAAAAAGGAGAAGGATTTTGCTTAGACAACAAATGCTTGTTTAGGATTCATCCAAGAAGCTCTGCTGAAACACCAGTGGGAGCACGCTGCAGAATACATGCACAGTTATTTGCAGACCTTGGAAGATTCAGATACCAGCAAAAGGCAGGCGGCGCCTGAGGTAAGCGGAGCGTCTGTGCTGGAGGAGACTACAGATTCCTGGGGTTCTGCCTCTTGAGCTCCACCCAGAGTAGCTGGTTTCTACAGGCTGTCAAGTTGATTTTTCTAAAAGCTATTGAAGTAGCTGTGTGTAGGAAAGTTTGTATCAGGATTTTTCTTTTGAACACTTCTTTTTACTCATTACCATTTATAAGGAGATTTAAAATAGTTTGAACTCTGAATTCTCCAGCATTCATTCATTGTAGTTCTTCCTGCTTTCCCCCATGGCATTATTTTTCTCTCTGTAGAATGTTTTTCCTCACCACGTGTTATTTCTTCTTAAAATTATCCTTTCACCCCACTTGTCCTACCAAGTAGGCCACATTTTTCTGTTCTCCGTTTCAGCAAAGCTCCTTTGAATGAGTTCTGTATCCTTGTTCTCTCCAAGCCCTCTCATATCAGCGCTTTCCTGCCCATTGCTTTGTCAAGTCAACAGTGCCCTCATATTCTGAAGGCAGTAGCCAGTCCTCAGTGCTCCTCTCGCTTGGTCTGTGGTCACTATTTAACAGAGTAGATCCTACCCTCCTGTGAAGTAAACAGTGTTTCAGTTTCCAGAACACTGCATTCTCTCCTAGTTTTCTCTCCTCCCTAATTCCTCAGTCCTTTTCTGATTACTTCTCCTTTGTCTCTTGATTTAGGAGTGCCTGAGGGACAATACTTAGTGGTCTTCTTAATCTTTACGGGAGGATCTCTTTCCATTTCATAGCCTGAAATGTAGTCTGTGTGCTGATGACTCTCAAATGTTTATCTCCAGCCCTGACTCATTTCTTCAGTTTCAGATTCCTGTCTGTACACAACATGGCCATTTGGATATATAATAGCCATATTATGCTAACGTGTCTAAAACGGAACTTCAAAGCGTGCCGTCAAACCTAACCTTCCTCATCTGAGATGATTTTTACTTTATTTAGGGTCTAGAGCCAAAAACTTTCGAGTCACCCGTCTTTCTCTGATACTCGATATCCAAATCATCAGGAAATTTTATTGGCTGCACCATTAAAATACACCTATGGTCTGACTCCTTCTCTCCTTTTCCACTGTTGCACCTGGTCCAGGTCGCTGTCATCTCACCTAAATGGCTGTTGCCCTCCTTATCCCTCAGTCTATTTATAGTATAGCAGCTAGGGTAAGCATTTTTTAAAAACATTGAGATATAATTAAACTATAAATTTAATGCATTTAAAATGTATACTCAAGATTTGTTTTTAAAAAATTTTTTTTGTTTTTTTTTTTTAGTATATTGATAGAGTAGCGTGAACGCCGTTGTTCTCCAACAGTGGCTGATCACCACAATTTTAGAGCATTTTCATCCCCCCAATTCCACATAAATGGGATCATCAATATGTGTTCTTTTGCGACTAGCTTCTTCAACTTAGCATCATGTTTTCAAGGCTTTTGCATCTTATGGCATATATCAGTGCTGCATTCCTTTCATTGCTGAGTAATATCCTATTTTATGGATATACCACATTTTGGCTATCTATCAGTTGATAGACTTTTGGATTGTTTCCACCTTTTGCCTTTTAGGAATAGTGTTGCTATGAACATTCACGTACAAGATTTTGTGTGGATGGATGTTTTCAGTTTTCTTAGGTATACAACTAGGAGCAGAAGTGCTGGATCACATAGTAATTCTATGTTTGACATTTAAGGAATTGCTGGACTGTTTTCTAGAGTGACTACATCTTTTTCCATTCCCACCAGCAATGTTTGAGGATTCCAGTTTCTCCTCATACAATCTCTCCACATTCTCTTGCCAGCACTTGTTATTGTCTTTTTTATTATAACTATCGTGGTATGTGTGGTTTTGATTTGCATTGTTGTAATGACTAATGTGATACATAAAATGTCAGTTCATTTCACTCCTTTTCTGAAAACATACTGTACTGCCTTCCCATTTCACTCAGAGTAAAGGCCAAAGACTTTTTGATTGCCTACAGGGTCCTACATGATCTGCTCACTTCCTTTCCTCATTTGCTCTCTCTCATGTCATATTACTTCCTTTGGTTTATTCTGTTTCAGCCTCCTTGTTGTGACTTGGATAGGCCAGGGCTGCTCCTATCTGATTGTTTTTGTCCTAGCTATCTTCTTTGCTTGGAAAGATCTTTCTTCAGATGTTGCTGTGGCTCCCCTCCTTCCAGTTACCTTTTCAGTGAGGCCTACCATACTACTCTATTTAAAATTGCAACTGCACACATTCCCCCTCTGCTTTCCAACTGGCATTCCTGATTGCCTTATCCCAAATAACTGGGGGTTCTGCTTCTTTCTTTCTTTTCTTTCTTTCACACATGTGACTTTCTTACACATAATTTGCATATTATGTTTCTTGATTATTCTCTGTCTCTTCATAATAGAATAAAAATTCCACAAGGGAAGGGATTTGAACAGTGTCTGGCATATATTGTTAAATGTGTTCAGTAAGATGGATTGTGTGCTTTATTAATATGTAGCAGTAAAATTGATTTGATTTTAAAAAGTTCAGTAAAATATAGTTCATCTTCAAACTTCACATGAATATCTTTAACAACTTCTGTTAATACAGTAATCTTCACATTGATTAGATTTCTAATAGAGCCACACACACACACAAAACCTGAAAGAAAATATTTAACCACTGATTGAAAATTTAGTTTATGGACTAAAGTTACTTACATCTGTGAAACACTGGATAGGTTAGAGGCTCTTTTGGTCCAGAAATTGTTTTGTAAAATGAAGGAATTGGATCAGTGGTGTTCAGACACTTGACTCTGCTACAATCATGGAGGATTTTTGCTGAAAATGCAGCTTCCTCTCCTCTACCCCAGTCCTGTTGAATCAGAGTCTGAATCTTTAAGAGTATTTTTCAAAAGTGTTTCCGTAATTATGTACAGCTGGGTTTGAGAACAACTGTGATAGGTAATCTCCAAGTTTTCATGAAGCTCCACAATACTACAATTTGGTATACTACAAGTGAAATCTTGATCTCTTTCTGAGTTTGGAAGATGGTCATTTTGATTATACCCAATAACCAATATGTATGTTTATGGAAATAATTGGCTTATATTTTATTTACATTTACTTTAAAAGTTAACATTATTGAAATAATTTAAGTAAGGGTGAAAGGAAAATAGAGATTTGCTCCTATGAGAAAGAAGAACTCCACATATTTTGTCACCCAAGTTTTGGTGATTTTATGAGAAAACAATTTTTATTAAAATCTCTCCATAGCTGATGAAAATTCTTAGATTGGAGTTTCAAGTATAGATATAATTTATTGACAAGAATTGCAGATCTTAAAGGGATCTGAGGAAAAATCTAATATTTTGTCCTCATTTTACAAATAATAAAGATGAGGCTGAGAGCTATAAAGAGCCAGTATTATCAGATTCCAGGTTTTCTCACTTTATCTTATACTGATTAAGTTACTATTTTCAATGTTTCTTTTTTTAAATGTTTTAATTTTTAATTTTTTTTTTTTGTCTCAATGTGTTTCTTAAATGCCTATCTTCTTTACCACTACTAACTTAGAAATGGTACTGTTATGGTTATCTGCTATTCTAATGTTAACAGAACGGAATGAAAAGATTTTATTGCATGAGGTTTAATATTAGTTTCGCTGGGTGAAAGTACAGTAAAGTGTTTATAGTACTGATTTCTAGGAAAGGGAATGTTTTTTCTTAGTGTTGTAATTCAGAATGAAAATTTAAAAGTGGCTTTTTTGGGCAGAAACCAGTTAAAGCAAGGATTTTACATGTTGGTGGTAATTTCTGCTTTGACAGATTATTTGGAAGCTAGGAAGTGAAATTCTGTATTATCATCCCAAAAGCAATGTTGAGACTTTCAGTACGTTCGCTGACCGGATGATAAATATTGGTGTCATGAATTATTTAAAGGTGAGAATGTAGGCTTTCTGAATTTACCTTTGCAATGTTAATGTTTTTTAATGCTTTTCTCAGTGATAAGGTAGTAATAATTTACAAAAAATACAGTAAGAAAGGGTAAGGCACCTGGATAAATTTAAAAAACTGAAAGAAAGTAGTGTTTGTGAGATTCATTTACTTCTCGGTTTGCAGTTACCTACCATATTGATCTGACTGAACATACCTTCTCTTTGTAGACTGGCTGCCAAAACCAGTCTTCCAAAGAGTGTAGCTGTGCTTCTTTATGATGATGGGCCAAATTCTATCAAGTTTGCTTCAATCATTTGAGTTTTCTGGTAATTGGTGCTTTTTTGGAAAAAAAGAGCTAAATATGTTGGGAATATGGATACATGAAAACGCTTTAATGTTTCTAATGTTTCGGTGGAATCTTCTCTTCAAATTCATGTATTCTTTATTTAATAAAGGTCTTATCTAAAGGAACTGAGAAGTTTCCGAAGTATAATTATATCTCTCTCTCTCTCTGTGGTATATTTTTGACTAAAAGGAGAACTTTTTTTTTTTCAATAAAATTGGGTAAATGCTTTGTTTTTAATTTTGAAAAAATTTACCCTGCTTAGGATTCTTTTTAGATCTTATTAATTAATTCAGGAAAATCGTTTTGAGTGTTTGCAGTGTGCCAGGTGCTGATCTCTTTTTCTGGTACTGTGAGCAGAAATAAAATGGAGGCAGCGTATGGTTCAATTTACGGAGGAACTTTCTAACTGAAAAATTGGAAAAAGGAATGGGCTTTCTTGATGTTTATGTTCTCTATCCCTTCATTCAGGAAGAACCAGAATAGCCATTTGTTTGGGAAGAGGGAGTGGAGTTTTAAGTAAATTATTGGTTAGGTCTCTGCAGGTTCATAAAATCTAGTCCCTTGAAGTAAAGAAAGAAATCAGAGGGCAATTCATTTTTTTCTTGCTGTAGAGTCTGAGGGCAATAATTAAGATAGGCAATAAAATATTTTAATCATTTTAAAAACACTTATTCCTATTTTTCCATACAATATACTTCTATAGAGTATCAAAAGTTCAGTCGGCAGCTGCAACTTCTATCAACAAGATTGCCCTCTAGGGACCAGCTGCAAGTTTAGGGGCCCAGGCTCCTCACACTTGTGACCAACTACTACAAATTTGAGTATTCCTGCCACTCCCTTGGGTTCGGTAATTCATTAGAAGGACTCAAGACTTCGCTGAAAGCACTGTGTTTTCAAGTATAGTATTGTTATAGTAAAAAAGGATTAAATGAGAAGTCAAAATAAAAGATGCATAGAGTGAGGTCCAGGAGGGTCTCAAACTCAGGCTTCCATGGAGTCAGAATGTGTTACCCTCCTGGCACAGATGTATTTTCTCAATCTTGGAAGGCCCTGATGGCTTCAAGTGTCCACATTTCTATGGGATCTCATTATGTAGGCATGACTTGCAGCCCGCCTTCCCCCTCAGAGGTTGAAGCCCCACCCCTCATCACCCGGCTGACCGTCCCCAACCCTAAGACTACCAGCGCCGCTGCCCCTTCAGGTCATCTCCTTAGCATATGGACTATCAGCTGTGGTCCTGGGCCCACCGTGAGTAACCGAAGATACTGCCGGGGAAATTCCAAAGATTAACAGTTTGCGGGAAACGGACTTGGCCCAGAGGTTAGGGCGTCTGTCTACCACATGGGAGGTCCGTGGTTCAAAACCCGGGCCTCCTAGACCCGTGTGTAGCTGGCCCATGTGCAGTGCTGATGCGCGCAAGGAGTGCCGCGCCACGCAGGGGTGTCCCCCGCGTAGAGGAGCCCCACGTGCAAGGAGTGCACCCATAAGGAGAGCCGCCCAGCACGAAAGACAGGGCAGCCTGCCCAGGAATGGCGCTGCCCACACTTCCCGTGCCGCTGACAGCAACAGAAGCGGACAAAGAAACAAGACGCAGCAAATAGACACAGAGAACAGACAACCGGGGTAGGGTGGGGGAATTAATTAAATAAATAAATCTTAAAAAAAAACAAAACAAAAAAAACAAAAAAAAACCCAGTTTGCTCTCCTAAGAATTGAGGACAAAGACTGGCCATGTTTTTCATGATTAGATTTCATTATACCGAAATACTAAACATGGTTCTTGTTATACAGGGAGATAGACCAGTAAATGCAATAAAGTGCTATGGATACCGTAGTAGAAATGTAAAGTATAGTGAGAAGACAAAGGAGAAAATGGTCAGCCCTCTGGAATTGGAGAGGGCTGGGATTGAATGGGTAGGGGAATCAGGAAAAGAAAGGAAGACCTGAAGTGAGTGAAAAAGAAATTGTGTTCCCTAGACAGACTAGGAGGAAGGGTAGTCTGGCATGACAAGAGGTAATAGAGACTGATAGCTCTGTATGCAGCGTGTTAGTTATCCCCAGAATCACTTGGGTAGAAGCCAGGAGAAGGTAGGCTGGGCCTGTGTGCCTCACTGAGGAGCTTTGATTTATTCTGTAGGCAGTGGGACCCACTGCAGGATTGTACACGGTTAAGTAACATGGTGATTTCTTTGGCAGCCATGTAGAAGATGGATTGTAGAGGGGGAGGATTGGAGACACCAGTTGAGAAATTACTGCAAGAGGTCGAGACGGTGGCCTTGAGCTGTGTGATCTAGCTCTAACCACGTGCTGCACTGTACATCTGATTATTCTCCTCCTCAGTGTTCTCCCCACTTGTATAATTGTTCTTACTGCATCTCCTGTGTCTGGGATATCCTTTCCTTTCCATAGGAACTGGTGGTGTTCTTGAACACCCCTTCTTAAGGCAATTTCTCTGAAATTATGTAACGTATAAAATAGTTAGGATAATCGATTTTCTGCTATTACCAAACTAGCTATTATCTCATTTAATTCTCATAGTACCCTTCTGAAGGATTAGTAATAAGTGTTCATGGAACAGGTGAGACTCAAAAAAGAGTAGCAGCTTGCCCAGATTCCCTAGATTTTAAATGGCATATGAGCCCGGACTCTGTCTCCACAGCCCCTGCTCTTTTCATTATGTCACACTGTCTTTTGTTTGTAAATTTATAGAATTTAACTCTCATTTAAATAGTTTGAATTGTTTTGTGTGTCTTTCCTTCCTGGCTAGATGAAAACTTGGATGACAGGGCCCATGTTGCTATCAGGTCTTAGCTATTAAGGTCTTAGCTCAGCATGTATTATCTATTCAGCAATCAGTAAATATTTAGAGCATTTTGAGTAATGGTTGTCTAATGAGCTTTATTTCAGAGGACTTTTTCTTAATATTATTGTGCAGGTCTCCCTACAACATGCATTATATCTTCTGCATCATGGAATGCTTGAGGATGCAAACAGAAATCTAAGCCAGGCAGAGACCTGGAGATATGGTGAAAAGTCCTCTTCCCAGGAAATACTAATCAACCTTATCCAGGCATATAAAGGCCTTTTGCAATATTATACTTGGTCTAAAAAGAAGATGGAATTGTCTAAGCTTGGTGAGTAAACTTTTTCTTATGGTGATGAAACTAAATCATAGACGCAGAAGGAATTTTATAAAGTAATTTAGCAATCTTCCTACTTCCAAACCTAATTTTATTCAGGTATTACAGAGTACAGACATTTCTATTCATGTATGATTCTAAAATTCTTGACATTTCTTTATAGTATTTCTGATATATCAAATCTTTCAGTTATAAATTAGATAATATGTTCATAATCATTTTGTATTCATTGGTTTTTTTAAAAAAAGATTTTATTTTATTCATTTATTTCTCCCCATCCCCTCTTTGTTTGCACTTGCTGTGTCTGTTTGTTTGTTTGTTGTGTGCTGTCTTCTTTTATTTTCTTTTAGGAGGCACTGAGAAATGAACTGGGACCTCTCATGTGGGAGGGAGGCATCTAATCGCTTGAGCCACTTCTGCTCCCTGCTTCGTTGTGTCTCATGTTTTCCTCCTTGTGTCTTTTGCTGGTGTGTCAGTTCACTGTGCCAGCCTGTCATGTCAGCTCGCTGTCTTTTTTTATCTTCTTTAGGAGGCACCAGAAACTGAACCCTGGACTTCCCATGTGGTAGGCGTGAGCTCAATCATTGGAACCACATCTGCTCCCCTCATTGCTTTTTTTTTTAGCTTGAATTCCCAAAAGGTTCAAATTTTCTTCATTAGACATTATTGCATATGATATATATATTTTCTTGTGTCCTAAAACAAGAATAGGGCAAGTTAAAGTCACTTTATTTCTGTTTTTTTTCAAAGACTTATTTTTTATTTATTTCCCCTTCCCCTTCCCCACTCCTCTCCACCCCCAGCTGTGTGCTCTCTGTGTCCATTTGCTGTGTTTCTTCTGTGTCAGCTTGTATTCTTGTCAGCAGCACCCGGAATCTGTGTCTGTTTTTGTTGCATCATCCTGCTGCTTCAGCTCTCCGTGTGTGAAGCGCCACTCCTGGGCAGGCTGCACTTTTTTTTGCTCTGGGTGGCTCTCCTGGGGTGCACTACTTGCGCATGGGGCTTCCCTATGCGGGGACACCCCTGTGTGGCACGGCACTCCTTGCGTGTATCAACATCATGTGTGGGCCAGCTCATCACATGGGTCAGGAGGCCCTGGGTTTGAACCTTGGACCTGCCTTCGGGTAAGCGGACGCCCTATCCATTGTGGCAAATCTGCTTCCCACACTGTTATACTTTTAACCTAATGTATTAGCTGTATGCTCTGCTTGTATCACTTTTTTCTTCTTTTCTTGCCTTTTAATTATTATAAGTTGTTTCATGTGTATTTTAGTCAGTCTCTTGATTTAAATCCTGCTGTAATGCCTGGTATGGTATTTCTATAAAAAAGGATTACTGGGAAGCTGATGTGGCTCAAGTGATAGAGCTTCCCCCTGCTGTATGGGAGGACCTGGGTTGGATCCCTGGGGCCTCCTGGTGAAAAAGAGGAGAAAGAGTGTCCGTGTGGCAAGCTAGTGCCTGCATGAGTTGCCCTCATGGTGAGCCAGTGCTCGCACGAGTGCCCGCAAGTGAGTCACACAGCAAGATGATGCATCAAAAAGAGACAAAGGGAGAGTCAAGGTGAAGTGCAGCAGAAACCAGGAACTGAGGTGGTGCAATTGACAGGGAACCTCTCCCCACCAGAGGTCTCCAGGATCAAATCCTGGTGAATCCTAGAGGAGAGAAAATGAGAAGAGAAGACAACACAGACAGCAAAAACAGCAGGGCAGGAGGAGGGGAAGTGGGGAAATAAATAAATAAATCCAAAACAAAAAAGAGTACTGATGATTAGGGTGAGTTGTAAGGTCAATGGTTACTTTTATTTTATAAATCGTGGGTAGAACTCAAATATATGATGGTTAAAACAGAAAAAATGATAAATTCACTTCATCAAAATTAAAAACTTGTGTATAGAAGCACACTATCAAGGAAGTGAAAAGACAACCTACAGAATGGGAGAATATATTTGAAAATCATGTATCAGATAAGGGCTTAATATCTGATATAAGGGCTTTATAATGCAACAAAAATCGTAAACAGTCCAATTTAAAAATGGGCAGAGGACTTGCACAGACTTTTTTCTAAAGAGGATATACAAATGGCCCATAAGCAAGATGTTCACCCTTAGAAACCATTAGGGAAATGCAAATGAAAACAACAACAACCAGCAAAACCCTACAAAGGGATACCACTTCATACCTGCTTGGGTAGCTATTATTAAAAAAAAAGAAAATAAGTATCGGAGAGGGTGTGGAGAAATTGGAACTCTGTTACATTGTTGGTGGGGATGTAAAATGGTATAGCCTCTGAGGAAGACAATATGGCAATTCCTCAAAAAGTTGTAAAATTCAATTCTGGGAAGATGGTGGAGTAGGGAGCTCCAGGACTCAGTTTTCTCACAAAAACAACTATGAAACAGGCAGGAATACTCTGGAACTACTATTTTGAAACTCCAGAGGCCAGAAGAACTCTGTACAGCACCCAGGGAAGAGTGAAAGAAAGAAGCTGAAAAAGTACGATAAAGAACAGTATATTGCTCTTTGAGTGGCGGCTATCCCCCCTCTCACAGCAGACAGCCATGGGGTCCAGCCCCTGCCTACCTCACCAGTGACAGAAAGAGACATAATAATCCTTTCCCCCAAGAAGATGAATAATATTCCATTGTATAGATGTACCACTTTTTACTTATCCATTCATCAGTTGGTGAACATTTGGGTTGTATCCACTTTTTAGCTGTAATGAATGATGCAGCTTTGAACATTTGTGAGCAAGCTTTTGTGGACATACGTTTATATTTCTCTTGGGTGTGTACCACTCTCGAGTAAAATTGCTGGGTCGTATGGTAACTTTGTGTCTAACCTTTTGAAATATTCCACATAGTTTTCCAAAGCAGCTGCATTTGAAACTATTTTACATTCCTAGCAGGGGTGTATAAGAGTTCTAGTTTGTCCACATCCTTGCCAACAGTAATTATCTGTCTTTTTGATAATAGCCATGCTAGTGGGTGTGAAGTAGTATCTCCTTGTACTTTTTGATTTGCATTTTCCTAATGTCTAACGATGTTGAGCATCTTTTTGTGTGCTTGTTGGCCATTGCATATTTTCTTTGGATTGGCTTTGTGACTCTTCTTTGGAGAAATGTCTCTAATATCTGCCTGTGTTTTAGTTGGGTTGTCTTTTTCTTTTGAGTTGTAAGAGTTCTTCTTATATTTTAGGTACAATTCCCTTATATATACAGTTTGCAGATATTTTCTTCCATTATGTGGCTTGTTTTTTCACTTTTCCTGATGCTGTTATTTTAAGTTTTGATGAAGTCCAGTTTGTTTTTTTCTTTGGTTGCTTGTGCTATTGATGTTTTAGCTAAGAAATCATTGCCAAATCCAGGGTCATGAATATTCACCCCTGTTCCGTTTAATTATTTTATGTGGTGTGAACTGGGGGGGGGAGTGCGAGCTTGGGGGTTGGCAGTGGGTCATTGCTCAGGTGTTTAGACTCATTGTTCTTTAATGAGATTTATTTATTTATTTAATTTCATTTTTATTATTTATTTTTTCTTCCCCCCCCTTCCCCTCCCCCTTCCCCTCCCTACTGTTTCTGCTCTCTGTGCCCATTCGCTGTGTGATCTTCTGTATCTGTCTGTCTTTTGTCTTCTCTTCTTGTCTTTCTTCTCCAGGATTCACGGGACTCAGTCCTGGGGACTCTGATGAGGAGAGAGGTTCCCTGTCGGCTGCGCCACCTCAGTTCCTGGTCTCTGCTGTGCTTCCCCTCGACTCTCCCCTTCTCTGTTGTTGCGTCATCATCTCGCTGCGTGACTCACTTGTGCCGGCACTTGGCTTGCTGCGCGGGCACTTGGCTTGCTGTGTGGGCACTTGGCTCACTACACGGGCACTGACTCACCACGTGGGCACACGGCTCGCCATGTGGGCACTCATGCGGGCACTCGGCTCGCCACACTGGCAGTCGCGCGGGCACTCAGCTGGCCACTTGGCTCACCACGTGGGCACTTGGCTTGCTGTGTGGGCACACACATGGGCCCTCGGCTCTCCATGTGGGTGCTGGCACGCTGCTCAGGCTCCCTTTCTCTTCTTTTTCACCAGGAGGCCCCAGAGATTGAACCTGGGTCCTTCCATATAGTAGGTGGAGGCCTTATCATTAGAGCCACATCCGCTTTCCCTTAATGAGTAGATTTTCTTGAATAGGTATTTCATTTGCTGTATGCTTTTAGGACATTTTCCAGTGACTTTAAATTGTTCTGTTTTTTTAATAATCTCCACCAATTTTAGCTGTTTCATTGTGGAGTGGCTACTTAAGAGCTCCTTATGCCACTTTAGTAGAAGTGGGACTTCTCATTGTGGTTTTAATTAAAATTTTTCAGGTGACTAAAGAAATTGAGCACTTTCCTTATGTTTTTGGGCATTTGAATTTCCTTTTCATTGAAGTACCCATTCTTTTCTTTTGCCTATTTATTAGTTGCCTGTCCATTGTTGATTTGTAAGAGTTATTTGTAAATTCAGGATAGGAGTCGTTTTAGCTGTTGTATATATATTAAACATATCTTTTCTGATCTATGCCTTGTCCTTAGTCTATGTATCTGTGTTACCTGTTATGGTAGCCACTATCTATCTACATATGGCTATTTAAAATTAAAATGAACTAAACTAAAATAAGAAATGTAATTACTCTTGTAGTAGCTACATTTCAAGTGCTTAATAGTTATGCATCACAAATGATTATAGTATTGGACAATTTATGTATAATACTGTTGGACATCTTTATGATACCTTTTGACGAATGGAATTTCCTAACTTTAATATAGTCCAGTATATCTTATTTTATGGTCCATTTCCTACACGAAGATCACAAAGATGTTATCTCCTTACCATTTGAAGACTTTCCCATTTAGATCCTTAATTCCCCTGGGATTTTTAATAATGTGATATAGAGACCTGGTTTTAAAAATTTAAAAAATCTTCTATATTTCTTAGAAAGAATATATTCTGCATTTGTGGGATTAAGTGTTCTTTATATGTTTTTAGAACAATTTAGTTATGTAGAAATCTGATATTCTCTTTCATTACTGATTTGTTTGATTGCTTCTTCTCTCTGTTCAGGATTAGGTAGTGCTAAACTTTCCTTCTCTGGTTGCCACTGTTCTTTTCACCTCGGTCATTCTGTTAATTTTTTTTCTTCATGTGGCTTCATAAAGATGTATCATTCAGTATGTATAAATTTAAAATTGTTAATCTTCCTGATAAAGTAAATCTTTGTTTCCTTTATTAATGCATCTTGCCTTGACAGCTACTTTTTATCTATTTTGGTTATTTCATACATGATACATCATTCTCATCCTTTTTTAGTTTCAGTCTTTCTAAATCTTTGTGTTTTTGATGCATCCTCTGTAAATAGCATAAAGTTGGAAGTTTGAAAAAAATCCAATCTGAAAATTTTGTCTAAGTATTTATTTCATTTACATTTGATACATGTGAACTTAATTTCTGCATTTTAGTTTGTGCTTTTTATACTTGTGCCTCTTCTGGATTTCTTTCTCTTTCCTTTCTTGCTGCCTTTTAGAGTTATATATATATGTCTATATATATATGTATGTATGTATCATTTCTTTCCTTCTAATTTAGAAGATATCACCCATCTTTGTATTTTTATTTCTCTCCCCACCACCACCCCCACTTGCATTGTCTGATTTTTCTGTGTCCATTTGCTGTGTGTTCTTCTGTGTCTGCTTGTATTCTCATTAGGCAACTCTGGAAACCGATCCTGGGACCTTCCAGAGTGGGAGAGAGCTGATCATTCTCTTCCTCCACCTGAGCTCCCTGCTCTGCTATGTCTCTTATTCTCTCTCCTCTGTGTCTCTTTTTGTCTTTTTTTTTGCATCATCTTGCTGCTCCAGCTGTCCGCGTGGGCCAGCACTCCTGCACAGGGCATCCCTCCTGCGTGGGGCATCACTCCTGTGCAGGGCAGCACTCCTGTGTGGGTCAGTACTCCACGCAGGCCAGCACTCTGCGTGGGTCAGCTCGCCACACGGGCCAGCTTGCCTTCAGCAGGAGAGGCCCTGGTCATTGAACCCCGGACCGCCTGTATGGTAGACGGGAACTCAATTGCTTGAGCCACATCTTCTTCCCTCTTGCTGTGTTTTCGTGGTTACTCAGGTGCTCAACCACTTGAGCTACATCTGCTCCCTACTTCTCAAAGATGTTACATTACCCTTTCCTCCTCCTCTTGAACTGTTTATAAATACCCTCACTCTCTAACTTCTTCCCTGCTAACATTGTTGTGTATTTTAATTTTGTATTCTATTCTAAATTTATTTTACCCCAACTTTCTACTGTTAAAATTATAATAGGAAATTTCAGATCTCAGAAATTACTGTTGTGGTTTTATGCTCAGTGCTCATGGAGATTTACCAGTTTATTTTTCTCTATAACTTTGACGTTTCATCTAGAGAGTCATTTCTTTGTTTGAAGTATATTGCTAAGAATTTCCTTAAGTGGAAGTGCTTAAAAAATTGTGAGACTCTGGAGAGAAAGAACCAATAACAACAACAACAACAACAAATATATATATATATATATATATATATATAGAGAGAGAGAGAGAGAGAGAGAGAGAGAGAAAGTGCGCATTAAAATAAAGTGGGGATGTTTTATACTTTCATGCTACCTCCACATCTCTAAGGTCAGTAGTAACATAAAGGACTGTTGCTTTGTCATAATGCCTCAGTATAATACACCCCATCAGTAGATCTCTCAGTGACTCCTCCAGACACCTGCTTATACAAGGGAAACATCTCCTACTACTTTCCTTCCACGTCCTTTCTGGGTTCATCGCTCTGCAAAATCACACACTCCTTGCTTTTGCTTGACCAACTGCCACAGCTCCACCCAATCCAGTTCCCAGATCCGCTGTAACTTTTTGTGCCCACCTACCTGTTTGGTTGAGCCTGTGCTCCTGTCGTGTTTCCCCATGTGACCCTGGTGAGGCCTGCCACTCCTCTCTCTTGTAGGACCTGTATGTACTAATAAACTTTTTTTCCATACATCTCCAGTGTCACTTTATCATTGCTGCACCTATCTGTCTAAAGGGGCTTACAGAATATATATATATAGGGGGAGATTTATTTTGAGAAATTGGGTCACGCAATATGAGGACTGGTAAGTCTGAACTTTGTAGAGCAGGCAGGCAGGCTTGAAACTCTGAGGCAAGAGTTAATGGTGCAATCTTGAGGCAGAATTTCTTTATCAGGGAATCCTCAGTTTTGACTTTAAGGCCTCCCAAATGATTGAATGACAGCCACCCATGTTATCTGAAATAATTCCCTTTACTGAAAGTTGACGGAGATATTGAGCACATCTACAAAATACCTTCATAGCAACACCTAGATTAAGCAGTTGGTTGAATGATCGAGTACCATAGCCTAACCCAGTTGACACACAAAATTTAACCATCATAGAGGCCTATCAAAAGGACACAAGACCCAACATGAAGGGAGTCCTCAATGGACAAACATGGTACAATTTGAGCCACATAAACTAAAAATCAAAGTTATGATTATTTAGAGTAAAATATCTATGATTTCATACTGATACAAATTAATAATTGAATAAATAATGGAGGAAAACTTCCTTAAAGAAGCAGACCAATTGATAAATGTAGAAGGAATGACGAATGTAGAAAATTGACACCTGACAAATGCCACGGTAGTAATTGTTGTGTGTGAGAATCATCAGATGCTAAAACTGGTGGGCAAAAGTATTATGAGAAACAGGATATTTGCATAGTCTCAAAGTGTGGCCTCACAAGATACTTAAAATTTTAGTGGAAATATTAGTAACTTTACAATGGAGTAATCTGGCAGACATTATTTTAACCAAGTGATCAAAAACACACCCCCACGAATAAGACTTACCAACATCACGCACCTCTTGACGTTATTCACCAGAAAGGTATTCACTTCTGTGGTATACTTGTCAAAAATGCATAACCTGGAAGGAGTGCTCCACGCCATGAAGTCCGGTGCCCATCTGCCACTGGAGGCACAAGCCGCCTCGGGAGCTGTTCCGCAGCTGGAGTTGGAAGCTCCACTTCCCCAAAATGGGGGAGGAAGAGACAGTTGGGCACCAACTTCAGCTACTGATGAGTAAGCTAACTGGGCTAGAGTATAATCCTGAGAGCAGCTAAAGTTTGGCCAGGAATGCCATCTGAACTCTGTGCCTGGCACGAGGGGAAGCGGGGTGGACTGAGAATCCCAGTGCTGATAAGGACTGGCTTCTTTCAATCCAGATCAGATTGCAGGTCTAACCTAAGCCCCTGCCCCGCTTCTGGGAGGGAGGAAGCTGGGGAACCTGTGCCAGCCTCTCTGGGAAATTACCGGTCAAGTAGAGGAGGCCGATGATTGTCCTACTTTGGCCGCACAAGCTGCCTCAGGAGCTATTCTGTGGCTGGAAGCTCCATTTCCCAAAAACGGGAGGAGACAGTTGGCCACTGATTTCGGCTACTGATTAGCAGACCCAGGTGACTGTGTTACAGTCCTGGGAAGAGCTAGGGTGTGAATCTGTCCAAGTCAGAAAGAGGCTGGTAACTGCTGTTTTGACTCCGCCCCCAGCATGAGGGAAAGCTGGGTTGACTGAAAATCACAATAACTGTCGGGACTGGTTTCTTTCACCCAGATCAGCCTGCAGCTGTAGCCTAGGCTTCAGCCCCACCTCTGGCAGGGAGGAGGCTGACAGGCCCTGTACCAGCCTATCCAGGTAACTGCAGGTACCTTGGCCTGGCATAGACTGAAAATCAGAAGTCTACCAGGGCAACTGTGGTCATCTTGGACCCAGACTGCATAGATTGCTGCCCACACCTGCAGCTCCATTCCTGCCCCACATAAGGGAGAAAGGTGCGTGAAGCTTCATCAGTCTTTCTGGGCTACTGTAGTACATTCTAGGGCTGCACGACTTGGATTATTTCACACAGCTGTGACTCTGTCCCTACCCCTGGCAAAGGAGAAAGCTGGGAGAAGCTTCATCAGTCGCTGTGGCAATGAGGGCAGCTTGAGCCTCCACAGCTTATAGCACCAACTACAACCTTGGCATCCTTGCACAACCAGCAAGGGAGAAAAGGCAGGAAGCCCTAAACTAAAGAGAAAAACTGCACTCAGAATAAATAGTAAGCCAGATGCCAAGACACCGCCATACATTACAGTCCACACCAAGAAGCAGGAAGATATGGCCCAGTTAAAGGAACAAGATAAATCTCCAGAGGACATACAGGAGTTGAGACAACTAATCATAGATGTCCAAACAAATCTCCCTAATAAATTCAATGAGATGGCTAAAGAGATTAAGGGTATTAAGAAGACCCAACGTCGTCTTGCACAAAGAAGAATTTGAAAGCATACATAGAAAAATAGCAAATCTTATGGGAATGAAAGGCACTCAATGAATGAAATGAAAAACATTAGAATCATAATAGCAGATTTGAGGAGGCAGAAGAAAGGATTGGTGAGCTTGAAGAAATGACCTCTGAAAGTGAACATACAAAAGAACAGATGAAGGAAGGAATGGAAAAAATTCAACGAGGTCTCGGGGAACTTAAAGACAGCAAAAAATGTGCAAACATATGTGTTATGGGTGTCCCAGAAGGAGAAGAGACGGGAAAAGAAGGAAAAGGAGACGGGAAGGAATATTTGAAGAAATAATGGTAGAAAATTTCCCAGCGCTATTGAGGGACATAGATATCCATGTCCAAGAAGCACAATGTACTCCCATCCAAAAAAATCCAAACAGACTAACTCCGAGACACATACTCATCAGAATGTCAAATGCCAAAGACAGGGAATTCCAAAAGCAGCAAGAGAAAAGCAATGCATAACATATAAGGGATACCCAATAAGATTAAGTGCTGATTTCTCACCAGAAATCATGGAGGCAAGAAGACAGTAGTATGATATATTTAAGATACTACAAGAGAAAAACTTCCAGCCAAGAATCTTATGTCTGGCAAGATTGTCTTTCAAAAATGAAGGGAAGATTAGAGTATTCACAGATAAACAGAAACCAAGAGAATTTCTAATCAAGAGACCAGATTTTCAGGAAATGCTAAAGGGTGTGCTAGAGCCTGAAAAGAAAAGACGGGAGAGAAAGTCCTGGAAGAGAGTCTGGAAATGAAGATTACATTAATATAAGTAGCCACAAGTATCAAAAGCATGGGGAAAATAAAATAAAACAGATAAAACTCAAATAAGAATAAACTTAACCAACAATGTAAAGCACTTGTATTTAGAAAACTGCGACTCAAAAGAGATTAAAAAAAAGTCCTAAATAACTAGAAGAGCATTCCATGCTCATGGATTAGAAGAGTAAATATCATAAAGCTGTCAGTGCTACTCAAATTGATATGCAGATTCAATGCAATCCTGATAAAAATTCCATCAACATTTTTAAAATATTCAAAACATGATTATCAAATTTATTTGATAGGATAAGGGGTCCTGAATAGCCAGAAACATCTTAAAAAGGAAAAGCAAACTCTAATCTCCAGATTTTAAATCATATTACCTAGCTATGGTGGTAGAATCAGCATGGTACTGGCATAAATCTAGACACACCAATGGAACCAAACTGATGGTTCAGAAACAGACCCTCACATGTATTGTCAAGTGACTTTTAACTAGCCTCTCAAACCCACAACTCAGCAGTCTGGTTCATTCAACAAATGGTACTGAAAGAACTGCCTTTCTTAGCCAAAAGAAGGAAAGAGGACCCCTATCTCATACCTTATCCAAAAATTAACTCAAAATGCATCAAAATCCTAAAGATAGAAGCAAGAACCATAAAGCTTCTGGAAGAAATTATAGGAAAATATCTTCAAACCCTGGTGATAGGTGGTGGATTTTTAAAGGACATAAGAGGAGGACTGAGATGGACTACTGATGTTTAATGTATGAAGATGTTTTAATTAGGCTTAATATAAAAATGTGGAAATGTATGAGTGGATGGTAAAATATAGTGAGTAACAGCTACTTTATAAATGGGGATGTGGCTGAAAATGGTCGTCTAGGGATATAAATGCCAACTGACAGAATGCTAGAGAATAATCGAGGAACTGAATAGTGTAAAGCAGGAGGTGGATGAGAATTGTGGTTGATAGTACAAATGCAAGAGTGTTCTTTCTGAGCTAGAGCAAGTGTACATCACTTGGTGGGAATGTGGAGAAGCATGGGAAAAATACAACTGGAGTGACCTGTGGACTGTGGTTAGCAGTAATAATGTAATATGCTTGCATCTGTGCCAAAGATGTACTGTGTTGATAATGGGGCAGTTTGGAGAATGTTTGCTAAATGTACACTATGGATGTGGTAACAATCAGATGATATTCTTTTGTGTGTAACAAATGTTCCACCAGAGTGTGGTGTGTTGATAGATGGATGTTGTTTGGGAATTCTGCACATGTGCATGATTGTTTTATAAGTTTACAACTTCTGTCATAAAAAAGATATTTAAAAATAATAGGGTGGGTTGAAGGAAATTACACCAAATGTAAGATAAGGACTATAGTAGTAAATTTTTGACTGTATTCTTTCATAAAATGTAACAAACATCTCACTAAAATGCAAGGTGTTGATGGAGGGTTGATGTATGTGACCCCTGTATGATGTTCTGTATGTTTCTTTGTAAGTCCACAACTTTTGCTATACATTTATTGTGTATATATGTTCATATATAAATGATATATAGATAATAATAGGGTAGGTTGGGGGAAATACTTTGGTTAGGAGTAATATTTTGAAAATGCTCTTTAATCATTAGTTTAAAACGTTTAACAACAATGCAAGGTATTGGCAGTAGGATGCGTTATGAGAGTCCTGTATGATGCTATGTATGTTTTGTAAGTTCACAACTATTACTATACACTTTTTGTTTATTTATGTTTATGTCAGTGATATACTTCAATATATTAAAAATAAAGAATAAAGAAAACAGAAAAAAAATGCATAACCTGAATTTAATCATGAGGCAACATCAGACAAACCCAAATTGAGAGACATTCTACATAATAACTAATTAGTTGTCTTCAGAAGTGTCAAGGTCATAAAAGAGAAAAATGACCTTGAAGCTCTTCCTGATTGGAGGAGACTTAAGGAGACATGTCAACTAAGTGCAGTATGGAATCCTGGATCAGAAAAAGGACTTTATTGAGAGAAGTAATGAAATCTGACTAAGATCTGTAGATTGATTAATAGCTTATCAGTTTAATTTGCTGGTTTTAACAGTTATACTGTGTTTCTGTAAGTTAACATTTGGGAATATTGATGAAGGATATATGGGAACCCTGTGCAATTTTTGCTGTTTTTCTGAAGATCTGAATCTATTTAAAAAAAAAAAAAATTGAAAGTTTCCTTAATGGTAGATACACTGGTTACAAACTCTTGTTTGTTCGAAAATGTCTTTATTTTATCTTCATTTTTGAAGAATACTTTCCCTAGGTACAGAACTCAATGTTTTTGCTACCTATTTATCTCCCTGCCTAGTTTTCCGCCTTCTTACTTTCCTATTCTCCTTCTGTCTTACCTACCTTTTCTCCTGTCTTTCTTGATTCTTTTCTTGACTCTCTGCCCTCCACCCCCTCCCCACCCCAGCACACGGAGGGAAGCCTAATGACCTTGGCTCTCATTGCTGCTGTTGGGAAGCTATTTGTCTTTCCTGCTGTTGCTCCTTTCAAGTTAATTTTTTTGTTTGGCTGTTTTTGATATTGTCTCTGTATTTAGTTTTCTGCAGTTTTATTTTCGCATATCTAAGGATGGCTTTTTAAAATTTTCTTTAAGCCTTCTTGAGATTTATTGGATTTTTAAAAAATCTATAAGTTGGTATCTTGTATCCATTCAAAAATATTCTTAGCTCTTATGTTTTCAAATATTCTTTCTGCTGGCTTTTCTTGCTCTCTAATTACATGTATATCAGACCCTCTTGAAGCCTCAGTGTCTTTTGACCTGCTTTTAGTATTTTTCGGTGGCGGACTTGGCCCAGTGGTTAGGCCGGCCGTCTACCACATGGGAGGTCCGCGGTTCAAATCCCGGGCCTCCTTGACCCGTGAGCAGCTGACCCATGCACAGTGCTGATGAGTGTAAGGAGTGCCGTGCCTTGTAGGGGTGTCCCCGCATAGGGAAGCGCACGCGAAAGGAGTGCGCCCCGTAAGGAGAGCTGCCCAGTGCGAAAGTGAGCCTGCCCAGGAATGGTGCCGCACACAGGGAGAGCTGACACAAGATGACGCAAGCAAAAGAAATACAGATTCCCGTGCCGCTGACGCCAAACAGAAGCGGACAAAGAAGACACAGTAAATAGGCACAGAGAACAGATAACTGGGGTGGGGGGGGAAGGGGAGAGAAATAAATAAATAAATCTTTTTAAAAAAACATTTTTCATCATTTTGCACCTCCTTCTTGCATTCCATAGAGTTAAAATTTTTTTTTCCATTTTAAGTCGAGTTTTATAGTTTCTATTTCTGCTGACATTTTTCTATTTGTCTCTTCTAATCGTTTATAAATAGTTACAACTTCTGAAATTTTGTGGTTCTGTTTCTATTTCATCTTGGCTAGGTCTCCCATACGTGGTGTCTTATTTTCTTTTTTTTTTTTTAAAGATTTATTTATTTATTTAATTCCCCCCCCCCCCTCCCTGGTTGTCTGTTCTTGGTGTCTATTTGCTGCGTCTTGTTTCTTTGTCCGCTTCTGTTGTCGTCAGCGGCACGGGAAGTGTGGGCGGCGCCATTCCTGGGCAGGCTGCTCTTTCTTTTCACGCTGGGTGGCTTTCCTCACGGGCGCACTCCTTGCGCGTGGGGCTCCCACACGCGGGGGACACCCTTGCGTGGCACAGCACTCCTTTGCGAGCATCAGCACTGCGCATGGCCAGCTCCACACGGGTCAAGGAGGCCCGGGGTTTGAACCGCGGACCTCCCATATGGTAGACGGACGCCCTAACCACTGGGCCAAAGTCCGTTTCCCTATTTTCTTATAAACATATTCTGTATGTGTAGTAATCATATATCTTAAGAATTATTTGTAAAAATAATTGGAGGCCTAGAAAGACAGTATCTTTCTCAGGAGAGGATTTGCGTTTGCTTACCCCCAGCACTGGGGGTGCTACTAGTCTAGGACCACAGTAATTCTCTTTTGACACTCAAGGTTCTCTGGATCACTCAGATGCTATGAGTTCTTAGGATTTACCTTTCTGGGTGCCTGTTTTTTCCTAGGTTTTGGCCTAGTGAATTTTCATTATTTTCTTAGCTCTTTGATGCTTTAAGATTTTTTGGCACTATTTTCCTGAATGGGGGTTTGGTTCAAATTTCTCTCTTTTTTTTTTTTAATTGATTTTGTAAAAATATTACATTAAAAAAATATATATGAGGTCCCATTCAACCCCACCACCCCCACCCCACCACTCCCCCCCCCCCCGCCACATTAACTCCCATCATCATGACACATCCATTGCATTTGGTAAGTACATCTCTGGGCATCTCTGCACCTCATGGTCAATGGTCCATATCATGGCCCATACTCACCCCCATTCTATCCAGTGGGCCCTGGGTGGATTTACATGGTTCAAATTTCTTAGACTGCTGTTATCTGAAGCAGAAGTCCTCAAGATTGAATGAGTTCTAAAAATCTTTTGTCTTTGGGCAGATGTGGATGATTATGCTTATAGCACAGCCACCAAGAATATGCTCGAGCACAGTTGGAAGACATCTATACATTTTAATTCATTGATTCAAATTCCTGGTGTTTGGGACCCCTTTGTGAAGAGTTCTGTAGAGGTGAGTAGATGTTTCCTAAATTTTACTGGTTTCATTTTGTCTTACTCTGATTGCTAATCTTTTTGGGATAGAAGGAAGCAAATGGAGAAAGTATAATAAAAAAGAATTTGGCACCTCTTTTTCGGCTTGCATAATTTCTGTTTAAAATTCCCAGGATACTGCATTTATTTTCACCACTGGATAACCTGCTGTAGCCAAATTTTATAAAATAATTTCAAATATATGGAGAGCAGGTGTAGCTCAATAGTTTGAGTGCCTGCTTCCCACGCACAAGGTCCCAGATTTGATCCCCAGTACCTCCTAAAAACAGAAATGAAAAAACCAACTCTCATTGGGGATCAGGTGTAGTTCAGTGGCTGAGCACCTGCTTCCCATATATGAGGTTCTGGGTTCATTCCCTGATACTGCCTAAAAGATAAATTTCCAAATAGTTGTGACTATTAATTCCTTACTACTCTTGTAGGCTTGAAAGAATAGCAGAAAGATTTTTAATCATTTAGTGGGTTTATAGGAGGAAGAGGATAGAAGTTGGAAATTAGTATACACAATGATGGAATGAAGAGTAGTGGCTTTTAGAAAGTTCTTAAGAATGTCTTTTCATCCCAAAGTCCTTGTAAGGAGAGAGGACCTTAGCACTGGGTACTAGAAATAAAAATGGAAAACAATTTGCTGGGTGAATATTTTCTGAGTGCTGAAGTGGTAAGTGAGCTGTGAGAAGATAGTTTCTGAAATCAAATGCCGGTGAATCTGGGAGTTCCTTTACAAGAATGGGAGTGAAATGACAGGAAATATAATTCCCAAGTACCCCTTCTGTGGCTGAAGTGAGGCTGGGCACTGACGGTAGTTGCACTGTGTGGCCTGTCTCCGTCATTAGCACACCCTGCCTTGAGGACTTTATTTCTTATAGGAACAGTTTTTAATGTTGAAGTTGCTGCATTTTTCAGTAATAAAATATCATAAAAAAAGGAACCATGGAGGCCTTTGTTGTAAAGATTTTCTGTTTTCTGTAGAGGTTTTAGCACATATGCTGGTGAAAGCAAAAGCTTGTATCACTGTTGTTCCCTATACAGGACTGTTTGTCAATTTGGTCAAGTTTCAAACCCATCAGTAAAGTTAAGGTTTATATTAATATTACCTTTTGAATTACCTACCATCTTACTGAATTTAGCTAAGTTGTTATGACTTATTTTATATAGATGCTGGAATTTTATGGGGATCATGATGGAGCCAGAGAGATACTCACCAATTATGCATATGATGAAAAATTCCCATCAAATCCGAATGCCCATATCTACTTATACAACTTTCTAAAGAGAGAGAAGGCGCCAGAAGAGGAACTGATCAGTGTGCTTAAGGTATAGAAGTGATGATTTGAATAGGGTTGAGGGTCTGCTTGAATACATTCTTAGGTCAGTGCTTTCCAACTTTTATGTGATAGCAGCCGCAGATTTATACAATATGTGTATGGCACACTGGAATAAATGGTGGAAACTGCTCCTAGCTGATGGCTCCTGGCAGACTCCCAACCCCATCCTCACAAGTACGCCTGAGGGGAGTTGATGAGTATTCCAGCATCCCTTTGTTCCTGGTTGGAAAGTTCTGTTGATTTTTTAAGAAAAATCAATTTTATTGAAGTATGATTTAGATACAATCAACTGACTTTGAGGCTGACGACACTTGCCTGCCCCACTGCTGGGTGGTAGTGCGGCTGGATGGGAGGAATTTCCATCGGTTTGCTGAGAAGCACAATGTTACAAAACCTAATGACAGTCGTGCCCTCCACCTGATGAACAAATGTGCCCAGACTGTAATGGAAGAACTGGAGGATATTGTGATTGCATATGGACAGAGTGATGAGTACAGCTTTGTGTTCAGGCGAAAAAGCAACTGGTTTAAAAGAAGAGCTAGTAAATTCATGACTCACGTGACCTCCCAGTTCGCCTCCAGCTATGTGTTTTACTGGCGGGAATTCTTTAAGGACCAGCCCCTTCTGTATCCACCTGGCTTTGATGGAAGAGTAGTGGTGTATCCTAGCAACCAGACCTTAAAGGACTACCTCAGCTGGCAGCAAGCAGATTGTCATATTAATAATCTTTATAATACAGTTTTCTGGGCACTTGTACAGCAGTCTGGACTAACACCAGTACAAGCCCAAGAGAGATTACAGGGAACTCTTGCAGCAGACAAGAATGAGATTTTGTTTTCTGAATTCAACATCAACTACAATAATGAGCCCCCTGTGTATAGGAAAGGGACTGTGCTGATATGGCAGAAGGTGGATGAAGTCACAGCCAAAGCGGTTAAACTGCCAGCAGAAATGGAAGGAAAAAAGATGACAGTGGCCCAGACCAGGACCAAGCCATGCCCTCATACTGTGATATCATCGGGGATGCTTTCTGGAAGGACCATCTAGAGATCCTTGGTGAAGACAGCTGACCCTTTGCTTTTCTTTCCTGGTGTGTTTAACTTGTAGGCAACCTCCTTGCCTTTGGTGGACCTAGCATCTCCTCCACCTAGGACAGTGTGCTGGGAGTGCTGTGACTCACTTTGGGAGGGGAACAAGGAAAGAAGTGAGGGATGAGAGGAGTGTTTTTTTTTGTAGTGTTGGAACATGGTTTCTTCAGTGGAGGTGCATTTTAAAAAAATCATGGGACTATTTTTATAAAGCAAGAACTATTCCTTGTAGAAATGAATCATTTTTAGATTGTGGCATAAATAATTTAAAGCCTGTCAGCTCTTTTCTCCAGTGATAAAAGATGAGCCCAAATTTACTCTGGCCTACCTTTCCTTAACTATGGAATTTGGTCCTTGAATATCTCACCTTTCCCACCTATCCACTTTGCATTCATCTTTGGAAGACCTGAAAGTCAGTATGTGCTAATGCCTGCATGATGCCACTGAGTTCAGGAATTCCAGGGAAAACTCGGGGCTTTGTACCAATTTCAAGTTGGCAAATCTGGCTGAAAAAATGAGTAGTGTTTGGATGTCCTTGTGTACACGTTCCACTGAATTGATTTTGTGGAATTGTATTATTAGCATGATCGATCATCTTGCCATGGGCACCATTCCTGTATTAGTCAGCCAAAGGGGTGCTGGTGGAAAGTACCAGAAATCTGTTGGCTTTTATAAAGGGTATTTATTTGGGGTAGAAGCTTACAGTGACAAGGCCCTGAAGAGTCCAACTCAAGGTTACTTCCTCACCAAAGTCTGTCACCATGTATTGAAGCAAGATGGTGGGCAACCTCTGCCTGGTCTCTCCTTCCTTCTTCCTCCTAAGGCTTCATGGGCCCAGCTTCTTCTGGTCTCAGCTATAGGCTGGCATGGAGCTTGTCTCTCTTCACAGGGCTTTAGGGTTTGAACTTTCTTTCTGTCACATGGTAGGACCGAAATGACCAAGTTCTCTCTTCTTCTGTATCTTCTTCCGTGTGTCTTCTTGAGCAAGTGTCTGTTTATATAGCCCACCAAGGGTGCAGGGACTTAACCTGAGTTACACCCTACTGGTGTAGAATCAAAGCCCTAATCTTAATTTAATAAAGACATCTTTGCAAACAAACTTAGTTTGCAAACATAATCTCTCTTTTTGGAATTCATGAATAATTTCAATTCCCAAAGCCACTTATCTCATTCTGAGAAGAGAGTGAATTATGTTTGTATATGTGAGAAGGAAACAATGTGTGAAAATAAATGTACAAGGAGGGAGAAACATTCAGTCTGTGAATTTTAAGAGAATTGGTGGTATCTCTATACTCTATATATTTTTTTCAGTTTTAAGTCACCTCAGTGGATACTTCCTGTTGAACTGAAAAAGATTCTTAAGTAGCCTCTGAAGAAACAGAACAATAACTTCAGAATCTAAGAGCAAAGGAGTTGGCATGCCATACGTAACAAGTGCCCTTCCTAGGAGTCCTATAGCTCTGCTGGGCCAGAGGAGAAGGGTGAGGGGCAGCAGCAGTGGTATTTGCATGTTGCCAAGGTGTTGGCCTCACAAGAGAGAAGGTGGTAGGCATAGGTGGTGAGAGAACTCACATTGCCTTTTGTCCTTGTCTCATATATTAGAGGAAAAAGCTCATTTGGTTCTATTAAGAACTAATTAATAGCCCACATCCCAGTGCCTGGTTTTGCATTGCAGAATTTACAGTCAAGAAGAAAATGTATTTTTGAAAGGGCATTGGCTGGCCTCATCCCTCACTAAATGACACCCCATCTCTCAGTTACATTTTTTTCCTTCCTTTACTCCCGACTCCACAGGAATAGGAGATACAGCTCATGTTTGGTAATTGCTTGAATCTCTGAGGAAAAAATAAAGATATCCATTCCCTTGGGGAAAAAAAAATTAGATACAATAAACTACACTTATTTTCCGTGTTCAGGTTGATGCATTGTGCCAAATATGCCAAATATATACAGCCATGTAATCACTGCCATGATATGCAAGATATCCTTCACCCCCCAGATTTCCCTCATTGCCCTTTACAGCCACCTACACAGCTACACCTGGCCCAGACGGTCACTGATCTGCTTTCTGACCCTTCAATTTTGCCTCTTCTTCAATTTCATATAAAAGAGAACAGTATGTACTTTTTTGTGTCTCTGCTTCTTTTGATCAGCGTAATGTTTTTTTAGATTTGTCTGTGTTATTCCCTATATGAGTACATTGTTCCTTATTGTTGAGTGGCATTCCATTGTATACATTCACTTGTTGATGGACATTTGGCTATTAGGAATAGTGCTGCTATGAACAGTGTTTGTGTACACGTATGTTTTCATTTCTCTTGGTTAGTTGCCTAGGAGTGGAATGGTTAGGTAAGGTAAGTATATATGTTTAACTTTTTAAGAAACTGCTCAGTTTTTCTAAGTGACTACCATTCCTACCAGCAAAGTACGAAGGGTCACTTTCTCCACATCTTCCACAACACTTGCTTTTGTCAGCCTTAGCCTCCTTAGCTGCCTTCTGTTGCAGGTGTAGTGGTAAGTCATTGTGGTTTTAATTTACATTTCTCTGATGAGTAATGATGCTGAGGAACCTGCCTGTTGGACCTTCCTGTATTTTCTTACATGGCGTGTTTGTTACTCAAATATTTTGTCTGTTTTTTGGGGGGAGGCTATTTGTCTTATTGATTTGAAAGCTTTTTATATATATATGTATATAAAACTTCTTATATATATATGTATATAAAACTTCTTATATATATGTATATAAAAGCTTCTTATATATATATATAAAACTCAGATACAAGGCCTTTGTCAAGTATATAAAGTGTGACTATTTTATCCCTGTCTGCGACTTGCCTTTTTGTTAACAGTGGCCTTTCAAGGGGTAGAAATTTCTAGTTTTGATGAAATCCAGTTTGTCTGTTTTTTCCTTTTGTGGTTACTGCTTTTTTTCCCTAAGAAATCTTTGCCTATTTCAAGATAATGAAGATTCTCTCCCATATTTTTTCTTAGAAGTATCATAATTTTTATGATAGGTTTTTAATAGATTTCTAATTAATTTTTTTGTGTGGTGTGAGGTAAGAGTCAAAGCTCATTGATTTCCATATGGTTGTTCTAGCATCATTTATTGAAAAGACTTTCCTTTCCTCATTCAATTACATTGGTAACTCTGTTGAAAGTCAGTTGACGATATATATGGACTCTCTTGTGGTTAGTGACCAGTACTGCATGTCTTGATTGCTATAGCTTGATTACTGTAGTAAGCCTTGGAATAATCATACCATGGAAGCCATGGACATTTATCCTTTTTCAAAATTGTTTTTGAACTTTCTAGTCCTTTGAAATTCCTAGGCCCTTTGAATTTCTCTCTCTCTATATATTTTCTACCTGGTTGCATCATTGTCTTCTTGGTGTGTTGCACCGTGTGGGTCTGGGACGCCTTTTTTCCTGTTTTTACCAGGAGGTCCTGGGGATCGAACCTGGGTCCTCCATATGGTAAATGGGAGCACAATTGTTTGAGCCACAGCAGCTTCCCTCCATATATATTTTAAAATCAGCATGTTTATTGCAACAAAAAGAAGACTGCTGGGATTTTTAAAATATATGGTTTAATCTTAAGAGACTTGACTTCTTAATAATGAGATTTCAAAACGGAATATGGTTTATCTCCATTTATTTAGTTCTATTTTTTAAAAAATATTTTGTAGTTTTTAGTGTATTTTGTTAAATTTATCCCCCAGTGTTTCATGTCATTGGTTGTTATTGTATATATTTTTCTAAAATTCATTTTTCAATTGTACAATTAATTTTTCTTATGTTATGAGAAAAATCGACCTTGCATTCTGTGAATTTACTATTACTTATAATGACTTTTTTGTTGATTCCTATGGATTTTTACAGTTGTGTAATAGGTGAACAGACAGTTTTGCTTCTTTTCCAGTCAGTCTGCCTTTTATTTTTCTTGACCTACTACATTGATTAGGACCTGCAAGACAATGTTGAACAAAAACGGTAAGAGTGGGCGTCCTTGCCTTTGTTCCTAGTCTTAGGTAGAAGCCTTCATTCTTTCATTATTAAGAAAGATGTGAGCTGTAGGGTCTTCAGAAATGCCTTTTCTTTGATTAAAGAAATTCTATTTTATTCCTTGTTTACTGAGATACTTTTATCATCCATAAAATGATCCATGAATTTTGTCAGATGCTTTTTCTGATTATATTGATGGATTTTCAGTTGTTCAATGTTATGATGTAGATTTTCTATATCAATTATTGAGGAAGGGATATTAAAATCTTAAAGGATAATTGTGGGTTTTTCCTTTCAGTTTAGTCAGTTTTTAAATCATGTGTTTCGAAGTTCTGTTATTAAGTATATATATATTTATACTTATTTTATCTTTGTGATGACAGACTTTTTTTTGGTCATTGTGAAATATTTCCCTTTATCTCTGGTAATACACCTTTTCTTGAAAATCTCTTTTTTTCTGATATTAGTATGGCCATTCCAGCATTTTATGCTTACTTTTTGCCTAGTATGTATTTTTGCATTTTTTTACATTCAGCCTGTTTGAATATTATATTTAAAGGGGGTTCTTATACAAAGCATATTGTTGGGTCTAGCTTTTTAATCTAGTCTGACAATCTCTGCCTTTTAATTGGGTGTTTTTAGTCCATTTTCATTAAATACAGTCTGCTAAATACGGTTGGTTTAGGCCTGCCCTCTTGCTACTTGTTTGCTATTTATCCCTTCTATTTTTTGTTCTTCTTGTCCTCATTTTCTACACTTTTGAGTTAATTGAATGTATTTTGGGATTACATTTTAATCTCTCTTGACTTTTTAGCTATACCTCTTTGCATTATTTTCTCTTTTTTTTTTAAAGATTTATTTTGTATTTATTTCTCTCCCCTTCCCCACCCCCCCCACCCCAGTCGTCTTCTCTCTGTGTCCACTCGCTGTGTGTTCTTCTGTGACCACTTCTGTCCTTATCAGCGGCACCAGGAATCTGTGTTTCCTCTCTGCAGAAAAACGGAAATGATCACAATAAGCAAAGAGAAATTAAAAAACTAAAACGAAAAGTGAACGGCTAGGTATAACAACAGATTGGAAAGAGCAGAAGTAAATTTGAAGATAAATCAACAAAAATTATCCAATCTGAGAAAAAGGAATAAAATTGAGGGTGAGTGACTTGAGACATCTATTGGGCCAAGTCCGTTTCCCACTATAAAGTTCTAATTTGCTAATTTCAACATCTGGGTCATCTCAGGTTTGGAATCTATTGGTACTGCTTTTTATAAACTCACATTTTATCATTTCTTAATATGTCTACTAATTTTTTATTCCATTCTGGACATTGTCACTATTTTGTTGCAGGGACTCTGGGTCCAGTTGTGCTTCTCTAGATTATTGCTTTTAATTCTGATTGGCAGTTAATTTGACTCTAGTGAAACTAAACTCTGACTCCCATGGATGTGTGCAGATGCTGAAATACCCACTTGTTTCTTTCAACTGAGTTTTCACTGGGTTGCCTAGAATGGGTAGTGTTTTAGATACAGATTTTTAGAGTTCACGTACCCTCAGTTACTCTTTCTTTCAGGTATGTATGCCCTTACTTTACTGCTGCTCTGCCAGTTCCAAACTCTGTCCTCTACTATTTTAGGCAAAGAGCCAAAAGAAGCAAACCTAATCAGATATCATTTCTTCTTTTCATGGTCAACTTTTCTCCAGCTTCTCTTTTACTCTTTTGGGCCTTCAAAAAGTTTTTATTGTTTTTTGCTTGTTACATTTTTATACTTTTATCTGTGGAAGGTTTAGTGCAGCCGACCTACTCAGGAATTACCAGATACTGGAATCCCTGTTTATATTTAATGTAGTTACACTGGGGCTGTTAGTTTTCTACTTGTCCTATTTATTGTTTTTTCTTTCCTACTTTCTTTTGGGGTTAATTGAATGTTTTCAGTATTTCCTTTTTAATACTAAATGTTGACTTTATTAGAGAAGTTGTAGGTTTACAGAAAAATCATGCAGAACCTACAGAGTTCCCATACACCATCCTAGTATTGACACCTTGTGTTAGTGTGGTGCCTTTTTTGCAGTAGGTGGAAGAACATTTTTATAATTGTGTTGTTAACTGTACTACATGATTATTGTTCATTGTGTTATATAGTCCTATGGATTTTTTATTTTTCATTTTTATTTTAGTAACATACAACCTAAAATCTCCCCTTTTAAACACTTTAAAGTCTGTTTTTTCAGTGCTGTTAATTCTGTTCATAATGTTGTGCTGTCGTCACCACCATCCATTACCAAAACTTTTTTATCATCCTAAGTAGAAACTCTGTACAATTTAAGCACCAACTTCCCTTTCCATACCCCATACCCCCTGGTAACCTAATTCTAGTTTCTGACTCTGTGAATTTGCTTATTCTAATCATTTCATATCAGTGACATCACACAATTGTTGTCCGTTTGTGTCTGACTTATTTCAATATGTTGTCTTCAAGGTTCATGTTGTAATGTCTATCAGAACTACATTTGTTTTTATAGCTGTATAATATTACATTGTATGTATCTACCACATTTTGTTTATCTATTCCTTGATGATGGACACAAGGGTTGCATCCATCTTTTGGCAGTTGTGAATAATGCTGCTATGAAGAATGGTGTGCAAATAAGTTGAGTCCTACTTTAAATCCTTTTGGGTTTATACCTAGAAGTGAAATTGCTGGGCCCTGTGGTAATTCTATTTTTAATTTCATGAGGAATGGCCAAACTGTCCTCTGCAGTGACTGCACGATACTGTATTCTCAACAGCAGTGAGTTATTATCCCTGTTTCTCTACATCCTCTCCAACACTTGTAAATTTTCATTTTTTATTAATAGCCATTTGTGATGGTTAGGCTATTGTATCAACTCGGCCAGGTAATTGTGCCCAGTTGTTTGATCAAGCAAGTATTGGGCTAACTGTAATACAAGGGCATTTATAAACTTTAGTCACCATTGACTTTACCACAGTGGGAAATCATAGTGGTTATAATTACATCAATCAGGGGGATTGCCATCAGCAACGAGTGGCCCTTAACCCAATCAGTTAAAAGGGGAAGTGATTCCAGGGAGATTGCCATCACCAATGAGTGCCCCTAACCCAATCAATTCAAAGGGGAAGTGATTCCATTATTGAGAGAATTTCCTAGCTTGTCTTTGGACAGCCAGCATCTCCCAGAACTTGCCAAGAATCTTCTTTGGACTTTCACCAGGGCTCCTGGTTGCAGCCTGCCTGTGGAACCTGGACTTGTGCATCCCCATGACTGTGTGAGACTCTTACTATTGACAGATATCCTCTGTAGATTCTGTTTCCCTAGAGAACCCTGACTAATACACCATTGGTGGGTATGAAATGGTAATTACTTGTGGTTTTGAGTTGCATTTCCCTAATGGCTGCTCTGTTGATCATCTTCAATGGACTGCCATGCTGCTGCCTCCCTCCAGCTGCCATCATGATCATCTCCTGGGACCTCATCAGCAAAGGACATGTTCTCCAACATTTACAGTATCTGGGAGGCCACAGAGGGCTGTGCCTGCAGGTGGAGGGGAAGATGGTCAGTGGGACAGAGGATCTCATTGATGCTGTGCTCATTGGTCGAAATGCCTCTGCTAAAGACCCAGAGGATGAAAGTCCCAAAAGCACAGTCGTCCCTGGTGTTGAAAGTCTTTTTTTGAGTTTAAATGCTTTTTTATTTTTAGACAACCTACACGAAATGTTTTTTCTTAAAAAATAATGCCTTCACTCCAGATACAACAAGATAAAAATAAATGATGAGTTCAAGATGGCATCAGTTCATCTGTCTAAATTACTTGGTGTGGTGTGGGTGAAAAGCAGTGGCCAGTTATGATGACAGGTAATAGATCCAAAGCAATTTCCAAATTTGTTAACATTTCTCTATTTTTAAACCATCCTCGAAATCATATATGGGATCACAACATCCTCATGGTAGTCTAGGAGAGCAACCATATCATCTGGATTCATGTTTTAACCAATAAAGAGCTAGTAGTTGTTAAAATTAGCAAGGATGTGCTTGATTTGTTCTACAGTCCCTGTCAAAAACTACTCTTTTTGGTCTCTGTTCTTCAAGTTTGCCTTTAATGGATGTCATTAATCTTTGATGTACTTCTTATAGGCTTCTTTTGTGAAGCTGGTTTTCTGCAAGTGATAGTTCATAACAATTTGTGTATCTTCTTTGGAGAAATTTCTATTCAAGCCTTTTGCCCATTTTTTATAAAAGATTTATTTTATTTATTTCTCCCCTCCCCTCATTGTTTGTGCTAGCTGTCTACTACTGTCTGTGTCTGTTTGTTGTGTGCTCGGCTTCTATTTTTTTAGGAGGCACCAGGAACCAAACCTGGGACCTCCCACGTGGGAGGGAGGCATCCAGTTACTTGAGCCACCTCTGTTCCTTGCTTGTTCTGTCTCTCATTGTGTTTCCTTGTTGAATCATCTTGTTGCTCCAGCTTGCTGTGCCAGCTCGTGCCAGCTTGTTGTCTTCCCCGTCTTCTTTAGGAGGCACTGGGATCAGAACCCAGGACCTCCCATGTGGTAGGTGGATGCCCAACTGCTTGAGCCACATCTGCTTCCCTTGCCCATTTGGTAATTGGGCTGTTTGTCTTTTTGTTGTTGAGTTGCAGGATTTCTTTATATATCTGGATATTCAATCCTTATCAGAAAAGTGGTTTTCAAATATTTTCTCCCATTTAGTAAGTTGTTTTACTTTCATGATAAAGTTTTTAATTTTGATGAGATCCCATTTATCTATTTTATTTTTTGTTGCTTGTGGTTTGGGTGTAAAATCTAAGAAACCATTGCCTAATGCAAGGTCCTGAAGATGCTTCCCTATGTGTTCTTCTAGAAGTTTTATAATTCTGATTCTTGTGTTTAGATCGTTGATCCATTTTGAATTAATTTTGCTTATGGTATGAGGAAGGGTTCATCTTCACTCTTTTACATATGGATATCCTGTTTCTCCAGCACCATTTGATGAAGAGACTATTTTTCCCAGCTGAGTGACTTTGCCCTCTTGTCAAAAATCAATTGGCCCTAAATATGAGAGTTACTTTCTGAATTCTCAGTTTGATTTCATTCATCTGTATGTCTATCCTTGTGCCAGTACCATGCTGTTTTGATTACTGTGGCTTTGTAATACGTTTCAAGATTAGGATGTGAGAGTCCTCCAACTTTGTTCTTCTTTTTCAGGATGGATTTGACTATTTAGAGTCTCTTTCACTTCCACATAAATTTGATGATTGACTTTTCCATTTAGGAAAGAAGGGTGTTAGAATTTTGATTGGGAGTGTGTTAAATCTGTAAATCGCTTTGGGTAGAGTTGTTATCTTAACAATATTTAGTTTTTGAATCCTTGAATGCAGCATATCTTTCCATTTATTTAGGTCTTTGATTTCTTTCAGCATGCTTTGTAGTTTTTTATGTACAAATCCTTTAAATCATTGTACCATAGATTTATTCCTAGGTACTTGAGTCTTTTAATTGCTATTGTAAATGCAGTTTTTTTCCATTTCTTTTTCAGATTGTTCATTACTAGTGTATAGAAATACTACTGAATTTTGGGTGTTGATCTTGTACTTTGCTACTTTGCTAAATTCATTTATTAGGTCTGGTAGCTTGGTTGTGAAATTTTCAAGACTTTATGCATGTAGGATCATGTATTCTGCATACAGAAATATGTTCTATTTCTTCCATTCCAGTTTGATTACATTTTATTTCTTTCTCTTGCCTAGTTGTTCTGACTAGAACTTCCAGGACAATGTTGAATAACAGTGGTGACTGTGGCATTCTTACCTTCTTTTGATGTTAGAGGGGAAGCTTTCATTCTTACCATTGAGTATGATGTTAGCTGTGGTTTTTCATATATGCTCTTTATCTTTTTTTTTTTTTTAAAGATTTATTTATTTAATTTCCCCCCCTCCCCTGGTTGTCTGTTCTTGGTGTCTATTTGTTGCGTCTTGTTTCTTTGTCTGCTTTTGTTTCTTTGTCCGCTTCTGTTGTCGTCAGCGGCACAGGAAGTGTGGGCGGCGCCATTCCTGGGCAGGCTGCACTTTCTTTTCACGCTGGGCGGCTTTCCTCACGGGCACACTCCTTGCGCGTGGGGCTCCCCCACGCGGGGGACACCCTTGCGTGACACGGCACTCCTTGCGCGCATTAGCACTGCGCATGGCCAGCTCCACACGGGTCAAGGAGGCCCGGGGTTTGAACTGCGGACCTCCCATATGGTAGACGGACGCCCTAACCACTGGTCCAAAGTCCGTTTCCCATATGCTCTTTATCTTAATGAGGAAGTTTCCTTCTCTTTCTAGTGTTCCAAGTGTTTTATCAAGAAAGAGTGCTGGATTTTGTCAAATGCCTATTCTGCATCAATAGAAATGATCATGTTTTTTTCCCCCTTTATTCTGTTAATGTGATATATTAATTGATTTTCTTCCATTGACCCACCCTTGCATACGTGTGATAAATTCAACTTGATTATGGTGTTCTTTCAATGTGCTGTTGAATTTAGTTTGCTAGTATATTTGTATCTATATTTATATATAGATAAAATTGTATCTGTATATCTGTAGTCTACTGTTTACAATAGGGTTACAATTGGGTTTACCGTGAACAGTAATGTATTTGAAAAAACTTTTAAAACAGGTTGTATTAGTGAGCCAAGGGGTGCTGATGCAAAGTACCAGAATTCTGTTGGCTTTTGTAAAGGGTATTTATTTGGGGTAAAAGCTTACAGTTACCAGGCCATAAAGAGTCCAATTCATGGTACCATAAGAGGTCCTTTCTCATCCAAAGTCTGCTGCCATGTGTTGAAGCAAGGTGGCAGGTGACGTCTGCGAGGGTTGAGCCTTCCTCTTCCTCGTAAAGCCCCATGGGTCCAGCTTCTTCGGATCTTAGCTGTAGGCTGGAGGGCTCATTCCTTTCCGGGCTCAGGGGCTCTGTTCTCTTCACAGGGTCAGTTGTAAGCTGTCCGGGGAATGGTTCCATCTGACTTCCCTCGTGTCCTCTGCTGTGTCTGTGGAGCTGTCTCTCTTCCTCTCTGTTCTGTGTATCTCCTGTGTTCTTGATTAAGCGTCTGTTTATATTAGCCCCCCAAGGGGGCGGGGACCCCACCCTCCACCCCTCCATACTCTAATAACATGGTGCAATCAAAGCCCTAATCTTGATTGAATCAAGTAAACATAAGGCCTTTGAATTTAGCACAGTCACTAGGTATCACGCCCAGAGAAAGACCAGTTTACAAACCTAATATCTCTTCTTGGAATTCATAAATACTATCAAACTGCCACAAAGGTTATAGAAGATAACTATATGGATATACTTATGTTTCAGAGAACATGGATTTAGAGAATTTTGTTTTTCCTTTTGAAAACTGTACTTTTGAAATTTAGAACTCAGTAGATGGGATAAATAGCAGACTAGATATAGCAGAAGAGAGGACTAATGAATTGTAATAAAGTCTGACATATTTGTAATTGTAGTGCCAAAGGGAGAGGACAGAGAGAGGATGTTTTATTTCAGTAAAAAGTTTTTAAAAATTGAAGTGAATTGAGCCTTATACAGAATTCCATAAACCATGGGACAAAGGTGACTTTCATAGGAAATGAGTGTTAATACTACTGTTTTCTATTGGCGTATTGATATTGATTGAGCTTTTAGAAACATTAAGTGGAGAAATTAACAAAGTTTACATTTTAGTTTGTGGGAAATTATGTTCTAGTAAGATCAAAGTACTCCAGCAAGCAGACGATTCATTTCTAATAGTAAATGTGTTGAAATGAGAAATATAAATTTACTTTAAATCCTGTATTTGCATTTCCTTAAAAATTTCCTTAAATTTGCATTTCCTTAAAAAATAGTTCTTATTTTTCAAAAAAAGAACTTTTGCCTTTCTTCTTTCTATTGTGTAAAAATATTTACTCGCATAGCCATAATGTCCTGTGTTCCTGAACAGTCTTCCAAAATAGTTATCCTTGTCTTCTCTTGGTTTTCTTGTTTTCCATAAATATTTCTAGCCTCTTCTGATCTGTAAATATTAAATATTTTCTGTGATGTTTTTTCTTTATTTTTCTCCTTGATCCTGAATTCTGAAAACAAATTATTTGAGGTTTTAAGTGTGGTACTCAGTAGATAAACACCTGGAGATGAAAATAAAAGTCATCATTGGAGTGGATGTGGCTCAAGCAGTTGAGCACCTGCCTTCCACATGGGAGGTCCCAGGTTCGGTTTCTGGTGTCTTCTAAAAAAACAAGAAGAAGCAACTTGCAAAACAAAAAAACCAACTCAGAGGAGCCAATGTGGCTCAGTGGTTGAGCGCTGCTTCCCACATATGAGGTCCCAGGTTCAATCCCTGGTCCCCAGTACCTCAAAAAAAAAAAAAAGGTCATCATATACTTCTAATTCTCTTGATTATCTTGTTATTAGCAGAGGTTATAATTCCTTTCACTATATCCAAATTGATATTGTATGAAAGCAAAATATCTTTTAAAATCTTGGTTTATTCATTGAGGCACATTAGGCAATAAGAGCTTTCTTTGAAAGTAAGCTGAAATTTGAGAAATGCCTTTATTAGAGTGTGTAAAAATGACATTTTTTCTTCTAGATTTTGTATCACATCGTACCATCTCATAAACTGATGTTGGAATTTCATAATTACTTAGAAAATCAGTAAATAAGTTTGTTTTCTATCTCTTTGTGCTGACAAGCTAAAGAGCTGGGCGTATAAATTATGACCCTTGGGCCAAATCTGCTGTCTCCTACTTTTATAAATAAAGTTGTTTTCATTTCATCTAAGGCTGTTCTTGCACTCTGATGTGAGCACTGAGTAGTGTGGCACACTGTGTGGCACACAAAGCCTGAAATATTTACTAGCTGGCCCTTTGCAGGGAAGGTTTGCCAGGCCGTGTTGTAAAATGTTAGACAGCAAAGGAGACGTGGCGTCACCTGGTAGAATTCACCTCATGTTCCTTCCCACTGGGCTTTAGCTCAGTACAGAGAAGGACGTAATTCTTCATAGAAGAAAATCAGCTTAATAAGCCTGATTGGTACTGGGCTGCCTCGGTCCCTCTCCTGATAGAAGAGAGTCTTATAGACAGAGCACAAATGGGCAGATATTTTAAATAATGTTCTCAGTCGTATGTAAGTAGAGCAGCATAACCCATGCTGGGCCTAACCTCCCCATCCTGGCCTCTTTGCGTGGCCTAAATTATTGAATTCCTCATAGGGGAGAGTGTGAGCAAATGCATTGCTTTACACTGTTCACTAGACCAGAAGGCTTAGGAATCGGTAATGCTTTATCACCTGTATGTATGTATATATTTCTTGCTCTGTGTACCTTAGTGTCTCTTATAAACCTGAACTATTATGATCAACGCAGAAAGAGAAGAACACCATAAATTTGGGGTTGGAAGTATTATTTGCAGTTTTAGATTTTGTTGGATGCAATAAGAATATAACTGCTTGGAAATATTTGGGAAAATATCTGAGACAGACCTTAATGGGGTAAGTAATAATAATAATAATAGCTAACATTTATTGAACATTTTCTCTGTACTAGACCCTAAGCGAAGACCTTCACATGAGACCTGTATTATGGGAGCAGTTTCACCCTAGTAGCATTGCTGTGGGACAGGCACCAGTAGTGTCTGAAACGTAAAGCAACTTGCCCAGGTCACACAGATGGTAAGTAGAAGTTCTGAGAATCCAGGAGTCTGACTTCAGAGTCTATATTCTTAATCCTTGTTTTGTACTACACTGGTTATTTAATTAAATGGAAAATGGGACATGGACATAAAAGAGAACAACAGAAAAGCATTTTTTTAAAAAATAAGTAAAAGTAGTAGTAGATATATATCTATTGAAAGATTTCTTTATTTCTCCCCCCTCCCTCCATTGCTCTCTGTCTATTCACCGTGTGTTCTTCTGTGTCTGTTGTATTCTCATTAGGCAGCTCTGGGAACTGATCCTGGACCTTCTGGAGTGGGAGAGAGGCAATCATTCTCTTGTGCCACCTCAGCTCCCTGGTGCTGCATCTCTTATTGTCTCTCCTCTGTGTCTCTTTCTGTTGCATCATCTTGCTGTGCCAGGTCTCCGTGTCGGCCAGCACTCCTGTGCGGGGCAGCACTCCATATGCGCCAGCTCTCCACATGGGCCAGCTTGCCTTCACCAGGAGGCCCTGCTTATGGAACCCTGGGCCTCCTGTATGGTAGACGGGAGCCCAATTGCTTGAGCCACATCAGCTTCCTACAGAAAAGGATTTGCTTTCATGCTGTGTCATGTCATGACCAATACTCAGACTAAAGTGTTTGGAAACCTTTTCCTTGCCTTTCCACAGACTCTACTTAAGTTCAGATTGTTAAATATAGATCTGTCCCTGTCATGGATCTTCCCTTTTGATCGTTTTCTTTTCCAGAAATCATCTAGCCTGGGTTCAAGCAGAGTGGAACTCCAGGAAAAACTGGTGGCCAAGCTTTCACTTCAGCTCTTTTTGGGCAAAAAGCGATTGGAAAGAATATGAAGCTTTGGCTTGTGAGAAAGCTTTGGTAGCTGGACTACTATTAGGAAAAGGTACATGTTTTTGTTTCCTTTTAATCTATACATAACTTTCAGATGAGTTTGAAATTACAGGTGTGCCTATTCATTCATATTAAATCTTACCCAGAGATACGAAGTGCTTGAGAAATAACAGTTGAATGAAAGACCCAGTTTTGAGTTAGGACCAGGTGGTGAGCCTGTAGGAATCCCCAGTGATCAGAAGCGGTGATTTCCTATTGTTGATTGTGGTTGGTTTTCATGCTCTAACTTGAGTGTTTTTAAGGGGGCATAAAGGTATAGGAGACAGACTGTTTCCAAACAAATAACTGTTTGGTGTTCATATATAGAAAGTTTACTGAGATTGTTTACTTTATTGGAAATAGAAAAAATATTCTATTGGAGTTAGTATTGGACTTACTATTCTATCCTAGTTGTCTATTTACTTACCTGTTCCTATAAGGAAACAATATTTTTCCCCCTAAAAAGATTATATCCTATTAACTTATTGAAACTCCTCTTAAAGGAAGAGGGGAGCTGATGTTTTCTTTGAAAAATATTTTGGCTGATCAAACTCTTACCTGCTTTGTACCACTGAACTATGAAAAGTTAGCCAGTACTGAAATGAAACTATCAGAAAATACATCCAAAATGAAGAAAGTAAACCTCAGAACGACCACTAGTAAGCAGTTGGTTGCTAGGAGACCTAAGGTGTGTGAAAAAGATTCTTCTTCATTTCAGTTTAGATATGATTTGTATAATTTTGGAATTATTATTTTCAATGCATGTTTCACATGGTGACAAAGATTAATAAAATGTTGGTTTTTTGGTTAGAAAAGAGATGAATAAAGAAGAGTATAATAATTTTATTTCTAAATACACTGATGAAAAGGAACAAATGCAAGTAGGAATGGGATTTTTCTACTACTTAATGCAGTATGTTTGAGCCAAATTTGTAGACCCGGGCTCATTTTCCATTTCTGTCACTTACTTTCCATATAACTTTAGATCTAAGCAATTAATCTTTGTGAACCTTCTCTGCGAAATGTCCATTGTAACGCCTGTGTGGATTTACTTACAGGATTGTTGTAAACATCAAGTGGACGTCATATCAAAGTGCTTTATAAGTTGTAAAGTACCGTATGAGTATCCGGCATCGTTATGCTGAGAGTGGGCACACTTCTCTTTTGTCGGGGTGTTAGTGTGGGTGTTAAGCCAGTCTCTTGTGCTGAGCTGTGTCCTTCTTTTGATTCTTGCCACTACGCCACAGAATTCAGGTTCTTCTAGCTGAGGTGTGCTGTTGCTCCGAGCTTCCAGATGCGCTGCTTGTATAGTGGCGGCCCTGTCCTCCCTCGCGTACTGGTCTCCCTTTTCTCTGGAAGGCCTTTCCTTCCTTGACCTTAGGCTGCTTGGTTGATCTGGGACTCCAGCTCTCTGCTAGGTTGAAGAAGAGAGAAGAGTTTGTAATTCATTTGACACTTTCTCATTGTTAGAGTGGGAGTGAACTTTTTTCTAGCTTTCTCCGTTCTAGGTGGAAGTAGAAATCTCTGATCTGTGAGTTTTGCCGCACAAGTTATTGAAGTAAAACCACAGAAGCCCTTTTCTCCCAGTTGATAAAATATTGGCAATTCTGGTTCCCAATATTCCGGGATAATAAAATGGTTACTCTAAGTACAGTGTACAGCCTGGAGCTTTCCAGACAGGGTGGATATATATATATATGGTGAGACTATAATGAAATTAATTTTCATATGTGAGTCTCCTTCTTAAATTTCTAAATTAAAAATAAACTCTTAAAATCCAGTTTATATTTTTTTTACTGAAACTTTTTCATTTCTTTGAAATAGTTGATAAATTGTCCTCTTAATATTGTAAGACTAGGCAGCAAAGGTAGCACATTAACTATTTTCAGAGCTCCTTTCTAGACAACTCGTTTGAACAGATAATATTTGATCTCTTCCAAGCTTTGATTCTAATTATGTCACCAGTATTTTCTATGGCAAACTTTCATCTTTTGTATATGCCTTTTTAACTGATTTACAAGCTAATATTAAGAGGGAAGCTAAGGTAATTTGCTCTTTGAGAAAGGTCATGATATATATCACGTATTATGCATATCACCCTAACTGGGGCTTGGTGAGCAGGGCAGAAAAGAAGCTAAAGTTTATGCTTTAATTATGATGGATCAGGAACATCTTTGTATGTAGGAAGCAATACGTTTCATTGGTGACAGCTCTTAGAATATGCTTGGGATGTATTTGTAAAGATAAGACAAAGCAAGTATTTTCGTAAAATAATTTAAAAAGTAGAAATATATTTGAAGAATTTGATAAGTATTAAAACTCTGTTTTGCTTTGTTTTTTAGGTTGTAGATAATTTCGGTATGTGTCAAAACAAGGTCATCAAGGCATAAAGAAGAAAATTAAGCAGATGAAGAAATCAGTGAAAAAATATAATATTGTAAATCCAGGGCTCTGATAGTGAGTTTTAGTTATTTTTTGATAATAGTGCCTTCAACCTAGTAGTAGCTCAGGAGGTAGTTATTCAATATATTCATTTACTTGGCATTTCAGAATGGTGGTTCATATGGCTACACAAAAGCTACTTATTTTTTAATATTTTCTTTTATTATCAGTTACAGATAGAGAAACAGTCTCTACTGCCTTTGATTTTTTGTAAATATATATATGTATTTTGTACTGTTTTATTAAGGAAAATAGCTCTTCTAGTAAATAATTGTTTGTTTGTTTCATCAGAGAATATAGCTCCACAGCAGTTTTTGTTCTTGTAGATATTTTTCCCTGACTATTGTGTAATAAAATATACTTCTGGTACTGTGAAATGAATCTATATTCTTTTAGTCTCTAATTGATCCATGTTAGATTTAAAATTGTGAAGAAATGTATTCGTGATGAGTTCTCGAGAAATTTTGGAAAGAAGAGGGTTTAGAAAAGGACTCCTCTTTCTCTTTTAGTGTTAAGACATGGCAGTTTGGAACCAAGTGACTTTCTGATAGAGAGTCACCTTTTACTGTAGAGGACTAACTTGGGTGAGAAGGGGTAGAGGGGGCTAGCTACTTTCATCTGGCACTGGCCTAATTTTGAAGGGCTCTGGATTTTTTTTATTTCCATGGTATGGCAATCTAAGACATGCTTTGGCACATACATGGACCCTCTCCTTTTTCTCTTGGAAAGGAGGATGCAGCACTAGGTGCAGGCTGGCTACAGGGCCGCACCTGGGGAGCCCGACTTTACATGAGCAACTATGATTACGGTGCCTTTTTCATTATAAAGAAAAATTCAATCCGCACACAATCCGCCGCCGTGGGCCCAAATCAAGTTCTCAATCCTCCCCACACATGGCCTCCCCCTCCTCCCTCTGTTTCTCCTTCTCCTCCCGCTACCACCTTAAATCCTTCCATCACTAGGTATCCTCCCCACCGCCAAACCCTGCCACCCCCCAACCCTCTTGTAGCCCTCCTCAACGCATCATTTATCTCCTTAAACTTATCCCAGCCCAACCTTACACAACGTTGCTGGCTCTGCTTCTCCGCCGCGGCTCCCTTCTATGAAGCCTTAGCTACCAACAGCGCCTATCGCGCCTCCCCAGACTCCACCGGTACCTCTTGCAATTGGAACCAAACAAAAAGAGGACTCACCCTCCCATCAGTTTCCCAGACTGGACTCTGTATAATAAAAATCGGCGGCAAAGTTCTCCCCTCCATGCAGTCCCTCTGCAGCCTAACTCACACCCCTAATGCAGCCGCTAAGTTCCTAATTCCCCTTAATAATACCAAATGGCTATGTTCTTCCTCCGGCCTCACTCCATGTCTCAATGTTCAAACCCTTAACTCCACCAGCGACACCTGTGTGCTCATACTCATTGCTCCCCGTGTTCTCTTTTATACTGATAACCAATTCTTTGACTCCTGGCAGCACTTCAGCACCCCGCAGCACGAGCAGAAACAGGAAGTCTTCACCGCCATCACAATTGCCACCCTTCTAGGTCTTGCCGGCGCAGCCACTGGAGCTGCAGCTCTCAGCCTCCAAGATAATTCCTTTTCAACCCTTAGGCAAGCTGTCGATGCAGACATCGCCCGCCTTGAGACTTCCATGGCCCACCTTGAAACATCTCTCAACTCCCTGTCCGAGGTCATTCTCCAAAACCACGGGGGCCTAGACCTCCTCCTCCTAAAAGAGGGGGGCTCTGCGTAGCGTTAGGAGAAAAATGCTGCTTCTATGCTAACCACTCTGGCCTCATTCGAGATAACCTCGCACAAGTTAGGGAGGGCCTCCGCAAGAGAAAGCAGGAATGTGAAGCCGGATGGTCTTTCTCTTGGGGGCTGCCCAATGAAATCCTTTCTTACTTTCTCCCCTTTCTAGGCCTGCTCCTCACCCTTGTTCTCCTATTAGCCCTAGGACCCTGGATCATCAGGCGAATTGTCCGGCTTGTCAAAAATCAAGTTAACTCTGTCCTTAGTAAGCCCATCCAGGTCCGGTACCAGCGAATCCGCACCACCGACGAAGACGCACCAGGAGTCTCCATTAATTGCCGTCCTCCCCAAATGGCCAGCCGCCTCTCAACGCACCCGAGCCCCAGCTCCCCTGCCCCTACCCCTTCTCACCGCCCATCCTAACCCCTTACCCTTACCCTTTCCCCTCCCCCGCCCTGTTTATCTAAGGCCGCCAACATTCCATCGAGGCGCTGGACTGGTTAGCCAATGACGGGCAACGGGATCGGCCCGCCAGTCAACCTAAGGCAGGGACACGGCCTTTTGCTGCCGCGCTTCCCCATGACGGGTAAGACTGGCCACCTGTGTGGCACGGGCATTGCCCGGCTGGGCGCAATCCCGACCTAAGACAGGCACAGTCCCCCTCCCTCCTCAAATCAAGCTTTTCGGAGGAGCTTAATAAAAACAAAGGGGGAAATGTGGGAGGAAGGGCGCCCGGCTTGCCACAGTAGCAAACGGTGCGGCAAGAAGTGATACCGCCTCTGCCCACTGGGCCTAGATAAGGTGGCCACGCCTGACTAGGCCTTTGCTGCTAACGGCTGGCCGGCGCTGCCCTCCCCCTTTCTATCTCCCGCCTAGCCCAACATCCGGCCAGCTCTCACTCCCCCTTTCCACTCCCCTATTCCAAACCTCTCAGCCAGCCCATTGCCTAGCAACCGCTTACAATCACCTATCAGGAAGCAGTACCCGCCCGCACCTATCAAATCCCTCCACGCAGTCCCTAACCCTATAAAGCTGTGTCCCCTTCCGCAATAAACCGGACTTGCTCACAGACCTGGTCTCCGCGGCTTTCTTCCTCCCCTTGCCGTGCGTCCTCCACTCCTGAGAGCCCCTCTGATGCTGTCTGCCGTAGCATCAGACGCCACTGCGGTCTAGCCTGACCCCTCCAGACCCACCATCAGCATCGGGGTGCAAGCCGCCCCAGCCGCAACTAGGTAGCTGGACAGTGGAGGAAACTGCCAGTGAAGTAGGGTGGGTCCCAGCGTCACACGTAAACCAGTGGGAAAGGTTGGCTGAGAAGCCAAGAGCAGGTTTCCCTGAACATGAACTAAGGTTTACAACATGCTTGGGTAACTGCTACGTGCTCCCTCAGAATGTCTTGCCTCTTAGACATTTACTGTTCAGATAACTAGTAATTAAGTTCCATGAAGGCTCACTAACTTTCAAGCCCAATATTTAGCTGACAGACTACACATTTTTCCCCATTGGCTTACATTGCTTCTAATTTTAAGCCATCTGCAAGAAAAATGGGTGACAAGTTAGGCTTTGTCAGTAATTTACATTTCATGTAATTTTATACTTAGTAAGAAAGAGACTTAACAAAGTATCCAAGCTTATAATGTTCATCTGAAACCAAGTATGTTCCCTAGAACCAAAATAAACTAAGTTAAAATTACCACATGGGGAAACGGACTTGCCCAGGGGATAGGGCGCCCACCTACCACATGGGAGGTCCGCGGTTCAAATCCCCGGCCTCCTTGACCCGTGTGGAGCTGGCCCATGCACAGTGCTGATGCGCTCGAAGAGTGCCATCCCATGCAGGGGTGTCCCCAGCGTAGGGAGCCCCACACGCAAGTAGTGCGCCCCGTAAGGAGAGCTGCCCAGCGCAAAAGAAAGTGCAGCCTGCCCAGAAATGGCGCCGCCCACATGGAAAGCTGACACAACGACAAGATGACGCAACAAAAAGAAACAGATTTCTGATGCCACAGATAAGGATAGAAGCGTTCACAGAAGAACACACAGCAAATGGGCACAGGGAACAGACAACTGGGGTGGGGGGGCAGAGAGAAAAAAAAATAACCATACGAATCAGGCTAGCTTGCTTATGGGAGTGGGTATTAGGCTATATAAAATTGTCTAAGATCAGGATAGGAATGAAATTCCCAGGTGATGTGGACAAAAATCTCAAAGCATAGGCCAAGACTAGCAGTGCTGCTATCCCCAGCTATTTTGGCAAAAGCTGTAAAATACGATTCATGAATTCTCATTATCTCTATGAGGATGGAGGTGAGAGTAAAAGAAAAATGAGTAGATGTGTGTTTTGCTTCCACACAAAGCTTAGTTTCTTAGAATTTTTATATCCTAAATGTTCATATCTAATTGTGCGATAGGAGCAGTAAGACTCAACACCTATGAAATTTTTTTTAGGCCCATTGAAATTAAAGCCTGTTTCGTGAATAGTAATAATTGCTAAAATTTATCAAGTACCATGGGCTTTTCATTTCATCATATCACCACTACAATCCTAGGAATTAACCCTATTTTAGAGAGAAGGAAAGTGGAGTCCTCCAAAGATTAAGTAACTTGTCCAAGGTCACGTGTGGTAATGGTGGCACTTAGGACCCTCACCCAATCAGTGTGGTTCCGAGACACTTTCTCAGCTACTATCTGTGATGCCTCCAGTGCAGTCAGTGTACATGCAGAGCACTGGGTTAAGGAGCAGAGAGAGGGATTGTAACCCAGAGGCCATCATCTACACCCAAACCTGCCCTTGCCCTCCCACGCTTGGTAGCCCCCCCCCCCGTGTCCTCCCTAGTCCTCATACAACCTTTTTTTTTTTAAATTAATGGCCATATTGTTTAATTATCTTTGCACATCTGTCTCCCTCACTAGTGTGTTACCCAGGCTTAATCATCTCCATATCGCCAGCACCTGGTGGAATTTCTAGCGCATACCTTGTTTAATGAGCTGAACTGCATGACTGTTCTGGAAGTTGTGACTGAGTGTGCCTCCCCCACAGGAAGTAACATCTTGGCAAGTTCATGCCTGGAGCGGGACCTTGTGCGGCTGTTTGGGTGTGAGTCCTGGGTCCATCACTGCATAGTTCTGTGACTTCTTGGGCAAGTTCTTAGACTCTCTTAGTCTCAGTTTCTGACTGTGTAGAATGGAGACAATAGGGTTTATCATGTTGGATTGCTGTGAAGAATAAAAAATATATAATTAATGCCTAGCTCATAATGCTTAATAAATATTAAGTAGCTGTACATCATGACTACACTGACACTTTTAATAACAGGAACTAAATAAAGAGAATTTAAAGTCTACTGGTTTTCTTTTGAAAACCTCTGACATATCAAAATAGTATAATAAATGAATTGCTTCCCACTGCTAAATATACCCACCTCTCAATTTATGTCCACCCAGATATCAGCAATGGACTTGAAGACAACCCTCACGCACACTTTGGGATGCTCTTTCCGCACAGTTCCCTCCTGGGGCAATAGCCTTGAAGATTCCTGCTGCGTGCGCCGCCCTGAACTCTGATCTCTGCCTCCAGCTCAGGGCGACTGCCTTGCTCAGCTTGGACTTGAGCTTCATGAACTGCTCTCGGGAAACTGTCCCCAGGCAGAGAAGCAGGACCGTTGTGGGACTTACTTCCCAGTTCCCTTCCCCAGTGATCTAGCTCATGTCGCGTGTTGTCCACTACCTGAAAAGAGTTGCCTCGTATATTTTGTGATGGTTAGAGGAGCTGCAAGCTGGTTTGGCTCTATAAAAAGTAAGACCCTTTGTTTATCACATAGCACCTTACAGGAAATTAAGTACAGTCTACTAATAGAGACGTGCCTGTTTGCAACATGTATGAACTGTCAAAAGATTCAATAAAATGTAAAGAATTTAAAATCATTATATAGTCCCATCTGAAATGTTTCATATTTTAACAGTCAGAAACTCATGCTGTCACCATGTCTGAAGAGATCCTGCTAACTGATCTTTTCTTGCTAATCTTTGCAGTGACTCAAAAACCATAAGATCTGATTTGAACATGTCCTGGGTAGACAGGAAGATTTGTGTTCTATTATGTCCATGTCGTTTTTTTTTTTTTCAGTGTGCTATAATTCTTTAAATAGGGTAATTTAGAATCATTTTCCAACAGGAGCTAGTTTTCTTGGACTCAGTTTTTTCATAACCAAAATGTCAATGAAATGATCAAAAAATACTCACAGGTCCTGATGGAATGGGAAATGCATTCGTTCTCCCTTCACAGGGTCAGATGGTCTCCTCCCATTTCCGAGAAGGCAGTGGGAGCTGTGAGTTCACTGGTTGGAGATAGTCCAAGTGTTACTTCTCCAGCCCAAGGCAGTGAGTTCTATAATGTTTGCACAAACATTCCAACTTAAAAATAAGCAACAGTCTTGAGTAGACATTTGTCCAAAGAAGAAATACAAATGGCAAAAAAAACAAAAAAACAAAACTTGTGGAAAAAATGCTCAAGATCTCTTCTGATTAGGGCAATGCAAATCAAAAGGCACAAGGACTTATCATTTCACACCTATCAGAATGACCACTATTCCAAAAGACAGAGAACTCCAAGTGCTGGACAGGCTGTGGAGAGATAGGCACACTTCTTCCCAGTTGACTGGTGGCAACGCAGGACGGTCCAGCCACTGTGGAGGACTGTTTGGCAGTCCCTCGAGAAGTTGAAAAGAGACTTGCCATGTGACCCTGCAGTACCACCACTGGGTCTCTAGCCAGAAGAACCAAGAGCAGTGACACGAACAGACATCTGCACGTCGATTTTGGCAGAGGCATTCTTCACGATTGCCAGAAGTTGGAAACAACCCAGGAGTCATTGATGGATGAGTGGATAAACAAGCTGGTGAATTCACCCAAGGAAAAGTTAGGCAACAGTAAGAAGAAATGAATTGTCAAGAAGAAGACAGTGAGAATGACCCTGGAGGAGATTCTTTGAAGTGAAGCCAGCCAGACACAAAAGGGCCAATACCCCTGGATTGTGTTATGATGAACCAATAGACTGTGTGACATACTGTACGATAAACAACAATTTCTACGTAGCCAGTCCATTTAATTGAGAGTTGTACAGTTTTATTCAATTGTGCTTGCTTTTTCTTTTTAAATGATGGCTTTTCTCTCCAATGCTTAAGTGGACAAGAGAGAGTTAGAAATAATCAAGGCAATGGGAAGCCTCTGGCAGGATTGGTGGCACAGCCTCCGTGTCTGACTTTGGTCTCCTTTCCACCTCGTCACGGGCCAGACGGAGACAGCACCCCAGGAGCGCAAGTGGGTCTGCGCAGACCACACGGCCCTCCCCAGCCCTGTGTGGAATGGACTCGGGGTTCCGTCCGTCCCTTCCTGCTTCTCCCATGTCTGAGTGTGTGCATTCGCTCCATGTGAAACCAGACTCCAGGGCTCACGGTGTCCACCCCCCATGGACGTGCCGCTGTCCCGGGAAGCCGTTGCTAGGATGGATCCCGCTGTGTGGTGAGGAGACGGGTGGGCCCCAGTGACTAGCCTGGGCTCCCCAAAACAGAAAGGACGGAGCAGCGGGCTCTGAACCCTGCTGGGTCTCCCCCGAGCTGGGGCCCGAGCCGCCCGCAGCCTTCCCAGGGAGCTGTGGGGGGACTTGTTGGCAGAACGGTGTCCAGGGAACAAGGCGATCCAGGAGAGGGGATGGACAGACAGCTGTGCAGAGGGACTTTGGCGGGCTTCTGACAGTTGAAGGGCCCAGGGGAAATGACCTCAGGAGGTGACCTCACTTCCTCGGTGACAGAACTTGGAACCCTGGTAACCAGGCACCCAGATTCCACAGGCAGCCCCTTCCCAGCTCACTTGACAGTTGACGCTCAAGAGAGCAACATGTTCCCCTGCTGCGTGGCGCGACCCCGAGGCTCCAGCCTCCACCAAAGCGGGAACGAATCCCCTTGTCAGCGCTTCCGACATTGGCTCAGGCCTCAGCCACGGAGCCGCTGGCCATCGGCACCCAGGAGGCACCCAGAGGTGACACGGGGTGGCCAAGGGGAGCCGGTCAGCACAGGCCACCGCTGTGCTCCTCCTGGGCAGCACCACGTCCATCCTCTTCCCAGGGTGTGGGGGCGTGGACAGGGGGACCACCGTGGGCAGGAGCGGCTGTCAGGGTTGGGGACCCGGAGGGCCTTCCCTGTCCCCTGCCAGGTGACGGGTGGGGGTGGGAAGAGGCAGCTTGGGGACATCCATGTGGGCCGTGTCTTTCCTGAGCCTCGAGCTCCCCTGTTCGCTCCACGGGCTCGGGGGAAGGCAGAGCCCACCTGGGCCTGTGCTGGGTCGCGGCCCGATGGAGGGCAGCGTCCCCTGCGGGGGAGGACAGGCCCCTCGCTGACGCCCCTCGGCCCGGCCGCCGGGCACTGTGTTCGCAGAGCTCCACGCAGGTGGTGGGCGAGGAGCTGGAGGAGGGGCTGGTCTACAGCATCTCTCTGAGGAAGGTGCCGGTCCATCGGGGTCCCGGCCAGGGCCGGCGCTGGTTCCAGGTGAGAGCAGGTGCTGAGAGGGGGCCCAAGGCAGCTGGGGAGCACCCGAGGCCGTGGTCCACCCTGACCGCCGCCCGCGCGCTCTTCAGGGCTTTCCCACCCGAGTGGCCCCATAGCCTGCGCCCCGAGGAACCTGGGACCCCCCCAGTCCCCTAGCACACTGCCACTCCACAGACGGGGGAAGGTCACCGCACACGTGGAGGGGGCGGGAGAGGGTCTTTAGCGCAGGATGCCCGTCAGGGCCGGCTGGAGGGTGGGCGCGCCGCAGACACATGCGCGTCGTGCTGCTGTGTTGCGAGTCCCCTCCTCGGCCCCACGTCCCCGGCAGCATCTCCGTGGCTGTCCTTGCCCATCTGCTCTGAGCCGTCCAGCTCTCCTGCAGAGGGGGGTTCTTGCCGTCTTCATAAGCGCCCCCTTGGCCCTCCCGGATAGGAGCTGGGGCTGCCTCGGCTGCCCAGGATCGCAGGAGGGCGGCTCAGAGCAGCCTTTCGGCCTTCGGGGCTGCTGGAGCCGAAGATGCCACACCCGGAGCCCACGGAGGCAGAGCCGGAGGGTGAGGGGCCTCGGGGTGGGGCACGTGAGCCTGTGGGCCGGGGCCGGGATTGCACCACAGAGGCAGGAGCCAGCAGAGGCTGCCCTCGGGCTGCGAGCAAGGGGAGCCCCAGGCATGTCCCCTGGGAGCCTGCGGAGGGGAGCACTTTCCTGGGCAGGACCTTCCCCTCGAGGGAGTGGGATCTTCTCTGTATTGGAACGACCTCGGAGCCATTCATGGTGGGAAACTGCCTCTCGTCCAGCTCCTGCATCAGCGCCGGAGCCGCCGATGCCTCCAGTGGGACCACCAGCACCAGTTCCACCCCCTGCGGCCGACACAGGTCCAGAGCCAGAGGCGGCTCCATCACCACCCGGACTGCCAGTTAGCGAGGTGGCAGCAGCGCCCGCCGTGCAGATAGAGCCTGCCGCATGCCGCGCCCTGGCGCCAGCTCCTGAGCTGCAGGTGGCTCCAGCACCACCACCGCTGCCCCCCACAGGGATGGGGCCCGTGCCCCCCCTGGAGCTCAAGCATGCGACCTGGGCAGCCGGAGCAGCTGCTCAGGAGCCGCAGGCAGCCGCAGCGCCGTCAGGAGCACGAGCTGCAGAGCCGGGGGCACGTCCAGCCGCACCTGCCTCGCCACCGCTCCACGCATCGGCACTGCCCGCTCTCGAGGGGGAGCCTGCTCCTGCAGCTGCAGAAGTGCCGGCCTGCGAGCTGGAAGGTGCCTCGGGGCCACCTGCACTGCCACCTGTGGAGGGAGCGCCAGTGCCCCCTGCGCAGGCAGAGCCGGCCCCTTCTGCAGGGGCAGCCCCTGCTGCACCATCTGCACTCCCAGTTGGCGAGGGGGAGGCGGTCCCACCGCCACCTCCGGTGCCGCCTGCACAGGTCGCTGCAGTGCCCACTCTGGAGGTGCAGCCGGTTCAGGCACCCTCAGGAGCAACGGCTCTCGAGGGGGAGGCCAGTCTGGCAGCAGCCCCTGAGCCATGGCCAGAGCTCAGCTCAGCAGCAGGGCGGGCTGCCCCCCCACAGCCTTCCTGCCCCTGGCGCAGGCCCTGCGGGGACGGTCTGCGTGAGCAGAAGCCTGAGCTCCTGGCTTTCCCTCCCGAGCTGGTGGCAGAGCAGCTGTCGCTCATGGATGCGGTGAGCAGCTGGCTCGGCAAGGCGGGGTGGGGGAGCCTTCCTCCCAGGACCTGCCGCCCCAGCCTTGCCCACCCTAATCCCGAATCCTGCCATCTGTGCCCAAGCCCTGGTCCCCTGCCAGCCTTGTTCCCTGGGCGAGTTTCTTGAGCCCAAGCCCGCACTTGCGCCTCTGGAGGGGAGACCTAGGACACTGGCCGTCCCTGCCACACACACTGCTGTGACGATGAACCCGGCCAGCGTCCCGAGGGCCCGCGGGATCTGAGCTGGGGGCGGGCATGGCCGGCTGACTTGCCCTCCTCCCCAGGAGCTGTTCAAGAAGGTGGTGCCCCACCACTGCCCGGGCTCCATCTGGTCCCAGTGCCTCCAGAAGGGCAAGGAGCACGTGGCGCCCACCGTGCGCGCCGTCATCAGCCAGGTCAACCGCGTGGCCGACTGCGTCATGGCCACCTGCCTCGGGGACCGCAGCATGAAGGCCGCAGACAGGGCCAGGGTGGTGGAGCACTGGATCGAGGTGGCCAGGGTGCGTGCTGGGCCCTCTCTGGGCTCCTGGGGCCCCTCTGCACTCTGGGGGGCTCTCGGCCTCCGGGCCCTGCCCTGCCTGGAGCACAGCCCTCCTCCCTCCTCACGTCTCCCCCAGGCTCTTCCCTCAGGTGGAGCGTGGGGGTCCCGCTCTGGGGCCCCGGCTCGGCCTCAGGGGCTCCATGGGGGTCTCTCATCCAGAGGGGGAGGTCAGCCGAGGGGGCTGGAGTGGGAGCAGGGCACGCTCAGACCACCCCTCACGGCCCGTTCTTTCTCCCTCCCCAGGAGTGCCGAACCCTCCACAACTTCTCCTCAGCCCTCGCCATCCTCTCTGCTCTCGAAAGCCACGTGATGGGCCGTCAGGAGAAGACATGGGCAGAAGTTTCCAGGTGGGCGGGCTTCTCTCCAGGGGACGCCGGGGGGACCAGGGACCCCGCGAGAGGCTGGGCATCGCCCTGCAGGGAGCCAGGAGGCAGTGGGACCCGGGCAGGGGCCGGGTGGGCTGGGGCGCCAGGTCTCGCCAGGACCTGAGGTCAGCTGTTGTGCGTCACCACTGGTGCCATCCGCGGTCAGGCAGAGTCGAGCCAGAGGAGAGCACGTGCAGGGTGTGCTGGTCAGCAGCCCGCTCTGTCCAGGGGACAGCTCCCCGTGTCAACAGCAGCCGCTCGTCAACTAGGAGTGGGGGTCCCCGCGGTGCCCGCCTGAGAGCTCAGCTCCCAAGCCCACGCTGTCCTGCTGTGCTCGGAGCTGCCCAGTTTCAGCACCACCCACCCAGGCCGTCCGAGTCCCAGGACCCAGCTCCAGCGTAGTGGGCTGTCCCCTGGACGCTCCCACCCACTCCCACCTTTCTCCTTCCTTCTTGCCCTCCCCCAGGGCCAGCTTCCGCCTCTTTCAGACACTGTCTGGGAAGGTCTCCACTGAGATCAACACCTCCCTGGGCAGCGAGCTGATCTCCCAGGTGAAGAGCAGGCGGGGGGCCGGGGCTCAGGAGGGGGGCTTGTGAGTGCTTCCCTGCGTGTTTCTTTGCAAACCTCCAGTCAGGCCTCTTCTGGAGGAAGATGAAGAGAACTCTGCCTGGTTCGTGGGCAGGTGGGGGGCAGCCGCACGGCCATAGGCCGGGGTTGGTGCTCGCATGAGGTGGGGAGTGGGGGCTGGGATCTTCCAGGAGGAGATGATGAACGGCAGGATGAGAAGTCTCCATCCACATGGGGGTCTCAGAACTGTACCTCGTTACGAATGGGTTGTGTCAGAGAGCTAGGCGAAGTCTTTGGGAGATGGGAAACCATGGCGGGTCCTTTCTGACTGTAACTAGAAGCTTCCACCTAGAAGATGCAGAGCGACTTTCGATGTCCAGTACTGCAAGGACGTGTGTCCCGCCGTGCAGCGGGAGGATGGGGTGCCCCTGCGGGCAGAACATCCCGAGTGGACCCCTGGGAGGAGGCACCTTTGTTGGGGCCTTGGGCAGGCTTTGGGTTTTCAGTCGCGTGGCTGGGGCAGGCAGGATCTGCGCAACTAGGCTTCCCGGGACACCCCATCCTCCAGCTCCACCGCTGGGACGACACGAGGCCCCTCGCACATCCACGCGCAGAGGCCGGGAGAAGCGGACAGCTGCTGGCAGTGGTGGCTGTGGGGCAACATCCGCGCAGACGAGGCCTCCGATCGGAGGGAAACACCTGTCCTGGGCGCCCCGAGCGCATCCTTCCCTGGGCCTGTGTGTCCTCCTGTGGAATGGAAGCAGGAGCACCCAGCGGTGCCGCCCTCACGGCCAGCTGGCGGGGTTGACGGGAGAAAAGGAACGAGCATTCCTGGGACTCTAAGCAGGAGAGCAGGATGGCCAGAGCGTTTGTGCCACTGGCATGCACCCCCGAGGCCTCTGGACTCCCACAAGGGGCCAGGTCTTGTGGTCACGTCCCACATGTCCAGACAGGCTCAGGGAGGCCAGGCCGCTTGCACCAGGCCCCAGGGCACCTCTGGCACGTGGGGACAACAGATTTCCACCTGCCCACTTGGCCCAGGGGTCCAAGGCCCCAGGGACAACGGGGAGGGGCCGCGGCCCTCACTGACCCCGAGCTGCTCAATCCTGACAGGAGGGGAACCCCGAGTTTGCCACCCTGGACACGAACCCCAACAGAGCCCAGAAGCAGCAGCAGCAGCAGGAGGGGGTGGGGATGGCTCCTGCCAGGGGGCCAGGGCGGGGGGCCTCTAAGTCAGGGTGGGGCCCTCCTCCCAGCCATCCCTCCTGTGCCTCTGAGCCCGGGCAGCCTCCCTTCCATGTCTGCTCCCCTGGAAGCTTGAGGGCCGGGAGCCGAGGGAATCCTCGGGGACTAGTGGCAGCAAGTCAGAGCAAGAGCCTGGAAGAGCCGAGGCTGGGGGACTGGGTGGGGAGGGGTGTGGGCTTAGGATGGAAGAAACGCCGGTGCTGGGAGGGCACTGCAGGGGAGTTTGGGGTCCTTGGAGGCCGGGCGGGGGTCTATGGGGTGACAGCTGAGTGCCCGAGCGTAGGCCAGGCTGATGCTGGGTGGTCCTAGGAGTCTGAGCCTGCGGGGTGGTCAGGGCAGGGTGTCGGGGGCCGCCTAGTGCCTGCGCTCATCCCCACCCACTCCACGCCACAGGGTGCCATCCAGGGCACTGTCCCATGGCTGGGGACATTCCTCACTCGGTTTTCGCTGGTGGACTCTGCCATGCAGGAGTTTCTGGATGTGAGTGAGCCTGGGAGCCAGGGCCGTGTGGGAAAGGGCCCCTGAGGCTTGGGAGGAGAGGCCGGCCCGAGCCCCGAGCGCTGAGCAGTGGGCACACTGCATCTCCCGAGAGCCTGCCGGCCGCCCTGGAGCTGGGTGCGTGGACTTGTGGCGGCAGAGTGCGCGCAGGCTGGTCCAGGGGCGTCTCTCCACTGTGCTCAGAGGCTGGGCCGGGAGGGCCCTCGGGCTCCCCTGGCTGCCCCACATCTGCGCCCACAAGCCTGCCTGGGTCCTTGCCTGGTCTGGGCTGTCCTGTGCCCATGGAACCCGCAGTCGTGCTGCGCGACAAGGGCGCAGGGGCGATGGGCACGGCAATGGCTGGGAGCCCCCTTGTGACGGATGTGACCTCTCTGCCTTCCAGGGCACCATGGTGAATTTTGAAAAAAGGAGGAAGGTGAGCAGCTGAGGCCAGCAGTGCAGGGGTGGAGCTGGGTGTGGGGGCTGGACAGGAGAGAGCCTCCTGGCAGGGTACCCTGGCTGCAGGCAGTTTCCTGGAAGACTGCTGGGGAGCTGGAGGAGAGAAGACAGCACCGCCCCGTCCCCTCATCCCACGCGAGGGTGGGTGTTGCCCTGGTGGAAAGTCATCTTCCTGGAGGAGGAGCTGTGTGAACTCAGCCCTGAGGGCAGGTAGAACCCGGATGGCAGGGGAGGGCTGGGGAACCCAGGGGCCAAAGCAGCCCCCGGGCCCCGGCCCACCAGGCCAGCCCTCCCAGGCCTCAGCAGTGCCTCCTCCTCCGTCTGGCCCCAGGAATACCAGCTGGTGGCCGAGCTGCAGAGGCTGCAGGCGCGCTGCTGCTACGACTGCCTTGTGCCCGACGGGCGCTTCGGGGCCTGGTTTGAGGCCGTGGAGCAGCTCGGCCAGAAGGACAGGTGAGGACATCAGGCCCCGGTGGGATGGGAGTGCCCTGGTGGCTCCTGGCCCACCTATGCCCTGCTGTCCGAGGAGGCCGGGGCACACGGACGCCAACTGCTGTGCGGACCCCGGGAGGCAGCCCGAGCTGGGGCTCCTGGGAGCCTGACGGCCGCCCCCTGTCCTGTAGCCTCCTCCTGTCTCATGAGTGGGAGCCGCCACCTGAGTCGGCCAGTGAGAGCCTCCAGGCCCAACAGCCCCCGGAAGGCAGTGAGCCTTGGAGCGGAGAGTGAGTTCCCCTTGTGGGGCAGGCGAGGGTGGGCTGGCCGGGGCTCAGGGGAGCTCCAGGCTGAGCGTGGGCTGGGGGGGCCTGCCTGCCACTGAGCACCGGGATCCCAGCTCCAGTCCCGACCAGCCCTGGGCCTGGGAGAGTCACCCCCTCCCTGGGCCCGTTTCCTGCTCTGGGCAATGGGGTGGTGCTGCGGGAGCTGGAGGCAGTCGGGGCCCACTGGCTCCTCTTGATGGACCTAGGACTTAGGCGTCTGCAGATTTAGCAGGGCAGAGGTGGGCAGGCATGCCAGGGGAGGCCCCCGAGGTAAGCCAAGCCTCCGTCCAGCTGCCAGGGCCCCGACGCTGAGTCCAGCGGCAGCAGCACCGCCCGCTCCAGCGTCCAGCTCCAGGGTGGCCCTGACCTGAGCGGCGGGGATGCAGCGGATTCTGCTGACACGCCCGTGGCTGGCTCCTCCGGCTCTGCGGTGGGAATCTACCTGGACCACGTCCCGGAAACCCAGGACGGTCAGGAAGCGAAGGTGACTGCCCAGCTCTGCTCCCTGGGGCCCTTGCCCTCCCACCGCCCCTCCTGTGCCTGCTGGGCCCTCCTCGTGTCCACGAGGGGTGGAGCCCCGTTGCCTCGTCCAGACCTTCTAGAGCCTCCCGGAGCTTCTCGAGCAGCCCGGGCTGCCCCGAGGCTCCCGGCCTCTGCTGACCTCCCGTCCCCCACAGCCGGGGCCGTCCACCTGCGCATCGTCTCGGATTGGCTCCAGCGTCACGTCAGCATCGGGAGGATCGTCCTCTTCCTCCTCCATCCACGCCAGGGCCACCCGGACCAGCCGAAAGCGCCGTGACTCACGGCCGCGCTACAAACGGCACGTGGGCGACCGCTGCTTTGTTCGTGTCGCCCTGGCCGAGGACAGCGGCCACAAGGTCCAGAGCATCCTGGTGAGCTGGGCGTGCAGCCACCCCCTGGCTGCGGTGGCTCAGGCAGTAGGCACCTGAGCGGTGCCGTGGTCCCTGCCTGGCGCCCTGGAGCTGACTTGCCTGTGGCTGGGGAAGGACAGACGGCCACGTCCAGGGGAAGGAAGAGTGTATGTGAGATGGCGGTCAGGGCTCAGGACGGTGGACACAGGCAGGCCCCGGGGGCATGTGCTTGGTGGGCCGAGGAGCAGCCGGGAGGCCAGGGCTGAAGGAGCAGGGGCCGGGGAAGGGCTGCAGTCAGAGAGGCGTTGGGAGCCGGGTCCCATTAGGCCCTGGAGCTGCTGGGTGGAGTTTGACTTTCTAAGGAGCCTCTGAAGGGTCAGAGCAGAGCAGGGACAGCAGGAGAGCTTTGGCCTCAGAGTGGACGGTGAGGTGGTGCGTGGAGACACCGGCCGGCGAGGGGCTGCTGTCGTGACCCAGAGGGGAGGACGGGGTCTGCCCCGGGTCGGTGGTCGTGAAGGCGTGAGCAGGGCCCAGATCCTGGATGGATGTGCAGATGGAGCCACCCCTGCCCCACGGCCCAGAGGCTGCAGAGCTGCGGTGGTGCACAGCCACACTGGCTGCACTTCTCCTGTGGCCAGGAGCTGGCGTGCTGGTTCTAAGCTGTCCCTGAGTGAGCCTTGGCCTGAGCCCTGCCTGTACCCGGGCCCTCGTGCTCAAGGCAGCTGCGGTCTAGACCTTGCTGAGCACAGCTGCCTCCTGGAGCCCAGGGCCTCCTGCGGGGCCGTAGGGTGTCTTCTAGCCTCCTCTCAGACATCTGGGCTTGGCCTGGACGTGTGTGTTCTGCCTGGGAGTTCAGTGCTACGTGGAGGCCTCCTGGAGGGGCAGGGGCAGGGCAGGGGCCCTCCCCGAGGGCGAGCCGTCTCCTGTGATGGGGAGGGACGAGGGACAGAGAGAGGCCCCGAGGTCACTCCACAGTCCCCACCCTCTGCTGCAAGGCCACCATTTGTCCCAGGGCTCTGGGAGGCCCTAGGAGTCGTGCAGGCCGAGGAGCCAGAGGACGGGGCTCAGCTTGCAGGGCAGGGGATTTGGACCCTCCCTTGGAAACACCCTCAAGACCGAGGTGCAGGTTCTTGTAGGAGATGGGGTGAGGAAGGACTGGAAAAGAGCCCTCACTGCCTGGAGTGTCCCCGGGGGAGCAAGAGAGGACAGGGAGGCCCCTGTAGACCCAGCCCCGAGCAGAGGGGCCTCCTCGGGGTCTCTGGCAGCTGCGCCGTGGGGTGCTGGCTCCAGGACCCATGCCCTGAGGCCTGTGGCTGACCCACCGCAGGTGACCGACCAAGACAGGGCTCCAGCCGTGACCCGCAAGGCCCTGGAAGAGCTCGAGCTGGCTGGAGAGCAGCCCGCGGACTACCAGCTGGTGCAGATCCTCTCAGGAGATGGCAGTGAGTCGGGGCGAGTGGAGGGGGGGTCGCAGGGGTGGGGGGCAGCACGGCCCCGGTCCAAAGGTGCGAGGCCCCACTCAGGAGGCTGGGTGCGGAGCTGCCCTGGGCGGGCTCGGCAGGCTGGTCCCAGGAGCGCTGGGCTCAGGGGCGTGCGCTGGGCTGGAGAAGGCCAGTTTCAGCGCCTCCATCCCCAGCAGGGAGGTGGCAGGGGTGCTGGGGGACGAGGTGACCTCGTGGCAGCTGCACTCTGAGGCTAGCAGTGGGAGGCAGAGTCGCTTTTGGAACAAGGGTCCCCGCGTCCAGCTGTGCCTCTGCAGAGCCTTCCCTGGTGCTCAGGGTGTCGCGCAGGCGGCTCCTCTGTGGTCCTGGAGTTGGACTGGGGAAGTCGGGTGTCCGGGTGCGGCCGGCTCTCGTGGGGACACAGAGGGTGGGGTTCGTGCGTGCCCCGGAGCACGGATGACCCCCCTCTGCCGCCCCCAGCGCTGCAGATCCCGGACGGCGCCAACGTGTATTACGCTATGGCGCCCTCGCGCGCTTATCGGTTTCTTCTCCTGAGGAAGAGCACGTCCCTGGACGCCGAGGGCAAGGAGAGGGCTCTCTCAGCCCTTCGCGGGAGTCGGCAGAAGGGGCCCAGGTTCCGGAAGGGGAAACTGTAACTGGCCCAGCTGCCCCCCAGCCTCAGGCCCCCTTCCCTTCCAGGTCCGCCTGGCCGAGTCGTTCTGCTGACCCCAGCCAGCGTGGGCCTGGCAGGCAGGCGCTTCCCTCCCCAGCAGCCAGTCTGCGCCCCCCCCCCAAGGCTCCACTCCCACCCCTGGGCCTGTCCCTCCCCTCGACACATGGCTAGTGGGAGGGAGGAGCTGCGCGAGATTGTCAGAGAACTGAATTGAGAATCGACAGCAACAGAGACTCTCTATCTGAAGGGGAGGGGCGAGATCTACCTTTGTCCTTAGTAGATGTTCGATGTGAAGGTTTTATTATTAAATTTTTGTTTCCACTACAGCCTGGGAGTTGAGTTTGGTTCTTGCATTTCCTGTGTTCATGGAAATGAGATACAGGCTCTGGCCGTGCTCACATCCTGCAGAGTCATCTGTCCTGTTAGTGCACTGGCAGGGCCTCTGGGGGAGAACGTCTGGAGCTCAAGGGAGTGAGCAGCACTGTCGCCCCTGAGCTGGGGGAAGCGGGGGTCACAGTGCTGCGCCCTCCTGCGCCTCAGCTGCCGCCGCTGGTTTTCTCTGGGTTTCTGATCCAGGGGAGCATCGTAAGTGGCGCCCTCCATGGCTGCCCTCGAGGTGTGCACCGTGCTCCTGTCTCGGGAAGGTTGTCCCCAAGCCTTCCCCAAGGTGACATGGTGGCCTTTGGGCCTAAGTCCTGGCTGATGAATGATAGCCAAGAAACGGGGCAGCTGTGGCCGAGGCTGAGACCCGCCTTCTAACCTGCCTTTTCTGTGTGCGCCTGAGCGCGCCCCACGTGCCCTTGTCCCCGGGCTGCCGTCGTGCCGTTGTGGAGCGCAGAGCCAGGCCTGGTCGTGAGGAGCGGCCCGTGGCCTCTGACGGTCACGGTGGAAACCCACGACTCGCTCCGCTCTCTGGCTCCTGGGATCTCGGTCTCTCTTGCCAGGGAAACGGCTCCCCCAAGTCCACGTTTGTCTTGGCTGTTTCTGTGCGAGTTTCACGTTTTCTGGAGCCTCGGTGGCCTCAGCAGAGGTGGCCACCCGAGGGCTGGGACGTGACGGAATCCCAGGGATGTGGAAATGGGGGCCGCGCCGCCAGCTCGCAGGGGCCCGCGTGGCGGCCTGCTTTGGGCTCCTCCTGTCCCCGGCGTTCTCACGTGGGTCCTGGCAGGCAGCGCCTGGCACGGCCAAGAGGCTGACCCAGGGGACTTGAGGAAGGGGCGGCCGGTGGCGCTCCCCGGTGCCGACGGCACCCCAGCGCCCCATCAGCCGAGGTCGAGGGACTCCCGGCTCTGGCCCGGAAGCCGCCTTGGTGGCCTCTGCGTTGTTGCGTTGAGGACGAGCGGCTCTCCACCCGGCTGAGGCAGCCTGTGCTGTCACCAGGCTTGGGGGCATCTCAGCACAAGGGCGCTGGCGGACGCCGAGCTGGCGATGCTGTGGTCCGCTCAGGCGCAGGTTCCCTCGTGCAGTTTCTGCGGACAGCGCCAGGGTTGCGGCGCTGCAGCCAGTTCTTCCAGTGCAGAAGCAGTGTGAGAAGTGCCAGGGCGCCGAGTTCAGCAGGAGGAACCGAGGCAGGAGGCCTCGCTGGCACTTTTGCTGATTTGTAGCTGCAGCTATTTGAGAAGGGCCTCGACGTGTGAGATGAGGAGCCGTTCACAGCAGGGAAAGCAGCCCTCCACAGAAGTGGTTGCAGAGATTAAGTTAGGGTGTATTTCGACTTGCACACGTTTGACTCACCCTGTCGCCCGGCTCTCGCTTGGAGCACATAGCCACAGGGTGACTTGCTAGCCACCCCACCGCCCCACCTCAGATTCACAACAACTGCTTTGGGGAAGCTGAGGCTGCATGCAGATGAAGGGACAGCGGATTCCAGGTGATGAGAGTGACTTGGCATCATCCATAATAATGATCATCAAGTGTTTGAAAGTGTTGCTGTGCCTGAGCAAGGTCCTATGGCCATGCAAGCCCAAGTAGCAGTGAGTGGCAGCAAAGAGGAAGAGGAGCGCTGAAGCACATGTATATCCTGGCTGGGGTTGCTGTACACTCAGGAGGCTTGACTCTCTGGACTGTCCATGTGCCAGCTGGGTCCTGAGCCTCAGCAGAGCTGCAACATCTACCCTCTGGTTCATTGGACTTACCCAGGTCAGCTAACAGGGAGGTGAGGATGGTCAACTGCGGCGGCTTGCTCGGTCGGTAGAGGTGGGGTCTGGCTGCGGACGAGGGGTCGGTCCAGCTCTGGACGAGGGGTCAGTCCCGCTTGGGGCGAGGGATCGGTCCCGCTTGGGACGAGGGGTCGGTCCGGCAGCAGACGAGGGGTCAGTCTCACAGGGGTTGCGCGGTTCGGCTGACGGGGTCGCCCGGCGAAGCCGGCGACGAAGGGGTCGCCCGGAGAAGCAGGCGACGAACTGGGGACAAGGGAGGCCAGGCCCTTGTCGGGGGCTCTCAGGACTGGAGGGCGCACGGCAGAAGAACTACCGTGGAGACAAGGTAAACACGCAAGTCCACTTTATTGAGGGAGAGGCAACAGTTTTATAGGGGCTGGGGAAGGCTGATTGGTCCAAGCCACGCCCTGCTCTGATTGGTTGCCGGCGAAAGGTCAGTGGGCGGTACTGGACAGGGGAGGGGTGGTGGTTAGGGATTGGCTGTCGCCTTTGCTGGGGGAAGGGGCAGGGTTTAGGGATTGGTGGCTGCTGTTGCTGGGGTGGAGGGCAGACTTGAGTTTCCCGCCCACGCCTGGCTGTTGCTGCTGTCGGGGGAGGGGAAAAGAGCAGACTGGAATTTTCCGCCCTGCGCCTGCCCAGGGAGAAGGAAGAAGAAGGGTGCCGCCCCACAAGGCATTGGGTGGCGCCATCCGGGAGGAGGGGCGGCCGCGGAAGCATGGCTGCCGAGAAGGGGAGACCCGAGGGCACTCTGCGCCCATGCCGAGCTTCCTTCAGGGGTGGCGGTGGGCCCGATCAACCACCCTATTATGGGGGCAGCGGAATTAGGCCTACCGCGGCCGCTCCCCTCGCCAGGCCAGCAAACCACACTTCAGCCCGAGGGGTGACCGCAGTCAACCACCACACCAGGGGATCAAGAGTGCCTACAACTGCAAGCAGGAGAATCACGTCCATCAGCCATGTGGGATCTAAGCTCCCTCTCGATACAGAGGTGGAGTGGACATCACCATCCCAGGGTCCACAGGATGGAGGAATAAAATATGGACTAGAGTGGACTTACTGATATTATACTGTAGAACTATTGTGACGAGTAATGGAAGAAATTTTATCATTGACGTGGAGAAAGTGGCCACAGTAGTTGCTGAGGGCAGGGAGAGGGAAGAAGGGGTGTGATGTGGGGGCATTTTTGGGACTTGGAGTTGTCCTAAATGATATTGCAGGGACAGATGCTGGACATTATATATCCTGCCATAACCCACTGAATGGACTGGGGGAGAGTGTAAACCACAATGTAAACTATAATCCATGTGGTGCAGCAGAGCTCCAAAATGTATTCACCAAATGCAGTCACTGTGCCACAGTAATGAAAGAGGTTGCTGATGTGTGACCCGACCCGCGGGTCAACTGAACTGGAACCTGAAGAAGGGAGTGAGAATGGGGGAGACAAGAGATGCGAAGAAGGGAGACAAGACAGGATTCTGATCAAGTCTCCTTTATTGAGGGTCAATCAGGGGTATTTATAGGCAGGAATGAAGGAAGTGGTACGTACCGGCATTAGCGCATGTGTCGGTAAATGATTGGGTAACTAGATTGCCGACTTTCCCACCACGCACGTGCGCAGATGGTTGTTTGGCAACGTCCACGGAAAGACTTTCGCGCGCTTTAGGGAGTGCCCAATCGGAGCCCGGGGGAGTGGCGCGAGGACGGAGAAATAGAAACTTAACTGGGTTAGTACCTAAGATGGCATTCGTAACAAGATGGCTGATACAATACCAGTGCCAGAGGTAGCTTCCCACAGATGTGGGAGGAGTGTGTGTGTGCGGGAGTGGTATATGGGAACCTCTTATTTATATTTATATATATGTGTATTTTAAAGATTTATTTATTTATTTCTCCCCCTTCCCCCCCCATCCCCGTTGTCTATTCTCTGTGTCTATCTGCTGTGTCTTCTTTGCCCGCTTCTGTTGTTGTCAGTGGCACGGGGATCTGTGTTTCTTTTTGCTGCATCATCTTGTTGTGTCAGCTCTCTGTGTGTGCAGTGCCATTCCTGGGCAGGCTGCATCTTCTTTCGTGCTGGGCAGCTCTCCTTATGGGACGCACTCCTTGCGCGTGGGGTTCCCCTACATGGGGCACACCCCAGCGTAGCATGGCACTCCTTGCGCGCATCAGCACTGTGCATGGGCCAGCTCCACACGGGTCAAGGAGGCCCGGGGTTTGAACCGCGGACCTCCCATGTGGTAGGTGGGCGCTCTATCCATTGGGCCAAGTCCTCCGTCTCTTATATTTTTCAATGTATTATTTTTGTGACCTACGTATCTTCAAAAACAATTAAAAAATAAAAATAATGAATTTTAGTAGTGTCTTGATAATGTTGGTCAACTCTGCCAGGCCCTTCTGAGACCCACCGCAGGCCCCGGCCTTTCACCACAACCGGATGTGGCAAATCCTGTGTTTCAGAGAACTCCCAAAAGTAAAGGATCCCCTAGTGGGCATTTTCTAGCACGGTTCCCCAAGCACTTGAGGAGCCGCTCGACACACAGCCCTGGGGCTGGTCATCAGTCCTGCTGTTCGCTGAGCACCTGGTGTGTGTGTGCCAGGGTTCTGGACAACAGGCTTGAGTTCGTGAGAGGCGTCTGCTGGAGAGGACTCCTAGGCTGGCGGGGGCAGGAGGCCCGCAGGCAGCCCGGGAAGCGCTCTAAGAGGCAGGCCTGCAGCTGTGCAGCCGTCAGCTGGGCAGGGGCCGAGTGCAGGGCTGCAGGGGGCTGCACCGTCAGTCTTCCCCGAAGGCTGGTGGTGGCTGCGGGCAGCTCCGTCCTTCGGGATGAAGGCAGTGGGCAGTCCTGCCGCGCTCCGACACGCCAAGCCCTGGGCGCCGCGCTCCCCCCCGGAGGGGAGGGAAGAGCTGGTGGTCGTGGAGGGTGGTGGCCACCGTCAGGCGGCCGCTCGCTGCCTCCCTGGAGAGGGGCGAGGCTGCGGTGGACGCTGTCGTGAGGCCTCGGGGCCTCTCTGTTGGGGCGCACGTCCCGTCTGGGGACCGTCCCCTGGAAGGGGGACTTGGGGTTGGAAGGGCAGGACGTAAGCCGGAAGCTGCCCGCTGCAGCTGGGCTCTGGAGCCGATTTCCTCGCGGGTCACGCGTGGCTCCGGAGAAGCTGTTGCCCTTCCCCTGGCCACTTGCCTAGCTGTGTGGCCTCGGTGCCGGGGCCCAGTGACCCAGGGCTCCCACGGTCGCCTCAGAGACCCCAGCCGGGTGCCGGGGGGACAATGTGCGCCTCTCTAAGGCCGGGCTGTGCCTTCCTGTGGCCCCCAAGCCAGAAAGGGAGAGGCAGGTCTGTGCCCATCACTGCCGCCTCTCACGTCGTTATTCCTGTAGCTAAGGCAGGTTCCTTTTTACCAACTCATTGTCCTCTTAGAACGCAGAGAAAATGGAATTTGTCTCAAGGTGCACAGTCAAACCCCTGCTATCCATTGCTGCCCCTTGTAAATCTCATGCCTCTTCTCTTAGTGTAATGAGGAAGAAGTAAGTTTCCACTGGCCTCTTTCCCCAGAATTGAATGGACTCTGTGTACTTTGGAAAATGCTACAGTTTCCCCCTCTTTTCCCCTCATATTTTGCATGAGTTTCATCTGAGTCTGTTTGGCTGAAAAAGGCTATAAATTAACTGGCCAGTGTTATCTCCTCCATGAGTCACGGGGTACAAAATTGTGTTCCCTCCCAGGCTTTCTCAATGGGGGACATTCAGCCATGCCCGTGACATAATTTTTCCTAATTTCATAGCTTTCTGCTTGGCAGATCGACTTGCAGGCTAAAGAAGTACGCCCTTGAGTATTTTGCCTCTCTCTGCACTAAGTGGAGACAGAGGGAAAGGGTGTGAGGAGCACTTTAATGCGGTGAGAAAGAATGACGCGTGAATTTTGCTTTACTCAGGATGAGGGAAGGAAACCCGGGCTGGCACCAGCCGGAGCCGTCTGAGGAGCGTTTTGAAAATGAAGGGGCCGCGGCCTGAGCCCAGCCCGGCGGGCAGCGGCGTGGCCCCGGCTCACACGCCCGCACCTGCCCCCCCAGCTTCAGCCACGCGTCCCCTTTGCGTGGGAGGGTCTGCAGACCCCAGCCCGCACGAGCTCAGGAAGGGGCGCCGATGGCAGCGCCAGGACCTGAGCTCCGGAGCCGCAGCCGCCAACCGGGGCGTGGCCGTCTCCGCGCGGGGGCCTTGGGTAGCTCCCCACTGCCCGTAAGGGTCAGCCCACGCGGGCAGCAAGGTCCGCGCCCTGTTCCTGCCGCCCGCCCTCGCCTGCGTGACCTGCCGTGACCACTCCTCCCCCAGCGCTGCCCGCATTGTACCAGGTATTCATTTTCAAACCATCACCACCACCCGGAAGCCCTCCACCCCTCCCACATGGCGTTGCCTCTTGCCTGGCACATTTATTCAGTTATCGATTTGCTCAACAAATATTTCTGAGCGGGCACTGAGGACCAAACACTGAGATAAGTGTGCACTGTTAACCAGTGGGCGCAACGATGAGCTGCCCACCCCCTGCAGCTCACAGTCCAGCGGGGACCACGTGAGCGCGGTGGACAATGCGCCATCAAGTCACCCGTGAAGGAGCAGGACCGCGCCGGGACCCGACGAGCTCGGCGAGGGGCCGGGGAGCGCTAGGCCTGAGCGCTGTGGTCTGCACGTGGTCCCTGGGGGGCTGAGGTGGCGCTCCCCAGCTGCTCGCCCCCTGCGGGTCCTGCAGCGCAGGGCTTGGGGGGGAGGAGGGGCACGGGGTCCGCGCCTGGATGGAGACAGAGCCAGGGGCCGGCGCCCGCCACCCAGGGCGGCTGAATGGTGCGCGGGGCGTGGGGGCGCTCCAGGCCTGGCTGCCTTCACCCCACTCCCCCGGGTCTCAGGTCTAGGGGGGCGTGGGGCGCTCCAGGCCTGGCTGCCTTCACCCCACTCCCCCAGGTCTCAGGTCTAGGGGGCGTGGGGCGCTCCAGGCCTGGCTGCCTTCACCCCACTCCCCCGGGTCTCAGGTCTAGGGGGGCGTGGGGCGCTCCAGGCCTGGCTGCCTTCACCCCACTCCCCCGGGTCTCAGGTCGAGGGGGGCGTGGGGCGCTCCAGGCCTGGCTGCCTTCACCCCACTCCCCCGGGTCTCAGGTCTAGGGGGGCGTGGGGCGCTCCAGGCCTGGCTGCCTTCACCCCACTCCCCCAGGTCTCAGGTCGAGGGGGGCGTGGGGCGCTCCAGGCCTGGCTGCCTTCACCCCACTCCCCCGGGTCTCAGGTCTAGGGGGGTGTGGGGCGCTCCAGGCCTGGCTGCCTTCACCCCACTCCCCCAGGTCTCAGGTCGAGGGGGGCGTGGGGCGCTCCAGGCCTGGCTGCCTTCACCCCACTCCCCCGGGTCTCAGGTCTAGGGGGGCGTGGGCGCTCCAGGCCTGGCTGCCTTCACCCCACTCCCCCGGGTCTCAGGTCTAGGGGGGCGTGGGCGCTCCAGGCCTGGCTGCCTTCACCCCACTCCCCCGGGTCTCAGGTCTAGGGGGCGTGGGGCGCTCCAGGCCTGGCTGCCTTCACCCCACTCCCCCAGGTCTCAGGTCTAGGGGGGCGTGGGGCGCTCCAGGCCTGGCTGCCTTCACCCCACTCCCCCGGGTCTCAGGTCTAGGGGGCGTGGGGGCGCTCCAGGCCTGGCTGCCTTCACCCCACTCCCCCAGGTCTCAGGTCTAGGGGGGCGTGGGGCGCTCCAGGCCTGGCTGCCTTCACCCCACTCCCGGGGTCTCAGGTCTAGGGGGCGTGGGGGCGCTCCAGGCCTGGCTGCCTTCACCCCACTCCCCCAGGTCTCAGGTCTAGGGGGGCGTGGGGCGCTCCAGGCCTGGCTGCCTTCACCCCACTCCCCCGGGTCTCAGGTCTAGGGGGCGTGGGGGCGCTCCAGGCCTGGCTGCCTTCACCCCACTCCCCCAGGTCTCAGGTCTAGGGGGGCGTGGGGCGCTCCAGGCCTGGCTGCCTTCACCCCACTCCCCCGGGTCTCAGGTCTAGGGGGCGTGGGGCGCTCCAGGCCTGGCTGCCTTCACCCCACTCCCCCAGGTCTCAGGTCTAGGGGGGCGTGGGGCGCTCCAGGCCTGGCTGCCTTCACCCCACTCCCCCAGGTCTCAGGTCGAGGGGGGCGTGGGGCGCTCCAGGCCTGGCTGCCTTCACCCCACTCCCCCAGGTCTCAGGTCTAGGGGGGCGTGGGGCGCTCCAGGCCTGGCTGCCTTCACCCCACTCCCCCAGGTCTCAGGTCGAGGGGGGCGTGGGGCGCTCCAGGCCTGGCTGCCTTCACCCCACTCCCCCGGGTCTCAGGTCTAGGGGGCGTGGGGCGCTCCAGGCCTGGCTGCCTTCACCCCACTCCCTCAGGTCTCAGATCGAGGGGGGCGTGGGCGCTCCAGGCCTGGCTGCCTTCACCCCACTCCCCCAGGTTTCAGGTCGAGGGGGGCGTGGGGCGCTCCAGGCCTGGCTGCCTTCACCCCACTCCCCCGGGTCTCAGGTCTAGGGGGCGTGGGGCGCTCCAGGCCTGGCTGCCTTCACCCCACTCCCTCAGGTCTCAGATCGAGGGGGGCGTGGGCGCTCCAGGCCTGGCTGCCTTCACCCCACTCCCCCGGGTCTCAGGTCTAGGGGGCGTGGGGCGCTCCAGGCCTGGCTGCCTTCACCCCACTCCCTCAGGTCTCAGATCGAGGGGGGCGTGGGCGCTCCAGGCCTGGCTGCCTTCACCCCACTCCCCCAGGTTTCAGGTCGAGGGGGGCGTGGGGCGCTCCAGGCCTGGCTGCCTTCACCCCACTCCCCCGGGTCTCAGGTCGAGGGGGGCGTGGGCGCTCCAGGCCTGGCTGCCTTCACCCCACTCCCCCGGGTCTCAGGTCGAGGGGGGCATGGGGCGCTCCAGGCCTGGCTGCCTTCACCCCACTCCCCCAGGTCTCAGGTCGAGGGGGGTGTGGGCGCTCCAGGCCTGGCTGCCTTCACCCCACTCTCCGGGTCTCAGGTCGAGGGGGGCGTGGGGCGCTCCAGGCCTGGCTGCCTTCACCCCACTCCCCCGGGTCTCAGGTCGAGGGGGGCGTGGGGCGCTCCAGGCCTGGCTGCCTTCACCCCACTCCCCGGGTCTCAGGTCGAGGGGGGCGTGGGGCGCTCCAGGCCTGGCTGCCTTCACCCCACTCCCTGGGTCTCAGGTCGAGGGGGGCGTAGGCGCTCCAGTCCTGGCTGCCTTCACCCCACTCCCCCGGGTCTCAGGTAGAGGGGGCGTGGGCGCTCCAGGCCTGGCTGCCTTCACCCCACTCCCCCAGGTCTCAGGTCGAGGGGGGCGTAGGCGCTCCAGTCCTGGCTGCCTTCACCCCACTCCCCCGGGTCTCAGGTAGAGGGGGCGTGGGGCGCTCCAGGCCTGGCTGCCTTCACCCCACTCCCCCAGGTCTCAGGTCGAGGGGGGTGTAGGCACTCCAGGCCTGGCTGCCTTCACCCCACTCCCCTGGGTCTCAGGTCGAGGGGGGCGTGGGGCGCTCCAGGCCTGGCTGCCTTCACCCCACTCCCTGGGTCTCAAGTCGAGGGGGGCGTGGGGCGCGCTCTTTGGGAACCTCTTTGGGAAGACGTGTGAGAACATTCGTGAAAAGTATTTTGGCTTTTTGAAGAGTCGAAAGAAGTACAAAACTATCTTTAAAAAATAAAAGTGCACCTCTAAGTGGGATGTCAACACGACTCAGTAATCGATTATCGCCACGCGACCCTCACTGTGGGATTTATTTTCAGTTTCAGCAAGAAATTTCACCCTAGACACCACAAAATCCTGATGAAGGGGGTTACTTATGTATTTATTTAAGTCTGTTAGTGGCTGAACTGCAGGGTACCTTATAAGCTCAAAGTAGAATCTGAATTATAAAGATAGGTAGCAGCTTTTACATAAAATGAACTTGATCGTTTTTCAGTTCTTTTCAATTTTAGTGAGCCATGGGAATATATCATTTAATCACATCAATTTTAGTTGAAGCTTTAGTATGCTATTTTTTATTTTTTATTTTTCTTAATCTAAAAAACATAGTTCCTTTAGGTAAAAAAAGTAGATCATTACTTACAGAACCATTAATTATTTAAGGACAACTGTCCAAATAGCAGTTCATAAGGAAGTGCTCTCAGAAATTGTATTACGCTCTGTTATTGCCAGTAAAACATCTTCATAAAATCCAGAGGACAAATATTCCAAGCTGTTTAAAATCTTTTACCTTGTATACTTAAAAGTATTTATAGCTTGTATTAGGGAGTCTGATTTATATTTTGGAAATTTTTCTATTTTTTGCAGTTGGTAATAGGCTATTTTGAATGTTCACAGCAAACATTAGAAATTGTAATATGGAAAGTTATTTAGTTGTTACTTTTTTTAAGCAGAAAAAAAATGCCATCCAGTATATTGTTTTAAATAGGCCCCTCTTCAAATGCATTTATGCCATATACAAACATGGAAACACAAACTAATTTTTACAGTGTCCATTACAACATATTATTAGTAATAAACAATTTTTTCTGCTCATTATCCATGACAGAAAAACATGTACAAGTTAACATCTCCCATATCAGAGAAGGGTGGCTTCTCAAATTTAATGAATTATTTAATGTTTTTTATTGCAGAACCTCGTGGCACAGGTGGCTGCTTGCTGGCTTCACCTGAAGGGGCCAGGGGCCTCTCCAGCCCCGTCGACGCCGCCTGCGCGCACCTGCCCCTGGCACGCGGTGTCCTTGGGCTCGGCTCACCTCCCCTGGGGGCAGTTCCCTGCCCGCTCCCAGGGGCGGGGACAGCAATTCGACTTCCCTGCGCCCTGGGGACGGTCCCGCTGCTCCGCTCCTGTGCCAGGCGCTGGGCAGCGCATCTGGGGGCTGTGCCCGGGCCGGGGTCCTGGTCGCCGGCTGCCCTGCGGCCGTAGGGGCCCACGTGGGTGCTTGGGCGAGCGTGGTCTCTCTTCTGGGCGCTGTGGGGCAGCGCGGGGGGAGGCCTGGCCCGACGCGGCCTCCAGGAGAGCTGGGATGGGGGTGCGCGGGCTGAGCCCACACTGACGCCCGCTCCTGCGTTTCAGAGGCTGGAGCAGAGGGAGGTGCTGGCGGGCTGCTGCTCTGGCCGTCGCCTTCGTCCCGGCCAGCAACCTCTTCTTCAGGGTGGGCTTCGTGGTGGCCGAGAGGGTCCTCTACATGCCCAGGTAACGCCGCGCGCGGGCCCTCAGCGCGACTGCCCCTCCAGCCTGACCGTTCCGGGACGTCCCGTGGGCGTGTGGCGGTCACGTCCGTGGGGCCGAGGTGGCCACGACCAGCCTCCACGGCCACGGGCACGGGGTCAAGCCGCGGGGCCTGCCCTGGTCACCGCAGGCGGCCCCGGGGGAGGGTCCTGGGCGAGCAGCTGGGCGTCGGCGCCAGCCGTGCCCCCCACTCCCCAGACTGCGCGCCGCGGGGCCAGGGGTGGCGGCAGTACCTGTCAGGGCGCTGTTGTTAGCTGTGCCGGGGGGCAAGGCCCGCGACCCTCCTTTTTCCTCCTCCCCCCTCTTCCTCCTTCCTCCCTCTCTCTTTCTTCCTCTTTCTTCGTTCCTTAATTCAAAAGTGAGAAGAACAATCTCAAGGAAATTTGCCCTTGAGAAAAAATGGATTAAGGATGATAGAGAGCCTTCAGCTCTGTGTGATTCCATAATGCTGTTTAGTTCTGAGTAGTTGCACCGTGCTCAGGTTCTTCCTGGTCTTGTCACGTTCAAATGTCGTCTTTCCGAGGTCACACTTTCTCATGTCTGGACATGACCGGGTCTGGAGCCAGGCTGGGACCTGCCACTTACTGTCGTGTGACCTTGAGCAAGACATGAAACCTTTTCGTGCCCAGGTGTTCTCATTTTAAAAAGAGGGATTTTAGTAAACACATCATAAAATTCCTAATTTTATGAATGACATGAGTCAACTTTTTCTAAAAGGCAGTGTTATAAACTAAAATACTAAAAAGGAAACCACTAATTTTTATTTATGCTATTAAGCCAGAAATCCTTACAAAACCATATAACAAATTTTATAATCTTTTATTCTCCTCAAACGAAGCCCCTAAGAGCTTCTGAGAGCAAGCAGTACTTGGTTTCGACTTGATTAAGGGCAGGTACTGCCTAATTTGCTCAGAATTTGAGATGCGTGTTACCCCTCGGCAGCTGCCGCGTGGTGAGACGGAGCTGCAGCGCTGCTCCCTCAGATGCCGTATTGCGTCAGGGTAAGTCTTAGGAAGCCTGGCCAATAGCAAGGACGTGCCCACGTTGGAGAAGGACAAAAGGAGCCACAGGTCTCTGTTCCAGATACTCAGGGCTTCCCCTCAATGAGTTTATTAACTGCTGGCTAAAAAAAAGACATCTTGCCCTCTGAATACCCAGCAGGTCCTGATAGCTTTAAAACAGGATTATCTTCTCTAGCGCTCTTTTAACATGAATTGTAGCAAAACCATTATTGAACCTTATTGTGTGTCAGACACTAGGCTAAGCACATGATTTCATTATACTGGTTAATTCACACTGTTTGTGGTGGTTTAAGGTGTGCACGGGTCAGAGCCTGGGTTCAATTCTGGCCGTAGCGCCTCTAAGCCTCAGTTTCTCCATCTGTATAAGATGTGGATAATAACAGCACCCACCTCACTGAGGTGATGTGAGTGTTGAACGTGATAACCTCATGCAGACTCTGAGTGTTTGGCCTCTTGGTCAGTGTGAGCTCCCTGGGGTGGCTGTTAGCAGGATCCTGTTTCACCAAAAGGAGACTGAGCTCTGAGAGGGCCAGCAACCTTTCCAAGGTCTCACGGCTTGTGGCGAGAAAGCTGAAATACGTATCCTCTCGGAAAGAGCAATTTTAATGTTCTTCTCAATTAGGAAAGAAGAAGCTCTAACTCCAGTCAAGTACCTTCCCCTCAACTCCATTTGGTGATCAAGACTTGATCGTGCCAAGAATCCTGAGCTTCACATCCCGTATTTAGCATCCTGGCTTCTGGGGGGCAAAGAATTGCAAGCGCCGTGAACTGTTTTCTGGTCCAGACACAGGAGAGTAATTTGTGAGGGGACGGGGTGGAATAAAGGGCTGGAATTTAAACAAGAGGTTCAAGGTGCATTTCTCCTGAGGCGCACGTCGCGGAAGCTTGCAGTACTGCCCTCGCCAGTCGTGGGGTGACTTATGTAAAGGAAGGGGTTCCTGTGTCTGCGAACCTCCCACAGGACCTCCCCGGCCCTGGCTCTTCCCCTGCTGCCAAATCCTAAACAGACCTTTCCTGACTCCATTTCATTTTCTCTCACAGACAAAATAGTGTCCTGTTCCTTTCCCCCCAGAATAAGCAGAGCTGGAGAAAAAGGAAAGTTCTGAATATGTAGAAAGCATCAGTAATACCAAGAACAAGTGCCTGCCTCTCAGAACCAGTTTGGAGTTTGCCGCTTTGGGCAAACTTGGGGCACTGAAGCCCATCTCAGTAACTAGCCTTCGTTTAAAAAGGTGACTTGGCTGGAGCTCAGGGGTTGAGCGTCTTCCCGGGTCCGAGCTCCCAGGTTCGAGCCCTGGTCCCTCCTTAAAGAGAAGGGGGGCCGCACTTTCCTCTCCACCCCCCACGTGCCAGGGCAGCGCGAGCCGCGTGCCCGCCTGGGGCCGCTCCTTCCCTGCGCCCTGAGGACGGTATCCTGCCCACACTGCCCGGCCGGGGCTCCCGCGAGCGGCCTGGGGCCGAGGTGCGGCAGGTGCTCAGCCAGGCCACTGCTCCGAGCCCGTCCGAGGGTGTAACTCGGGCGGGGGAGGCTGGGGGCCTCGGAGTGTTTGAGGAGGACGCCGCGGCGCCGGCGCACCCCCGCTTCTTCGCGGCCGTCGTCATTAAACCGCAGGGCTGTCTTCCTCGCGGCACCGACCCGCGGTCGTCCGCGTTTGGGCGGCTGGGGAGGTCCACGCTGGGTCAGCAATGAGACCCGTGGAGGAAGCGTCCAGAGACTTCCCTGCTGGACGTTTTGTAAGTAGAGTTTTCTCTGAGGATGGGGTAGGGAGGAGGGACACTGACAGGAGAAGATTTGACCTAGCGGACCCAGCCCGCCCTGCCTCTGTGGGCAGGGGGCACGCGGGGCAAAGAGCCGCCGAGTCTTCCGGGCCCCAGGGGGTTCAGAGGCCTGAGCAAGGCCCGAGCGGGGTCAGCGCACCCGGCAGCGCCCAGTGCCCTCGGCAGAACTCCAGACAGGCTCGGATAAGCAGTAGCCTTCTCGCCGAAGTGACACCACCTCCGTGTGGCCCGCGGAAGCAGTCCAGGCCCAGCTGCTCCGGAGGTGCTGGAGAAGAAGGGGCAACGTCAGACCCCCAAGGGCAGAGAGGACCCCCGCCCTCCTGACTGCTCCCCCGTGACTCCCCTTCTCTCGTGAACTTTGCAGACACACGTTCTGCAGGACACTTGGGCTCCAGCGCACCTGATGGCACCTTAGAGAGTTACCATATGCACAGAAGCCTCGTATGAGACATGTTTCTACCCAGAACACAGATGTGCTGTGCAGATTCTCAGCTCTATACTCTATTTACCAGGATATAACTGCCTGTGATATTAGTACACCATACTAGTGTTCTGTATTATTTAGTGTGCTTTAGGTATCATACATAGCAGAACAATACAGGGAAGCACCACTGGTATTTGCTTTTACGAAATCGAGATCAAGAGAACAAATAATTTCTCCAAGTTCCAACAAGAGGAGGTGTCATGATGGCGATGACGACTGAAGCTTTTTCTACTCCAGAGATCTCCCTAATTTCCCTCAACAGATCTCATAAATTTCACACTGGTAAGTGAGCTACAAAGTTCAGAAGAAGCGTGAGGGAATTAGATGGGTCCTCAGAAGGTAAAGGCAATGGATTTTTTTCTCCCAGCTGTTCCATAGATATGCTGAGAAGAGAACAGAAGACGAGAACAGTTTCACGGAGAGGTAAATATAAAGCCGTTTTTCAGCCTATCCCGAGAGCGCAGGCCCTGGGATAGGAGCTAGGGAGCACAAGGGCGCTATCGGGGACCCTTTTCTCGGAATATGAATAAACCGTTACTTCTAAATACCTTTCCTTCACTAGAATATTCCTCCACCCATGGAATATTTGAGATAAAAGAGAACCAGATGGGGAATGTGGGCTCTCTAACCTGTCTTGGCTCACAGAAGCTGAAGTTTCCATGGCAGATCTGAGCTGAGCATCCATCCCCTGTCGTTGGCTCAGTGTGCCAGGCCTGGCTGTTCAGCCTTTCCGTGCTCACCTGCTGTGGATTAAGATCTTGCTGTCAGATGGTTTGCCAGGTGAGGACTCGGCAGATCAAAAGGAAATTAATTAAGGATATGTTTCTGTCCAAGTGTAACCAAATTAAAACATGTTAACATGCAGTTTAGGTCTTAAGGTGAAAGATCTATTCAAAATAGAAGCTTGGAGATTGACAGGTAAATGGAAACATTGCCTGTATGTTTAGACAAGAAAAAATGTGATATTCTCCTACACACTGGTGTAGAAAACTGCTTAAAGCTTGAGTTTAAACATTAAGAAATTAGGGGAAGGTTTTCTTTATACGTGAAAAATATATTCTTTGCACAGTATGTACTGAGTGCTGATCAACTATTCAGTAATAGCACAGTTTAGAATCAGGAATTGCAAGTCCATAAGTTAAAGAAATGCATCTATAGCATGTAGTGTTTGGCAATTTTCAAATCACAAGAAGATGTAGTTTGGCGGCTCCTTAAAAAAGTCAAACATTGAATTACCATATGACCCAACATTCCACTCCTAGGAATATAACCAAAGGGATGGAAAGCAGAACTGCAGTACTTGTACACCAGGTAGTCAGAGCATCAGTATTCACAATAACCAAAAGGTAGAAATGACGCATTAACAGATGAGTAGACATAAAAAAATACTAAGTTCTGATTTGTGTTAGAACATGGTTGAACTTTATGAAAACTTTATGCTGTGTAAAGTAAGCCAGACTTACAAAAGGCCAAATCTATGATTCCACTCTTATGAAATATCTAGGATAAGCCAATTAAGACAGAAAGTTGCTTAGAGGTCCCCAGGGGCCTAATCTTGGGGGAGGGGAGAGGAGGCGAGGGTGTTGGGAGTTACTGCATAATGGGTAGAGAGGTTCTCTTTGGGATAATGAAAAAGTTTTGGTAATGAAAGGTGGTGATATGGGAAGTGGACTTGGCCCAGTGGTTAGGGCATCTGCCTACCACATGGGAGGTCCTCAGTTCAAACCCGGGGCCTCCTTGACCCGTGTGGAGCTGGCCCATGCGCAGTGCTGATGTGTGCAGGGAGTGCCATGCGTAGAGGAGCCCCACGCACAAGGAGTGCACCCCGTAAGGAGAGCCGCCCAGCATGAAAGAAAGTGCAGCCTGCCCAAGAATGGCGCCGCACACACGGAGAGCTGACGCAACAAGATGACGCAACAAAAAGAAACCCAGGTTCCTGGTGCCGCTGGTAAGGATAGAGGCGATCACAGAAGAACACACAGCGAATGGACAGAGAGAGCAGACAACTGGGGGGGGGGGGGGCGGGGAGAGGGAAGAGAAATAAATCAAAACTAAAAAGAAAAGCGATAGCACAGCGTTGTAAATGCAATTAATGCCACTGAATTGTATATTTAGAAAGGATTAAAATTGCCGTATTTTTGTTACGGATATATGTTACCACAGTATGTTCTTTAGAAAGAAAGAAAGATGTATACTTCTTTGGAATTGACCTTGCCTCCCCCCTTTTATACCTCCTTTATCTGGTACATGTCCCTTTTTTTAGTGTAGTAAGTGCTCCTCATTGCCTAATTTGTTGCTCTGAAGACTGCTCAGTGGAAAGCTCACCTCCTAGGGCCGTCCTGCTTGACAATTTAGTAGAAGTTCCGGGATCAAAGTGAGTAGCTTCATTTTTGAAGGAAGTTATTTCTCAAGGTGTAAGGATGTAAGTTTCTCTAAGGTTGGGGTTTTGAAAGAGGTAAAATGGTAAGGTTGTGTCTTATCGTTGAGATTATTTATAGGTACACGGCTGGCTGGGTGAGCCTGTTAACCAGTTAAAAGGTAGAATTTCCCTTCTCCTAAGAACACAATGATTCACTTTGTTGCAAATAATTAAACAAAAGGTGAAGGCCCAGCAACCCTCATAAAATGCTGGCGCCAAGGTGGGCTGCGGCTGTCTTTTAGGCTGATGGAAATGGAAATGGCAAGTGTTTTTTTGTCTCTTCGAAGCATCCGGGCACGGTTCTCGGAGGTGCATCCGTATTATTTACACGGTGATTACCTGCTGCGAGGGGGAAGAGGAGCTTTATTAACCAGGGAACAGTTCCCCATTGGGCAGCACTGAGTAAAAGCAGGGGCGCCACAGGTAGTCCAGCCGAGGGTGTCGGGCGAGTTGTGTTCCAGCTTTGGGGCTTCAGGGCAGAAGCAGGCTCGGCCTCCTGCCTGTCCTGGGCCCCGCGACCTCCCTCCAGCTGCGCAGCCTCTGCCCGCAGCCATCTCGACCCCAGGGCCCGCAGGTCAGCGTAGAGCTCCCGAAGTTCCCCAACAACAGGCTGAATGCTTGTCTTTAATGCTGACTTCAGAGGACGGGCGCTGTTGGTTTGCATCTCCTGCAGAATTCCCTTTGGATGTGCAGCGTGAAAGGGAAGTTAGAGATGAGCGCAGCTTGTCCCTCAGCCGCGTTCCCAGCTGGAGCCACTGGCTGTGCGTGAGCCATCACCTGTGTGTGCACAAGCCATCACCTGTGTGTATACACGTGCCTTCATCTGTGTGTATGCATGTGCCATCACCTGTGTGTGTGCACAAGCCGTCACCTGTGTGTGCATGTGCCATCACCTGTGTGTGCACGAGCCGTCACCTGTGTGTATACACGTGCCTTCATCTGTGTGTGTGCATGTGCCGTCACCTATGTGTGTGCACAAGCCGTCACCTGTGTGTGCATGTGCCGTCACCTGTGTGTGCACGTGCCATCACCTGTGTCCCCGAGCCATCACCTGTGTGTGCACGTGCGGGCCGTGTCTCAGTCAGCAGTGCTGCCTCCCACGTGTGCCTTCGTGGTGCCTCTCAGCACTGACCTCACCTAGACTTTTGGCATCCGGGGTGGCATTTTTTACTTTGTCAGGTGTCAGTGGTTTGCTCTGGTTCCTTTCTCACCCTGCAGCCACGAGTTTTCATTACAACCAGAGCAGACTCCGATGTCACCTCCCTGGAGGCCAAGAAAGCGTGTGGTTTGCTATTTGCTTGATTTGCACCTTTGGGGTGAGGACTCGCCGGCCCCTGTGGTGGAGAGTGCATACCCCTGGCCCTGCGTGGCTGAGAGCTGCGTTAAAGCAGATGTGGAGCGAGAAAGCTTCTAACGGGCAGTGCCTTCGTCCTGTGATGTTTGTGTCAGGCTTTTAAGAATGCAATACTCCAAGAAATTTGCAAACCCAAGTAGAGATATGTTTATAGGGCTGAACATTTCTTTAAACTGTATGTCAACGAAGGACTTTAGAAAATAAATTCTGCCATTTGCTGTGGAAGCCTGTGCTCAGCAGAAAGAAATTGTATTCTTCATTTTTTTAAAAGATGTATTTATTTTATTTATTTCTCTCCCCTTCCCACCTGCCCTCCCCCCCCCCCCCCCCCCGTTATCTGCTCTCTGTGTCTATTTGCTGCATGTTCTTCTTTGTCCACTTCTGTTGTTGTCAGCAAACGGGAATCTGTGTTTCTTTTTGTTGCATCATCTTGTTGTGTCAGCTCTCTGTGTGGGCAGTGCCGTTCTTAGGCAGGCTGCACTTTCTTTCACGCTGGGCGGCTCTCCTTATGGGGTGCACTCCTTGTGCGTGGGGCTCCCCTATGTGGGGGACACCCCTGCATGGCACGGCACCCCTTGAGTGCATCAGCACTGCACATGAGCCAGCTCCACACGGGTCAAGGAGGCCCGGGGTTTGAACCGTGGACCTCCCATGTGGTAGACGGATGCCCTAACCACTGGGCCAAGTCCGCTTCCCTTCTCCTTCATTTCAACCATAGCAAAGATCATGAATTATGGCTCCTGGCCCAAATCTGGCCTACAACAGTTTTGGTAAATCCTGTTGGAACACAGTTTCCATCAAGTCCAAGGCAGCGCTCCTGCTCCAAGGACAGAGTTAAGTAGTGACTGAGGCCAAGCCTGACCTACCTAATCTCTGCCCTTGGCAGAAAAAGCACATTGAGCCCTTGTCATAGCACAGCACAAGGCCAGTGGGTCTCCCGATGTGACTCACTACCAGCTGTGGCTGTAGGCATTTATTCCTAAATCTCAGTGTCCTCGCTTATGAGATGAGTTGAGGATTATGTCATTAAATGTAATATATTTATAGCACGTCCTGTGCTTACCCCAGACTGCAGATACTGCACACAGGCCCGTACCTCTCCATCCAGCCTGGTGAGCTCAGCACAGCACCCGGCATGTAGGAAGCACTCAGTAAACGCATGAAAGCATGAAATAGCTCATTATTCCTAATTTTGTTCTCGTTATTCTTCTGCCGCTTTGTGGCCCCTGCTTGGGAGTTGGGGGTTCCCACGCTTTCTCTCCCGTGGCTCTGCCAGATGGCAGCTGGTTCCCTCAGGGAGACGTCACCTGGCTGCTGAGACTTAGCTGGGAAGAAGGCAGGTGGCGCTGGGCGACCCGGCGGACGAGTGCTGGAGTGGGCGCGGCAGCACGTGCGTGGGGCACCCCGTCCCCAGGCTTCTCTCCCTGCTCTCCTCTTCACCAGCTTCAGTTAGCGCCCCCGCCTCAGCACCCCGTGGGTGCGCTGGGGTCTCGGCAGACGGTTCTGGGCTCCTGGCCTTGCTCGGTCAGCGCCGGCCCTTGTGCGGTGTGGGCCAGGGTGCGTCTGCGCCGTGCGCGCCCCTGCGCCTGGGGTGTGGGCGGCAGTGACCTCACGCCAGGTTCTTCCTCCACTCAGACCCACGCGGGCCCAGGGCCTCCTCGGCGCAAAGCGTCCTCTGGCCAGTGAGCCCTGGCGTGTGGGAGCTGCACGGTGATTTCCGGGATGTGATGCGTGGAATCAAGGGCGCCACGTGAGGGCTTTTCGATCAGAAACATCAATACTTTTTCTTGTTTTTCTACCCTTGATACCGAAGCATAGACAGACGTGAGCAAAGAATAGAAAGATGCTTTTTCAAAGGGGTGTGGAACGAGAGCTGTTTTCCTCGTACAGAACCCACCTCTCTCGGTGAACTGGAATTATTCTTCGAGGGCAGGGCCCGTACCTGATTCAGAATTGTGTTTTTAGTGTCTAACGTATTGCCAGGAGAGAAGTACTGAATGAATAAACCGCTGAACAGGTAAATGGGCTGTGTTCACTTCTGGCTTCCAGTGGCTTTAGTTTCTGACTGTAATGTTGGATTTCCTTCCCCAAGTGTGCGTCATTCTTAGGATACTCTGTAATAATTTGTGATCTGTGGAAAGAAACAGGTTTTGCCCAACGTGCTTGTGAAAATGGGCGCAAACTCAGTGAGTCAAGGCGTGGGCAGGCAGGAGCCCTCTGGGTGGGCGTGGAGACGATGCGCAGGGCAGCGTTCCTTCCACTCACGAAGGGTGCCCTGCTACGCCCGGCTTTCACGTGGGAACATTTGGAAATCCTCGTATGTGGGGAAAACTGGCCAGACAAGCAAGAGGACTGTTGCTTGTTCCTGACGAACCTGCGCAGTGCGGCCGTCGTGTGCCCGCGGGTGGACTTTGCCTGGGGTGGGGCCGTGCCACAGCCTGTCCCCGGTGCAGAGCTCCCTGCCCGGTTCACCAGCATCGCGCCAGGACCGTCTCCACAGAGCTCGTTCTGGAGTCCGTGGCACCAACAGGGCCGTCCGGCTCCAGCGCGTGAGGGGACACAGGCAGAAGGGGGCTGGCGGGCTGCTGGGGACGTCCCGTTGTGCCCGAGCTGCTGAGATGGCAATCTGAGCTCACAGGATGAGCCCGGTTGTGTCCCTCGAGTGCCAGCGGCCCTGCAGACTTGCCAGTGCAGCTCTTTAGGGAACTGACGGGTGAATGTCATCTCGGGCTGGCATGTGTCCCCTGTGTGGAGCGAGCATGCAGGAGATAAAGTGGCTCGAGGGACCCTGTTGTACCCCCCAGTCACCGCCACTTGTGTCCTCTTTCCCAGCACGGGCTACTGCATCCTCATTGTGCATGGGCTGAGCAAGTTGTGCACGTGGCTGAACCGCCGTGGGGCCGCCGCACTGATCGTGTCCACTGTGCTGCTGCTGCTGCTCTTCTCGTGGAAGACGGTGAAGCAGAACGAGATCTGGCTGTCGAGGGAGTCCCTGTTCAGGTATGGCTCAACGGGCGGAAATAAACCCTTTCCCGTTTATTCTTTGTACGTGTATTGGTTTCCAAACAAGTGAGGTGAGACGGGTCTGGTGGTATTTGTTAATCCAGAAAATTCTTCTAAGTAATGCTTTGAGTGGAAGGTACGGTTTTATTTGGGGTTCTAACTTTAGTTTTAAAACTGCGTTGTACAAAACTTGCCACGCACTAGTTCTGAAGTGTATTCATGACCCAGGGCTCTTGGGGAGGTTTGGGGGCTGTGAATTCAGGTGGGAACTCTCTTAATGATGAGCTGGGCTGTAAAATCAGCTACAAACAAAATGAAACCGACATGCCTAGATGGGAAAGGTGCTTACACAGAAGCAAGAGAAATGCAGTACAGTTTCTCTAGAATGTTCTAGGATGTTGAGGTCTCTGATCTTAGTGGCTTGTATTTTGCACGTAAATTTTGAAGAAGGAAATGAAAGGCTTCATCTCCGGGTAGGCTTTGCTGGGGTAGAAGTCTCTGGATGTAACAGTACTGACTTGGAGTCGTACCTGGCTCACCACTCACCATGCTGTATGCCTGGGGCTTCGTCTCTCACTGCTTTCAGCTCAGTGGTCTCACCTGGGTCTCCTGGCACTGTCATGCCTCACGTCCCAACGCCATTTGCCCAGGCTCCCAGAGATCTCCACCGTACCCTCTTCCACCTCCCTCTCTCATGTATTAGCAAATTGGCCCATTCTGTCAACACGGTTTTTCTTTAATTCTTTGATCAGCTGGTCCACGGCAGTCATTCTTTGGGGGAAAATAGCGGAAACATAGTTGCAAGTCCCTTGAGGAAAGGGGAATTTGTAGGAGAGAGTGGGAGAGTTCATAGACCTGAAGTGTGGAGGGCCTGGCTTACTAGCAGACACACCTGGACCTGTGCCTCGAGCACCAGCACGGGTGAGTGGTCAGCTTCCACCGTGCTCTCTACCTCCCCACTAAAGAAGGTCCTCTGGTGGGGCTGGAGCTTGGGCCACCTGTCTGCCCTTGTCACCAGGGCATGAGGGGACTGGTCTGGCCAAAGAAGCCTCCTGTGACATCCCCGGTGAGGTGGGTGGGTGGGCAGGGGCCACTGCAACTGGACTAGTGAGATGAGAGGTACTTACCGGCCCCCAAAATTAAATGAATAAACGAACAAGACGAATGTTCACTGCACTCTTCTGCCATCTTAAAATAATGTATCTAATTTTACTGGTTGGCAATATAGCTTTGTCCCCAGAAAACAAATTATGTGCTTGGCACACATGCCTTATTAGTTTATTATTATTATGTCAGCACTAGTTTAGTGGGCAGTGGGGTGTGTTCTTGTGTAAGCCTTTTCTTTCTTTTTTAATGAGTTACTGTTTTTCGCTCAGACCAGCAAACTTACCCTTTTAGATTCAGTCTTTGCCGCACCCCTCCATGTTGAACCCAGTTCTCACAGACCACATTTACCTCTTCCTTTTGCTGTCCAGGCAAGGTCAAGGGCATTGAAGCTCATAACAGAACTCCTCCTGGTCTCTGCTGGCTTACATTTTTTGGGGGGGAACTTTGACAGTTCTGCCCTCTGCTAAACCTGTTGCCTGATGAAGATTCTAATAGTGTTTGTGTTTTCTGGTGATGTTTACTGCTTAATCAAAGCCACTTGGCGATGGGTTTTGGCAAGCAGTGGTTTATTTCAAGGATAACAACTTGGCATCAAACCCTCTATGGCTGATGCCAGCAATTTAAAAAAACACACAAAAAGCTCATTGACCTTGCATCTAGAAGCTTCCGTCCTTTTACACGGGCCATGGAGTGAGCAAGCAGTTGGTTGCTGAAACACAGCCATTCCCCATGTGTGCTTAGACTTGGGCCCTGAGAGGCCCTTGCTGGCCGGAGGGGAATCTTGTGTAATGTGCACAGCAAAGCTGTCACAGTTTTTAGAAACTTTTCCTATTACATTTTTTATATCCTGAGAAAACTGTCAAGAATCTGAGACTTCAAGAGGCCTGATGGTTCCGTCTTCATCTGTGCTGAGGAATGTTCAGCTCAGTCTCTCGTTTCCGGGACTCTGCAAGGCGGTAGAGGGCTCGGTGGCTGAGGGTGGGGCCAGTGACAGACGTCCTGGCCTCCACTCCAAGTTCCACCATTTAATAGCTGTATGCTCTTGGGCCAGTTATTTCACCACTCTGTGCCTCTGATTGTTAATTTCTAAGTTTGGAAGAATGATAGTGTTTACTTCCTTGATGTGGTATAAGGATAGACTGATAGGTAAAAATGCATAAGATGACTGGGTCTGGCACGTGGAGCACATTCTAGAAAGATTTGAAATTGTTGCTGTAAACTAAGCACTATACACGAGAGATTGTCCCTGGTGTAAGGGAGCTGGAAGACGGCAGAGTTCAAACACATGGATACACTGCAATATAACGTGGCGAGGGTGGGACAGATCAACCCAGGGTCCCGCATAAGGGTGGAAGGGTGGCCGAAAACTTCAGAGATGGTTCTTTGCAGGCCTGCCTGAGCTGAGTATTGAAGGATGAGAAAACCCCAAGGGAGCCAGAATGGCCAAAACCAAGAGCCGGCCGTGCTGAAATGCATGTAATTTCATTCCGTTACATAGTCAAGAACTAGCTGCCAGTCTGTGCATGATCTGCTTGAAAAAAATCAGAAAAAAGTGTAGGACTTTAGAGAAGATGCTGTCGTTGGCAGAGACACTGCTGCGGCTTTCTCCTCTGTCCCAAACTATAAACCCATCGACCGTTCCTAGGACACAGAGCCTCGCGCAGGCTGCTCCAGGTACGTGGTCTCATTTTGCTAGACAGTACAATGAGCAGTCTTGCAGGACATCTTAGGACAGGCTTCTTCTTTAGAGAAAATGAAAATGTTGGTCAGGTTCAAGCCTTTTCAGCTCACCGTGAAGATCACTGTCTCATGTATTTTCAGGAGACAGTTGCTGACCCCTCCCAGCACGGTCATCTTTGTACTTCTTTTGGCAGGAACCTTGCATTTGTGTCTCACCGGAGACCCAGGGGGAGGGTAAGGAATTTGTCCAGCTGACCTAGCTGCTAGGAGAGGCAGCCAGGATTGGAACCCAAATCTGATGTAAAAGCCAAAGGATACGCCAGCTGTGCTGTGCCAGGTTTTCACTCCGCATTTTCTCCTCCTGCTAGGCCCAGTGTAAAAAGAGATTTTCATCAGCATAGCTTCAAGGTCTATGTTCTTCAGTTCTTACAGTCAGAAGCTGTTCTGAGCACCAGCCTGGGGCTAACTGCATAGCTCGGTCAGGTCTAGGAACGGCCAGGAAACGTAGGTTTGTGTGTAGTTAACTATACCATAATAATGTAATGGACATTATTAACACGCAATCTTCATGCACCTGGAAGGACAGAGAATAGGCATCTTCCTTTTTGCATCCATTTCAGAGTCTCTGATTCCTACCTGAGAACTGTGGTCCGTAGACCACAGATTGAGAAACTGCATTCCAGACCATTCACCTCTCTGTAGGAAACACAGCCCTTTCTCTTCCTCTCAGAAAGACTGCACCAGAGTCAAACCTCCCAGGTCAGAGAATGTAAACTAGAGATTGGCAAAGTTTTTGTAAAGGGCAAGAGGGTAAACATTTTAGGCTGGCCTGGTCCATTGTATCAGGAAGGCAGCCACGGATGACAAATGAGCAAATGGGCTTGGCGGTGATCCTGAGCCCTTAGTTTTCTGACCTCTGCTACAGCACTCCGACTGTGGAATTCTAACGCCATTAGGACCCTGTGTTTTCTTTTTGGTTCAGCCTCAAATGTTGATCAACTTCAGGGGTGATCCTCGCCACAACTATCTTGGGTCAGAGCTCTGCTCAACTACTCACTAGGTCTATAACCTGAGGAACATGTCTTGAGTCTCTGAGCTTCAGCTTCCTCGTCTGTAAACCAGGAGGTGCCTGGCTGATGCGCTGCTGAAGGATTCAAGGCGGTAATCGTGGAAGCCTGAGCTTAGCCCAGTGCCTGATTCAGAACGAGCCCCTGGGAGCATTGTCACACCTCAGGTCAGGGCAGGGCTCAAATCTGAGGAGTGCCACAAATTCCTTTCCTTTCCTGTTCACCTCTGGCTGAATGCACTATTAAAAAAAAAAAAAAGCTCCTGACCAGGAAATTGGGAATGGTTCTCCTGACCTTTTGTCCAGTGATGACATTCGGGCAACGTGCTGTTCTGAAAAGTTGGAGGTACAACTTAAAAGGAGAGGCTTCTCTGCCATTTCTGTTAATTCTCACGCCTTCTGCAAATGTAAAATGTGAGGAGAAATGTAAACTGGGTGAATTAAAATCTGGAGTTGAGAGATTTTTACTCATAATCATTGCTGCAGTTATTAATAGTGTTTTGGGTCCAGGCACATAACTGATGAATGTTCTATTTCTTTGTGGGGTAAATACGTGTAACGCTCATAAGTCCATTAAAATAATTGGCAATACTACATCAGAACATCCAGAGAGCACAGTGGGGTAACTGGCAATTGCGGTTCTGTGGAAAGTTTTCTTTGGGTCAGCTGTTTATTTCCTTTTTCACAAACTCTGCTTTGTAAAATGAGAGACTGGAAACAGAGCAGAAAAATATCACAAAGAGAACGCAAAGGTTAAAAACAGCCACAGGAAAGGCAGGTTTTTCTTGGGCTCCAGCTCCTCTGCCCACTGCTGCTGGCCTGCTGAGAGGTTTGGTTCCTCTCACCCTCACAGAACAACGCTCTGCTCTCAGCAAGAACCGCGTGTCCACAGGCCGCATGGTCTGTTCCTCTGGTGGAACGTGAGTTAGTAGCTCTGCTAACTGAGCACGTGGTAAACGAACGAGCCCAATAAAATGCTGGTTGCAGCTGAAATCCAAGTTGCCAACCATTATTTAGTTCTGGATAGAAATAGCAGACATTTTCCTGGATAGAAATTAGATAGTTTTTTAAAAAACATAACTAACATTCTGACATAGATACTGCTTCTGTGACTTTTCTCTTTGAGTCATATTCATTTTTAAATTGTTTTGAAATTGTAGCTTCCTGAGATCCAGTTTAAATCACTGGAACAGCCATCAGAAAGCTTGGGGTCAGCTGCTTCTGCATAGCCATTCTCCTTGGGATGGTCTCCTGCTTCCCTGCCAGGTGTCTCCTCGAGAGAGTTCCTCAAACTCCCCACCAGTGTATTTTAAGTGGGCAGTCTTTGCTGGGTCCTAAAGAACTGTTATTTTGATAAGAATTCAGTGAAGGTCATGTCACTCTTATCTATTTCCCAACAGGTCTTTTAAAAAAAATTCTAATGGAATTCCCCCACTAATCTTCTAAATTAAAAAATTAAGTGAAATTGTGTATTCTGGTAGGGTTAAAGTACAGTCAAGATTCTCATCTTGAGCCCCATCTCCTCTCTAATCATTTCTCTGCCTCACTCACTTCATCAGTATAAGGCCCAGGAGTTTCTTTCCAAATAGCTCTCAAGTGCATCAACTTTCATCACTACTGCCTGCTGCCACCTGCATCCAGGTAAGGGAGCAGGGACCAGAGAGCCAGACCCCTTCCTTGGGTTGGATTCCCATCTCTGTACTTGCCAGCTGTACGATCTTGTGCAGTTTGAGGTGTTGATGCAACCACAAATGATGGAGGAGGACGACCCCCTCCTCCACCTGTGTTGTATCTCCACTGTAAAAGCTTTGGGGTTGCTCTGAAGAGTTTCCTAGGCAGATGGCTTCAGCATATAGAAGCACCAGACAGAGAGTGAACCTTTATGCGCAGCCACTTGGTAGCACCTGGGTGACTGTACTGCTTGCTCCTCGTTGGCAGCCCATGCCTTGTCTCATGGTTACAAGTGTGAGCTTTGGTGTCCATCAGTCCAAGGTTCAAATCCTGGTCGCATGCTGGCCAGGGACCCCGAGCATGCATAGAACCTTCTTGAGCAAAGTGCCCTTTCCCTATCTTCTACAATGTGGAAGCATTATACCTGCATTTAATTAAAGTTAGCACAGTGCTAAGATTGGAAATATTCACTTCCAATAAAACTTGTCCATAGGGAGGTCAGTCTGTAGTCATCTGAACCCATGCTGCGACTTTATAATGAAATGTCTTGACCACACTACGGGGATGAACTGGTTTTCATTAGTGCAGATTGGAAATACAAGGATGGTAAGTTAAAATCCACTGATTTCTGGGTAGCTTACAGATCCTGATGCTGTGAAGAACTTGGTGATACTGAAATGCTTATCTACTCAATGCAGGTGTTCTCACGTCTCTCTAAAAGTTATCTCTTTGTCCCTGTAGTAGGCAGATTGGCCCCAATGCCTGGACCTGTAACGTGATATATTCGTGTTGAAAGGCTTTGCAGGTGCAATTAAGGTAGCAGACCTCGAAACGGGAAAATTCCTGATGATCTGGATGAGCATCCATCTCGGCTCCGACGGAAAGGAAGCGCAGCAGCCGAGGGTTGAGGGATTCAAGACACGGAAGGGCAAAGTCGCCCTGAAGATGGGCGGTGGGGGGCCTCTGGATGAGGAAGGAGCTGAGAGCGGTTCCCAGGACAGCCAGCAGGAAAATGGGGAGCTTGGCCCTGCAGCTCCAGGACCCTCGTTCTGCCAAGAACCCGAAGGAGCTTGGAGGTGGAGTTTCGCTCAGAAGCTGCGGCTCAGAGCGCCGCCGGCTGGTGCCTGGGCTTCGGCTGGAGAGAACCCGGGCACAGGAGCCCTCTCTGACCACCCAGGAATGTGCGATGGTAATTTTGTGTTGGTCTGCGCCTCCAAGTTTGGGTGATTTCGTTGTGGCAGCAATAGAAAACGAGTACTGCTCCGTGTACGTGTGCATTGCAGCCCAGCCCACGTCTGGTTTGGTGTGGACGAGTTACTACAGCTCTCTCTACCAGGTGGCCTCCACTTGGGTCAGCTCCGGTCTAGACTGAGCAGAAAGCACAGGCAGTCGCAGGAGCTGGGTGTGTTCTCCGGGTGTGGGAGATGCCCCGCTGCCCTTCCCAGCTTCCGCTGTTCCCGAGATAACATTCATTTTGGAGGTCTGCATTCCAGGATCGCCTAGAGCCTAGGACTGCTTTATTTTTTATAATACATAAATAAGTTATCTGCCTATGTAGCAATATATTTATACGTATTTTCATATATATGGACAATTCCAGTTAACCAATTGATTGCTGTAAGGCATGAGGTGCTGTATTCTTGTCCTGTGCATTCCTGTGGCTACGGCATCAAAACTCAGATTCGGGAAAGTTGGCTTGGCCCAGTGGTTAGGGCGTCCGTCTACCACATAGGAGGTCCGCGGTTCAAACCCCGGGCCTCCTTGACCCGTGTGTAGCTGGCCCATGCACAGCACTGATGCATGCAAGGAGTGCCCTGCCACGCAGGGGTGTCCCTGTGTAGGGGAGTCCCACGCACAAGGAGTGCGCCCCTTAAGGTGAGCCACCTAGCGCGAAAGAAAGCGCAGCCTGCCCAGGATGGCGCCACACACACACATAGAGCTGACAGAACAAGATGACGCAGCAAAAAGAAACACAGATTCCCGTGCCACTGACAACAACAGAAGCGGACAAAGAAGAACATGCGGCAAATAGACACAGAGAACAGACAACTGGGGTGGGGGGGGAATAAAATAAATAAATCTATTTTTAAAAAACATCTCAGACTTTTCCTCTGCCATGTCATTTCTCTGTGACATGGCCAAAACCCCAAATCATAATTTAATCAAGTGAAAGTGAAACCACAAAATTTAATACAATTTAATATGCCTAGAGGTACAAACCAGTTTACAAACACAATCCAGTATCTGTTTTTGGGAATTCATAAACAATATCAGACTGCCACAGGGACCTAGATTTGCCTTCCAGAGTATGATACAATGTGTCCTACGAGGTGCCGAACGTTGCCCCCGAGACCACCGAGGAGCTGGGGACCACTGTGCAAGGGGAAGATCACAGTCGAATTCACAGAGGAAGTAACATTTGAGTCGGGCTTTGCAAGAGAAGTAGGATTTTGCTAGTTGGAGAAAGGGGGAAGGAATTCAAGAAGGAAAACTATAGCAGGGGGTAGGCGGGCATGCTGAGCACGGGATTTGGAAGGTGTAGGTGCTTCTTGCAAGACGTCATCAGCAGGGGAGCCCGAGCAGAGGCTGGTTCCCATCCAAGGGCAGGGAGTTGGAGGGCTTTATCCTGTGAACGCGGAGCTGTGAACAGTGGCAGAGACGGAGCTATCCAGGCTGGATGCTACCCGTGCAAACAGGCCAGGGGCTGCATTTCCAGCCCCTTTCCCCAGCCAGGGCCATGTGCTCGTTCTCACCAATGGCATATCGGAGGAAGCGATGTGGTCCTTTACACGCACGTGTTTGAGAAGCGAGCGACGTCTTCAGCTTCTCTTCTCAGCTCTTGGCTGGAGATTCGGTCCTCAGAGTGACTATGGAGTCAGCAGGGTCCTCAGATGACTGCAGAGTAGGACCTGCCTGTTCAAAGTAATAACGTCCCTGGAGGACTTCACACGAGCAGGAAATGAACTCCCGTTATGTCTTGCTGCTGAGAGTTTTGGATTTTTCTCATAGCCGAGAGTTACCTTAACAAATGTAGTAGCGTAAATACTAGAAAGGAGGGAGAAATCGCCTTTAGAAGGGGCAGTCGATTTAGGAAACATCATACCCATCAGGATTTACTAGGTTATGTGCAAGGAGCAAATCACAGCGAACTTTCAGAGGCGTTCAGCTGTTTGTTTCTTACGTCTGTTGCAGTGCTGCTGCAGCAGCTCATCTCTATCCCAGCACAGGCCGACAGAAAAGCTGTCTCTGGCACATTGCCAAGTAATAATTGCAAAAGGGCAGAGTTTGGTCGACCACATGTTGGTTATTTAAGGCTTTTGCTCAGAAGAGACACTCGTCACTTTCATTCTTATTTTACTGCTCAGAAGAAGTCAGTTGTCTGTGCCTGTGAGCAGCAGGTGGAGGGGAGGGCACCAAGTATGGGTGGAGAGTGCCTCAGTCACCCAAAGACCTTGAGGTAACGCGGGACCCAGCAGGACTCCGAGGAGGTGTGTACTGGAGCGCAGTGTCTGGGAAGCAGTTGGAAAGGTTGCTAGAGAGATGAGGGCTCGGGAGATGTAAGAGCACGTGGAGGTTTCCAGGTCGGGGCTGATTCAACCAGGGGCTCTTACCTTTTCTGTTCCACAGACCCTCTGCCAGTCAGGTGAAAGCCACGGACCCCTTAGTAAGTCCACACTATACTGTGCATTATTTAATAAATATATCACCCTGCACCAGCACGTCCCCACAAGAATCATGTTTTTAAAATTTCAATTCAAGCTCGTGGACCCTGCCTGTGTTAAGAACCCCTGGATTAAACGGTGTGATGCCTCCACTCTGATCTTGTTGTCATCTGGATGCTCTGAGCTACTACAGTTCTTCCAATGAAAACATCTGGCCATCAATGCCAAGCCCGTAAATCAGCATAGCTGAAGGGGCACGGGTGTTTCCATAAGCCCCTTGGGCACGTGCACGAGGTCACAGGCCTCCAGATCCACGCAGAGCAGTTTCTGTTATGCAAGGTGCAGATGAGGGAGCGACGCTGCTCCGCCAGGCGCTGGCCCACCTCGCAGCCCACGTCCTGAGCAGAGTCATGTAGAAGTCAGGGCAGTGCTTTAACTTCTTGGTATGGGGCGAAAGACTCCCAACTAATTCTACAGCCACTTATCCCTTTCTACTGCCCCACCGCTGATATTTACCTTAGTTTTCAAATCAATACAATCATTAATGTGAAAGTAGAGACTATGGTGAGATTTTGATGGCAGGGGGGCGGGCGGTGTGAAGTTCAGTGCACGGTCTTGCAGGACAGCTAGACTTGGGGCGGCCTGAAGCTCGGGAACGACTTGAGCTGGAGGTGGGTGAACCCGGAGAGAAAGGAGATGAGGTACAGTGGCCAAGGGATGCTCTAGTCTGCTGAAGCTGCCGCAAAAACATGCCAGAAATGGCTTTGCTTTTACGGTGGGGATATATTAGCTTACTAGTTCACAGGCCAAGGCTGTAAAAACGTCCAAATCAAGGTATCATCAGGAGATGTGTTCTCCCCGAGACCACGGCCGGCAATCGTGGATCCTCTGTCACATGGCAAGGCACGTGGCGGTGGCTGCAGGTCTCTCGTCTGGGCTTATTGCTGTCGGCTTCTGGCGTCCGTGGCTTTCTCCCCTTTTCTGAATTGCACTCTTTTCTAAAGGACTCCAGAAAGGGGATTAAGACCCACGCTGGGCCACGCCGTGACTGAAGTCACCTCACCAAAAGGTCTTCCTTCTGGTAGGTCCACACCACAGGAAGGGATTAGCGCTAAAACCCTGATTTTCTGGGGTCTGTCCAGCTTCAAACCATCACAAGGGGGTTCATGGGTGATGCCCCCATCCCAGTGAAAAGTGAAATGGTGAGTAGGACCCTCTGCTGAACTGGGAGAATGGGGTGGGGTAGGTTGCTAGTCGAGAGAAGTCAAAGTTGAATTTTCTGCCTCAGAGTTATAAAGATAGCTGATTAATAAAAAGTAATTTCTGAGCAGCAGTGCAGCCTAAACCAGAGCTCTCATCGGTTCAGTTGTGTCGTTTTCACCAACACATTTGAAAACCCAGAAGGCAAAAAGCTAGCGCTGGGCCAAGCTCATGTTGCAGAGCGCCCGGTGACCTCAGGGGTGGCATACAACCGCCAGCCCCCAGAAAGGAAAGCATTCTCTCGCCGTTTCTGTTTGGAATTTTTGAGGTTTCTAGTGTCACTAACAGAAATCTCCAGTCAAACTGACTTAAAACAGTAAAGATGGTTTATTGGTTTAACATAGGACACAGGACGGTGAGCCTAACCTCAGAGGCTTGAACGGATTAAATGCACCAATACGTGCGGCGCTGAGAGCAGTACCCGGATGGAGTGAGTGCTCAGTAGGCAGTTCACGTCTCAGTATTGACATCTGAGTGCATTGCTTTCAATTTCTCTCTTCTGCCTGCCAAGGTGTCTCCTACTTGCATATACAGTGAGAGAAGAGAGCTGACTTGGAGTGTCAGAAGAGTTTGGAATCAACCTTTCTCAAAATCCTCCTCACAACTTACTAGAATGATGAATAGGATTACCTGTTGTAGCAGTTTGATATGGTTACGAATCCCAAAAATAGATATTGGATTATGTTTGTAATCTGGCCTGTACCTAGGCATGATTAAGCTACGATTAGGGCTTTGATTGGGCCACGTCATTAGGGCATTGAGTCCCCATTCCTTGGTGGGTGGGGACTCATAGATAAAAGGCATGGCCAAGGACAGAGTTGAGGGATTTTGATGTTGGAGTTGGATGTTGAAGCCTTAAGTTGGAGCCCCAGGAAGTAAGCTCACAGAGGAGAGGGAAGCCAGCCCCAGGAAGAAGCAAGCCCTGGGAAGAGGAACCCTGAACCCAGAGAGAAGCAAGACCTTGGAAGGGAGGAACCCAGGAAGCCTGAACCCTGGCAGACGTTGGCAGCCATCTTGCTCCAACACCTGAAAACAGACTTGGGTGAGGGAAGTAACTTTTGCTTATGGCCTGGTATCTGTAAGCTCCTACCCCAAATAAATACCCTTTACAAAAACCAATTAGGGAAGCGGACTTGGCCCAGTGGTTAGGGTGTCCGTCTACCACATGGGAGGTCCGCGGTTCAAACCCCAGGCCTCCTTGACCCGTGTGGAGCTGGCCCACGTGCAGTGCTGATGCGCACAAGGAGTGCCGTGCCATGCAGGGGTGTCCCTCGCATAGGGGAGCCCCACATGCAAGGAGTGCGCCCCGTAAGGAGAGCCGCCCAGCGCGAAAGAAAGTGCAGCCTGCCCAGGAATGGCGCCGCACACACGGAGAGCTGACACAAGATGATGCAACAAAAAGAAACAGATTCCCGTGCCGCTGACAAGAACAGAAGCGGACAAAGAAGAACAGGCAGAAATAGACATAGAGAACAGACAACTGGGTTGGGGGGGTGGGGGTGGGAAGGGGAGAGAAATTAAATCTTGAGGAAAAAAAACAATTTTGGGTATTTTGCATCAGCACCCCTTTGGCTGACTAATACCCCTGTCCATTCTGGAATCATGTTCCTGGTCAGATGTCAGGTGCTGACTGGCCTTGGCTTGGTGGGGGACATGGATTCATCTGACTGAGACAAGTGGGGGGCCCACCCCTGGAGTGGGTGGGGCCAGTCTCCAGGACCCTGTCGCATGCCTGCTGCACGTAGGAGAGCTGTGCAGTCAGCGTTAGGGAGGCTGTCACAGTGTCCCAAGGCTCAGTCCTTAAAGAAAACCAGAAAGCTGCTCTCCTGTCCCCTGACGTGTGATTATATTGTCACGAGCTGGCAGTGTCCTGAGCAGCCAGCACCTGCTCTGTCACTGTCAGAAAAACTCTCCTAAGGCAGCAGTGCTCACCTGCACTCGGCCTCGGCCCTCAGTGCGTCAGTTCTCAGGGATCCAGTGAGCCGACCTAACGCCAGCTCGTTAGTTACAGGGAAGCATGTTTCACAGCCACCGCATGGCCTCACTTCTGTTGTCCTCGGGTATAAGACGCAGGACTGCTCTGGAAACAGCTTTTGGGAAACACTAAAGAGAAGAAGCAATGCTATGCTGAACGTATACCAAAACCCCCCAATTTCATTACCTCTGAAGTGTCGAGTGTATTTTAACTGTGGGGAATTAGTGTGGTCATTGCAGGGTTGGCAGTGGTGATGGGGAATGCGGTCCAGAAGTTTTTCCAGGGAAAATCATCGTGGCAGGAGCCATAGCTTAGAAACCTGCTGTGTGTTGTAGATCCTACCTGTTAGAGAGGGTCCCTTATCTGCCCCGCCTTTGATCGCTTTCTCATTCCCTTCGGGATGTCGGGATGGATTTTTTTGTAGGCCTCATCAAGTTGTCATTAATGCGAAAGGCTTTAAGGGAAGGGAGGGAGGAAGGAGCTGAATCACTGGACCTTGAGGTGTTTCCAGGAACTGCCCCCTTTCTCGAGTATCCCGAGCCTTCCTGCTGCTCCTGCCTCTGCGAAAGTTAGCCGTCATCCGTCTCTCTCCCTTCAGTCCCTGCAGCCCCCCAGGCCTCCATGCTGCCAGCCTTCCCCTCCCGCCCTATCTCCACCTGGAGCCCCCCTGAAGGGCTGAACCCCCTCCTCTGTTCCGAATCCCCCACTGCTTCCTGCCGCTCTCGCACAAAGCCCGCGGGAGCCGAGGCCCCTGGGGACCCCCGCCACCCAGCCTTCTGGGATGGGGCTCTCTGAACTCCCTTCAGCCCCTCGGACCCCCACACTCTCCCCTGTGGCTCCTCTGGTTAGGACAGCCCCCTCCTCCTGAGACCCCCGCTCCCCCCAGAGACCAATTTCAGGTCCCCTTGTCCTTAAAGTTGGAGCTTTGCCATCGCTGCTCCCTGGAGCGTCCCGAGGCCCACGACGGGGATGCCGTGCCCCGTCCCCGGACACTGTCCGCCCCGAGGGACGTGGTGTCCTACGCTGTGAGGCCCCCGGGCAGGAGCTCTGCCCACCCCGGGCACTGCCCGGTGCCCGCCCAAGGCGGCCCTGCACAGAGGCCGGACACCTGGCAGCCTGGTGGGGTCAGAGCTGCTCACCTCGGGCTGGGTCCTTGGAAACGACTGTGCTGGAACCCACGCTGACCTCTGCGTTTCCTGTCCTTCCCCCAGACCCTGCTAGAGACAGGCGGAGGTGCGCTTCCTCAGCCGAGCCCCATCTGCCCAGGTGCGCTGCCTCAGCCGAGCCCCACCTGCCCAGGTGCGCTGCCTCAGCCGAGCCCCACCTGCCCAGGTGCGCTGCCTCAGCCGAGCCCCACCTGCCCAGGTGCGCTGCCTCAGCCGAGCCCCACCTGCCCAGGTGCGCTGCCTCAGCCGAGCCCCACCTGCCCAGGTGCGCTGCCTCAGCCGAGCCCCACCTGCCCAGGTGCGCTGCCTCAGCCGAGCTCCACCTGCCCAGGTGCGCTGCCTCAGCCGAGCCCCACCTGGCCACCACCCACCTGTGAGTGATGAAGGGGGTTTCTGAGTACCCTGCACAGCCCTCAGTCTCAAATCTGTTTTCCTTCCAGCTCGGAGAAACTGTGCGCCCAGAGCGGGGAGCAGGGACATGGGGGACGGTGGGAGAGCCTTCCCCTAAACCAGGTCCACAGGTCCCGACAGGTCCCGACAGGAAAGCACCCCGAACAGGCAGGAGGGCAGAGAAGGCAGCCCCGCGGGCTGCCCGCTGGGTGCTCTCGGGAGCGTGGGGTGGAGAGGCTCCTCCTGGCACGAAGGCCTCTCCGCGCTCCTGCCTTCCCTCGGGGCTTGGGGTGTGCGGGTTCATCCAGGCTTCACGCACAAGCAGCCACGTCCCGAGGCGGCCACGAGGGGAGGGGTTGGGGGGTCCCCACGAGAGGGGAGCGCTGTCCCGCCCTCGGGGGGTCTCGCCTGGTGGCCGCGGAGCCCACTCATGGGAAAGCCCTGCTGGCCGGGGCTGGGCTCGCCTCGTGCGCAGTGCTCTCGGGCCCTGGCGTCCCAGGACCCTCTCCTGGGCTCTGAGCCTGCCCCCCGGCACGCAGAGAGGCCCTTGTTGGCCGAGGGTGCTCTGTTCACGTGCACTAGCGTATCTGCTCAGCCGTGCACGCTGTCGTGTTTAGTATCTCACAGAAGTCACCGACTCTGGAAATGGACCGTCTCAAGTACAGGTTCGTGGAAGTGTGAGTAACGTAAAGGCGACGGCCGGTGCTCCTAACCGGCACGCTTCTTCTCCTTGTTTTGTAATTCGCCACCCTTAGGTCTGGAGTGGAAACCCTGCCCCACAACGCCAAGGCCCACTACAACTACGCCAACTTCCTGAAGGACGCAGGCCACGACAGGGAAGCCGTCTCCCTCCACAGAGCCGCGCTCAGGTGAGTGTGGTGGGCGCTCGCCCCGCTTTTCACCTGGCATGCCCCCCCGGAGCTCCTCTTGCCGGCAGACTTCTCCTGGGAGGGACTGTGTGTCTTCAGGCTCACTGTTCTGTCTGTACCAACGAGGTGTCCACCCTGCCCCTGGCTCCTGGCGTCTCCCTGTAAAGGTTTCCCTTTCTAAATATGAAGCCATGAAGTCACGCCCAGGTGGAAGCATCCATGCAGGTCAGCAGGAGTGGTGACAAAAATTACTGGTAAGTTCTCAGGATATTTGTCCCGTGCGTTATGAATGATGTGTGTGTAGAAAACTCTAGACCTCCCGCCTTCTGAAAGGGTTTCATGTGAGGGCATTTGTGCACCATAAGTAAGTATGTGATGGCCGTGTTAATACAAAGGAAACGAGGAGACTGTCGCCTGTCGTGTTGGGAACAGGCATATCTGTGTATTTGTACTTAAACTGAACAGCTCTGACGTTCTCCTTGTGCTCTTCCACTGGAAGAGAGTCTGCCACACCTGTATTTTGACAGGACTCTCAGGGGAAAAGAAAAACTTAAGTTCTCTCTTATGACCAGCAGTCTGATTAAAGATTGCTTTTTTTTTCTTTAAAGATATATTTATTTATTTATTTCCCTCCCCTCCCTGTCCCCCCACCCCCCAGTTGTCTGTTCTCTGTGTCCATTTGCTGCGTCGTCGTCTTTGTCCGCTTCTGTTGTCAGTGGCATGGGAATCTGTGTTTCTTTCTGTTGCGTCATCTTGTTGTGTCAGCTCTGTGTGTGTGCAGTGCCACTCCTGGGCAGGCTGCACTCTCTTTCGCGCTGGGCGGCTCTCCTTACGGGGCACGCTCCTTGTGCGTGGGGCTCCCCTACGTGGGGGACACCCCTGCATGGCACAGGACTCCTTGCCCACATCAGCACTGCACGTGGGCCAGCTCCACATGGGCCAGGAGGCCCTGGGTTTGAACCGTGAACCTCCCATGTGGTAAACGGATGCCCTAACCACTGGGCCAAGTCCACTTCCCTGATTTGCTCTTTAGGGACTCTTTTGTACCGTAATTTTGACTTTCAAGATGGCCTTCTCTGAAAGGTCCCAATAAAAAAATGTCTTTGGCCTCGAGCATGTGGAGACCTGAGCTCTAAACGTAGCCTTGGACTCTCCCGTGTGGACGGGAAAGCACAGGTGGATCTTGCATTGAGTACTGTGATGTCACAGAAGCCTTTCTGAGAGTTTTGTGTGCCCCTCAGATTGGCCACATTTGGCCGAATTTTCTGATACTCTCCTCCCTTTGGTATTGCGTAAATGCGGATACCAGTCAATCATACATTGCTCTGCAGCTACCAGGATTGTCTCAAAGCTTAGATTGACATCTTCATTCTTAGATTATCCACCGTGATTTTTTAAATTAGCCTTTTGAACAACGTTCTGTACACGTGGATTGTTCATCAGTTACCATCTTTTAGACTTAGGATCCTGTTACTTAACATCCAACATGGTAAAATTTCAAACTGTACACCTCAAGTTAGCTCTCAAATACTTTCCCAGAGATTACAAGAAATTTAAGTCCCAAAGGAAAAATTATAACAAAACTTTCTATTGTGGAATAGAACTTTTATTAAGGAATAGTAGACAGTTTTTAAGATTTATTAAAATATCATTTTCTTTCCTTAAAAAGAAGTTTACCAAAATGTTGACAAAGCGTACCCCTAGTTGGTAAGATTGTGACTTATTGCGTTTTCTTCATATTTTCTTTTGTGTTACAGACATCTCACAATGAACCTATATTACTTTTGGGTAAGGAAATGGTATTTTGAAAAAGGCATATTCTCCCAAGGCTCCGTATAAAAGTATATTTTGGATTTAAAGATTAATATTTTGTGATTTGGGATGGCATTCCTGGGGGTCAAAAATAGCAGTAAGCTTACCTAAAAGTTACTGGTTGGAAGGAAGTGCATCGGTATTTTTTAAAAATTTATTTCATTCGAACAGACTATTTTCTGTCGGGTACAAACAGAAAAAGAAGGAAGACCTTAAGGCACAGCTTGAGACAAAGTCATAAATTAATCAAAATCCACTGGCAGTTAATATTACAGAGTTAGAGTAGCTGGTTGTGTACTTCTCCTTCTTTCCAGAGAAACAATAAAAATAAATGTTTGCTTCCGCAACTGTGCTCCTGGAGGAAATTTGCCCCTTGAGAAATGCAGGGGAAAATTGAAACTATAAATGAGCTGCCTAGTAATTAGTGAAATATTGTGTCCTCTCCGACCAGGCTCAAAACCCTTGCTGGATTAAGTATCATTGCTTTTGTGTTGACGGGACTGTGGTGACTTTTCCGCAGATGTGGGTGTCTTTTGGAATAAGTGGTCAGTCCGTCACGTTGGGGACCAAGGGGCCCTCCAGGGCTGCTCCTCCCGTGGGGACGCGGCCCTCGGTGCCTGGAGGGTGGCCCGTGTTTTGATACCGCTGTTTCTCTGTGGCAGTCGCTGAGACGGGAGTCTCTCCCCCTCCCAGCTGCTCCACCTCATTCCTCTTCAGAGCACCGCGTGTTTGCCCTCTGTGCACACAGCAGCAAGGAGCGTGGCTGGAAACGGCTGGGTGAGCGCCACGTTGCCTGAAGTCACTTCCAGCAGTCATCCTTCATGCTGTGCTGGCTGTGTCGACCGCAGAGGTCCCAGCGCATGCAGCCACTAGGCCGTGCCTACACCAGTCTCCTCTGGGCTCCCTCCCGAGGCCAGCAGTAGCACTGTATTAAATCATAGGTACGTGTGACGTGAAAGTGGTTCCTTTTACACTTGTTTTTTAGATCATGTGAAAGTGCCATTGACTCCCCCCTCCCAAGCATATTCGTTTATTCCCGCAGTGCGGGGGAAATCTCCCCTGGACAGGGCCACAGCTAAGGTTGTGGGTTTAATTTAAGACCCGGTCATCAAAAAGAAAACTGTCAGAACCCTTCCCCTGAGCCGCAGCAGACGCGTCAGCTGCGCTTTGCTGGGGCCGCGCTCCCGTTTCTTCCTGCTGTGGGTGCTCCACACTAGGGTTTCCATGCTGGAGGATCAGAAACCCCTCGTGGATCAGCCACATGCCTCCTCAGCGCCTTCTGCCCCTTTAGTGATGGCTTCCACATCCCACGGCGGGTGACGGGCTTGGGACCCTGGGAAGGTTTCCACGTTCCACAGCAGGTGATGGGCCTGGAAAACTGGGAAGGTTTCCACATTCCATGGCAGGTGGCAGAGTTGGAAGGTCCAGAGAACGGTGTTGAAGGGGACAAAGCCCACGGCGTGCTCCGCTCTGCCGGCACAGCCAGAAGGGCGAATGTGCTTTTCGTGCTGCTGAAGGAGCCCCACTCGCTGCTCCCTCGGCTGGCGCTGGGAGGGCGGATGCCGTTTGTCTGGTGCATCAACTGGAGACCCGTCGTGACAGCAGTGCCGCTGGTAGAGTTCTTTATGTTCCTTCAGCATTCCCTTAGACTGCCCTTCACGGGGTGGAAACAGGAAGTAGTGAAGGAAGGAGCCTGAAGAAAAGCCTCACGTTACAGTCGAGTGAAATCTGACCATGTCCAACCTGCTGTGCAGTGATGTCCTGAGTATATTAAAAAAGATGACTGCATTATAATTTCTTTCAAAATGCTGTCTCTGAAGCTGGTGGAGGATGAGCATTTCTTAAAAATCAGGAGTCACTTCTTTACGTGGCCTCTTTTGAATGAACATTTGAAATAACTCTCATGACCACAAGTGGCCTTGGAGACCAGCTGCCATGTATTTCTGGAAAAAATTAAAATTCCAGTGCCATTTGTTGCCAGGTTTAAGACATGGAGATGTCTTCTTCTGCTGGTGTGGTGGCTCCACTTACAAGTGTCAAAATATTCTTTCCAGTATCATGAGTAGACACTTGAAATTATGTTTGCCTCTTCTTTTGATGGAATTACATTCTCACTATATATATATATATATATATATATATATATAGTGTTTGTTATGTCTGGCGGTTTAATGCATTAAATTCAAGAAAGTTAGGAGGAAGAAAAGTAGAAGTTTAATCACACGATCATGCTTGTCGACTGAATGTCAAAATGACAGTCCCTAATTTCTGTTCACAAAGGTCTCTCTGTGTCTCTCTTCTGCCTTATGCCGCTCTTTTGGGTAGTACAGCTCCCGGGGACACAGAGGTGAGGCAGAGTGCCCGTGGGAAGCTGAGCAGTGCCCCAGGGAAGCAGGGGCGCCCGGGGCAGCGGGCCAGGACCCCCTGCTCCCGTGGGCTCTGTAGCCGGGTGGCCCTCCAGAGGAGCGAATGGAGGGGGACTGGGCCTTTGTACCCCCTTATCACTGCCGTGCACTGAGGACTTCCCAGCGGGGGCTGGGCTGAGCTCGGCACTGCGCTGCTGGCCCGGGGCATGGCAGCCCACTCCCCAGCCTGCCCTGTGACTCCCCACACAGGCGGGCACAGGGTTTGGACCAAACGGCACTTTGGGTTTCTGTTAAACGAGGGTCGTGGGGATCCCTGCCCCGCCGGGTGGTGAGGATCGCAAGGTAGTGCACACAGAAGGCTGCGAGCACTGCCCACCTGCCTGGCACGAGCAGCTCACCATCTGTGCGACATGCCGGCCACCCGACCCCGCGCCTCTCAGCTCACCCGAGGCCCCTCAGGCTTCTGCTCTACCCCCTCGCCTAAGTCTGTTCTTTTTTTAAAAAGATTATCTATTTCTCCCCCCCCCATTCCCCCGTCGTCTCCTCTCTGTGTTCATTCACTGTGTTCTTCTGTGTCTGCTTGTCTTCTCATTAGGTGGCTCCAGGTGCCAATCCTGGGACCTTCTGGAGGGGGAGAGAGGCTATTACTCTCTAGTGCCACCTCAGCTCCCTGTTTTGCCACATCTTATTGCATCTCTCCTCTGCGTCTCTCATTGCATCATCTTGCTGCGCCAGCTCTCCACGTAGGCCAGCACTCATACACAGGGCGGTTGTCCTTGTGGGCCAGCTCGCCACACGGGCGAGCTTGCCCTCACCAGGAGGCCCTGGGCTTTGAACCCTGGACCTCCTACACGGTAGACGGGAGCCCACCTGCTTGAGCTGCATCCGTTTCCCTCGGTCTGTTCTTAACAGCAGCCCCAGGAGGCCTTGTCCCCTGCCCCCCGGGCTCAGGCCCTCTGCGGCTACCACCTCATGCTGCCCCGCGCTGCCCCTGGACGCCCTGTGCCTTCCCAGGCCCCCAGAGCTGCTCTTCCCACTGCCTCCCCCGTAGCCCCCCAGGCTCCGTGTGCTTGCTGGTTGCCGTGCCCCTCCTCTGGGACCCCACATGTCCTTCTCCACGAGCCCCTCCCCGACCTCCCTTAAAAGTGGGCCACCCAGCACACCGCCTGGCTCAGCGCCCCTTGGCCTCGGCCTCCATCCCTCTCCAGCACTGCCGCTGGGTGCGCCGTCAGTCAGGGCACGCTCTCCAAGGGCAGGCACCGCCGTCCTTACCTCTGGCGTGGACAGTGGCACTCAGGAAATTCTTGCTGAGTGAATGAATACTAGACATAGACGTCTTTGTGCTGTCTTTTTTTTTTTTTTTAAAGATTTATTTATTTCTCTCCCCTTCCCCCCCAACCCCAGTTTTCTGTTCTATGTCTATTTGCTGCGTCTTCTTTGTCCGCTTCTGTTGTCAGCGGCACGGGAATCTGTGTTTCGTTTTGTTGTGTCGTCATGTTGTATCAGCTCTCCGTGTGTGTGGCACCATTCCTGGGCAGGCTGCACTTTCTTTCATGCTGGGCGGCTCTCCCTACGGGGCGCACTCCTTGGGTGTGAGGCTCCCCTACGCGGGGACACCCCTGCGTGGCACTGCACTCTCTGCGCACATCAGCACTGCGCATGGGCCAGCTCCACATTGGTCAGGGAGGCCCGAGGTTTGAACCATGGACCTCCCATGTGGTAGGTAGACGCCCTAACCACTGGGCCACGTCCGCCCCCTGTGCTGTCTTTTAAGTACGTGAATTACCTGAAGTTAAAAGAATGCCGAGCTGTGGTGTGGGAGCGAAACCAGTCCCAGCACAGCAGCCTCAGGTGCTTCCAGCCTCGTCTCCTCCCCTCCTGTGGGGTGGAGGTTCCCCCACGGCCCTTCCCCAGGGCTCGGAGCTCCGCGGTGTCTGGCTTCTGGAGACCTCACTGGTGGTCCTCCTTACAGCCTGCCTGCTCTCCGCATCCCCTGGCACTTTCCCTGGAGTATCTCAGGCCCCCAGGTCGCCCCACCTTCACGCGGGCAGACCAGCCTCTCCATACCTCTTGACCCCCTTCCCTGTCTCCTGTTTACCTTTCAACTGTCAGAAGTTCCCGGGATGGGAAGCGGTTGTGGCTCAACTGATAGAATGTCCGTCAACCATATGGAGGGCCCAGGGTTCGATCCCTAGGGCCTCCTGACCCATGTGGTGAGCTGGCCCACGCGCAATGCTGATGCGCGCAAGGAGTGCCATGCCACGTGGAGGTGTCCCCCACATAGGGGAGCCCCACATGCAAGGAGTGCACCCTGTAAGGAGAGCCGCCCGGCGCGAAGGAAAGTGCAGCCTGCCCAGGAATGGCGCCTCAAGATGACGCAACAAAAAGAAACACAGATTCCCAGTGCCACATGACAAGAATGCAAGCAGATGAAGAACACACACTGAATGGACACAGAGAGCAGATACTGGGGGGAAAGGAGAGAGAAATAAATCTTAAAAAAAAAAAAAGAAGTTCCTGGGAAATCCCCGGGCCTTCTTCTTTCCCTGCAGTCTGCGTCGCTCCTGCCCCTGCCCCCTTGAAGTGACTGCGCAGTCACCAGCCCCTCCTTGAGGAAAGCCCGTGGACCCTGACATGACAGTGCTCCACCTGACTCCACAGCGCCAGACTGTGACCGCACGCTCCCCCTTAGAGCTCGCTCCTTCCATGAGACCCCTCGACCTGAGGTTTCTCTAGACTCTCCTCCCCTCAGCGGAGCTCCAGGTGCCTGCCTCGGCCTTCTTCTCACCCCATCCTCGGCCTTCTTCTCACCCCATCCTCAGCCTTCTTCTCACCCCATCCTCGGCCTTCTTCTCACCTCATCCTTGGCCTTCTTCTCACCTCATCCTTGGCCTTCTTCTCACCCCGTCCTCAGCCTTCTCACCCCATCCTCGGCCTTCTTCTCACCCCGTCCTCGGCCTTCTTCTCACCCTGTCCTCGGCCTTCTTCTCACCCCGTCCTCAGCCTTCTCACCCAGTCCTCGGCCTTCTTCTCACCCAGTCCTCGGCCTTCTTCTCACCCAGTCCTCGGCCTTCTTCTCACCCTGTCCTTGGCCTTCTTCTCACCCCGTCCTCGGCCTTCTTCTCACCCAGTCCTCGGCCTTCTTCTCACCCAGTCCTCGGCCTTCTCATCCTCCCTCAGCCTTCTTCTCACCCCATCCTCAGCCTTCTTCTCACCCCGTCCTCGACCTTCTTCTCACCCCATCCTCAGCCTTCTTCTCACCCCGTCCTCGACCTTCTTCTCATCCTCCCTCGGCCTTCTTCTCACCCAGTCCTCGGCCTTCTTCTCACCCCGTCCTCAGCCTTCTCATCCCATCCTCGGCCTTCTTCTCACCCAGTCCTCGGCCTTCTTCTCACCCAGTCCTCGGCCTTCTTCTCACCCAGTCCTCGGCCTTCTTCTCACCCAGTCCTCGGCCTTCTTCTCACCCCGTCCTCGGCCTTCTCCCCACCCAGTCCTCAGCTTTCTTCTCACCCCGTCCTCGGCCGCCTTCTCACCCAGTCCTAGGCCTTCTCATCCTCCCTCGGCCTTCTTCTCACCCAGTCGTCGGCCTTCTTCTCACCCCGTCCTAGGCCTTCTTCTCACCCTGTCCTAGGCCTTCTTCTCACGCAGTCCTCAGCCTTCTTCTCATCCTCCCTTGGCCTTCTTCTCACCCCGTCCTCAGCCTTCTTCTCACCCCGTCCTCAGCCTTCTTCTCACCCCGTCCTCGGCCTTCTCATCCCGTCCTTGCTGTCTCCACGGGGCTCTTCGTGCTGACTCACATTAGCACCAGGAGCCAGGTAACTCTCAATTTGGTGCTTCCCGCCAAGGCTCTCCTCTGTGTGGCAGAGCCACCTGCCAGCTGCTGGCTGACCATCTCCACAAATCGTCCCTGCATCTCGAAATCAGGGTGGCTGAGACCGAGCTCCTCCTCCTCTCCCTGAAACCTGCTCCTGGTCCTCCATCTTCCCGTATCCACAGTGAGGTGCTGGAGCTGCCCGAGTTTTATTGGTTCTGTTTCTCTTTGGAATGCCTTCTCCTCTGTCCACCCTCCCTCAACTGTTGCCATCCACCCGGTCAAGGATTGCCTCTTCTGGACAGACCTCGGGGGGTGTCCTGCCCCTTTGTGGGTGCTCCTCCCATGTGCCTGTCACCCCACGCCCTGCTGGCTCAGCCCTGGTGGTGCCCTAGCGAAGTGCATGGGCGTGTCACTCCTACGCACATGAGCTTCCTGAGAGCAAGGACCCCTCCTTTCCTGTGTTCTTGGCACAGAGGGCCTGGCTGTGTAAATGTTGGACACGTAACCTGCTGAAAGAACCTGGAGACCCAAGATCTGTGCCACAGGGCCCCAGGAGCCAGAGGACAGCTCGGAGGAATGAGCTGTGTCTAGTGGGGGCACTGGCGGCACTGAGGTCACTAGTGGCTCCACATCCCAGCCCCTGCACCTGCGTGGCAGGGGCCCTCCCGATCTCTGACACAGAAGTATTTAGAAGCAGCCCCCTTTTCTCCATCCTCTTGGGAGGCAGCTTTGCCCTGGGCTGAGAATGAGTGGGCTAGGTCTTGGTCCCCTGTAGTGCAGTGGTGAGTGCAGGAGCACCTGGGGGAACCCCCAAGAACAGACTTCTCATTCAGAGTACCCCTTAAGTACATCCCAGAACTGCTCTACTGAAAGCCAGGGACAGAAGCTCGGAGAAAAAAAATATTTGCCCTTTCACTCAAAATAATTGAGGGAATTAAATTATTAATGAGTCATCTTGAGCCTCCACAGCTTATAGCACCAACTACATCCTTGGCTCCTACTGCACAACCAGCAAGGGAGAAAAGGCAGGAAGCCCTGAACTAAAGAGAAAAACTGCACCCAGAATAAATACTCTAGTAAGCCAGATGCCAAGACACCACCATAAATTACAGTCCACACCAAGAAGCAGGAAGCTATGGCTCAGTTAAAGGAACAAGATAAACCTCCAGATGACATAAAGGAGTTGAGACAACTAATCATAGATGTCGAAACAAATCTCCTTAATAAATTCAATGAGATGGCTAAAGAGATTAAGGTTATTAAGAAGACCCAACGTCGTCTTAGCACAAAGAAGAATTTGAAAGCATACATAGAAAAATAGCAGATCTTAAGGGAATGAAAGACACACCATGAATGAAATAAAAAAACATTAGAATCATAATAGCAGATTTGAGGAGGCAGAAGAAAGGATTGGTGAGCTTGAAGAAATGCCCTCTGAAAGTTACCATACAAAAGACAGATGAAAAGAATGGAAAAAATTGAACAAGGTCTCAGGGAACTTAAAGACAGCAAAAAATGTGTAGACATATGTGTTATGGGTGCCCCAGAAGGAGAAGAGACGGGAAAAGGGGCAGAAGGGATATTTGAAGAAATAATGGTAGAAAATTTCCAGTGCTATTGAGGGACATAGATATCGGTGTCCAAGAAGCACAACCTACTCCCATCTGAAAAAATCCAAATAGATCAACTCCGAGACACATACTCATCAGAATGTCAAATTCCAAAGACAGGGAATTCCGAGAGCAGCAAGAGAAAAGCAATGCATAACATATAAGGGATACCCAATATGATTAAGTGCTGATTTCTCACCAGAAATCACGGAGGCAAGAAGACAGTAGTATGATATATATTTAAGATATTCCAAGAGAAAAACTTCCAGCCAAGAATCTTATGTCTGGCAAGATTGTCTTTCAAAACTGAAGGGAAGATTAGAATATTCACAGATAAAGAGAAACCAAGAGAATTTCTGACCAAGAGACCAGTTTTTCAGAAAATGCTGAAGGGTGTGCTAGAGCCTGAAAAGAAAGGCAGGAGAGAAAGTCCTGGAGGAGAGTCTGGAAATGAAGATTACATTAATATAAGTAACCAAAAGTATCAAAAGCATGGGGAAAATAAAATAAAACAAAAACTCAAATAGGAATAAACTTAACCAACAATGTAAAGCACTTGTATTTAGAAAACTGCAATTCAAAAGAGATTAAACGAAGTCCTAAATAACTGGAAGAACATCCCATGCTCATGGATTAGAAGAGTAAATATCATAAAGTCAGTTCTACTCAAATTGATATGCAGATTCAATGCAATCCTGATAAAAATTCCATCAACATTTTTAAAAAATTGAAAACATGATTATCAAATTTATTTAATAGGATAAGTGGTCCTGAATAGCCAGAAACATCTTAAAAAGGAAAAGCAAACTCTCATCTCCAGATGTTAAATCGTATTACCTGGCTTTGGTGGTAAAATCAGCATGGTACTGGCATAAATCCAGACACACCAATGGAACCAAACTGATGGTTCAGAAACAGACCCTCACATGTATTGTCAAGTGACTTTTAACTAGCCTCTCAAACCCACAAGTCAGCAGACTGGTTCATTCAACAAATGGTACTGAAAGAACTGGCTCTCATAGCCAAAAGAAGGAAAGAGGACCCCTATCTCATACCTTATCCAAAAATTAACTCAAAATGGATCAAAAACCTAAAGATAAAAGGAAGAACCATAAAGCTTCTGGCAGAAAGTATAGGAAAATATCTTCAAACCCTGGTGATAGGTGGTGGATTTTTAAAGGACATAAGAGAAGAACTGAGATGGACTACAGATATTTAATGTATGTAGAAGTTTTAATGAGGCTTAATATAAAAATGTGGAAATGTATGAGTGGATGGTAAAATATAGTGAGTAGCAGCTAGTTTATAAATGGGGATGTGGCTGAAAATGGTCATCTAAGGATATAAATGCCAACTGACAGAATGCTAGAGAATAATCGAGGAACTGAATAGCGTAGTAAAGCAAGAGGTGCATGAGAATTGTGGTTGATAGTACAGATGCAAGAGTGTTCTTTCTGAGCTAGAGCAAGTGTACATCACTTGGTGGGAAAGTGGAGAAGCATGGGAAAAATACAACTGGAGTGACCTATGGACTGTGGTTAGCAGTAATAATGTAATATGCTTGCTTCTATGCCAAAGATGTACTGTGTTGATAATGGGGCAGTTTGGAGAATGTTTGCTAAATGTACACTATGGATGTGGTAACAATCAGATGATATTCTTTTGTGTGTAACAAATGTTCCACCAGAGTGTGGTGTGTTGATAGATGGATGTTGTTTGGGAATTCTGCACATGTGCATGATTGTTTTTTAAGTTTACAACACTTGTCATAAAAAAGATATTTAAAAAATATTAATAGGGTGGGTTGGAGGAAAATACACCAAATATAAGATAAGGACTATAATTAGTAGTAAATATTTGACTGTATTCTTTCATAAATGCAACAAACATCTCACTAAATTGCAAAGTGTTGATGGAAGGTTGATGTGTGGGACCCTTGTATGATGTTATGCATGTTTGCTTTGTAAGTCCACAACTTTTGCTATACATTCATTGTTTATGTATGTTCATATATAAATGATACATAGATAATAATAATAGGGTGGGTTGGGGGAAGTACTTTAGTTAGTAGTAATATTTTGACAATGCGCTTTAATCATTAGTTTAAAACATTTAACAACAATGCAAGGTATTGGCAGTAGGGTGCGTTACGAGAGTCCTGTATGATGCTATGTATGTTTTGTAAGTTCACAACTATTACTATACACTTTTTGTTAATGTATGTTTATATGTCAGTGATATACTTCAATATATTAAAAATAAAGAATAAAGAAAACAAAAAAATGCATAACCTGAATTTAATCATGAGGCAACATCAGACAAACCCAAATTGAGAGACATTCTACATAATAGCTAATTAGTCGTCTTCAGAAGTGTCAAGGTCATAAAAGACAAAAATGACCTTGAAGCTGTTCCTGATTGGAGGAGACTTAAGGAGACATGTCAACTAAGTGCAGTATGGAATCCTGGGCCAGAAAAAGGACTTTATTGAGAGAATTAATGAAATCTGACTAAGATCTGTAGATTGATTAATAGCTTATCAGCTTAATTTGCTGGTTTTAACAGTTATACTGTGTTTCTGTAAGTTAACATTTGGGAATATTGGTGAAGGATATATGGGAACCCTGTGCAATTTTTGCTGTCTTTCTGAAGATCTGAATCTATTTAAAAAAATAAATAAATAAAAGTATCCTTAGCAGTAGATATACTGATAACAAACTCTTCTTCTTTGTTTGAAAATGTCTTTATTTTATCTTCATTTTTGAAGAATACTTTCCCCAGGTACAGAACTCAATGTTTTTGCTACCTATTTATCTCCCTGCCTAGTTTTCCGCCTTCTTACTTTCCTATTCTCCTTCTGTCTTACCTACCTTTTCTCCTATGTTTCTTGATTCTTTTCTTGACTCTCTGCCGTTCACCCCCTCCCCACCCCAGCACACAGAGGGAAGCCTAATGACCTTGGCTCTCATTGCTGCTGTTAGGAAGCTATTTGTCTTTCCTGCTGTTGCTCCTTTCAAGTTAATCCTTTTTGTTTGGCTGTTTTTGATATTGTCTCTGTATTTAGTTTTCTGCAGTTTTATTTTGGCATATCTAAGGGTGGCTTTTTAAAATTTTCCTTAAACCTTCTTGATATTTATTGGATTTAAAAAAATCTATAAGTTGGTATCTTGTATCCATTCAAAAATATTCTTAGCCCTTATGTTTTCAAATATTCTTTCTGCTGGCTTTTCTTGCTCTCTAATTACATGTATATCAGACCCTCTTGAAGTCTCAGTGTCTATTGACCTGCTTTTAGTATTTTTCATCTTTTTGCACCTCCTTCCTGCATTCCATAGAGTTAAACATTTTTTTCCATTCTAAGTTGAGTTTTATAGTTTCTATTTCTGCTGACATTTTTCTATTTGTCTCTTCTAATCATTTATAAATAGTTACAACTTCTGAAGTTTCATGGTTCTGTTTTTATTTCATCTTGGCTAGGTCTCTCATCCATGGTGTCTTATTTTCTTATAAACATATTCTATGTGTATACTTATCATTTATCTTAAGACTTGTTTGTAGAAATAATCAGAGGCCTAGAAAGACAGTATCTTTCTCTGGAGAGGATTTGCGTTTGCTTACCCCCAGCACTGGGGGGTGCTACTAGTCTAGGACCACAGCAATTCTCTTTTGACACTCAAGGTTCTCTGGATCACTCAGATGCTATGAGTTCTTAGGACTTACCTTTCTGGGTGCTTGTTTTTTCCTAGGTTTTGGTCTGGTGAATTTTCATTATTTTCTTAGCTCTTTGATGCTTTAAGATTTTTTGGCACTATTTTCCTGAACGAGGGTTTGGTTCAAATTTCTTAGACTGCTGTTATCTGAAGCAGAAGTCCTCAAGATTGAATGAGTTCCAAAAATCTTTTGTCTTTGGGCTGATGTGGATGATTATGCTTACAGCACAGCCACCAAGAATATGCTCGAGCACAGCTGGAAGACATCTATGCATTTTAATTCATTGATTCAAATTCCTGGTGTTTGGGACCCCTTTGTGAAGAGTTATGTAGAGGTGAGTAGACGTTTCCTAAATTTTACTGGTTTCATTTTGTCTTACTCCTATTCCTAATCTTTTTTGGATAGAAGGAAGCCAATGGAGAAAGTAGAATAAAAAAGAATTTGGCACCTCTTTTTTGGTTTGCATAATTTCTGTTTAAAATTCCCAGTATACTGCATTTATTTTCACCACTGGATAACCTGCTGTAGCCAAATTTTATAAAACAAATTCACATATATGGAGAGCAGGTGTAGCTCAGTAGTTTGAGTGCCTGCTTCCCACAAACAAGGTCCCAGATTTGATCCCTAGTGCCTCCTAAAAACCAATATGAAAAAACCAACTCTCATTGGGGATCAGGTGGAGGCCAGTGGCTGAGCACCTGCTTCCCATGTATGAGGTTCTGGGTTTATTCCCTGATACTGCCTAAAAGATAAATGACAAAATAGTTGTGAATATTAATTCCTTACTACTCTTGTAGGCTTGAAAGAAAAGCAGAAAGATTTTTAATAATTTAGTGGGTTTATAGGAGGAAGAGGATAGAAGTTGGAAATTAGTACACAATGCATGGAATGAAGGGTAGTGGTTTTTAGAAAGTTCTGAAGAAGGTCTTTTCATCTCAAAGTCCTTGTAAGGAGAGAGGGCCTTAGCACTGGGTACTAGAAATAAAAATGGAAAACAATTTGCTGGGTGAATATTTTCTGAGTGCTAAAGTGGTAAGTGAGCTGTGAGAAGATAGTTTCTGAAATCAAATGCCGGTGAATCTGGGAGTTCCTTTACAAGAATGGGAGTGAAATGACAGGAAATATAATTCCCAAGTACCCCTTCTGTGGCTGAAGTGAGGCTGGGCACTGACGGTAGTTGCACTGTGTGGCCTGTCTCCGTCATTAGCACACCCTGCCTTGAGGACTTTATTTCTTATGGGAACAGTTTTTAATGTTGAAGTTGCTGCATTTTTCAGTAACAAAATATCATCAAAAAAGGAACCATGGAGGCGTTTGTTGTAAAGGTTTTCTGTTTTTGATAGAGATTCTGACACATATGCTGGTGAAAGCAAAAGCTTGTATCACTGTTGTTCCCTAAACAGTACTGTTTGTCAATTTTGTAAAGTTTCACACCCATCAGTAAAGTTAAGTTTTATATTACTATTACCTTTTAAATTACCATCTTACAGAATTTAGCTAAGTTGTTATGACTTATTTTATGTAGATGCTGGAATTTTATGGGGATCATGATGGAGCCAGAGAGATCACCAATTATGCATATGATGAAAAATTCCCATCAAATCCGAATGCCCATAGCTACTTATACAACTTTCTAAAGAGAGAGAAGGCACCAGTAGATAAGTGTGCTTAAGGTATAGCATTTATGATTTGAATAGGGTTGAGGGTCTGCTTTAATACATTCTTAGGTCAGTGCTTTCCAACTTGTATGTGATAGCAGCCGCAGATTTATACAATATGTGTAGGGCACACTGGAATAAACGGCGGAAACTGCTCCCAGCTGATGGCTCCTGGCAGACTCCCAACCCCATCCTCACAAGTACGCCTGCGGGGAGATGATCAGTATTCCAGCATCCCTTTGTCCCTTGGTTGGAAAGTTCTGTTGATTTTTTAAGAAAAATCAATTTTATTGAAGTATGATTTAGATACAATAAACTACACTTATTTTCAGTGTTCAGGTTGATGCATTGTGCCAAATATGCCAAATATATACAGCCATGTAATCACTACCATGATATGCAAGATATCCTTCACCCCCCAGATTTCCCTCATTGCCCTTTACAGCCACCTACACAGCTACACCTGGCCCAGACGGTCACTGATCTGCTTTCTGACCCTTCAATTTTGCCTCTTCTTCAATTTCATATAAAAGAGAACAGTATGTACTTTTTTGTGTCTCTGCTTCTTTCGATCAGCGTAATGTTTTTTTAGATTTTTCTGTGTTATTCCCTATATGAGTACATTGTTCCTTATTGTTGAGTGGCATTCCATTGTATACATTCACTTGTTGATGGACATTTGGCTATTAGGAATAGTGCTGCTATGAACAGTGTTTGTGTACACGTATGTTTTCATTTCTCTTGGTTAGTTACCTAGGAGTGGAAAGGTTAGGTAAGAAGGTAAGTATATATGTTTAACTTTTTAAGAAACTGCCCAGTTTTTCTAAGTGACTACCATTCCTACCAGCTAAGTACGAAGGGTCACTTTCTCCACATCTTCCACAACACTTGCTTTTGTCAGCCTTAGCCTCCTTAGCTGCCTTCTGGTGCAGGTGTAGGGGTATGTCATTGTGGTTTTAATTTACATTTCTCTGATGAGTAATGATGCTGAGGAACCTGCCTGTTGGACCTTCCTGTATTTTCTTACATGAAGTGTTTGTTGCCAAATATTTTGTCTTTTTTGCGGGGGGAGGCTATTTGTCTTATTGATTTGAAAGCTTCTTTTATATATATAAAACTCAGAAACAAGGCCTTTGTCAAGTATATAAAGTGTGACTATTATATCCCTGTCTGTGACTTGCCTTTTTGTTAACAGTGGCCTTTCAAGGGGCAGAAGTTTCTAGTTTTGATGAAATCCAGTTTGTCTGTTTTTTCCTTTTGTGGTTACTGCTTTTTTTCCCCTAAGAAATCTTGCCTATTTCGAGATAATGAAGATTCTCTCCCATATTTTTCCTTGGAAGTATTATAATTTTTATGGTAGGTTTTTGATAGATTTCTAACTAATTTTTTTTGTGTGGTGTGAGGTAAGAGTCAAAGCTCATTGATTTCCATGTGGTTGTTCTAGCATCATTTATTGAAAAGACTTTCCTTTCCTCATTCAATTACATTGGTAACTCTGTTGAAAGTCAGTTGACGATATATATGGACTCTCTTGTGGTTAGTGACCAGTACTGCATGTCTTGATTGCTATAGCTTGATTACTGTAGTAAGCCTTGGAATCATACCATGGAAGCCATGGACATTTATCCTTTTTCAAAATTGTTTTTGAACTTTCTAGTCCTTTGAAATTTCTAGGCCTTTGAATTTCTCTCTCTATATATATTTTCTACCTGGTTGCTTCATTGTCTTCTTGGTGCGTTGCTCCGTGTGGGTCTGGGACGCCTTTTTTTCCTGTTTTTACCAGGAGGTCCTGGGGATCGAACCTGGGTCCTCCGTATGGTAAACGGGAGCACAGTTGTTGGAGCCACAGCCGCTTCCCTCCATATATCTTTTAAATTCAGCATGTTTATTGCAACAAAAAGAAGACTGTTGGGATTTTTAAAATATAAGGGTTAATCTTCAGAGACTTGACTTTTTAATAATGAGATTTCCAAATGGAACATGGTTTATCTCCATTTATTTAGTTCTATAATTTTTTTTGAAATATTTTGTAGTTTTTTAGTGTATTTTGTTAAATTTATCCCTCAGTGTTTCATGTCATTGGTTGTTATTGTATATATTTTTCTAAAATTCATTTTTCAATCTACGATTAATTTTCCTTATGTAATGAGAAAAATCGACCTTGCATTCTGTGAATTTACTATTACTCATAATGACTTTTTTGTAGATTCCTACGGATTTTTACAGTTGTGTAATACGTGAACAGACAGTTTTGCTTCTTTTCCAGTCAGTCTGCCTTTTATTTTTCTTGACCTACTACATTGATTAGGACCTGCAAGACAGTGTTGAACAAACATGGTGAGAGTGGGCGTCCTTGCCTTTGTTCCTAGTCTTAGGGAGAAGCCTTCATTCTTTCATTATTAAGAAAGATGTGAGCTGTAGGGTCTTCAGAAATGCCTTTTCTTGGATTGAAGAAATTCTATTTTATTCCTTGTTTACTGCGATACTTTTATCATCCATAAAATGATCCATGAATTTTGTCGGATGCTTTTTCTGCTTATATTGATGGATTTTCAATTGTTCAATGTTATGATTTAGACTTTCTATATCCTTACTTCTTTTAATGTATTAAATTAATTGTATCAATTATCGAGGAAGGGATATTAAAATCTCGAAGGATAATTGTGGGTTTTTCCTTTCAGTTCAGTCAGTTTTTACATCATGTGTTTCGAAGTTCTGTTATTAAGTATATATATATTTACACTTATTTTATCTTTGTGATGACCGACTTTTTTTTTTTGTCATTGTGAAATATTTCCCTTCATCTCTGGTAATACACCTTTTCTTGAAAGTCTCTTTTTTTCTGATATTAATATGGCCATTCCAGCATTTTATGCTTACTTTTTGCATAGTATGTATTTTTCCATTCTTTTACATTCAGTCTGTTTAAATATTATATTTAAAGGGGGTTCTTATACAAAGCTTATTGTTGGGTCTAGCTTTTTAATCTAGTCTGACAATCTCTGCCTTTTAATTGGGTGTTTTTAGTCCATTTTCATTAAATACAGTCTGCTAAATACGGTTGGTTTAGGCCTGCCCTCTTGCTACTTGTTTGCTATTTATCCCTTCTATTTTTTTGTTCTTTTTGTCCTCATTTTCTACACTTTTGAGTTAATTGAATATATTTTGGGATTACATTTTAATCTCTCTTGACTTTTTAGCTATACCTCTTTGCATTATTTTCTTTTTTTTTTTAAAGATTTATTTTTTATTTATTTCTCTCCCCTTCTACCCCCCCCCCCCCCCCCGCCACCAGTTGTCTTCTCTCTGTGTCCTATCGCTGTGTATTCTTCTGTGACCACTTCTGTCCTTATCAGCGGCACCGGGAATCTGTGTTTCCTCTCTGCAGAAAAATGGAAACTATCACAATAAGCAAAGACAAATTCAAAAACTAAAATGAAAAGTGAATGGCTAGGTATAACAACAGATTGGAAAGAGCAGAAGTAAACTTGAAGATAAATCAACAAAAATTATCCAATCTGATAAAAAGGAATAAAATTGAGGGTGAATGACTTGAGACATCCATTGGGCCAAGTCTGCTTCCCACTATAAAGTTCTTATTTGCTAATTTCCACATCTGGGTCATCTCAGGCTTGGAATCTATTGGTACCACTTTTCATAAACTCACATTTTATCATTTCTTATATCTACTAATTTTATATTCCATTCCGGACATTGTCACTATTTTGTTGCAGGGACTCTGGGTCCAGTTGTGCTTCTCTAGATTATTGCTTTTAATTCTGATTGGCAGTTAATTTGACTCTAGTCAAACTCTAAACTCAGACTCCCATGGGTATGTGCAGATGCTGAAATACCCACTTGTTTCTTTCAACTGGGTTTTCGCTGGGTTGCCTGGATTGGGTAGTGTTTTAAAGATAGATTTTTAGAGTTCACATACCCTCAGTTCCTCTTTCTTTCTGGATGTATGCCCTTTACTTTACTGCTGCTCTGCCAGCTCCAAACTCTGTTCTCTGATATTTTAGGCAAAGAGCCAAAAGAAGCAAATGTAATCCGATATTGTTTCTTCTTTTCATGTTCAACTTTTCTCCAGCTTCTCTTTTACTCTCTTGGGCCTTCAAAAAGTTTTTGTTGTTTTTTGCTTGTTCTATTTTTATACTTTTATCTGTGGAAGGTTTAGTCCAGCCAGCCTACCTAGGAATTAACTGGAAGCCCCATTTCTATTTAATGTAGTTACACTAGGGCTGTTAGTTTTCTACTTGTCCTATTTATTTTTTCTTTCCTACTTTCTTTTGGGGTTAATTGAATGTTTTCAGTTATTACCTTTTTAATACTAAATGTTGACTTTATTAGAGAAGTTGTAGGTTTACAGAAAAATCATGCAGAACCTACAGAGTTCCCATACACCATCCTAGTATTGACACCTTGTGTTAGTGTGGTGCCTTTTTTGCAGTAGGTGAAAGAACATTTTTGTAATTGTGTTGTTAACTGTACTACATGGTTATAGTTCATTGCTTGTGTTATATAGTCCTATGGATTTTTTATTTTTCATTTTTATTTTAGTAACATACACCCTAAAATCTCCCCTTTTAAACACTTTCAAGTCTGTTTTTTCAGTGCTGTTAATTCTGTTCATAATGCTGTGCTGTCATCACCACCATCCATTACCAAAACTTTTTTATCATCCTAAGTTGAAACTGTACAATTTAAGCATCAACTTCCCTTTCCATACCCCATACCCCCTGGTAACCTAATTCTAGTTTCTGACTCTGTGAATTTGTTTATTCTAATCATTTCAAATCAGTGAGATCACACAATTGTTGTCTTTTTGTGTCTGACTTATTTCAGTATGTTGTCTTCAAGGTTCATGTTGTAATGTCTATCAGAACTACGTTTGTTTTGATAGCTGTATAATATTACATTGTATGTACCTACCACATTTTGTTTATCTATTCCTTGATGATGGACACAAGGGTTGCTTCCATCTTTTGGCCGTTGTGAATAATGCTGCCATGAACAATGGTGTGCAAATAATAGTTGAGTCCTACTTTAAATTCTTTTGGGTTTATACCTAGAAGTGAAATTGTTGGGCCCTGTGGTAATTCTATGTTTAATTTCATGAGGTATGGCCAAACTGTCCTCTGCAGTGACTGCACGATACTGTATTCTCAACAGCAGTGAGTCATTATCCCTATTTCTCTACATCCTCTCCAACACTTGTAATTTTTCATTTTTTACTAATAGCCATTTGTGATGGTTAGGCTATTGTGTCAACTCAGCCAGGTGATTGTGCCCAGTTGTTAGGTCAAGCCAGCACTGGGCTAAGTGTAATACAAGGGCATTTATGGACTTCAGTCACTATTGACTTTACCGCAGTGGTAAATCATAGTGGTTATAATTACATTAATCCGCGAGATTGCCATCAGCAATGAGTGACCCTTAACCCAATCAGTTAAAAGGGGAAGTGATTCCAGGGAGATTGCCATCAGCAATGGGTGCCCCTTAACCCAATCAGTTAAAAGGGGAAGTGATTCCAGTATTGAGAGAATTTCCCAGCTCGTCTTTCGACAGCCAGTGTCTCCCAGAACTCATCAAGAATCTTCTTTGGACTTTGACCAGAGCTCCTGGTTGTAGCCTGCCTGTGGAACCTGGACTTGTGCATCCCCATGGCTGCGTGAGACACTGATAAATCTCTTACTATTGACAGATATCCTCTGTAGATTCTGTTTCCCTAGAGAACCCTGACTAATACACCATTGGTGGGTATGAAATGGTAATTACTTGTGGTTTTGAGTTGCATTTCCCTAATGGCTACTCTGTTGATCATCTTCAATGGACTTGTGCATCCCCATGACTGTGTGAGACTCTTACTATCGACAGATATCCTTTGTTGATTCTGTTTTCCTAGAAAACCCTGACTAATACACCATTGGTGGGTATGAAATGGTAATTGGTTTTGAGTTGCATTTCCCTAATGGCTGCTCTGTTGATCATCTTCAATGGACTGCCATGCTGCTGCCTCCCTCCAGCTGCCATCATGATCATCTCCTGGGACCTCATCAGCAAAGGACATGTTCTCCAACATTTACAGTATCTGGGAGGCCACAGAGGGCTGTGCCTGCAGGTGGAGGGGAAGATGGTCAGTGGGACAGAGGATCTCATTGATGCTGTGCTCATTGGTCGAAATGCCTCTGCTAAAGACCCAGAGGATGAAAGTCCCAAAAGCACAGTCGTCCCTGGTGTTGAAAGTCTTTTTTTGAGTTTAAATGCTTTTTTATTTTTAGACAACCTACACGAAATGTTTTTTCTTAAACAATAATGCCTTCACTCCAGATAAAACAAGATAAAAAAAATGATGAATTCAAGATGGCATCAGTTCATCTGTCTAAATTACATGGTGTGGTGTGGGTGAAAAGCAGTGGCCAGTTATGATGACAGGTGGTAGATCCAAAGCAATTTCCAAATTTGTTAACATTTCTCTATTTTTAAACCATCCTCGAAATCATATATGGGATCACAACATCCTCATGGTAGTCTAGGAGAGCAACCATACCATCTGGATTCATGTTTTCACCAATAAAGAACTGCTAGTTGTTAAAATTAGCAAGGATGTGCTGGATTTGTTCTACAGTCCCTGTCAAAAAACTACTCTTTTTGGTCTCTGTTCTTCAAGTTTGCCTTTAATGGATGACATTAATCTTAGATGTACTTCTTATAGGCTTCTTTTGTGAAGCTAGTTTCCTGCAAGTGATAGTTCATAACAATTTGTCTATCTTCTTCAGAGAAATTTCTATTCAAGTCTTTGCCCATTTTTCATAAAAGGTTTATTTTATTTATTTCTCCCCTCCCCTCTTTGTTTGTGCTAGCTGTCTACTACTGTCTGTGTCTGTTTGTTGTGTGCTCGGCTTCTATTTTTTTAGGAGGCACCAGGAACCAAACCTGGGACATCCCACGTGGGAGGGAGGCATCCAGTTACTTGAGCCACCTCTGCTCCTTGCTTGTTCTGTCTCTCATTGTGTTTCCTTGTTGAATCATCTTGTTGCTCCAGCTTGCTGTGCCAGCTCGTGCCGGCTTGTTGTCTTGCCCATCTTCTTTAGGAGGCCCTGGGAACTGAACCCAGGACCTCCCATGTGGTAGGTGGGTGCCCAGCTGCTTGAGCCACATCTGCTTCCCTTGCCCATTTGGTAATTGGGCTGTTTGTCTTTTTGTTGTTGAGTTGCAGGATTTCTTTATATAATCTGGATATTTAATCCTTCTCACATATGTGGTTTTCAAATGTTTTCTCCCATTCAGTAAGTTTTACTTTCATGATAAAGTTTTTAATTTTGATGAGATCCCATTTATCTCTTTTATTTTTTGTTGCCTGTGGTTTGGGTGTAAAATCTAAGAAACCATTGCCTAATGCAAGGTCCTGAAGATGCCTTCCCTATGTATTCTTCTAGAAGTTTTATAATTCTGATTCTTGTATTTAGCTCTTTGATCCATTTTGAATTAATTTTGTGTATGGTATGAGGAAGGGGTTCATTTTCACTCTTTTACATGTGGATATCCTGTTTTCCCAGCACGATTTGATGAAGAGACTGTTTTTCCCAGTTGAGTGACTTTGCCCTCTTGTCAAAAATCAATTGGCCCTAAATATGAGGGTTACTTTCTGAATTCTCAGTTTGATTTCATTCATCTGTATGTCTGTCCTTGTGGCAGTACCATACTGTGTTGATTACTGTGGCTTTGTAATACATTTCAAGATCGGGACGTGAGAGTCCTCCCACTTTGTTCTGCTTTTTCAAGATGGATTTGACTATTTAGAGTCCCTTTCACTTCCACATAAATTTGATGATTGACTTTTCCATTTAGGAAAGAAGGCTGTTAGAATTTTGACTGGGATTGTGTTAAATCTGTAAATCACTTCGGGTAGAGTTGTTATCTTAACAATATTTAGTTTTCAAATCCTTGAATACAGCATGTCTTTCCATTTATTTAGGTCTTTGATTTCTTTCAGCATGCTTTGTAGTTTTCTCTGTACAAATCCTTTAAATCATTGATTAGATTTATTCCTAGGTACTTGAGTCTTTCAATTGCTATGTAAATGTTTTTTTTTTCATTTCTTTTTCAGATTGTTCATTACTAGTATATAGAAACACGACTGCATTTTAGTTGTTGATCTTGTACTTTGCCACTTTGCTAAATTCATTTATTAGGTCTGGTAGCTTGATTGTGGAATTTTCAAGTCTTTATGCATATAGGATCACATATTCTGCATGCAGAAATATGTTTTGTTTCTTCCGTTCCAGTTTGATGACATTTTATTTCTTTCTCTTGCTTAGTTGTTCTGACTAGAACTTCCAGGACAATGTTGAATAACAGTGGTGACTGTGGCATTCTTATCTTGTTTTGATCTTAGAGGGAAAGCTTTCAGTCTTTTACCATTGGGTATGATGTTAGCTGTGGTTTTTCATATATGCTCTTTATCTTAATGAGGAAGTTTCCCTCTCTTTCTAGTGCTCTAAGTGTTTTATCAAGAAAGAGTGCTGGATTTTGTCAAATGCCTATTCTGCAGCAATAGAAATGATCATGTTTTTCCCCCTTTTATTCTGTTAATGTGATATATTAATTGATTTTCTTCCATTGACCCACCCTTGCACACGTGCGATAAATCCAATTTGATCATGGTGTTCTTTAATGTGCTTTTGAATTTGGTTGGCTAGTATATTTATGTCTATATTTATATATAGATAGAATTGTATCTATATCTGTCATTTGCTGTTTACAATTGGGTTCATTGTGAACACTAATGTATTTGAAAAAACTTTTAAAGCAGGTTGTATTAGTGAGCCAAGGGGTGCTGATGCAAAGTACCAGAACTCTGTTGGCTTTTGTAAAGGGTATTTATTTGGGGTAAAAGCTTACAGTTACCAGGCCATAAAGAGTCCAATTCAAGGTACCATAAGAGGTCCTTTCTTATCCAAAGTCTGCTGCCATGTGTTGGAGCAAGGTGGCAGGTGACGTCTGCGAGGGCTGAGCCTTCCTCTTCCTCGTAAAGCCCCATGGGTCCAGCTTCTTGGGATCTTAGCTGTAGGCTGGAGGGCTCATTCCTTTCCGGGCTCAGGGGCTCTGTTCTCTTCACAGGGTCAGTTGTAAGCTGTCCGGGGAATGGTTCCATCTGACTTCCCTCGTGTCCTCTGCCGTGTCTGTGGAGCTGTCTCTCTTCCTCTCTGTTCTGTGTATCTCCTGTGTTCTTGATTAAGCGTCTGTTTATATTAGCCCCCCAGGCGGGCGGGGACTCCACCCTCCACCCCTCCATTCACTAATGACATGGCGCAATCAAAGCCCTAATCTTGATTGAATCAAGTAAACATAAGGCCTTTGAATTTAACAGTCAATAGGTATCACGCCCAGAGAAAGACCAGTTTACAAACCTAATTGATATCTCTTTTTGGAATTCATAAATACTATCAAACTGCCACAAAGTTTATAGAAAATAACTATATTCATATACTTATTTCTGTTTAAGAGAACATGGGTTTAGAGAATTTTGTTTTTCCTTTTGAAAACTGTACTTTTGAAATTTAGAACTCAGTAGACGGGATAAATAGCAGACTAGATATAGCAGAAGAGAGGACTAATGAATTGTATAGAAAATATCAGGCTAAGGCATCAGAGAACAAAAGGTAGTAGTGTGCAGAAAAGATTATATAAAGGACTTGGTGATAAAGTCTGACATATTTGTAATTGTAGTGCCAAAGGGAGAGGACAGAGAGAGGATGTTTTATTTCAGTGAAAAGGTTTTTAAAAATTGAAGTGAATTGAGCCTTATACATAATTCCATAAACCATGGGACAAAGGTGACTTTCATAGGAAATGAGTGTTAATACTACTGTTTTCTATTGGCGTATTGATATTGATTGAGCTTTTAGAAACATTAAGTGGAGAAATTGGGAAACGGCCTTTGGCCCAGTGGTTAGGGCGTCCGTCTACCATATGGGAGGTCCGCGGTTCAAACCCCGGGCCTCCTTGACCCGTGTGGAGCTGGCCATGCGCGGTGCTCATGCGCGCCAGGAGTGCCGTGCCACGCAAGGGTGTCCCCCGCGTGGGGGAGCCCCACGCGCAAGGAGTGCGCCCGTGAGGAGAGCCGCCCAGCGTGAAAAGAAAGAGCAGCCTGCCCAGGAATGGCGCTGCCCACACTTCCCGTGCCGCTGATGACAAAAGAAGCGGACAAAGAAACAAGACGCAGCAAACAGACACCAAGAACAGACAACCAGGGGAAGGGGGGGAAATTAAATAAATAAATCTGTAAAAAAAAAAAAAAAAGGTGGAGAAATTAACAAAGTTTACATTTTAGTTTGTGGGAAATTATGTTATTATAAGATTAAAGTACTCCAGCAAGCAGACAATTCATTTCTAATAGTAAATGTGTTGAAATGAGAATATAAATTTACTTTAAATCCTGTATTTGTGCATTTCCTTAAAAAACAGTTCTTATTTTTCAAAAAAAGAACTTTTGCCTTTCTTCTTTCTATTGTGTAAAAATATTTACCCGCATAGCCATAATGTCCTGTGTTCCTGAACAGTCTTCCAAAATAGTTATCCTTGTCTTCTCTTGGTTTTCTTGTTTTCCATAAATATTACTAGCCTCTTCTGATCTGTAAATATTAAATATTTTCTGTGATGTTTTTTCTTTATTTTTCTCCTTGATCCTGAATTCTGAAAACAAATTATTTGAGATTTTAAGTGTGGTACTCAGTAGATAAACACCTGGAGATGAAAATAAAAGTCATCATTGGAGTGGATGTGGCTCAAGCAGTTGAGCACCTGCCTTCCACATGGGAGGTCCCAGGTTCGGTTTCTGGTATCTTCTGAAAAAACAAGAACACCCAACTTGCAAAACAAAAAAACCAAAACCAACTCAGAGGAGCCAATGTGGCTCAGTGGTTGAGCGCTGCTTCCCACATATGAGGTCCCAGGTTCAATCCCTGGTCCACAGTACCTCAAAAAAAAAAAAGGTCATCATATACGTCTCCTAATTCTCTTGATTATCTTGTTATTACCAGAGGTTATAATTCCTTTCACTATATCCAAATTGATATTGTATGAAAGCAAAATATCTTTTAAAATCTTGGTTTATTCTTTGAGGTACATTAGGCAATAAGAGCTTTCTTTGAAAGTAAGCTGAAATTTGAGAAATGCTTTTATTAGAGTGTGTAAAATTGACATTTTTTCTTCTAGATTTTGTATCAGATTGTACCATCTCATAAACTGATGTTGGAATTTCATAGATTACTTAGAAAACCAGGTAAATAAGTTTGTTTTCTATCTCTTTGTGCAGACAAGCTAAAGAGCTGGGCGTATAAATTATGACCCTTGGGCCAAATCTGCTGTCTCCTACTTTTATAAATAAAGTTGTTTTCATTTCATCTAAGGCTGTTCTTGCACTCTGATGTGAGCACTGAGTAGTGTGGCAGACTGTGTGGCACACAAAGCCCGAAATATTTACTAGCTGGCCCTTTGCAGGGAAGGTTTGCCAGGCCGTGTTATAAAATGTTAGACAGCAAAGGAGACGTGGCGTCACCTGATAGAATTCACCTCATGTTCATTCCCACTGGGTTTTAGTTCAGTACAGAGAAGGACGTATTTCTTCATAGAAGAAAATCAGCTTAATAAGCCTGATTGGTACTGGGCTGCTGGGTGCCTCTCCTGATACAAGAGAGTCTTATAGACAGAGCACAAATGGGCAGATATTTTAAATAATGTTCTCAGTCGTATGTAAGTAGAGCAGCATAACCCACGCTGGGCCTAACCTCCCCATCCTGGCCTCTTTGCATGGCCTAAATTATTGAATTCCTCATAGAGGAGAGTGTGAGCAAATGCATTGCTTTACACTGTTCACTAGACCAGAAGGCTCAGGAATCGGTATTGCTTTCTCCCCTGTATGTATATATATATTTTTTGCTCTGTGTACCTCAGTGTCTTTTATAAACTTGAACTATTATGATCAACGCAGAAAGAGAAGAACACCATAAATTGGGGTTGGAAGTATTATTTGCAGTTTTAGATTTTGCTGGATGCAATAAGAATATAACTGCTTGGAAATATTTGGGAAAATATCTGAGACAGACCTTAATGGGGTAAGTAATAATAATAATAATAGCTAACATTTATTGAACATTTTCTCTGTACTACACCCTAAGCAAAGACCTTCACATGAGACCTGTATTATGGGAGCAGTTTCACCCTAGTAGCATTGCTGTGGGACAGGCACCAGTAGTGTCTGAAATGTAAAGCAGCTTGCCCAGGTCACACAGATGGTAAGTAGAAGTTCTGAGAATCCAGGAGTCTGAATTCAGAGTCTGTATTCCTAAGCATTGTATTATCCTACACTGGTTATTTAATTAATTGGAAAATGGGACATGGAGATAAAAGAGAACAACAAAAAAGTATTTTTAGAAAAAATAAGTAAAAGTATTTATATATATATATATATAAGTATTTATATATATATATATATATATATATATATAAAGATTTATTTCTTTCTCCCCCCTCCCTCCATTGCTCTCTGTCTATTCACCGTGTGTTCTTCTGTGTCTGTTGTATTCTCATTAGGCAGCTCTGGGAACTGATCCTGTACCTTCTGGAGTGGGAGAGAGGCAATCATTCTCTTGTGCCACCTCAGCTCCCTGGTGCTGCATCTCTTATTGTCTCTCCTCTGTGTCTCTTTCTGTTGCATCATCTTGCTGTGCCAGGTCTCCGTGTCGGCCAGCACTCCTGTGCGGGGCAGCACTCCATGTGCACCAGCTCTCCACATGGGCCAGCTTGCCTTCACCAGGAGGCCCTGCTTATCGAACCCTGGGCCTCCTGTATGGTAGACGGGAGCCCAATTGCTTGAGCCACATCCGCTTCCTACAGAAAAGGATTTGCTTTCATGCTGTGTCATGTCATGACCAATACTCAGACTAAAGTGTTTGGAAACCTTTTCCTTGCCTTTCCACAGACTCTACTTAAGTTCAGATTGTTAAATATAGATCTGTCCCTGTCATGGATCTTCCCTTTTGATCGTTTTCTTTTCCAGAAATCATCTAGCCTGGGTTCAAGCAGAGTGGAACTCCAGGAAAAACTGGTGGCCAAGCTTTCACTTCAGCTCTTTTTGGGCAAAAAGCGATTGGAAAGAATATGAAGCTTTGGCTTGTGAGAAAGCTTTGGTAGCTGGACTACTATTAGGAAAAGGTACATGTTTTTGTTTCCTTTTAATCTATACATAACTTTCAGATGAGTTTGAAATTACAGGTGTGCCTGTTCATTCATATTAAATCTTACCCAGAGATACAAAGTGCTTGAAAAATAACAGTTGAATGAAAGACCCAGTCTTGAGTTAGGACCAGGTGGTGAGCCTGTAGGAATCCCCAGTGATCAGAAGCGTGATTTCCTCTTGTTGATTGCGGTTGGTTTTCATGCTCTAACTTGAGTGTTTTTAGGGGGCATAAAGGTATAGGAGACAGACTGTTTCCAAACAAATAACTGTTTGGTGTTCATGTATAGAAAGTTTACTGGGATTGTTTACTTTATTGGAAATAGAAAAAATATTCTATTGGAGTTAGTATTGGACTTACTATTCTATCCTAGTTGTCTATTTACCTACCTGTTCCTGTAAGGAAACAATATTTTTTTTCCCCTAAAAAGATTACATCCTATTAACTTATTGAAACTCCTCTTAAAGGAAGAGGGGAGCTGATGTTTTCTTTGAAAAATATTTTGGCTGATAAAAGTCTGACCTGCTTTGTACCACTGAACTATGAGAAGTTAGCCAGTACTGAAATGAAACTATCAGAAAATACATCCAAAATGAAGAAAATAAACCTCAGAACGACCACTAGTAAGCAGTGGTTGGTAGGAGACCTAAGGTGTGTGAAAAAGTTTCTTCTTCAGTTCAGTTTTAGATATGATTTGTATAATTTTGGAATTAGTATTTTCAATGAATGTTTCAGATGGTGAATAAGATTAATAAATGTTGGCTTTTTGGTTAGAAAAGAGATGAATAAAGAAGAGTTTAATAACTTTACTTCTAAATACACTGATGAAAAGGAACAAATGCAATTAGGAATGTGATTTTTCTACTACTTAATGCAGTACGTTTGAGCCAAATTTGTAGACCAGGCTCATTTTCCATTTCTGTCACTTACTTTCCATATAACTTTAGATGCAAGCAATTAATCTTCGTGAACCTTCTCTGTGAAATGTCCATTGTAACGCCTGTGTGGATTTACTTACAGGATTGTTGTAAACATCAAGTGGACGTCATGTCAAAGTGCTGTATAAGTTGTAAAGTACCGTATGAGTATCAGGCATCATTATGCTGAGAGTGGGTACACTTCTCTTTTGTCGAGGTGTTAGTGTGGGGGTTAAGCCAGTCTCTTGTGCTGAGCTGTGTTCTTCTTTTGATTCTTGCCACTACGCCACAGAATTCAGGTTCTTCTAGCTGAGGTGTGCTGTTGCTCCGAGCTTCCAGATGCGCTGCTTATATAGTGGCGGCCCTGTCCTCCCTCGCGTACTGGTCTCCCTTTTCTCTGGAAGGCCTTTCCTTCCTTGACCTTCGGCTGCTTGGTTGATCTGGGACTCCAGCTCTCTGATAGGCTGAAGAAGAGAGAAGAGTTTGTAATTCATTTGACACTTTCTCATTGTTAGAGTGGGAGTGAACTTTTTTCTAGCTTTCTCCGTTTTAGGTGGAAGTAGAAATCTCTGATCTGTGAGTTTTGCCGCACAAGTTATTGAAGTAAAACCACAGAAGCCCTTTTCTCCCAGTTGATAAAATATTGGCAATTCTGGTTCCCAATATTCCGGGATAATAAAATGGTTACTCTAAGTACAGTGTACAGCCTGGAGCTTTCCAGACAGGGTGGATATATATATATATATGGTGAGACTATAATGAAATTAATTTTCATATGTGAGTCTCCTTATTAAATTTCTAAATTAAAAATAAACTCTTAAAATCCAGTTTATATTTTTTTTTACTGAAACTTTTTCATTTCTTTGAAATAGTTGATAAATGGTCCTCTTAGTATTGTAAGACTAGGCAGCAAAGGTAGCACTTTAACCATTTTCAGAGCTGCTTTCTAGACAACTCGTTTGAACAGATAATATTTGATCTCTTCCAAGCTTTGCTTCATGTATTCTAATTATCTCACCAGTATTTTCTATGGCAACTCTCATATTTTGTATATGCCTTTTTAACTGATTTACAAGCTAATATTAAGAGGGAAGCTAAGGTAATTTGCTCTTTGAGAAAGGTCATTATATATATCATGTATTATGCATATCACCCTAACTGGGGCTTGGTGAGCAGGGCAGAAAAGAAGCTAAAGTATATGCTTTAATTATGATGGATCAGGAGCATCTTTGTATGTAGGAAGCAATACGTTTCATTGGTGACAGCTCTTAGAATATGCTTGGGATGTATTTGTAAAGATAAGACAAAGCAAGTATTTTCATAAAATAATTTTAAAAGTAGAAATATATTTGGAGAATTTGATAAGTATTAAAACTCTGTTCTGCTTTGTGTTTTAGGTTGTAGATATTTTCGGTATGTGTCAAAATAAGGTCATCAAGGCATAAAGAAGAAAATTAAGCAGATGAAGAAATCAATGAAAAAATATAATATTGTAAATCCAGGCCTCTGATAGTGAGTTTTAGTTATTTTTTGATAATAGTGCCTTCAACCTAGTAGTAGCTCAGGAGGTAGTTATTCAATATATTCATTCATTTGGCATTTCAGAACGGTGGTTCATGTGGCTACACAAAAGCTACTTATTTTTTAATATTTTCTTTTATTATCAGTTATAGATAAACAGTCTCTATTGCCTTTGATTTTTTGTAAATATATATATATATTTTGTGCTGTTAAATTATTAAGGAATAACTCTTCTAGTAAATAATTATATTTGTTTCATCAGAGAATATAGCTCCACAGCAGTTTTGTTCTTGTAGATATTTTTATTTTTCCCTGACTATTGTGTAATAAAATATAACTTCTGGTACTGTGAAATGAATCTATATTCTTTTAGTCTCTAATTGATGCATGTTAGATTTAAAATTGTGAAGAAATGTATTCGTGATGAGTTCTCGAGAAATTTTGGAAAGAAAAGGCTTTAGAAAAGGACTCCTCTTTCTCTTTTAGTGTTAAGACTAAAGTTTGGAACCAAGTGACTTTCTGATAGAGAGGTACCTTTTACTGTAGAGGACTAATTTGGGTGAGAAGGGGGCTAGCTACTTTCATCTGGCCCTGGCCTAATTTTGAAGGCTCTAGATTCTTTTTGTTTCCTGCTATGGCAATCCAAGACATGCTTTAGCACATACGTGGACCCTCTCCTTTTTCTCTTGGAAAGGAGGATGCAGCACTAGGTAGCTGGACAGTGGAGGAAACTGCCAGTGAAGTAGGGTGGGTCCCAGCGTCACACGTAAACCAGTGGGAAAGGTTGGCTGGGAAGCCAAGAGCAGGTTTCCCTGAACATGAACTAAGGCTTACAACATGCTTGGGTAACTGCTACGTGCTCCCTCAGAAAGGTCTTGCCTCTTAGACATTTACTGTTCAGAGAACTAGTAATTAAGTTCCATGAAGGCTCACTGACTTTGAAGCCCAGTATTTAGATGACAGACTACACATTTTCCCCATTGACTTACATTGCTTCTAATTTTAAGCCATCTGCAAGAAAAATGGTTGACAAGTTAGGCTTTGTCAATAATTTACATTTCATGTAATTTTATACTTAGTAAGAAAGAGAGTTAACAAAGTATCCAAGCTTATAATGTTCATCTGAAACCAAGTAGGTTCCCTAGAACCAAAATAAACTAAGTTAAAATTACCACATGGGGAAGCGGACTTGGCCCAGTGGATAGGGCGCCCACCTACCACATGGGAGGTCCGCGGTTCAAACCCCCAGCGTCCTTGACCCGTGTGGAGCTGGCCCATGTGCACTGCTGATGCGCACAACGAGTGCCCTGCCACTCAGGGGTGTCCCCCCACGTAGGGGAGCCCCACACGCAAGGAGTGCGCCCCATAAGGAGTGCGGCCCAGTGCAAAAGAAAGTGCAGCCTGCCCAGGAATGGCGCCGCCCACACGGAAAGCTGACAAAACAACAAGATGATGCAACAAAAAGAAACAGATTCCTGGTGCCACTGATAAGGATAGAAGCGGTCACAGAAGAACACACAGCAAATGGACACAGGGAGCAGACAACTGGGGTGGGGGGGGGCAGAGAGAAATAAAAAAAAATTACCACATGAATCAGGCTAGCTTGCTTATGGGAGTGGGTATTAGGCTATATAAAATTGTCTAAGATCAGGATAGGAATGAAATTCCTAGGTGATGTGGACAAAAATCTCAAAGCATAGGCCAAGACCAGCAGTGCTGCTATCCCCAGCTATTTTGGCAAAAGCTGTAAAATACGATTCATGAATTCTCATTATCTCTATGAGGATGGAGGTGAGAATGAAAGACAAATGAGTAGATGTGTGTTTTGCTTCCACACAAAGCTTAGTTCCGTAGAATTTTTATATCCTAAATGTTCATATCTAATTGTACAATAGGATTGTTTAATTATCTTTGCACATCTGTCTCCCTCACTACTGTGTTACCCAGGCTTAATCATCTCCATATCGCCAGCACCTGGTGGAATTTCTAGCGCATACCTTGTTTAATGAGCTGAACTGCATGACTGTTATGGAAGTTGTGACTGAGTGTGCCTCCCCCACAGGAAGTAACATCTTGGCAAGTTAATGCCTGGAGCGGGACCTTGTGCGGCTGTTTGGGTGTGAGTCCTGGGTCCATCACTGCATAGTTCTGTGACTTCTTAGGCAAGTTCTTAGACTCTCTTAGTCTCAGTTTCTGACTGTGTAGAATGGAGACAATAGGGTTTATCTTGTTGGATTGCTGTGAAGAATAAAAAATATGTAATTAATGCCTAGCTCATAATGCTTAATAAATATTAAGTAGCTGTACATCATGACTACACTGACACTTTTAATAAGAGGAACTAAATAAAGAGAATTTAAAGTACTGATTTTCTTTTGAAAACCTCTGACATAACAAAATAGTATAATAAATGAATTGCTTCCCACTGCTAAATATACCCACCTCTCAATTTATGTCCACCCAGATATCAGCAATGGACTTGAAGACAACCCTCACGCACACTTTGGGATGCTCTTTCCGCACAGTTCCCTCCTGGAGCAATAGCCTTGAAGATTCCTGTTGCCTGCGCCGCCCTGAACTCTGATCTCTGCCTCTTCAGCTCAGGGCGACTGCCTTGCTCAGCTTGGACTTGAGCTTCATGAACTGCTCTCGGGAAACTGTCCCCAGGCAGAGAAGCAGGACCGTTGTGGGACTTACTTCCCAGTTCCCTTCCCCAGTGATCTAGCTCATGTCGCGTGTTGTCCACTAGCTGAAAAGAGTTGCCTCGTATATTTTGTGATGGTTAGAGGAGCTGCAAGCTGGTTTGGCTCTATAAAAAGTAAGACCCTTTGTTTATCACATAGCACCTTACAGGAAATTAAGTACAGTCTACTAATAGAGACGTGCCTGTTTGCAACATGTATGAACTGTCAAAAGATTCAATAAAATGTAAAGAATTTAAAATCATTATATAGTCCCATTTGAAATGTTTCATATTTTAATAATTAGAAACTCATGCTGTCACCATGTCTGAAGAGATCCTGCTAACTGACCTTTTCTTGCTAATCTTTGTAGTGACTCAAAAACTATAAGACCTGATTTGAACATTTCCTGGGTAGACAGGAAGATTTGTGTTCTATTATGTCCACGTTTTTTTTTTTTTTAGTGTGCTATAATTCTTTAAATAGGGTAATTTAGAATCATTTTCCAACAGGAGCTAGTTTTCTTGGACTCAGTTTTTTCATAACCAAAATGTCAATGAAATGATCAAAAAATACTCACAGGTCCTAGATGGAATGGGAAATACATTCATTCTCCCTTCACAGGGTCAGATGGTCGGTCTCCTCCCATTTCCGAGAAGGCAGTGGGAGCTGTGAGTTCACTGGTTGGAGATAGTCCAAGTGTTACTTCTCCAGCCCGAGGCAGTGAGTTATATGATGTTTGCACAAACATTCCAACTTAAAAATAAGCAACAGTCTTGAGTAGACATTTGTCCAAAGAACAAATACAAATGGCAAAAAAAACAAAAAACAAAACTCATGGAAAAAATGCTCAAGATCGCTTCTGATTAGGGCAATGCAAATCAAAAGGCACAAGGACTTATCATTTCTCACCTATCAGAATGGCCACTATTCCCAAAGACAGAGAACTCCAAGTGCTGGACAGGCTGTGGAGAGATAGGCACACTTCTTCCCGGTTGGCTGGTGGCAACGCAGGACGGTCCAGCCACTGTGGAGGACTGTTTGGCAGTCCCTCGAGAAGTTGAAAAGAGACTTGCCATGTGACCCTGGAGTACCACCACTGGGTCTCTAGCCAGAAGAACCAAGAGCAGTGCCACGAACAGACATCTGCACATCGATTTTGGCAGAGGCATTCTTCACGATTGCCAGAAGTTGGAAACAACCCAGGAGTCATTGATGGATGAGTGGAAAAACAAGCTGGTGAATTCACCCAAGGAAAAGTTAGGCAGCAGTAAGAAGAAATGAATTGTCAAGAAGAAGACAACGAGAATGACTCTGGAGGAGATTCTTTGAAGTGAAGCCAGCCAGACACAAAAGGGCCAATACCACAGAATTGTGTTATGATGAACCAATAGACTGTGTGACATACTGTACGATAAAAAAAATTTCTACGTAGCCAGTCCATTTAATTGAGAGTTGTACAGTTTTATTCAATTGTGCTTGCTTTTTCTTTTTAAATGATGGCTTTTGTCTCCAATTCTGAAGTGGACAAGAGAGAGTTAGAAATAATCAAGGCAATGGGAAGCCTCTGGCAGGATTGGTGGCACAGCCGCCGTGTCTGACTTTGGTCTCCTTTCCACCTCGTCACGGGCCAGAGGGAGACAGCAGCCCAGGAGCGCAAGTGGGTCTGCGCAGACCACACGGCCCTCCCCAGCCCTGTGTGGAATGGACTCGGGGTTCCGTCCGTCCCTTCCTGCTTCTCCCATGTCTGAGTGTGTGCATTCGCTCCATGTGAAACCAGACTGCAGGGCTCACGGTGTCCACCCCCCGTGGACGTGCCACTGTCCCGGGAAGCCGATGCTAGGATGGATCCTGCTGTGTGGTGAGGAGACGGGTGGGCCCCAGTGACTAGCCTGGGCTCCCCAAAACGGAAAGGACGGAGCAGCGGGCTCTGATCCCAGCTGGGTCTCCCCTGAGCTGGGGCCCGAGCTGCCCGCAGCCTTCCCAGGGAGCTGTGGGGGGACGTGTTGGCAGAACGGTGTCCAGGGAACAAGGCGATCCAGGAGAGGGGATGGACAGACAGCCGTGCAGAGGGACTTTGGCGGGCTTCTGACAGTTGAAGGGCCCAGGGGAAATGACCTCAGGAGGTGACCTCACTTCCTCGGTGACAGAACTTGGAACCCTGGTAACCAGGCACCCAGATTCCACAGGCAGCCCCTTCCCAGCTCACTTGGCAGGAGACGCTCAAGAGAGCAACATGTTCTCCTGCTGCGTGGCGCGACCCCGAGGCTCCAGCCTAGACCAAAGCGGGAACGAATCCCCTTGTCAGCGCTTCCGACATTGGCTCAGGCCTCAGCCACGGAGCCGCTGGCCATCGGCACCCAGGAGGCACCCAGAGGTGACACGGGGTGGCCCAGGGGAGCCAGTCAGCACAGGCCACCGCTGTGCTCCTCCTGGGCAGCCCCACGTCCATCCTCTTCCCAGGGTGTGGGGGCGTGGACAGGGGGACCACCGCGGGCAGGAGCGGCTGTCAGGGTTGGGGACCCGGAGGGCCTTCCCTGTCCCCTGCCAGGTGACGGGTGTGGGTGGGAAGAGGCAGCTTGGGGACATCCATGTGGGCCGTGTCTTTCCTGAGCCTCGAGCTCCCCTCTTCTCTCCTGTGGGCTCAGGGGAAGGCAGACCCCACCTGGGCCTGCGCTGGTCCCGGCCCGATGGGGGGCAGCGTCCCCTGCGGGGGAGGACAGGCCCCTCGCTGACGCCCCTCGGCCCGGCCGCCGGGCACTGTGTTCGCAGAGCTCCACGCAGGTGGTGGGCGAGGAGCTGGAGGAGGGGCTGGTCTACAGCGTCTCTCTGAGGAAGGTGCCGGTCCATCGGGGCCCCGGCCAGGGCCGGCGCTGGTTCCAGGTGAGAGCAGGTGCCAAGTGGGGGGCCCGAGGCAGCCGGGGAGCACCCGAGGCCGTGGTCCACCCTGACCGCCGCCCGCGCGCTCTTCAGGGCTTTCCCACCCGAGTGGCCCCATAGCATGCTCCCCAAGGACCCTGGGACCCCCCAGTCCCCCAGCACACTGCCACTCCACAGACGGGGGAAGGTCACCGCACACGTGGAGGGGGCGGGAGAGGGTCTTTAGCGCAGGATGCCCGTCAGGGCCGGCTGGAGGGTGGGCGCGCCGCAGACACGTGCGCCTCGTGCTGCTGTGTTGCGAGTCCCCTCCTCGGCCCCACGTCCCCGGCAGCATCTCCGTGGCTGTCCTTGCCCATCTGCTCTGAGCCGTCCAGCTCTCCTGCAGAAGGGGGTTCTCGCCGTCTTCATAAGCGCCCCCTTGGCCCTCCTGGGTAGGAGCTGGGGCTGCCTCGGCTGCCCAGGATCGCAGGAGGGCGGCTCAGAGCAGCCTTTCAGCCTTCGGGGGTGCTGGAGACGAAGATGCCACACCCGGAGCCCCTGGAGGCAGAGCCGGAGGGTGAGGGGCCTCGGGGTGGGGCACGTGAGCTTGTGGGCCAGGGGCAGGGATTGCACCGCAGAGGCAGGAGCCAGCAGAGGCTGCCCTCGGGCTGCGAGCAAGGGGAGCCCCAGGCATGTCCCCTGGGAGCCTGCGGGGGGAGCACTTTCCTGGGCAGGACTTTCCCCTCGAGGGAGTGGGATCTTCTCTGTATTGGAACGACCTCGGAGCCATTCATGGTGGGAAACTGCCTCTCGTCCAGCTCCTGCGTCAGCGCCGGAGCTGCCGATGCCTCCAGTGCAACCGCCTGTGCCAGTTCCACCCCCTGCGGCCGACACAGGTCCAGAGCCAGAGGCGGCTCCATCACCACCCGGACTGCCAGTTAGCGAGGTGGCACCAGCGCCCGCCGTGCAGATAGAGCCTGCCGCATTCCGTGCCCTGGCGCCAGCTCCTGAGCTGCAGGTGGCTCCAGCACCGCCACCGCTGCCCCCCACAGGGATGGGGCCCGTGCCCCCCCTGGAGCTCGACCATGCGACCCGGGCAGCCGGAGCAGCTGCTCAGGAGCCGCAGGCAGCCGCAGCGCCGTCAGGAGCAGGAGCTGCAGAGCCGGGGGCACGTCCAGCCGCACCTGCCTCGCCGCCGCTCCACGCATCGGCACTGCCCGCTCTCGAGGGAGGGCCTGCTCCTGCAGCAGCAGAAGTGCCGGCCTGCGAGCTGGAAGGTGCCTCGGGGCCACCTGCACTGCCACCTGTGGAGGGAGCGCCAGTGCCCCCTGCGCAGGCAGAGCCGGCCCCATCTGCAGGGGCAGCCCCTGCTGCACCATCTGCACTCCCAGTTGGCGAGGGGGAGGCGGTCCCACCGCCACCTCTGGTGCCGCCTGCACAGGTCGCTGCAGTGCCCACTCTGGAGGTGCAGCTGGTTCAGGCACCCTCAGGAGCAACGGCTCTCGAGGGGGAGGCCAGCCTGGCAGCAGCCCCTGAGCCACGGCCAGAGCTCAGCTCAGCAGCAGGGCGGGCAGCCCCCCCACAGCCTTCCTGCCCCTGGCGCAGGCCCTGCGGGGACGGTCTGCGTGAGCAGTAGCCTGAGCTCCTGTCCTTCCCTCCCGAGCTGGTGGCAGAGCAGCTGTCGCTCATGGATGCGGTGAGCAGCTGGCTCGGCAAGGCGGGGTGGGGGAGCCTTCCTCCCAGGACCTGCTGCCCCAGCCTTGCCCACCCTAATCCCGAATCCTGCCAACTGTGCCCAAGCCCTGGTCCCCTGCCAGCCTCGTTCCCTGGGCGAGTTTCTTGAGCCCAAGCCCACACTTGCGCCTCTGGAGGGGAGACCTAGGACACTGGCCGTCCCTGCCACACACACTGCTGTGACGATGACCCCGGCCAGCGTCCCGAGGGCCCGCGGGATCTGAGCTGGGGGGGGGTGTGGCTGGCTGACTTGCCCTCCTCCCCAGGAGCTGTTCAAGGAGGTGGTGCCCCACCACTGCCCGGGCTCCATCTGGTCCCAGTGCCTCCAGAAGGGCAAGGAGCACGTGGCACCCACCGTGCGCGCCGTCATCAGCCAGGTCAACCGCGTGGCCGACTGCGTCGTGGCCACCTGCCTCGGGGACCCCAGCATGAAGGCCGCAGACAGGGCCAGAGTGGTGGAGCACTGGATCGAGGTGGCCAGGGTGCGTGCCGGGCCCTCTCTGTGCTCCTGGGGCCCCTCTGCGCTCTGGGGGGCTCTCGGCCTCCGGGCCCTGCCCCGCCTGGAGCACAGCCCTCCTTCCTCCTCACGTCTCCCCCAGGCTCTTCCCTCAGGTGGAGCGTGGGGGTCCCGCTCTGGGGCCCCGGCTCACCCTCAGGGGCTCCATGGGGGTCTCTCATCCAGAGGGGGAGGTCAGCCGAGGGGGCTGGAGTGGGAGCAGGGCACGCTCAGACCACCCCTCACGGCCCGTTCTTTCTCCCTCCCCAGGAGTGCCGAACCCTCCACAACTTCTCCTCAGCCCTCGCCATCCTCTCTGCTCTCGAAAGCCACATGATGGGCCGTCAGAAGAAGACATGGGCAGAAGTTTCCAGGTGGGCGGGCTTCTCTCCAGGGGATGCCAGGGGGTCCGGGGGCCCCGCGGAAGGCTGGGCATCGCCCTGCAGGGAGCCAGGAGGCAGCGGGACCCGGGCAGGGGCCGGGTGGGCTGGGGCGCCAGGTCTCGCCAGGACCTGAGGTCAGCTGTTGTGCGTCACCACTGGTGCCATCCGCGGTCAGGCAGAGTTGAGCCAGAGGAGAGCACGTCCAGGGTGTGCTGGTCAGCAGCCCGCTCTGTCCAGGGGACAGCTCCCCGTGTCAACAGCAGCCGCTCGTCAACTAGGAGTGGGGGTCCCCGCGGTGCCCGCCTGAGAGCTCAGCTCCCAAGCCCACGCTGTCCTGCTGTGCTCAGAGCTGCCCAGTTTCAGCACCACCCACCCAGGCAGTCCAGGTCCCAGGACCCAGCTACAACGTAGTGGGCTGTCCCCTGGACGCTCCCACCCACTCCCACCTTTCTCCTTCCTTCTTGCCCTCCCCCAGGGCCAGCTTCCGCCTCTTTCAGACACTGTCTGGGATGGTCTCCACTGAGATCAACGCCTCCCTGGGCAGCGAGCTGATCTCCCAGGTGAAGAGCAGGCGGGGGGCCGGGGCTCAGGAGGGGGGCTTGTGAGTGTTTTCCTGGGTGTTTCTTTGCAAACCTCCAGTCAGGCCTCTTCTGGAGGAAGATGAAGAGAACTCTGCCTGGTTCGTGGGCAGGTGGGGGGCAGCTGCACGGCCATAGGCCGGGGTTGGTGCTCGGATGAGGTGGGGAGTGGGGGCTGGGATGTTCCAGGAGGAGATGATGAACGGCAGGATGAGAAGTCTCCATCCACGTGGGGGTCTCAGAACTGTACCTCGTTACGAATGGGTTGTGTCAGAGAGCTGGGAGAAGTCTTTGGGAGAGGGGAAACCATGGCGGGTCCCTTCTGACTGTCACTAGAAGCTTCCACCTAGAAGATGCAGCACAACTTTCGATGTCCAGTACTGCAAGGACGTGTGTCCCAGCCGTGCAGCGGGAGGATGGGGTGCCCCTGCAGGCAGAACCTCCCGAGTGGACCCCTGGGAGGAGGCGCCTTTGTTGGGGCCTTGGGCAGGCTTTGGGTTTTCAGTCGCGTGGCTGGGGCAGGCAGGATCTGCGCAACTAGGCTTCCTGGGACACCCCATGCTCCAGCTCCACGGCTGGGACGACACGAGGCCCCTCGCACATCCACGCGCAGAGGCCGGGAGAAGCGGACAGCTGCTGGCAGTGGCGGCTGTGGGGCGACATCCGTGTAGATGAGGCCTCCGATCGGAGGGAAACACCTGTCCTGGGCACCCCGAGCGCGTCCTTCCCTGGGCCTGTGTGTCCTCCTGTGGAATGGAAGCAGGAGCACCCAGCGGTGCCGCCCTCACGGCCAGTTGGCGGGGTTGACAGGAGAAAAGGAACGAGCGTTCCTGGGACTCTAAGCAGGAGAGCAGGATGGACAGAGCGTTTGTGCCACTGGCGTGCACCCCCGAGGCCTCTGGACTCCCAGAAGGGGTCAGGTCTTGTGGTCACGTCCCAGATGTCCAGACAGGCTCAGGGAGGCCAGGCCGCTTGCACCAGGCCCCATGGCACCTCTGGCACGTGGGGACAACAGATTTCCACCTGCCCACTTGGCCCAGGGGTCCAAGGCCCCAGGGACAACGGGGAGGGGCCGAGGGCCTCACTGACCCCGAGCTGCTCAATCCTGACAGGAGGGGAACCCCGAGTTTGCCACCCTGGATGCGAACCCCAACAGAGCCCAGAAGCAGCAGCAGCAGCAGGAGGGGGAGGGGGTGGCTCCTGCCAGGGGGCCAGGGCGGGGGGCCTCCAAGTCAGGGTGGGGCCCTCCTCCCAGCCATCCCTCCTGGGCCTCTGAGCCCAGGCAGCCTCCCTTCCATGTCTGTTCCCCTGGAAGCTTGAGGGCCGGGAGCCGAGGGAATCCTCGGGGACTAGTGGCAGCAAGTCAGAGCAAGAGCCTGGAAGAGCCGAGGCTGGTGGACTGGGTGGGGAGGGGTGTGGGCTTAGGATGGAAGAAACTCCGGTGCTGGGAGGGGACTGCAGGGGAGTTTGGGGTCCCTGGAGGCCGGGCGGGGGTCTTCGGGTGACAGCTGAGTGCCCGAGCGTGTGCCAGGCTGATGCTGGGTGGTCCTAGGAGTCTGAGCCTGCGGGGTGGTCAGGGCAGGGTGTTGGGGGCCGCCAAGTGCCTGCGCTCATCCCCACCCACTCCATGCCACAGGGTGCCATCCAGGGCACTGTCCCATGGCTGGGGACATTCCTCACTCGGTTTTCGCTGGTGGACTCTGCCATGCAGGAGTTTCTGGATGTGAGTGAGCCTGGGGGCCGGGGCCGCGTGGGAAAGGGCCCCTGAGGCTTGGGAGGAGAGGCCAGCCCGAGCCCCGAGCGCTGAGCAGTGGGCACACTGCATCTCCCGAGAGCCTGCCGGCCGCCCTGGAGCTGGCTGCGTGGACTTGTTACGGCAGAGTGCGTGCAGGCTGGTCCGGGGGCGTCTCTCCACTGTGCTCAGAGGCTCGGCCGGGCGGGCTCTGGGACTCCCCTGGCTGCCCCACCTCTGCGCCCACAAGCCTGCCTGGGTCCTTGCCTGGTCTGGGCTGTCCTGTGCCCATGGAACCCACAGTCGTGCTGCGCGACAAGGGCGCAGGGGCGATGGGCACGGCAATGGCTGGGAGCCCCCTTGTGACGGATATGACCTCTCTGCCTTCCAGGGCACCATGGTGAATTTTGAAAAAAGGAGAAAGGTGAGCAGCTGAGGGCAGCAGTGCGGGGGTGGAGCTGGGGGTGGGGCCTGGACAGGAGAGAGCCTCCTGGCAGGGCACCCCGGCTGCAGGCAGCTTCCTGGAAGACTGCTGGGGAGCTGGAGGAGAGAAGACAGCGCCGCCCCGTCCCCTTGTCCCACGCGAGGGTGGGTGTTGCCCTGGTGGAAAGTCATCTTCCTGGAGGAGGAGCTGTGTGAACTCAGCCCTGAGGGCAGGTAGAACCCGGATGGCAGGGGAGGGCTGGGGAACCCAGGGGCCAAAGCAGCCCCCGGGCCCCGGCCCACCGGGCCAGCCCACCCAGGCCTCAGCAGTGCCTCCTCCTCCGTCTGTCCCCAGGAATACCAGCTGGTGGCCGAGCTGCAGAGGCTGCAGGCGTGCTGCTGCTACGACTGCCTTGTGCCCGACGGGTGCTTCGGGGCCTGGTTTGAGGCCATGGAGCAGCTCGGCCAGAAGGACAGGTGAGGACATCAGGCCCCGGTGGGGTGGGAGCGCCCTGGTGGCTCCTGGCCCACGTATGCCCTCCTGCCCGAGGAGGCCGGGGCACGTGGACGCCAACTGCTGTGCGGACTCCAGGAGGGAGCCCAAGCTGGGGCTCCCGGGAGCCTGACGGCTGCCCCCTGTCCTGTAGCCTCCTCCTGTCTCGTGAGTGGGAGCCACCACCCGAGTCGGCCAGTGAGAGCCTCCAGGCCCAACAGCCCCCGGAAGGCAGCGAGCCTTGGAGCGGAGAGTGAGTTCCCCCTGCAGAGCAGGCGAGGGTGGGCTGGCCGGGGCTCAGGGGAGCTCCAGGCTGAGCGTGGGCTGGGGGGGCCTGCCTGCCACTGAGCGCCGGGATCCCAGCTCCAGTCCCGACCAGCCCTGGGGCTGGGAGAGTCGCCCCCTCCCTGGGCCCGTTTCCTGCTCTGGGCAATGGGGTGGTGCTGCGGGAGCTGGAGGCAGTCGGGGCCCACTGGCTCCTCTGGATGGACCTAGGATTTAGGCATGTGCAGATTTAGCAGGGCAGAGGTGGGCAGGCATGCCAGGGGAGGCCCCCAAGGTAAGATGAGCCTCCGTCCAGCTGTCAGGGCCCCGACGCTGAGTCCAGTGGCAGCAGCACCGCCCGCTCCAGCGTCCAGCTCCAGGGTGGCCCTGACCTGAGCAGCGGGGATGCAGCGGATTCTGCTGACATGCCCGTGGCTGGCTCCTCCGGCTCTGCGGTGGGAATCTACCTGGACAACGTCCTGGAGGCCCAGGACGGTCAGGAAGCGAAGGTGACTGCCCAGCCCTGCTCCCTGGGGCCCTTGCCCTCCCGCCGCCCCTCCTGTGCCTGCAGGGCCCTCCTCGTGTCCACGAGGGGTGGAGCCCCGTTGCCTGGTCCAGACCTTCTAGAGCCTCTCAGAGCTTCTCGAGCAGCCCGGGCTGCCCCGAGGCTCCCGGCCTTCAGCTGACCTCCCGTCCCCCACAGCCGGGGCCGTCCACCTGCGCATCGTCTCGGATCGGCTCCAGTGTCACGTCAGCGTCGGGAGAATCGTCCTCTTCCTCCTCCATCCAAGCCAGGGCCACCCGGACCAGCCGAAAGCGCCGTGACTCACGGCCGCGCTACAAACGGCACGTGGGCGACCGCTGCTTTGTTCGTGTCGCCCTGGCTGAGGACAGCGGCCACAAGGTCCAGAGCATCCTGGTGAGCTGGGCGTGCGGCCACCCCCCGGCCGCGGTGGCTCAGGCAGTAGGCACCTGAGCGGTGCCGTGGTCCTTGCCTGGCACCCTGGAGCAGACTTGCCAGTGGCTGGGGAAGGACAGACGGCCACGTCCAGGGGAAGGAAGAGTGTGTGTGAGATGGCGGTCAGGGCTCAGGACGGTGGACACAGGCAGGCCCCGGGGGCATGTGCTTGGCGGGCCGAGGACCAGCCGGGAGGCCAGGGCTGAAGGAGCAGGGGCCGACCAGCCGGGAGGCCAGGGCTGAAGGAGCAGGGGCCGGGGAAGGGCTGGCATCAGAGAGGCGTTGGGAGCTGGGTCCCATTAGGCCCTGGAGCTGCCGGACGGAGTTTGACTTTCTAAGGAGCCTCTGAAGGGTCAGAGCAGAGCAGGGACAGCAGGAGAGCTTTTGCCTCAGAGTGGACAGTGAGGTGAAGCGTGGAGACACCGGCCAGCGAGGGGCTGCTGTCATGACCCAGAAGGGAGGACGGGGGGGGGGGGGGTCTGCCCCGGGGCGGTGGCCGTGAAGGCGTGAGCAGGGCCCAGATCCCGGATGGATGTGCAGATGGAGCCACCCCTGCCCCACGGCCCAGAGGCTGCAGAGCTGCGGTGGTGCACAGCCACACTGGCTGCACTTCTCCTGTGGCCAGGAGCTGGCGTGCTGATTCTAAGCTGTCCCTGAGTGAGCCTCGGCCTGAGCCCTGCCTGCACCCGGGCCCTCGTGCTCAAGGCAGCTGCGGTCTAGACCTTGCTGAGCACAGCAGCCTCCTGGAGCCCAGGGCCTCCTGCGGGGCCGTAGGGTGTCTTCCAGCCTCCTCTCGGACATCTGGGCTTGGCCTGGACGAGTGTGTTCTGCCTGGGGGTTCAGTGCTACGTGGAGGCCTCCTGGAGGGGCAGGGGCAGGGCAGGGGCCCTCCCCGAGGGTGAGCCGTCTCCTGTGCTGGGGAGGGAGGAGGGACAGAGAGAGGCCCCGAGGTCACTCCACAGTCCCCACCCTCTGCTGCGAGGCCACCCTTTGTCCCAGGGCTCTGGGAGGCCCTAGGAGTCGTGCAGGCCGAGGAGCCAGGGGCCGGGGTTCAGCCTGCAGGGTGGGGGATTTGGACCCTCCCGTGGAAATACCCTCAAGACAGAGGTGCAGGTTCTTGTAGGAGATGGGGTGAGGAAGGACTGGAAAAGAGCCCTCACTGCCTGGAGTGTCCCCGGGGGAGCAAGAGAGGACAGGGACGCCCCTGTAGCCCCAGCCCCGAGCAGAGGGGCCTCCTCGGGGTCTCTGGCAGCTGCGCCGTGGGGTGCCGGCTCCAGGACCCATGCCCTGAGGCCTGTGGCTGACCCACTGCAGGTGACCGACCAAGACAGGGCTCCAGCCGTGATCCGCAAGGCCCTGGAAGAGCAGGAACTGGCTGGGGAGCAGCCCGCGGACTACAGCTGGTGCAGATCCTCTCAGGAGATGGCAGTGAGTCAGGGCGAGTGGAGAGGTGGGGGCGCAGGGGTGGGGGGGCAGCACGGCCAGGGCCGAAGGCGCGAGGCCCCGCTCAGGAGGCCGGGTGCGGGGCTGCCCTGGGCGCGCTCGGCAGGCTGGCCCGGGGCGCGCTGGGCTCAGGGGCGTGCGCTGGGCTGGAGAAGGCCAGTTTCAGCGCCTCCATCCCCAGCAGGGAGGCGGCAGGGGTGCTGGGGGATGAGGCGACCTCGTGGCAGCTGCACTCTGAGGCTGGCAGTGGGAGGCAGAGTCGCTTTTGGAACAAGGGTCCCCGCGTCCAGCTGTGCCTCTGCAGAACCTTCCCTGGTTGCTCAGGGTGTCGCGCAGGCGGCTCCTCTGTGGTCCTGGAGTTGGGCTGGGGAAGTCGGGTGCCCGGGCGAGGCCGGCTCTCGTGGGGACACAGAGGGTGGGGTTCGTGCGTGCCCCGGAGCACGGCTGACCCTCCTCTGCCCCCCCAGCCCTGCAGATCCCGGACGGCGCCAACGTGTATTACGCTATGGCGCCCTCGCGCGCTTATCGGTTTCGTCTCCTGAGGAAGAGCACGTCCCTGGACGCCGTGGTCAAGGAGAGGGCTCTCTCATCCCTTCGGGGGAGTCGGCAGAAGGGGCCCAGTTTCCGGAAGGGGAAACTGTAACTGGCCCAGTTGCCCCCCAGCCTCAAGCCCCCTTCCCTTCCAGGTCCGCCTGGCCGAGTCGTTCTGCTGACCCCAGCCAGCGTGGGCCTGGCAGGCAGGCGCTTCCCTCCCCAGCAGCCAGTCTGCACCCCCCCAGACTCCACTCCCACCCCTGGGCCTGTCCCTCCCCTTGACACATGGCTAGTCGGAGGGAGGAGCTGCGCGAGATTGTCAGACAACTGAATTCAGAATCAACCGCAACAGAGACTCTCTATCTAAAGGGGAGGGGCGAGATCTACCTTTGTCCTTAGTAGATGTTCGATGTGAAGGTTTTATTATTAAATTCTTGTTTCCACTATAGCCTGGGAGTTGAGTTTGGTTCTTGCATTTCCTGTGTTCATTGAAATGAGATACAGGCTCTCGCAGTGCTCAATCAAAGGAGAAATCCTCCAGAGCCATCCGCTGAATTTAGAAGGGAGAAGCGACAAGAGCCAGCTGCGCCTCCCCGGGTTCCTGACGCCAGCACAGGAAGCCACAGCAGAGAGCATTTCGGTGCGTCTCGGTGTTCCACCCGAGGGAGCCGAGAGCACCAGGAGGACCGTCGGGCTTAGACCATTCTCAAAGCCCGTTTCCTGAGCCCAGGCAGGGCAGCGGCTGCCTTTCTACCACTTTGGAGGAAGAAGGAACCTTTCCAGCTTCTTGCCTGAGGCTTTGCTTGCACACCAAATAGGAACTTGTAATTTTCAAGGGCAAATGACAGGGTGACAGCAGCAGGAGGTAGGGCAAGAATGAGAACATAGCTGAGAATGAGGAATGGAAAGGGACAGAGGAGCAAATGAGGAGGATTCTTGGCCCCAGTGCAAGGGCAGGCAGACCCGGCCTCCTTGGTGCCCCGCAGGGCCTCATGGTCCACGCTTGACCTTGGAGTTCCTGCTTTGTGATCCTCATCCCTGGCACCAGAATTCCTTTTCCTGAGGCGGGGACGGAGGTCTGAGCTGCAGCGTCCCGGGCTCCAGCTGGGCCTCCTTGGTGTCACACCACTGCTCCCTGTGGACGAGCGCTTCCCACTGCTGTGCCATTCCCTGTGCACATCCTTCCCACGGAACATCCCCGCATGCCCCCTTCTGCGCGGGGTCCCCGGGGGCTCTGCTTGCTGGCCGGGGCCTGCGCCAGCACATGGGAGCCCTCGATGCCAAGACAGGAGCGCTCCTTCCTGGCGGCCAGAGACCCCACGCGCCCTTTTCTGCGGGTCGAGGGGAAGTCGGGCTGTGCGGCTGGTGACTGGCCTCGGAAGGAGTTTGGCTCTGAGCGCTTCGAGCTCGCGGGTCCCTGGGAGGGCTGCGTCCCTGGGTCCTCAGCTCGGGCTTTGCTGATGTCACGGGGGTGTGGACAGGTCCTGTCGGGAGGGGGTGCAAGTCACGGCATGCTGGGATCAACGACCACAGTCTTGCCCCGATTTGCCTCATGGTACGTACAGTCCCTGAGCAGCTCCCTGCCCGGGGAGTGACAGACCCTGTCCTGAGCTCCCCGTGGGCTCTAGCCTGGCTTCCCCATGACCGGGAGCTAAAGTTGAACAGGAAAGATTGCTAGAAAATTCATTTTATGAAGCCAACATCAGCCTAATACCAAACCAGATAAAGATAATATGAAAAAAAAAATCACAGACATTTCTCTAATGATACAATGCAAAAATCCTCAACAAAATACTTGCAAACTGAATCCAAAAGAATTATATATCATAATCAAGTGGGTTATATTCCAGTATGCAAGCGTGGTTCAACATATCTGGTGGTTCAGTTAGTGTCATAAACCACATTAATAAATTGAAGAAAAATCACATGATCCTCTCAATTGATGCAGAAAAGGCATTTGACAAAATACAGCATCCTTTATAAAAACACTCCAAAATATAGGACTAGAAGGAAGCCTTCTCAATATGGTACAGTGTAGATATGAAAAACCTACAGCTAGTATTGTACTCAACAGTGAAAGACTGAAAGCTTTCCCACTGAGATCAGGAACAAGAGAAGGATGCCCACTATCAACAATTTTATTCAGTATTGTGCTAGAAGTTTTAGCAAGTACAATTAGGCAAGATAAAGAAATAAAAGGCACCCAAATAGGAAAAAGAGAAGTAAAACTTTCACTATTCGCTGATGATATGATCCCATATCTACAGAATCCTGAAAAACCACAACAAAGCTATTAGAACTGATAAACAAATTCAGCAATGTGTCGGGATATGAGATTAATGTGCAGAAGTCAATAGTGTTGGTACTGAATTAGCTCAAGAGATTGAGCACCTGTTACCCATGTTTGCGGTCCCGGGTTCGATCTCCATAACTCCTTAAAACAAAACAAACGAGAAAACGAATTCTCATGGAGGAGTGGATATATAGCTCATTGGTTGAGTGTCTGCTTCCCATGTACGAGGTCCTGGGTTCAATCCCAAATACCTCCTAGAAAAAAAAAATGTTTCTATACACTACTGAAGAGCTACCTGAGGAGGAAACCAGAAATTAAAAAGCCATTATAATAGTGACTAAAAGAATCATATATTTAGGAATAAACTTAGCTAAGGACATAAAGGACCTGTTTTCAGAAAATTACAAAATATTGCTAAAGAAACTGAAGAAGACTTAAATAAATGGATGGATACTCAGCGTTCATGGACTAGAAGACTAAATATCATTAAGATGTCAATTTTACCCGAACTGATTTACAAATTCAACGCAATCCCAATAAAAATTCCAACAGCCTTTTTTGTAGAAATGGAAAAGTCAATTATCAAATTTATTTGGAAGGGTAAAGGGCCCTGAATAGTAAAAAAATATCTTAAAGAACGAAGTTAGAGGACTCTCAATTCCAGATTTTAAAGCGTATTACTGAGCTACACTGGAATATACAGCATGGTATTGGCATAAAGACAGACAGAATGACCAAAGGAATTGAATTGTAAACTCAGAAATAGACCCTCACATCTACAGTCAAGTGATTTTTGACAAGGCTGTTAAGCCCTCACAGCTGGGCCAGAACAGTCTACTCAACAAATGGTGATGGGAATACTGGATATCCATATCCAAAAGAAAGAAAGAGGACCCCTATCTCACATCTTATACAGAAATTAACTCAAAATGGATCAAGGACCTAAATTAAAAAGTGACAACCATAAAACTCCTAGAAGAAAATGTAGGAAAACATCTTTAAGATTTTGTGTTAGGTGGTGGTTTCTTAAACCTTATACCCAAAGCAAGAGTAACAAAAGAAAAAAATAGATAAAGTGGGACATCCTCAAAATTAAAAACTTTTGCACCTGAAAGACCTTGTCAAAAGGATACAAAGGCAGTTACTTAATGCTAGAAAATATTTGGAAATCACATATCTGATAAGGGTTCAATACCCGTGACACATAGATACTTACAACTCAACAATAATAAGACAAACTACCAATTAAAAAATGGGCAAAAGACTTGGACATTTGTCCAAAGAAGAAATACAAGTGGTGAAAAAACACATAAAAAAATGTTCAATATTATTAGTGATTAGGGAAATGCAAATCAAAACTCTAATAAGATATCATTTCACACTATTAGAATGACCACTATTAAAAAGTCAGAAAAGTATAAGTGTTGGAGAGGATGTGGAGAGATAGGAACGCTTATTCACTGTTGGTGGGAATGTAGAATGATACAGCATGTGGAAGACTGTTTGTCCTAAGAACTTCCTAAGAAGTTGAATATGGACTTGCCATGTGACCCAGCAATAATATCGCTAGGTATATACCCAGAAGAACTGACAGCAGTGACCCCCCTACACCACTGTTCATAGCTGTGTTACTCGAAATTGCCACAAGATGGAAACAACCCAAGTGTCCATCAACTGAGAAATTGATAAATTGTGGTATATACACACAATGGAATAGTGTTCAGCTGTAAGAAGAAATGAAGTCGTGAAGCATATGAAAACATGGATGAACCTGTAGGACATTATGTTGAGTGAAGCAAGTCAGCCACAAAAGGACAAATATGGTATGATTGCACTAATATGAACTGAATATATTATGGAAACCCTTGGAGTTAATAACTAGAATGAGAATAGAAAATAGAATGAGGGTAGAGAATGGAAAGTTGAGGGTTAATCTGTGCAGAATTGATAGTAACATTGGCAATGAATAGAAATGGTGAAAGCACATCACTGTTTGTAACTAGCAAAGCTATTATATGGGTATTAGAGTGGTTGAAAGGGAAAGTAAGGCCATGTATAATACTAGAAGGAAAGCTAAAAAACATAACATAGTGAAACCTCGTGTGAAATGTGAAAATGGGTAATATTGCATATATAATACTGTTTTTACAAAATATATTAAAAATTAACAAGAGAGACAGACATAGAAGAGCAGTTATGTATGGCAGGGGGAGCACAGAGAGGTCGAGATGTGGTGAGTTTGTCTATTTTTTATTATTATTACTTGAATAATGAAAATGCTCTAATAATGATTTAAGTGATGAATGCACAACTATGTGATTATATCAAATACCACTGACTATACACTTTGGATAGATTTATGCTTTATTATGTATCAATAAAATTGATTTGTTAAAAAAATACAAAAAAGTATCACCAACCTACACAATGGGAGGAAATATTTGGAAACTAAAAATCCAATAATGGTTTAATATCCAGAATATATAAAGAAGACCTTCAACTCAACAACAAAAAAGACAAACAACCCAATTTAAAAATGGGCAAAAGACTTGAACAGGTATTTTTCCAAAGATATGCAAATCACCAGAAAACACATGAAAAGATACTCAACGTCATCAGCCATTAGGGAAATGCAAATCAAAACCACAGTGAGATACAATTTCACACCAACTAGAATGGCTACTAGTAGAAAAAAGAAACAAAAGAAAAAATTACAACTATTGGAGAGGATGCAGAGAAATAAGAACACCTATTCATTGTTGGTGACCATAATGAACAGCAGACTCCAAGCAGTAATCAAAATTACTGACTCAAAGGGACCTTTGGTATTGGAAAGTAGCTGATGGGGTACCTCGAAGTAAAACAGAAGGGGAGTCTACTAAATTCTTACTAGTTCTGTATAGGTAGAAGAGTTCCAGGTCAAGTGAACAAAAGTCTAACCTGAGTTACAATAACAGAGAGTCATGGCCCCTTCATCAATCCTAAACTTCAGACTGTTTACAGACTCAGAGCCCCTTGAAAGAAGGGAAGGCTGGGTTCCCTTGAGGAAGGACCTCGTTACACTGTCAAAAACATTCTTCCCAGGCTTCCACAGAGACCCATGGCCTTTTACCAGTGTAACTGTTCATTGGGGAAAAGGAAATGATCAGATATTTCAGGGGTTATTAGAAACTGGCTCAGAAGTGACATTAATTCCAGGAGACACAAAACATCATCGTGGCCCACCAGAGTAGGGGCTTATGGAGGTCAATTGATCATTAAAAAAAAATTTATTTATTTATCTCCCCTTCCTTCCCCCCAGCCCCCAGTTGTCTGCTCTCTCTGTCCATTCACTGTGTGTTCTTCTGTGACCGCTTTTATCCTTACCAGCGGCACATGGAATGTGTGTTTCTTTTTTTTTATTGCATCATCTTGTTGTGTCAGCTCTGGGTGTGTGCGGCGCCATTCTTGGGCAGGCTGCACTTTCTTTTGCACTGGGCCGCTCTCCTTACGGGGCACACTCTTTGTGCATGGGGCTCCCCCACACGGGGATACCCGTGTGGCATGGCACTCCTTGTGCACATCAGCACTGCGCATGGGCCAGCTCCACATGGGTCAAGGAGGCCTGGGGTTTGAACCGTGGACCTCCCACGTGGTAGGCGGATGCCCTATCCATTTGGCCAAGTCCGCTTCCTCTAATTGATCATTGAAGTTTCGGCTCAGATCCACTTCACAGTAGGTCCAGTAGGTCCAGTAGGTCCCTGGACCCATTTTGTACTTATTTCCCCAGTTCTGGAATGCATAATTGGAATAGATATACTCACTCAGCTACTTGCAGAGTACCCACAATGGACCCCTGACTTGTGGAGTGAGGGTTATTACTGTAGGAATGGCTACGTGGAAGCCACCAGAATTGCCTCTACCTAGCAAAATAGTATATCAAAAGCAGTGCCACATTCCTGGAGGATGACAGAGATCAGGGACTTGAAGGATGCACAGGTGGTGATTTCTACCACATCCGCATTCAACTCTCCTATTTGTTTCTGCAGAAAACAGATGGATCTTGGAGGATAATAGAATAGCGTATTATCGTAAATTTAATCAGATGGTAACTGCAATTGCAGCTGGTGTCCCACATGTTGTATCTTTGCTTGAGAAAATCAACACATCCCCTGGTACCTGGTATGCAGCATACTCATCTGGCAAATGTTTTTTTTCTGTTCCTAGTTAGAAAAGACCTCCAGAAACAGTTTGCTTCCAGCTGGCAAGGTCAGCAATACACCTTCACTGTCCTACCTCTGGGCTTATCAACTCTCCAGCCCTATATCCACAGGGTGGCTGATTGTCCCTCCCTTGTACAAGTCATCACGCTGGTCCATTTTTCTGATGATGTCATACTGACTAGACCTAATAAGCAAAAAGTAGCAATTACTCTAGACTTACTGGCAAGGCACTTGCATGTCAGAGGATGCTAGATCAATCCCACATAATTTAGGGGTCTTCCATCAGTGAAATTTGCAGGAGTCTAGTGGTATGGGTCATGTCAAGATATCCCTTCTAACATGAAGAGATCTGGCCCCTCCTACAACCAATAAGGAGGCACCAATGCCTTGTTGGCCTCTTTGGATTTTGGAGACAACACACTTCTCATTTGTGTGTGCTACTCCAGCTCACTTACCAAGTGACCTCGAAAGATGCTAGCTTTGAGTGGGGACCAGAATAAGAGGGTCTGCAACAGGTACAGCCTGCTGTGCAAGCCGCTCAGCCACTTGGCCTTACGATCCTGCAAATCAAGTGGTGTTGAAGTTTCAGTGGCAAACAGAGATGCTGTCTGGAGCCTCTGGCAGGCCCCTATAGGAGAACCACAATGTAGAACTTAAGAATTTTGGTGCAAAACCCTCCCATCCTCTGCAGATAACCTACTCACCTTTTGAGAAGCGCTTTTGGCCTGCTCCTGGACCTCAGTAGAGACTCAACACTTAACCATGGGCCACCAAGTTACCATGAGACTGGAATTACTGGAACCTGGCCAACGAGACAGACTGCGACAGAATACTCAAAGTTTTTCCTCTCTTTGTCCCAACACATTTTCTCCCAGAGTTGTACCATGGGAAAAGGGAAGTAGGACATATAAAGACACTGGTCCTTAACTTTCATTCTTTTTCCCGCTGTTGCCTAGAGGAGTTGGAGAACTTTAAGGAAAATCAGAAATTTCTTCCCCATTTATGTGACATCAATTGCTAACCACATAAAACCAATTCTGGGTTGGTTTTGGTGAAATTATATTTCATGGTAAAGGAAGAAATAGACTAAGGTTCTAGGCTAGAGGCTAATGACTGTTCTTGTGTGTGTGCTCTTCTCTATCACATCGTAATTTAGGTCAGCCTTGCCTGTGGCACTTGAGCACAGACTTCAGTGAGGCCAAGCACTTACGGCAAGTCACAGCAGGAGGAACTTTTCTTGACAGCCTGTATCTACTATAACGTATTTATGAACATAACGTAGAATCAAGTATTCCTAGCATTTTATGGAATCCATCTACACGTGCTTACTACACCCTTTAATTGCTTCCACAACACCCTAATTCAACTCAAATGGCTCGCTCTCTGGGGACAACAGACTCAAAGATTCCTGGGGGCACCTGCACCATTATTGGTGCATCCTTAGTTATTAACAAAATTCTTTCTTGGAATGACTAAACGGCCTCCCTTAAGCATTTACTCCTGAATCTTATTTCCGTTCTCCAATGCCACAGAAAAGTAACCTCTTTTCGATGGATCAGCTCTCCAAATATTGTAGCCACGTATGTTCACATGAATCTCTGCTTTTCCAAGGCCATCATCACTACATACCGTCAACTGTCCCTCACTTCACATGGTTTAGCCATATTACTTCCGACCCCTATTTCATATAGGTTTCTCAATTTTACTCAACGAAAGGGGGCACCAGACAAGTACTCAGAACAGCCCTCGCTGAGGAAAAGAGATTCTAGTCCAAATTGTGGGCAGAGTCGCTTAAATTCACAGGAAGATGAAAGCTAAAACTTTAAAAAAAGCGGAAATGAGCTTTCAGAGAAGCAAAACGCTACAAGAATTTATCTTGTCAGGGCTCCTAGCCTCGCCTCCGTTCGCCGAGTAGAAACTGAAGTGTCGTCGTAAAAGTCACTAACGTACGCGACAGTCTAAGTTCCCCACGGCTCTTCACGTCCGGCTATCCCTCCGCTGTCCCACTCTCTACCGGCCATTGGAATCTCCCACTTTCCAGCCCGGACAGACTAAAACGTAAACCTGAGCCAATTGCAAGTGAGCGTGGCAGGTCACAACAAACACCACCTCCGCCTTGAGGAGCGGTAGCGACAACACCACCGCCTTCTTAGGGGCGGGGCTGCGTCTGACTTCCGCCCCAGGGTCCGAAGCAGATTCTGCGCATGCGCACATGAAGGGACGGCAAACGCCGCTTCCGGCGAGTTTCTGCACACGACGCTCTACGGCGTGGAGACGGAACTTAGCAGGGTCAAGGTGCGTATGGTTCAGGCGGTTAAGGGCCGCGGACACGGTCCATCGTCCCTGCCTGCTTTCCAGATAGAACGGTAATGGCTGTGGGAGCATTCATGCGTATTCTCCTTCTGCTGTTTCCTCCTGGTGCCCTGAAACCTTGAGTTCTGAGACTGAGCGGGCGCTGGAGAAACCTTGTTTCCATGGTAACTGACATACTTGGGTCTGCGAATTTGCCAAGGCAGAGTATTTTGTAACGAGTTCTTTAAAATACACAGTGGGCCGGATTCATCTTCAGGTGTTATTTCAAACCTGTATTTAACCTCAGAATTTGATGATTAAGAGTTTATTCTGGCTGTAATATGGAGTAGCAACTTTGGAGGTAGGATGACTAGTTAAAAAGTTGCAGTAATTTAGACAAAGTTTGAAGGTAGCCTGGGCCAGGGTGTTGATGTAGGATTGGAGAGAAGGAAGACTGCAGAAATATTTGGAGGTAGCATCAGACGACTGATTGAGTGGATATGAGCAATAAAGGAGCGGAGCCCAAAGCATCTTTAGGATCGAGTCCAAATTCAGATTGGCCTGTGGTTCTGTTCGTTTCCTACGTCAGTTCTGCCTGACGACCCCTCTCACACACCGTACAGCCCAAACTCATCGTGCCCAGTAGTGTGATGTTCTCTCTTTGTCCTGGAATATTGTTCTCACCTTTCTTGTGACTTTGGGCAGGTTGCGTAACTTCACTATGCCCCTCGGTTTTTCCAACATCAGAATGAAGGAAAATAATAGTATTTACCTCAGGATTGCTGTGAGGATTAAATTAGACAATTTATGTGCCCGGCATATATTAAGATCCCAATAAATATTAGCTACTACCGCTACTACTTATTGTGTTTGTCATATTGTGTTATTTTTCGTTTTTCTGTTTCTTCTTATAGATGGGAGTTTGTTTTTAATTAAAAGGACAGTTTCTTGGTTATCTTTGTATTGTTTGGCTAATAGTTGTTGAGTCTTTTTTCTTTTTTTAAATGCATTTGGCTGTTGGTGACATATCTAAATTTTACTTTAAAGGAACTATGAAGTACAACAAATTTCGCTGACCAAATTACACTTATTAGATCAGAAGATGACTGTTTTCTCTACAACTCAAAGCTTATGGATTGACATTTAAGATGTACAGAAAGTAACTGATATTCTCAGTTTGGAGTAGGTATGAGTGATTTCATAGAAGAATTAACAAGGCCTATGCCAGAGGATGATGGGGTGGAGATGTCTGTGCTCTCTGGTACAGGAATGTATTTTCCTTGGCTCCGAAAAGAAGCAGAAACTGCGGGTAAGTAAAAGAACATATAACCATATTAATTTTAATGCAAGGTGGTAAGATTCAATATGGGTACAAAACGAGTAACCTGGTTGGGAAGAACTTCGGTTTTCAATATCAGAAATATGTGATTTATGTTTTAGACAGTAAGGAGAAGACAAATCACTAAAAAAAAAGTAGATTTTTTTCTTTTAGAATTCTTTATTTTTTTCTTTTAGAATTCATTATTTGTTGATGTTGGCTAAATATTGGTGATGTGCAGATTAAGAAGATAGGGACTCCGGTATTGAGGCGCGCATACCCAAGTGTTATTCAAGAAGCTCCCCTTGAATTGCATTGGAATGATTTTGAATAAATTGGTTTTATAACGGGTTTCAAAAAAGAGTATTTTCCCCATTTTCATCTCATGTAAATATGAGCAAGTTTTTCTGTGGGATAACTTCCCTATTGACAGAACAAAAGAACGAACTAGTTATCTCTGCCTGCTGGCATGCTGGATGATTGTAGCCCCGGGAACACGTATGAAGCAGCACTTTTCTTATTGCCCTCAGTATGTCGTTCATAGCCTAGCCGTCTTTTCCCTTGATTGAGATTCCTTAGCTCCCATTTTTTTCTCTTAATCTAAATACCATCTCATTGAATTATCTCAGTAAATTAATCCTCACAGTAGATCTACATGCCAGGCCTTTTTTGAGGAAACTGAATTTCAGGGAAGTTAAACCATTGTGGTAACAGTAGTCAAACACAGGTCAGTATCAAAGCTTGTGCTTTTAACCGCTGAGCTATATAAAAACTGAGATAAAAACATATATGTGAAGTGCCTAGCACAGAGCTTATGCATAGTGTTGAAAAAATACTAGATTCTTTCTTCTCTTCTCATTTTATTTTTTCTAGGTTAATGCATATGACTTAAGCCAAATTTGAATGCATGGTACTTCAGAGGGAGTGCTCCCTTATCCCTTATGGGGAAGTAGGAATCTAAAGTTTGGGGTTAGGTGATGCAACTCGATTCCTGCTAGTTAAGGCATGCCTGGGTGTGTTTCTGTCACCAGGGTTCTATAGAGAGCTTGAATCAGTCTGTAAGCAAGAATTTCCATGCTTAGAAATTGGTGTTATATCTTATGGATAGACTGTGTAACCCAGAATATCTGCAGTGAGAAAATAGTAAATAATATTGACACTGTCCTGGTAATTAACCATAATAGGAAAACAAAATTGCCTAAGAATTACTTATTTTTTATGCTAGTTGATAGTTTTTGGCATTCTGAAGGATGTGCCCCCTAGAATGAAAACTTTTTAAGGGAGGGATGAGTCTGGAATAAAGGTACACAAAAAAGTATTTGTTGATAGACTAGCAACTTTCTTGATTTTTTCAGGACTTGTTTTTTTTTTCCCTTTCATATAATAAACTATTTTTAAAGAGGTTTTAGATTACAGAAAAGTTACATCGAAAGTATAAGGGATTCCCATATACCCCATCCCTCCCCCCCCCATCTTCCCCTATTAATAACATTTTACAATAGTATGGTACATTTGTTACAGTTAATGAATAAATATTGAAGCATTGCTCCTAACCAAGGTCTGTATTACATTGTGGTTTGCACTTAATTCCAGTGCACTAAAAATGCCCTATGTTCTGCCTATTATTCCCTCCCCTTCCCCTCAGAGTCTCTGGTAATCACTATCTTCATATCACTGCTACATGTTCTTCCACTATTACAATAATAACAATTTTACTTTGTCCATGGTTGCATTCCCACCTTATGTTTGGTTCATTCCTCAGCCTTGAGGATTTTATGATGGTGATGCCCACTCTGCTTCAGATTGACAAGGGGCTTTTATCTTTGGGGTAGATGGAAGGACCTGTCCTGCTTGCAGTTGTAGATACTCTTTTGAGATGGGGGTTTTGAGATGGGGTTGTCCATCATCATTTGGTCTTGGGTGAGTCCAGTGACCTGCAAGGAAGGCACTGGCTGTTACTCTGCTCAGGTTCAGGCCTCAACCCACATATGAACAGCCTGATGTTTTACGTCTGGGACATGTATTTAATGGGCATTGTGCTAATTACAGGCTCAGATAAAGGGAGGAAGAACCGTGTAGGGAAATGATAAATGAGCCTAACTCTCTTACATTGGGGAAATAGGTTGACTCATTGCAAGTAAGGGTTACCAATCGGGTGCTGATTCCAAGGGGTTGTGTGCCTTGCCTTTAGGGTCTGGATGTCTCTAGAGTCTTCAGGTGTGCCCCGAGAGCACCTCTGTTTGAGGCTTTGTTTGCTGTGGCTGTTAGTGAGACAAACAGGCAGAAGTGTAACCTCTGGAATGACCTCCCGACTCATTTTGAAATCTCTTAGCCTTAAAAACTGTTTTGTGTTTGATGATTCCCCCGTGTGGTCAGGGTTTTTTCCAAATGCATCACTGGTTGGTGCTTGGTATTAATCCCTTAGACCAGGGGCTCTTAACCTTTTTTGTTCCCACAGACCCCTTTGCCAGTCAGGTGAAACCCTTACTCAGTCCACACATGGACCCCTTCCTAAGTCCACACTCTACTGTGTATTATTAAGTAAATATATCCTACTCCCACAAGAATGTTTTTTTAAAATTTCAGTTCAAGCTCATGGACCCCTTGTTAAGAACCCCTGCCATAGAGCGCACATTTGAGTAATAAGGTGGTTTACAGGAGGTAACTCTTAGGCAGTAGTTATCATTAGGCCAAGTTTCTGTTTTACAAGAACAGGGTTAAAAAAAATTAAAAAAAAAAAGAAAAAAGTGTTCATAAGTACAAGCATTAATACTGAGGGCTTGGCATGTTAGTCTTTTATTTTGCACTGCCTGTGTACTCAAGATAGTTTTTTCAGTTCTTGAATGATTGGTTCTTTACTATAAGTCATTCCATGTCAAAATTTATTTTCCTTGATAAATATTCTTCTTAAAGTTATCAGCAACAAAATTATCATTTGGCTTACAAAAGAAATGAGAGGGGAGATTTTCCTGAGGTAACTAGGCTAAGCTGGGAGGACAGGGAGGAACTTTTCCAAGTATTTGGATATACTTGTCTAAAGTAGATTTTCGTTCTGAGCTGTGAAAGCTTAATGGGAAGATGGGAGCTCTTCCTGAGAACAGTTCTTTACCTGAGTAAAGGATGTTTTAGGGAAGAGCTGTTTTGTTGGTTTCCAGGGTTAGCTGCCTGGTGCTGCTGCTGTTCTTAGGTGGCTCAGGTGTAGTTCTTGTTAAATGCAGATTGAGTCAGTAGGTGTGGTGTGGGGCCCAGTGTTTTATAGTTCTAATAAGCTCCTGGGTGTGATACTAACGCCTTTGGTTTCTAGTACCACAGTGAAGAGTAAGGCGCAAGATCCCCAGGTGATTTGTATGCACATTACAGTTTGAGAAGCCCTCATCTGCAGTAGTTGTCAGACTTGTTTTGCATATATATAAGCATTCATCTGCAGTAGTTTTCAGACTCTTTGCATATATATATATGATTTTTTAAAAAATTAGGTACTCTCTTACAGAGGTTGACGGTATCATCTAAAAATCTTGTCTGTTAAAATAAAATTGTTTCTGTTTTAAGTGTATTCAGTGGAATCTAAATAGCATAGAATGTGATTCATTATCTATTTTTAAAAAATTTATGAAAAAACCCTTGATAGAAATTCTTTTTTAAAGATTAATTAATTTATTTATTTCTCTCCACTCCCCCCCACCCCTGTTGTCTGTTCTCTGTGTCTATTTGCTGCGTAGTTGTCTTTGTCCGCTTCTGTTGTTGTCAGCGGCACAGTAATCTCTGTTCCTTTTTGTTGCGTCATCTTGCTGCGTCATCTTGCTGTGTCAGCTCTCCGCGTGGCCGGCGCCATTCCTGGGCAGGCTGCACCTTCCCTCGCACTGGGCGGCTCTCCCCACGGAACGCACCCCCTGCATGTGGGGCTCCCCCTATGCGGGGGACACCCTGCGTGGCATGGCACTACCTGCGCGTATCAGCACTGCGCATGGGCCAGCCCCACACGGGTCAGGGAGGCCCGGGGTTTGAACCGCAGACCTCCCATGTGGTAGACGGACACCCCAACCATTGGGCCAAGTCTGCTTCCCTGATAGAAATTTTATATAGTTCCTTCTCCTTAAACTAGTACTTCCATTTACTTCAATTATTATTTATCATTCTATTATGTATCTTATACCAAAAATTTGTATCTATACTTATTTAATGATATAACCTATAATTATATAATTTATTAATATACGATTAGATAATAACCATTATTTATATTAATATTCTATGCTTATAAGGCTTTAAATCTTAAAAATTTCTTCTGGATTGAGACACCATTGTAATTAAAAGTTGTACACTGCTGACCAAAATAACATGTATTATAATTTTTGCTCCATTTTACGCTTGAAAATTAAATTTTATTGTTTTTTCCAATCTCAATAAGGTAAACAGCATTATCCCTTTTTTTCCAATTATTTTGTGACTCTTTGTGGGTATTATTTATTTCTAGAATGAGAAAGGATTTAGCATCAATTCTATTATGTTTTGTTTAAATTGGTGTAAATTCTAAGAAACCTTAGTTACGTAAATAAGATGGAAATGGATGGAGTTTAGTAATAACAGTATAGCAGTTCTTTGAACTCCTAAATTAGTCATGAAAAATTACATCGTCGTCTATTATAAAAAATTATTATGTCCTTTTACAATTTTGATAGGCAAAGAATTGGAAATCACCTTTTTCTGGAAAAGGATGCATTAGTGTCATTCCCTTTCTCAACATGTACACTTGCATTTTCACCCTAAGGTAATGCATAGTAATTTTGATTATGAAGACTGACACATTTTCTCGGAGATCTGTTTTAGCAAAGAGTTTGTAAGGAAGTTGAAGCTCTGCAGATGGATTACTTTAAAACTGTCTTTGCAAGGTACTCATGGGTCTCAGTTGGCTCTCAAGTGTGGGAGTTCTCCAGTTGGAAACTGCTGACCTAGAGGGGTCTCGTGATTAGGAGAGAAGGTAGCAGGATGCAACTGGCCACTCATTTGATGGCGCTGTAACCCTTGGGGTTTTTAAAACATTGGTAAGTGCTAAAGACCATGCTTGTCTGGCATGATCCTAATGTCCATTCTGAGTATCTGGAACTAAGCTTTTGGAGGCCTCTTGGTGAGATTCTCTCCATATTGTTTAGTGCAAGGAAAAAAGGGTGATTGAATCAGATTTGAAGGATCTGGTGACTGGTAATCCAAGAGCATCAAATTAGACCTCTCCAAAGTGGAAACTTTTGCCATTTGCTAGAAATAACTAATAATAGTATAGTCAGGTTTGTTTCAGATAACCCTGGCATTGATCCTGGGGCTGGGTTGGGTCCAGCTTGTTAAAACTTATTCCTGGTAAGTAGTAAGTGCTGCATTCAGCTCACAATAGGTTGGCTCGAAGGGAAGGCAATGCAGAACTTCATGAAATGAAGGGACAGAGAGAGAAAGACATGAGAGAGGAGAGAAAGCTGGGACCAGGGGCTCGCAGCTTCTGGAACTGAGAGCCTCAACCCTAGTTTCCACCTCATATTTATTGGAAACTACCAAGCAGCTGTTTGCTTTCTGAACTGTAACATCATGTACAACTGCAGCAGCCACAACCCTAGAACAGGTGCAACATTTACAATAAGGCACCATCTACAATAGAACAGGTGAAACTCTTTTTCCCACAAGTAAGTATTTGAATAGTCATTGGGGGACCACTGTGTGGAAAGAATCTCTTCTCTTTCATCTTTATAGTGACTGGAGGCAAAAAGGAGAAGGATTTTGCTCAGACAACAAATGCTTGTTTAGGATTCATCCAAGAAGCTCTGCTGAAACACCAGTGGGAGCAAGCTGCAGAATACATGCACAGTTATTTGCAGACCTTGGAAGATTCAGATACCAGCAAAAGGCAGGCGGCGCCTGAGGTAAGCGGAGCGTCTGTGCTGGAGGAGACTACAGATTCCTGGGGTTCTGCCTCTTGAGCTCCACCCAGAGTAGCTGGTTTCTACAGGCTGTCAAAAAGCTATTGAATTTTTCTAAAAGATATTGAAGTAGCTCTAGGAAAGTTTGTATCAGGATTTTTCTTTTGAACACTTCTTTTTACTTATTACCATTTATAAGGAGATTTAAAATAGTTTGAACTCTGAATTCTCCAGCATTCATTCATTGTAGTTCTTCCTGCTTTCCCCCATGGCATTATATTTCTCTCTGTAGAATGTTTTTCCTCACCATGTGTTATTTCTTCTTAAAATTATCCTTTCACCCCACTTGCCCTACCAAGTAGGCCACATTTTTCTGTTCCCCGTTTCAGCAAAGCTCCTTTGAATGAGTTCTGTATCCTTGTTCTCTCCAAGCCCTCTCATATCAGCGCTTTCCTGCCCATTGCTTTGTCAAGTCAACAGTGAATGCCATATTCTGAAGGCAGTAGCCAGTCCTCAGTGCTCCTCTCGCTTGGTCTGTGGGCACTATTTAACAGAGTAGATTCCACCCTCCTGTGAAGTAAACAGTGTTTCAGTTCCAGAACACTGCATTCTCTCCTAGTTTTCTCTCCTCCCTACCATTCCTCAGTCCTTTTCTGATTACTTCTCCTTTGTCTCTTGATTTAGGAGTGCCTGAGGGACAATACTTAGTGGTCTTCTTAATCTTTACGGGAGGATTTCTTTCCATTTCATAGCCTGAAATGTAGTCTGTGTGCTGATGACTCTCAAATGTTTATCTCCAGCCCTGACTCATTTCTTCAGTTTCAGATTCCTGTCTGTACACAACATGGCCATTTGGATATATAATAGCCATATTATGCTAATGTATCTAAAACGGAACTTCAAACCATGCCGTCAAACCTAACCTTCCTCATCTCAGATGATTTTTACTTTATTTAGGGTCTAGAGCCAAAAACTTTCAAGTCATTCGTCTGTCTCTGATACTCCATATCCAAATCATCAGGAAATTTTATTGGCTGCACCATTAAAATACACCTATGGTCTGACTCCTTCTCTCCTTTTCCACTGTTGCACCTTGGTCCAGGTCGCTGTCATCTCACCTAAATGGCTGTTGCCCTCCTTATCCCCCAGTCTATTTATAGTATAGCAGCTAGGGTAAGCATTTTTTAAAAACATTGAGATATAATTAAACTATAAATTTAATGCATTTAAAATGTATACTCAAGATTTTTTTGTTTTTAAAAAATTTTTTTTGTTTTTTTTTTTTAGTATATTGATAGAGTAGCGTGAACGCCGTTGTTCTCCAACAGTGGCTGATCACCACAATTTTAGAGCATTTTCATCCCCCCAATTCCACATAAATGGAATCATCAATATATGTTCTTTTGCGACTAGCTTCTTTAACTTAGCGTCATGTTTTCAAGGCTTTTGCATCTTATGGCATATATCAGTGCTGCATTCCTTTCATTGCTGAATAATATCCTATTTTATGCCTATACCACATTTTGGCTATCTATCAGTTGATAGACTTTGGATTGTTTCCACCTTTTCCCTTTTAGGAATAGTGTTGCTATGAACATTCACGTACAAGATTTTGTGTGGATGGATGTTTTCAGTTTTCTTAGGTATACAACTAGGAGCAGAAGTGCTGGATCAAACCATAGTAATTCTATGTTTAACATTTTAAGGAATTGCTGGACTGTTTTCCAGAGTGACTATATCTTTTTCCATTCCCACCAGCAATGTTTGAGGATTCCAGTTTCTCCTCATACAATCTCTCCACATTCTCTTGCCAACATTTGTTATTATCTTTTTTATTATAACTATCCTAGTATGTGTGGTTTTGATTTGCATTGTCGTAATGACTAATGTGATACATAAAATGTCAGTTCATTTCACTCCTTTTCTGAAAACACACTGTACTGCGTTCCCATTTCACTCAGAGTAAAGGCCAAAGACTTTTTGATTGCCTACAGGGTCCTACATGATCTGCTCACTTCCTTTCCTCATTTGCTCTCTCCCATGTCATATTACGTCCTTTGGTTTATTCTGCTCCAGCCTCCTTGCTGTTACTTGGACAGGCCAGGGCTACTCCTATCTGATTGTTTTTGTCCTAGGTATCTTCTTTACTTGGGAAGATCTTTCTTCAGATGTTGCTGTGGCTCCCCTCCTTCAAGTTACCTTTCCGATGAGGCCTACCATACTACTCTATTTAAAATTGCAACTGCACACATTCCCCCTCTGCTTTCCAACAGTGTTCCTGATTGCCTTATCCCAGATAACTGGGGTTCTCCCTCTTTTTTTCTTTCTTTTCTTTCTTTCACATGTATCACTTTCTAATACGTAATTTGCATATTATGTTTCTTTATTATTGTCTGTCTCTTCATTATTGTCTGGCATATATTGTTAAATGTGTTCAGTAAGATGGATTGTGTGCTGTATTAATATGTAGCAGTAAAATTGATTTGATTTAAAAAACGTTCAGTAAAATATAGTTCATCTTCAAACTTCACATGAGTATCTTTAACAACTTTTGTTAATACAGTAATCATCGCATTGATTAGATTCCTAATAGAGCCACACACACACGAAAAAAACCTGAAAGAAAATATTTAACCACTAATTGAAAATTTAGTTTATGGACTAAAGTTACTTACATCTGTGAAACACTGGATAGGTTACAGGCTCTTTTGGCCAGAAATTGTCTTGTAAAATGAAGGAATTGGATCAGTGGTGTTCAGACACTTGACTCTACTACAATCATGGAGGATTTTTGCTGAAAATGCAGTTTCCTCTCCTCTACCCCAGTCCTGTTGAATCAGAGTCTGAAGTCCTAGAGTATTTTTCAAAAGTGTTTCCATAATTATATACAGCTAGGTTTGAGAACAACTCTGGCAGGTAATCTCCAAGTTTTCCTGAACCTCCACAATACTACAGTTTCGTATTCTACAAGTGAAATCTTGATCTTTTTCTGAGTTTGGAATATAGTCATTTTGATTATACCCAATAACCAATATGTATGTTTATAGAAATAATTGGCTTATATTTTATTTACATTTGCTTTAAAGTTAATATTATTGAAATACTTTAAGTAAGGGTGAAAGAAAAATAGAGATTTGCTCCTATGAGAAAGAAGAACTCTGCGAATTTTGTCACCCCAAGTTTTGGTGATTTTGCGAGAAAACAATTTTTTAAAAAATCTCTCCATAGCTGATGAAAATTCTTAGATTGGAGTTTCAAATATGGATATACTTTATTGACAATAATTGTAGCTCTTAAAGGGATCTAAGGAAAAATCTAATACTTTGTCCTCATTTTACATATAATAAAGATGAGGCTGAGAGCTATAAAGAGCCAGTATTATCAGATTCCAGGTTTTCTCACTTTATCTTATACTGATTAAGTTACTATTTTCAGTGTTTCTTTTTTTAAATGTTTTTATTTAAAATTTTTTTTTTTGTCTCAATGTGTTTCTTAAATGCCTATCTTCTTTACCACTACTAACTTAGAAATGGTACTGTTATGGTTATCTAATATTCTAATGTTAAGAGAATGGAGTGAAAAGATTTTATTGTATAAGATTTAATATTAGTTTCCCTGGGTGAAAGTACAGTAAAGTGTTCATAGTACTGATTTCTAGGAAAAGGAATGTTTTTTCTTAATGTTGTAATTCAGAATGAAAATTTAAAAGTGGCTCTCTTGGGCAGAAACCAGTTAAGGCAAGGATTTTACATTTTGGTGGTAATTTCTGCTTTGACAGATTATTTGGAAGCTAGGAAGTGAAATTCTGTATTATCATCCCAAAAGCAATGTTGAGACTTTCAGTACCTTCGCTGACCGGATGAAAAATATTGGTGTCATGAATTATTTAAAGGTGAGAATGTAGGCTTTGTGAATTTACCTTTGCAATGTTAATGTTTTTTAATTGCTTTTTTCAGTGATAAGGTAGTAATAATGTACAAAAAATATAGTAAGAAAGGATAAGTTACCTGGATGAATTAAAAAAACTGAAAGAGAGTAGTGTTTGTGAGATTCATTTACTTCTCGGTTTGCAGTTACCTACCATATTGATCTGACTGAACATACCTTCTCTTTGTAGACTGGCTCCCAAAACCAGTCTTCCAAAGAGTGTAGCTGTGCTTCTTTATGATGTCGGGCCAAATTCTATCAAGTTTGCTTCAATCATTTGAGTTTTCTGGTAATTGGTGCTTTTTGGAAAAAAAGAGCTAAATATGCTGAGACTATGGATACATGAAAACACTTTAATGTTTCTAATGTTTCGGTGGAATCTTCTCTCCAAATTCATGTATTCTTTATTTAATCAAGGTCTTACCTAAAAGAACTGAGAAGTTTCCGAAGTGTTGTTATATCTCTCTCTCTCTGGCATATTTTTGACTAAAAGGGGAACTTTTTTTTTTTTCAATAAAATTGGGTAAATGCTTTGTTTTTAATTTTGAAAAATTTTACCCAACTTAGGATTCTTTTTAGATCTTATTAATTAATTCAGGAAAATTCTTTTGAGTGTTTGCAGTGTGCCAGGTGCTGATCTCTTTCTCTGGTACTGTGAGCAGAAATTAAATGGAGGCAGCGTATGGTTCAATTTACGGAGGAACTTTCTAACTGAAAAATTGGAAAAAATAACGGCCTTCCTTGGTGTGTTATGTTCCCCATCCCTTCATTCAGGAAGAACCAGAATAGCCATTTGTTTGGGAAGGGGGAGTGAAGTTTTAAGTAAATTATTGGTTAGGTCTCTGCAGGTTCATAAAATCTAGTCCCCTGAAGTAAAGAAAGAAATCAGAGGGCAATTAATCTCTTTTCTTGCTGTACAGTCCGAGGGCAGCAATTAAGATAGGCAATAAAATATTTTTTGTTGTTAATCATTTTAAAAACACTTATTCCTATTTTTCCATACAATATACTTCTATAGAGTATCAAAAGTTCAGTCGGCAGCTGCAACTTCTATCAACAAGATTGCCCTCTAGGGACCAGCTGCAAGTTTAGGGGCCCAGGCTCCTTACACTTGTGACCAACTGCTACAAATTTGAGTATTCCTGCCACTCCCTTGGGTTCGGTAATTCATTAGAAGGACTCAAGACTTCGCTGAAAGCACTGTGTTTTCAAGTATAGTATTGTTATAGTAAAAAAGGATAAAATGAGAAGTCAAAATAAAAGATGCATAGAGTGAGGTCCGGGAGGGTCTCAAACTCAGGCTTCCATGGAGTCAGATTGTGTTACCCTCCTGGCACAGATGTATTTTCTCAATCTTGGAAGGCCCTGATGGCTTCAAGTGTCCACATTTCTATGGGATCTCATTATGTAGGCATGACTTGCAGCCCGCCTTCCCCCTCAGAGGTTGAAGCCCCACCCCTCATCACCCGGCTGACCGTCCCCAACCCTAAGACTACCAGCGCCACTGCCCCTTCAGGTCATCTCCTTAGCATATGGACTATCAGCTGTGGTCCTGGGCCCACCGTGAATAACCGAAGATACTGCCGGGGAAATTCCAAAGATTAACAGTTTCCTCTCCTAGGAATTGAGGACAAAGACTGGCCACGTTTTTCATGATTAGTTTCATGATTAGATTTCATTATACCGAAGTACTAAACACGGTTCTTGTTATACAGGGAGATAGACCAGTAAATGCAATAAAGTGCTATGGATACCGTAGTAGAAATGTAAAGTATAGTGAGAAAACAAAGGAGAAAATGGTCAGCCCTCTGGAATTGGAGAGGGCTGGGATTGAATGGGTAGGGGAATCAGGAAAAGAAAGGAAGACCTGAAATGAGTGAAAAAGAAATTGTGTTCCCTAGACAGACTAGGAGGAAGGGTAGTCTGGCATGACAAGAGGTAATAGAGACTGATAGCTCTGTATGCAGCGTGTTAGTTATCCCCAGAATCACTTGGGTAAAAGCCAGGAGAAGGTAGGCTGGGCCTGTGGGCCTCACTGAGGAGCTTTGATTTATTCTGTAGGCAGTGGGACCCACTGCAGGATTGTACACGGTTAAGTAACATGGTGATTTCTTTGGCAGCCATGTAGAAGATGGATTGTAGAGGGGGAGGATTGGAGACACCAGTTGAGAAATTACTGCAAGAGGTCGAGACGGTGGCCTTGAGCTGAATGATCTAGCTCTAACCACGTGCTGCACTGTACATCTGATTATTCTCCTCCTCAGTGTTCTCCCCACTTGTATAATTGTTCTTACTGCATCTCCTGTGTCTGGGATATCCTTTCCTTTCCATAGGAACTGGTGGTGTTCTTGAACACCCCTTCTTAAGGCAATTTCTCTGAAATTATGTAACGTATAAAATAGTTAGGATAATCGATTTTCTGCTATTACCAAACTAGCTATTATCTCATTTAATTCTCATAGTACCCTTCTGAAGGATTAGTAATAAGTGTTCATGGAACAGGTGAGACTCAAAAAAGAGTAGCAGCTTGCCCAGATTCCCTAGATTTTAAATGGCATATGAGCCCGGACTCTGTCTCCACAGCCCCTGCTCTTTTCATTATGTCACACTGTCTTTTGTTTGTAAATTTATAGAATTTAACTCTCATTTAAATAGTTTGAATTGTTTTGTGTGTCTTTCCTTCCTGGCTAGATGAAAACTTGGATGACAGGGGCCATGTTGCTATCAGGTCTTAGCTATTAAGGTCTTAGCTCAGCATGTATTATCTATTCAGCATTCAGTAAATATTTAGAGCATTTTGAGTAATGGTTGTCTAATGAGCTTTATTTCAGAGGACTTTTTCTTAATATTATTGTGCAGGTCTCCCTACAACATGCATTATATCTTCTGCATCATGGAATGCTTGAGGATGCAAACAGAAATCTAAGCCAGGCAGAGACCTGGAGATATGGTGAAAAGTCCTCTTCCCAGGAAATACTAATCAACCTTATCCAGGCATATAAAGGCCTTTTGCAATATTATACTTGGTCTAAAAAGAAGATGGAATTGTCTAAGCTTGGTGAGTAAACTTTTTCTTATGGTGATAAAACTAAATCATAGACGCAGAAGGAATTTTATAAAGTAATTTAGCAATCTTCCTACTTCCAAACCTAATTTTATTCAGGTATTACAGAGTACAGACATTTCTATTCATGTATGATTCTAAAATTCTTGACATTTCTTTATAGTATTTCTGATATATCAAATCTTTCAGTTATAAATTAGATAATATGTTCATAATCATTTTGTATTCATTGGTTTTTTTAAAAAAAGATTTTATTTTATTCATTTATTTCTCCCCATCCCCTCTTTGTTTGCACTTGCTGTGTCTGTTTGTTTGTTTGTTGTGTGCTGTCTTCTTTTATTTTCTTTTAGGAGGCACTGAGAAATGAACTGGGACCTCTCATGTGGGAGGGAGGCATCTAATCGCTTGAGCCACTTCTGCTCCCTGCTTCGTTGTGTCTCATGTTTTCCTCCTTGTGTCTTTTGCTGGTGTGTCAGTTCACTGTGCCAGCCTGTCATGTCAGCTCGCTGTCTTTTTTTATCTTCTTTAGGAGGCACCAGAAACTGAACCCTGGACTTCCCATGTGGTAGGCGTGAGCTCAATCATTGGAACCACATCTGCTCCCCTCATTGCTTTTTTTTTTAGCTTGAATTCCCAAAAGGTTCAAATTTTCTTCATTAGACATTATTGCATATGATGTATATATTTTCTTGTGTCCTAAAACAAGAATAGGGCAAGTTAAAGTCACTTTCTTTTTTTTTTTAAAGGTTTATTTTTTATTTATTTCCCCTTCCCCGCTCCCCCCCCGCCCAGTTGTGTGCTCTCTGTGTCAATTCGCCATGTGTTCTTCTGTGTCTGCTTGTATTCTTGTCAGCCCTACCCAGATGTTGCATCATCCTGCTGTGTCAGCTCTCTGTGTATGTGGCACCATTACTGGGCAGGCTGCACTTTTTTGCGCTGGGTGGCTCTCCTTATGGGGTGCACTCTTTGTGCATGGGGCTCCCCTATGCGGGGACACCCCTGTGTGGCACAGCACTCCTTGCGTGCATCAACACTGGGCGTGGGCCAGCTCCACACAGGTCAGGAGGCCCTGGGTTTGAACCTTGGACCTGCCATGGGGTAGGCGGACGCCCTATCCTTTGCGCCAAATCTGCTTCCTACACTCTTACACTTTTAACCTAATGTATTAGCTGTATGCTCTGCTTGTATCACTTTTTTCTTCTTTTCTTGCCTTTTAATTATTATAAGTTGTTTCATGTGTATTTTAGTCAGTCTCTTGATTTAAATCCTGCTGTAATGCCTGGTATGGTATTTCTATAAAAAAGGATTACTGGGAAGCTGATGTGGCTCAAGTGATAGAGCTTCCCCCTGCTATATGGGAGGACCTGGGTTGGATCCCTGGGGCCTCCTGGTGAAAAAGAAGAGAAAGAGTGTCCGTGTGGCAAGCTAGTGCCTGCATGAGTTGCCCTCATGGTGAGCCAGTGCTCGCACGAGTGCCCGCAAGTGAGTCACACAGCAAGATGATGCATCAAAAAGAGACAAAGGGAGAGTCAAGGTGAAGTGCAGCAGAAACCAGGAACTGAGGTGGTGCAATTGACAGGGAACCTCTCTCCACCAGAGGTCTCCAGGATCGAATCCTGGTGAATCCTAGAGGAGAGAAAAAAAGAAGAGAAGACAACACAGACAGCAAAAACAGCAGGGCAGGAGGAGGGGAAGTGGGGAAATAAATAAATAAATCCAAAAAAAAATACTGATGATTAGGGTGAGTTGTAAGGTCAATGGTTACTTTTATTTTATAAATTGTGGGTAGAACTCAAATATATGATGATTAAAAGAAAAAAAATAATAAATTCAGTTCATCAAAATTAAAAGCTTTTGTGTATGAAAGGACACTATCAAGGAAGTGAAAAGACAACCTACAGAATGGGAGAAAATATTTGAAAATCATGTATCAGATAAGGGTTTAATATCTGATATAAGGGCTTTATAATGCAACAAAAATCGTAAACAGTCCAATTTAAAAATGGGCAGAGGACTTGCACAGACTTTTTTCTAAAGAGGATATACAAATGGCCCATAAGCAAGATGCTCACCCTTAGAAACCATTAGGGAAATGCAAATGAAAACAACAACAACCAGCAAAACCCCACAAAGGGATACCACTTCATACCTGCTTGGGTAGCTATTATTTAAAAAAAAAGAAAATAAGTATTGGAGAGGGTGTGGAGAAATTGGAACTCTATTACATTGTTGGTGGGGATGTAAAATGGTATAGCCTCTGAGGAAGACAATATGGCAATTCCTCAAAAAGTTGTAAAATTCAATTCCGGGAAGATGGTGGGGTAGGGAGCTCCAGGACTCAGTTTTCCCACAAAAACAACTATGAAACAGGCAGGAAGTGTCTGGAACCACTATTTTGAAACTCCAGAGGCCAGAAGAACTCTGTACAGCACCCAGGGAAGAGTGAAAGAAAGAAGCTGAAAAATTATGATAAAGAACAGTATATTGCTCTTTGAGTGGCAGCTATCCCCCCTCTCACAGCAGACAGCCATGGGGTCCAGCCCCTGCCTACCTCGCCGGTGACAGAAAGGGACATAGAAATCCTTTCCCCCAAGAAGATGAATAATATTCCATTGTATGGATGTACCACTTTTTACTTATCCATTCATCAGTTCGTGGACATTTGGGTTGTATCCACTTTTTAGCTGTAATGAATGATGCAGCTTTGAACATTTGTGAGCAAGCTTTTGTGGACATACATTTATATTTCTCTTGGGTGTATACCACTCTCGAGTAAAATTGCTGGGTCGTATGGTAACTTTGTGTCTAACCTTTTGAAATATTCCATATAGTTTTCCAAAGCAGCTGCATTTGAAACTATTTTACATTCCTAGCAGGGGGTGTAAGAGTTCTAGTTTGTCCACATCCTTGCCAACAGTAATTATCTGTCTTTTTGATAATAGCCATGCTAGTGGGTGTGAAGTAGTGTCTCCTTGTACTTTTTGATTTGTATTTTCCTAATGTCTAACGATGTTGAGCATCTTTGTGTGTGCTTATTGGCCATTGCATATTTTCTTTGGATTGGCTTTGTGACTCTTCTTTGGAGAAATGTCTCTAATATCTTTGCCTCTTTTTTAGTTGGGTTGTCTTTTTCTTTTGAGTTGTAAGAGTTCTTTGTATATTTTAGGTACAATTCCCTTATATATACAGTTTGCAGATATTTTCTTCCGTTATGTGGCTTGTTTTTTCACTTTTCCTGATGGTGTTATTTTAAGTTTTGATGAAGTCCAGTTTGTTTTTTCCTTTGGTTGCTTGTGCTACTGATGTTTTAGCTAAGAAATCATTGCCAAATCCAGGGTCATGAATATTCACCCCTGTTCCATTTAATTTTTTATGTGGTGTGAGTTCTGTGTGGGGAAGCGAGCTTGGAGTTTGGCAGTGGGTCATTGCTCAGGTGTTTAGACTCATTGTTCTTTAATGAGATTTATTTATTTATTTAACTTAATTTTTATTATTTATTTATTTTTCTTCCCCTCCCCCCTCCCCTCCCTACTGTTTTTGCTGTCTGTGTCCATTCGCTGTGTGATCTTCTGTATCTGTCTCTCTTTTGTTTTCTCTTCTTGTCTTCTCCAGGATTCACTGGGATTCAATCCTGGGGACTCTGATGAGGAAAGAGGTTCCCTGTTGGCTGCGCCACCTCAGTTCCTGGTCTCTGCTGCGCTTCACCTCGACTCTCCCCTTCTTCTCTATTGTTGCGTCATCATCTCGCTGCGTGACTCACTTGTGCCGGCACTTGGCTTGCTGCACGGGCACTTGGCTTGCTGTGTGGGCACTTGGCTCACTACACGGGCACTGACTCACCATGTGGGCACACGGCTCGCCATGTGGGCACTCATGCGGGCACTCGGTTCGCCACACTGGCAGTCGCGCGGGCACTCAGCTGGCCACTTGGCTCACCACGTGGGCACTTGGCTTGCTGTGTGGGCACACACATGGGCCCTCGGCTCTCCATGTGGCCACTGGCTCGCCACGCAGGCTCCCTTTCTCTTCTTTTTCATCAGGAGGCCCCAGAGATTGAACCTGGGTCCTTCCATATAGTAGGTGGAGGCCTTATCATTAGAGCCACATCCGCTTTCCCTTAATGAGTAGATTTTCTTGAATAGGTATTTCATTTGCTGTATGCTTTTAGGACATTTTCCATGACTTTAAGTTGTTCTGTTTTGTTTTTAATAATCTCCACCAATTTTTGTTGTTTCATTGTGGAGTGGCTACTTAAGAGCTCCTTATGCTACCTTATTAGAAGTAGAACTTCTCATTTTGGTTTTAATTAAAATTTTTCAGGTGACTAATGAAATTGAGCACATCTCTTATGTTTTTAGGCATTTGAATTTCCTTTTCATTGAAGTCCTCATTCTTTTCTTTTGCCTATTTATTAGTTGCCTGTCTGTTGATTTATAAGAGTTATTTGTAAATTCAGGATATTAGTCATTTTAGCTGTTTTATATATATATAAAACATATCTTTTCTGATCTGTGGCTTGTACTTACTGTATGTATCTGTGTTACCTGTTATGGTAGCCACTATCTACATATGGCTATTTAAAATAAAATTAACTAAAATAAAATAAGAAATGTAATTACTCTTGTAGTAGCTACATTTCACGTGCTCAGTAGTTATGCACCACAAATGATTGTAGTATTGGACAATTTATGTATAACACTGTTGGACTTCTTTATAATACCTTTTGATGAATAGAATTTCCTAACTTTAATGTAGTCCAGTGTATCTTACTTTATGTTCAGTTTCCTACACTAAGGTCACAAAGATGTCATCTCATTACCATTTGAAGACTTTCCCATTTAGATCCTTAATTCACCTGGAATTTTTAATAATGTGATATAGAGGCCTTGTTTTGAAAATTTTGAAAATCTATATTTCTTAGAATATATTCTGCATTTGTGGGATTAAGTGTTCTTTTATATGTTTTTAGAACAATTTTGTTAATCATGTAGAAATCTGATATTCTCTTCATTACTGATTTGTTTGACTGCTTCTTCTCTCTGTTCAGGAATAGGTAGTGCTAAGTTTTCCTTCCCTGGTCGTCATTGTCCATTTCGCTTGGGTCGTTCTGTTAATTTTTTTTCTTAATGTGGCTTCGTAAAGGTGTATCATTCAGTTTGTATAAATTTAAAATTTTTATTCTTCCTGATGAAGTAAATCTGATCAGTATGAAGTGATTCCTTTATTAATGCATTTTGCCTTGAAGGCTACTTTTTATCTATTTTTTTTGGTTATTTCATACATGATGCATCATTCTCATCCTTTTTTAGTTTCAGTCTTTTCTGAATCTTTGTGTTTTTGATGCATCTTCTGTAAATAGCATAAAATTGGAAGTTTGAAAAAAATCCAATCTGAAAATTTTGTCTAAGTATTTATTCTATTTACATTTGATACATGTGAACTTAATTTCTGCATTTTAGTTTGTGCTTTTTATACTTGTGCCTATTCTGGATTTCTTTCTCTCTCCTTTCTTGCCGCCTTTTATATATATATATATATATATATATATATATATATACAATCATTTCTTTCCTTCTACTAATTTAGAAGATATCACCTCTCTTTGTATTTTTATTTCTTTCCCCACCCCCACCCCCACCTGCATTGTCTGATTTTTCTGTGTCCATTTGCTGTGTGTTCTTCTGTGTCTGCTTGTATTCTCATTAGGCAACTCTGGAAACTGATCCTGGGACCTTCCAGAGTGGGAGAGAGCTGATCATTCTCTTCCTCTGCCTGAACTCCCTGCTCTGCTGCGTCTCTTACTCTCTCTCCTCTGTGTCTCTTTTTGTTGCATCATCTTGCTGCTCCAGCTGTCCGCGTGGGCCAGCACTCCTGCGCAGGGCATCCCTCCTGCGCGGGGCAGCACTCCTGTGCAGGGCAGCACTCCTGTGTGGGTCAGTACTCCACGCAGGCCAGCACTCTGTGTGGGTCAGCTCGCCACACGGGCCAGCTTGCCTTCAGCAGGAGAGGCTCTGGTCATCGAACCCCGGACCGCCTGTATGGTAGACGGGAACCCAATTGCTTGAGCCACATCTTCTTCCCTCTTGCTGTGTTTTCGTGGTTACTCAGGTGCTCAACCACTTGAGCTACATCTGCTCCCTTACTTCTCAAAGATGTTACATTACCCTTTCCTCCTCCTCTTGAACTGTTTATAAATACCCTCACTCTCTAACTTCTTCCCTGCTAACATTGTTGTGTATTTTAATTTTGTATTCTATTCTAAATTTATTTTATCCCAACTTTCTATTGTTAAAATTATACTGGAAAATTTAAGATCTCAGAAATTACTATTGTGTTTTTATGCTCAGTGCTCATGTAGATTTACCAGTTTGTTTATTTATTTATTTTTAAAGATTTATTTATTTCTCTCCCCTTTCCCCTGGTTATCTCTTCTCTGTGTCTATTTGCTGTGTCGTCTTTGTCCGCGGCATGGGAATCTGTGCTTCTTTTCATTGCATCATCTTGTTGTGTCAGCTCTCCATGTGTACAGCACCATTCCTGGGCAGGCTGCACTTTCTCTTGGGCTATGTGGCTCTCTTTACAGGGCGCACTTCTTGCGTGTGGGGCTCCCCTATGCGGGGGACACGCCTGCATGGCATGGCACTCCCTTCGCGCATCAGCACCGCACATGGGCCAGCCCCACATGGGTCAAGGAGGCCCGGGGTTTGAACCGCGGACCTCCCATGTGGTAGATGGATGCCCTAACCACTGGGCCAAGTCCGCCACCTACCAGTTTATTTTTCTCTTTAACTTTGACCTTTCATCTAGAGTGTCATTTCTTTGTTTGAAGTATATTGCTAAGAATTTCCTTAAGTGGAAAGTGGAAGTGCTTAAAAAATGGTGAGACTCTGGATAAAAAGAACCAATAAAATATATATATATAAAGAGAGAGCGAGAGCGCATTAAAATAAAGTGGGACGTTTTATACCTTCATGCTACCTCCACATCTCTAAGGTCAGTAGTAACATAAAGGACTGTTGCTTTGTCATAATGCCTTAGTATAATACATCCCATCAGTAGATCTCTCAGTGACTCCTCCAGACACCTGCTTATACAAGGGAAACATCTACTACTACTTTCCTTCCCACGTCCTTTCTGGGTTCATCGTTCTGCAAAATCACTCCTTGCTTTTGCTTGACCAACTGCCACAGCTCCACCCAATTCAGTTCCCAGATCCGCTGTAACTTTTTGTGCCCACCTACCTGTTTGGTTGAGCCTGTGCTTCTGTCATGTTTCCCCATGTGACCCTGGTGAGGCCTGCCACTCCTCTCTCTCGTAGGACCTGTATGTACTAATAAACTTTTTTTCCATACATCTCCAGTGTCACTTTATCATTGCTGCACCTATCTGTCTAAAGAGGCTTACAGAATATGTATATATAGGGGGAGATTTATCTTGAGAAATTGGGTCACGCAGTATGAGGACTGGTAAGTCTGAACTTTGTAGAGCAGGCAGGCAGGCTTGAAACTCTGAGGCAAGAGTTAATGGTGCAATCTTGAGGCAGAATTTCTTTATCAGGGAACCCTCAGTTTTGACTTTAAGGCCTCCCAAATGATTGAATGACAGCCACCCATGTTATCTGAAATAATTCCCTTTACTGAAAGTTGACGGAGATATTGAGCACATCTACAAAATACCTTCATAGCAACACCTAGATTAAGCAGTTGGTTGAATGATCGAGTACCATAGCCTAACCCAGTTGACACACAAAATTTAACCATCATAGAGGCCTATCAAAAGGACACAAGACCCAACATGAAGGGAGTCCTCAATGGACAAACATGGTACAATTTGAGCCACATAAACTAAAAATCACAGTTACGGATTATTTAGAGTAAAATAAATATCTGATTTCATACTGATACAAATTAATAATTGAATAAATAATGGAGGAAAACTTCCTTAAAGAAGCAGACCAATTGATAAATGTAGAAGGAATGACGAATGTAGAAAATTGACACCTGACAAATGCCACGGTAGTAATTGTTGTGTGTGAGAATCAATGGATGCTAAAACTGGTGGGCAAAAGTATTATGAGAAACAGGATATTTGCATAGTCTCAAAGTGTGGCCTCACAAGATACTTAAAATTTTAGTGGAAATATTAGTAACTTTACAATGGAGTAATCTGGCAGACATTATTTTAACCAAGTGATCAAAAACACACCCCCACGAATAAGACTTACCAACATCATGCACCTCTTGACGTTATTCACCAGAAAGGTATTCACTTCTGTGGTATACTTGTCAAAAATGCATAACCTGGAAGGAGTGCTCCACGCCATGAAGTCCGGTGCCCATCTGCCACGGGAGGCACAAGCCGCCTCGGGAGCTGTTCCGCAGCTGGAGTTGGAAGCTCCACTTCCCCAAAATGGGGGAGGAAGAGACAGTTGGGCACCAACTTCAGCTACTGATGAGTAAGCTAACTGGGCTAGAGTATAATCCTGAGAGCAGCTAAAGTTTGAGCCTGTCCAAGTCAGAAAGAGGCCAGGAATGCCATCTGAACTCTGCGTCTGGCACGAGGGGAAGCGGGGTGGACTGAGAATCCCAGTGCTGGTGGGGACCGGCTTCTTTCCATCCAGATCAGATTGCAGGTCTAACCTAGGCCCCGCCTCTGGGAGGGAGGAAGCTGGGGAACCTGTGCTAGCCTCTCTGGGAAATTACCAGACCTACTTTGGCAGCACAAGCTGCCTCAGAAGCTATTCTGTGGCTGGAAGTTCCATTTCCCAAAAACGGGAGGAGGAGACAGTTGTCCACTGATTTTGGCTACTGATTAGTAGACCCAGCTGACTGAGTTCTAGCCCTAGGAAGAGCTAGGGTGTGACTCTGTCCAAGTCAGAAAGAGGCTGGTAGCTGCCATTTTGACTCTGCCCCCAGCATGAGGGAAAGCTGGGTTGACTGAAAATCACAGTGACTGTAGGGACTGATTTCTTTCACCCAGATCAGCCTGCAGCCCTAGACTAGGCTTCAGCCCCACCTCTGGCAGGGAGGAGGCTGGTGGGCCCTACACCAGCCTATCCAGGTAACTGTAGGTACCTTGGGCTGGCATAGACTGAAAATCAGAAGTCTACCAGGGCAACTGTGGTCATCTTGGACCTAGACTGCATAGATTGCTGCCCACACCTGCAGCTCCATCCCTGTCCCACACGGGAGAAAGGTACGTGAAGCTTCATCAGTCACTCTGGGCTACTGTACTACAGTCTAGGCCTGCACGACTTGGATTATTCCACACAGCTGTGACTCTGACCCTACCCCTGGCAAAGGAGAAAGTTGGTAGAAGCTTCATTGGTCCCTGTGGCAATGAGGGCAGCTTGAGCCTCCAAGCTTATAGCACCAACTACATCCTTGGTTCCTGCTACACAACCAGCAAGAGAAAGGGCAGGAAGCCATAAACTAAAGAGAAAAACTGGACCCAGAATAAATACTCTAGTAAGCCAGATGCCAAGACACCACCATAAATTACCATCCACATCAAGAAGCAGGAAGATATGGCCCAGTTAAATGAACAAGAAAAACCTCCGGAGGACATGAAGGAGTTGAGACAACTAATCATAGATGTCCAAACAAATCTTAATAAATTCAATGAGATGGCTAAAGAGATTAAGGTTATTAAGAAGACCCAACGTCATCTTAGCACAAAGAAGAATTTGAAAGCATACATAGAAAAGTAGCAGATCTTATGGGAATGAAAGGCACACAATGCATGAAATAAACATTAGAATCATAATAGCAGATTTGAGAAGGCAGAGAAAGGATTGGTGAGCTTGAAGAAATGACCTCTGAAAATGAACATACAAAAGAACAGATGAAGAAAAGAATGGAAAAAATTGAACAAAGTCTCAGGGAACTTAAAGACCGCAAAAGATGTGCAAACATACGTGTTACGGTTGTCCCAGAAGGAGAAGAGATGGGAAAAGGGGCAGAAGGAATATTTAAAGAAATAATGGTAGAAAATTTCCCAATGCTATTGAGGGACATAGATATCAGTGTCCAAGAAGCATAACGTACTCCCATCCAAAAAAATCCAAATAGACCAACTCCGAGACACATACTCATCAGAATGTTAAATGCCAAAGACAGAATTCCAAGAGCAGCAAGAGAAAAGCAATGTGTAACATATAAGGGATACCCAATAAGATTAAGTGCTGATTTCTCACCAGAAATCATGGAGGCAAGAAGACAGTCGTATGATATATTTAAGATACTACAAGAGAAAAACTTCCAGCCAAGAATCTTATGTCTGGCAAGACTGTCTTTCAGAAATGAAGGGAAGATTAGAATATTCACAGATAAACAGAAACCAAGAGAATTTCTAACCAAGAGACCAGATTTTCAGGCAATGCTAAAGGGTGTGCTAGAGCCTGAAAAGAAAAGACGGGAGAGAAAGTCCTGGAAGAGAGTCTGGAAATGAAGATTACATTAATATAAGTAGCCAAAAGTATCAAAAGCATGGGGAAAATAAAATAGATAAAACTCAAATAGGAATAAACTTAACCAACAATGTAAAGCACTTGTATTTAGAAAACGGCAACTCAAAAGAGATTTTAAAAAGTCCTAAATAACTGGAAGAACATTCCATGCTCATGGATTAGAAGAGTAAATATCATAAAGCTGTCAGTTCTACTCAAATTGATATGCAGATTCAATGCAATCCTGATAAAAATTCCATCAACATTTTTTTTTGAAAATTGAAAACATGATTATCAAATTTATTTGATAGGATAAGGGGTCCTGAATAGCCAGGAACATCTTAAAAAGGAAAAGCAAACTCTCATCTCCAGACTTTAAATCATATGACCTAGCTATGGTGGTAAAATCAGCATGGTACTGGCATAAATACAGACACACCAATGGAACCAAACTGATGGTTCAGAAACAGACCCTCACATGTATTGTCAAGTGATTTTTAACTAGCCTCTCAAACCCACAAGTCAGCAGACTGGTTCATTCAACAAATGGTACTGAAAGAACTGGCTCTCATAGCCAAAAGAAGGAAAGAGGACCCCTATCTCATACCATCCAAAAATTAACTCAAAATGGATCAAAAACCTAAAGATAAAAGCAAGAACCATGAAGCTTCTGGAAGAAAGTATAGGAAAATACCTTCAAACCCTGGTGATAGGTGGTGGATTTTTAAAGGACATAAGAGGAGGACTGAGATGGACTACTGATGTTTAATGTATGTAGAAGTTTTAATTAGGCTTAATATAAAAGTGTGGAAATATATGAGTGGATGGTAAAAAATAGTAACAGCTAGTTTATAAATGGGGATGTGGCTGAAAATGGTCATCTAGGGATATAAATGCCAATGGCAGAATGCTAGAGAATAATCTAGGAACTGAATAGCGTAGTAAAGCAAGAGGTGCATGAGAATTGTGGTTGATAGTACAGATGCAAGAGTGTTCTTTCTGTGCTAGAGCAAATGTACATCACTCGGTGGGAATGTGGAGAAGCATGGGAAAAATACAACTGGAGTGACCTATGGACTGTGGTTAGCAGTAATAATGTAATATGCTTGCTTCTATGCCAAAGATGTACTGTGTTGATAATGCGGCAGTTTGGAGAATGTTTGCTAAATGTACACTATGGATGTGGTAACAATCAGATGATATTCTTTTGTGTGTAACAAATGTTCCACCAGAGTGTGGTGTGTTGATAGATGGATGTTGTTTGGGAATTCTGCACATGTGCATGATTGTTTTATGAGTTTATAACTTCTATCATAAAAAATATATTTAATAAATATTAATAGGGTGGGTTGGAGGAAAATACACCAAATATAAAATAAGGACTATAATTAGTAAAATTTTGACTGTGTTCTTTCATAAAATGTAACAAACATCTCACTAAAATGCAAGGTGTTGATGGAGGGTTGATTTATGGGACCCCTGTATGATGTTATGCATGTTTGTTTTGTAAGTCCACAACTTTTGCTATACATTTATTTACGTATGTTCTATATAAATGATATATAGATAATAATAATAATAGGGAGGGTTGGGGGAAATACTTTGGTTAGTAGTAATATTTTTACAATGCTCTTTAATCATTAGTTTAAAATGTTTAACAACAATGCAAGGTATTGGTGGTAGGGTGCATTATGAGAGTCCTGTATGATGGTATGTATGTTTTGTAAGTTCACAACTATTACTATACTTTTTTTGTTTATGTATGTTTATATGTCAGTGATATACTTCAATATATTAAAAAAGAAAGAGTAAAGAAAACAAAAAAAAATGCATAACCTGAATTAATCATGAGGCAACATCAGACAAACCCAAACTGAGAGACATTCTACATAATAACTATAATTAGTCGTCGTCAGAAGTGTCAAGGTCATAAAAGACAAATGACCTTGAAGCTGTTCCTGATTGGAGGAGACTTAAGGAGACATGTCAACTAAGTGCAGTATGGAATCCTGGACCAGAAAAAGGACTTTATTGAGAGAATTAATGAAATCTGACTAAGATCTATAGATTGATTAATAGCTTATCAGTTTAATTTGCTGGTTTTAACAGTTATACTGTGTTTCTGTAAGTTAACATTTGGGAATATTGGTGAAGGATATATGGGAACCCTGTGCAATTTTTGCTGTCTTTCTGAAGATCTGAATCTATTTAAAAAAAAAAAAATTAAAAGGTTCCTTAATGGTAGATATACTGGTTACAAACTCTTCTTCTTTGTCTAAAAATGTCTTTATTTTATCTCCATTTTTGAAGAATACTTTCCCTAGGTACAGAACTCAATGTTTTCCCTACCTATTTATCTCCCTGCCTAGTTTTCCGCCTTCTTACTTTCTATTCACCTACTCTCTTACCTACCTTTTGTCCTGTCTTTCTTGATTCTTTTCTTGACTCTCTGTGCTCCACCCCCTCCCCACCCCCGCACAGAAAAGGAATCCTAATGTCTTTGGCTCTCATTGCTGCTGTTGGGAAGCTATTTGTCTTTCCTGCTGTTGCTCCTTTCAAGTTAATCTTTTTTGTCTGGCTGTTTTTGATATTGTCTCTGTATTTAGTTTTCTGCAGTTTTATTTTGGCATATCTAAGGGGGGCTTTTAAAAATTTTCCTTAAACCTTGAGATTTATTGGATTTTTAAAAACTCTATAAGTTGGTATCTTGTATCCATTCAAAAATATTCTTAGCTCTTATGTTTTCAAATATCTTTCTGCTGGCTTTTCTTGCTCTCTAATTACATGTATATCAAACCCTCTTGAAGCCTCAGTGTCTTTTGACCTGCTTTTAGTATTTTCCATCTTTTTGCACCTCCTTCCTGCATTCCATAGAGTTAAAAAATTTTTTTCCATTCTAAGTCAAGTTTTATAGTTTCTATTTCTGCTGACATTTTTGTATTTGTTTCTTTTAATAGTTTATAAATAGTTAATAACTTCTGAAGTTTTGTGGTTCTATTTCTGTTTCATCTCTGCTAGGTCTCTCATACATGGCATCTTATTTTCTTATAAACATAGTCTACGTGTATACTAATCATTTATCTTAAGACTTATTTGTAGAAAGAATTGGAGGCCTAGAAAGACAATATCTTTCTCCAGATAGTATTTGCATTAGCTTATACTCAGCACTGGGGGGTGCTACTAGTCTGGGACCACAGTAATTCAATTTTGACACTCAGGGTTCTCTGGATCACCCAGATGCTATGACTTCTTAGGACTTTCTGGGTGCTTGTTTTTTCCTAGATTTTGGCCTGGTGAATTTTCATTATTTTCTTAGCTCTTCTGGCACTATTTTCCTGAATGGGGGTTTGGTTCAAATTTCTTAGACTGCTGTTATCTGAAGCAGAAGTTCTCAAGATTGAATGAGTTCCAAAAATCTTTTATCTTTGGGCAGATGTGGATGATTATGCTTACAGCACAGCAACCAAGAATATGGTCGAGCACAGTTGGAAGACATCTATACATTTTAATTCATTGATTCAAATTCCTGGTGTTTGGGACCCCTTTGTGAAGAGTTATGTAGAGGTGAGTAGACGTTGCATAAATTTTACTGGTTTCATTTTGTCTTACTCCTATTCCTAATCTTTTTTGAATAGAAGGAAGCAAATGGAGAAATTATAATAAAAAAGAATTTGGCATCTTCTTTTGGTCTGCATAATTTCTGTTTAAAATTCCCAGTATACTGCATTTATTTTCACCACTGGATAACCTGCTGTAGACAAATTTTATAAAGTAAACTCATATATATGGAGAGCAGGTATAGCTCAGTAGTTTGAGTGCCTGCTTCCCACACAAAAGGTCCCAGATGTGATCCCCAGTATCTCCTAAAAACAGAAATGAAAAAACCAACTCTCATATGGGGAACAGGGGTAGTTCAGTGGTTGAGCACCTGCCTCCCATATATGAGGTCCTGGGTTCATTCCCTGATACTGCCTAAAAAATAAATTACCAAATAGTTGTGAATATTAACTCTATTACTGTTGTAGGCTTGAAAGAAAAGCAGAAAGATTTTTAATAATTTAGTGGATTTATAGGAGGAAGAGGATAGAAGTTGGAAATTAGTATACACAATGATGGAATGAAGAGTAGTGGCTTTTAGAAAGTTCTTAAGAATGTCTTTTCATCCCAAAGTCCTTGTAAGGAGAGAGGGCCTTAGCACTGGGTACTAGAAATAAAAATGGAAAACAATTTGCTGGGTGAATATTTTCTGAGTGCTAAAGTGGTAAGTGAGCTGTGAGAAGATAGTTTCTGAAATCAAATGCCGGTGAATCTGGGAGTTCCTTTACAAGAATGGGAGTGAAATGACAGGAAATATAATTCCCAAGTACCCCTTCTGTGGCTGAAGTGAGGCTGGGCACTGACGGTAGTTGCACTGTGTGGCCTGTCTCCGTCATTAGCACACCCTGCCTTGAGGACTTTATTTCTTATAGGAACAGTTTTTAATGTTGAAGTTGCTGCATTTTTCAGTAACAAAATATCATCAAAAAAGGAATCATGGAGGCCTTTGTTGTAAAGATTTTCTGTTTTCTATAGAGGTTCTAGCACATATGCTGGTGAAAGCAAAAGCTTGTATCACTGTTTTCCCTATACAGGACTGTTTGTCAATTTTGTAAAGTTTCAAACCCATCAGTAAAGTTAAGGTTTATATTAATATTACCTTTTGAATTACCTACCATCTTACAGAATTTAGCTAAGTTGTTATGACTTATTTTATGTAGATGCTGGAATTTTATGGGGATCATGATGGAGCCAGAGAGATACTCACCAATTATGCATATGATGAAAAATTCCCATCAAATCCGAATGCCCATATCTACTTATACAACTTTCTAAAGAGAGAGAAGGCACCAGAAGAGAAACTGATCAGTGTGCTTAAGGTATAGAACTGATGATTTGAATAGGGTTGAGGGTCTGCTCTAATACATTCTTAGGTCAGTGCTTTCCAACTTGTATGTGATAGCAGCCGCAGATTTATACAATATGTGTAGGGCACACTGGAATAAACGGCGGAAACTGCTCCTAGCTGATGGCTCCTGGCAGACTCCCAACCCCATCCTCACAAGTACGCCTGCGGGGAGATGATCAGTATTCCAGCATCCCTTTGTCCCTTGGTTGGAAAGTTCTGTTGATTTTTTTAAAAAATCAATTTTATTGAAGTATGATTTAGATAAAATAAACTACACTTATTTTCCGTGTTCAGGTTGATGCATTGTGCCAAATATGCCAAATATATACAGCCATGTAATCACTACCATGATATGCAAGATATCCTTCACCCCCCAGATTTCCCTCATTGCCCTTTACAGCCACCTACACAGCTACACCTGGCCCAGACGGTCACTGATCTGCTTTCTGACCCTTCAATTTTGCCTCTTCTTCAATTTCATGTAAAAGAGAACAGTATGTACTTTTTTTGCGTCTGGCTTCTCTTGATCAGAATGTTTTTTTAGATTTGTCTGTGTTATTCCGTATATGAGTAAATTGTTCCTTATTGTTGAGTGGCATTCCATTGTATACATTCACTTGTTGATGGACATTTGGCTATTATGAATAGTGCTGCTATGAACAGTGTTTGTGTACACGTATGTTTTCATTTCTCTTGGTTAGTTACCTAGGAGTGGAAAGGTTAGGTAAGGTAAGTATATATGTTTAACTTTTTAAGAAACTGCCCAGTTTTTCTAAGTGACTACCATTCCTACCAGCTAAGTATGAAGGGTCACGTTCTCCACATCTTCCACAACACTTGCTTTTGTCAGCCTTAGCCTCCTTAGCTGCCTTCTGGTGCAGGTGTAGTGGTATGTCATTGTGGTTTTAATTTACATTTCTTTGACGACTATTGATGCTGATCAAACGTGCCTATTGGACCTTCCTGTATTTTCTTACATGAAGTGTTTGTTGCTCAAATATTTTGTCTTTTTTTTGGAAGTATGATTTAAAAGGTTCTTTTATATATATATAAAACTCAGATACAAGGCCTTTGTCAAATATATGAAAGTGTGAATATTTTATCCCTGTCTGTGACTTGCCTTTTTGTTAACAGTGGCCTTTCAAGGGGCAGAAATTTCTAGTTTTGATGAAATCCATTTTGTCTGTTTTTTCCTTTTGTAGTTACTGCTTTTTTTCCTAAGAAATCTTTGCCTGTTTCGAGATAATGAAGATTCTCTCCCATATTTTTTCTTAGAAGTATTATAATTTTTATGGTAGGTTTTTGATAGATTTCTAACTAATTTTTTTGTGTGGTATGAGGTAAGAGTCAAAGCTCATTGATTTCCATATGGTCGTTCTAGCATCATTTATTGAAAAGACTTTCCTTTCCTCATTCAGTTACATTGGTAACTCTGTTGAAAGTCAGTTGACTATATATATGGACTCTCTTGTGGTTAGTGACCAGTACTGCATGTCTTGATTGCTATAGCTTGATTACTGTAGTAAGCCTTGGAATAATCATACCATGGAAGCCATGGACATTTATCCTTTTTCAAAATTGTTTTTGGCTTTTCTAGGTCCTTTGAATTTTTATATATATATATATATATATATATATATGTATACACATATATGTATATACATCTTTTCTATCTGGTTGCATCATTGTCTTCTTGGTGTGTTGCACCGCGTGGGTCTGGGACGCCTTTTTTCCTGTTTTTACCAGGAGGTCCTGGGGATCGAACCCGGGTCCTCCATATGGTAAATGGGAGCACAATTGCTTGAGCCACAACCGCTTCCCTCCATAAATATTTTTAAATCAGCATTCTTATTGCAACAAAAAGAAGACTGCTGGGATTTTTAAAATATATGGGTTAATCTTAAGAGACTTCTTAATAATGAGATTTCCAAACGGAACATGGTTTATCTCCATTTATTTGGTTCTATTATTTTTAAAAAATTTTTTGTAGTTTTTAGTGTATTTATTTTGTTAAATTTATCCCTCAGTGTTTTACGTCTTTGGTTGTTATTGTATATATTTTTTTAAAATTCACTTTTTAATCATACAATTAATTTTTCTTGTGTCATGAGAAAAATTGACCTTGCATTCTATGAATTTGCTATTACTCATAAGGACTTTTTTGTAGATTCCTATGAATTTTTACAGTTGTGTAAGACGTGAACTGACAGTTTTGCTTCTTTTCCAATCAGTCTCCCTTTTATTTATTTTTCTTTACCTACTATATTGATTAGGACCTGCAAGACAATGTTGAACAAAAATGGTGAGAGTGGGCGTCCTTGCCTTTGTTCCTAGTCTTAGGGAAAAGCCTTCATTCTTTCATTATTAAGAAAGATGTGAGCTGTAGGGTCTTCAGAAATGCCTTTTCTTGGATTGAAGAAATTCTATTTTATTCCTTGATTACTGAGATACTTTTATCATCTATAAAATGATCCATGAGTTTTGTCAGATGCATTTTCTGCTTATATTGATTGATTTTCAATTGTTCAATGTTATGATTTAGACTTTCTGTATCCTTACTTATTTTAATGTATTTAATCAATTTTATCAATTATCGAGGAAGGGGTGTTAAAATCTCAAAGGATAATTGTGGGTTTGTCCTTTCAGTTTAGTCAGTTTTTACATCATGTGTTCCGAAGTTCTATTATTAAGTATATATTCACACTTATTTTATCTTTGTAATGACAGAGTTTTTTTTTTTTAATCCTTGCGAAATATTTCCCTTTATCCCTGGTAATACATCTTTTCTTGAAAGTCTCTTTTTTTCGGATATTAATATGGCCACTCCAGCATTTTATGCTTACTTTTTGCATAGTATGTATTTTTCCATTCTTTTACATTCAGCCTGTTTGAATATTATATTATATTTAAAGTGGGTTTCTTATACAAAACATATTGTTGGGTCTAGCTTTTTAATCCAGTCTGACAATCTCTGCCTTTTAATTGGGTGTTTTTAGTCCATTTTCATTAAATACAGTCTGCTAAATACGGTTGGTTTAGGCCTGCCCTCTTGCTACTTGTTTGCTATTTATCCCTTCTATTTTTTGTTCTTCTTGTCCTCATTTTCTACACTTTTGAGTTAATTGAATGTATTTTGGGATTACATTTTAATCTCTCTTGGCTTTTTAGCTATACCTCTTTGCATTATTTTCTAGTGGTTGTTTGACTATTATAAAATGCACCTTTAAATGATCACAATCTACTTAATGTTGTACATCCTTACATAAAATAAAGCAACAGTAAGCTTTATATACCACCCTTTCCTTTATTTTACAATAATCATATATTTTATGTGTATATCATAAACCCAATAGTAGTGTGATATTTCCTATTTATAGAAATGTCTTTTAAATAATTTTTTAAAAGAATAAATATAGGTGTACTCATTTATTTTTACTTGCATCTTTGCAATTTTGATGCCTTCATTCTTTCTTCTAAGTTGGTGTTTCTACCTGATTTCATTTTCTTCCAGTCTGCAGAACATCCTATAGTATTTCTTGTACTGCAGGTTTGCTTGCAATGATTTTATGGAAATCTTTATTTTGCCTTCAATATTTGAAAGATTATTTTCGCTAGATATAGAATTCTGTGTTGACTTTTTTCTGTAAGCACTATGATATGCCATTGTCTTTGCCATGATTCATGTCTTAATTCCTGCTATTCAAGATGTTCTCTTATGTTTAGATTTTAGGTTGATTCTGTTGAGCCTAGGTTTTCCTTGTATTTATCATACTTAGGATTTGCTGAGCTTTTTGGATTTTTAAATTGATGGTTTTCAGCAAATCTGGGAAATTTTTGGCCATTCTTAACATACTTATAGGTTTGTCTCTCCCCGTTCTCCTTTAGAAGCTCAAAGTACAAATATTTTAGACTTGATATCTCAAGTCACTTACCCTCAATTTTATTCCTGTTTATCAGATTGGGTAATTTTTATTGATGTATCTTCAAGTTAACTGATCCTTCTGCTCTTTCCAATCTGTTGTTATACCTAGCCATTCACTTTTCATTTTAGTTTTTGAATTTCTCTTTGCTTATTGTGATAGTTTGTTTTTTTGCAGAGATTCTCCAAGTCTTAATTTCACTATAAATATATTTCCTTTTAAAATCTTGAACATTTTTATAGTAGCTACTATAAAGTTTTTTTTTTAAGATTTATTTATTTTTTATTTAATTCTCTCCCCTTTCTCCCCCAACCCCCCCTTTTGTCTGCTCTCTGTGTCCATTTGCTGTGGGTTCTTCTGTAACCACTTCTGTCCTTATCAGCAGCACCGGGAATCTGTGTTTCTTTTTTTGTTGCATCATCTTGTTGTGTCAGCTCTCCGTGTGTGCGGTGCCATTCTTGGGCAGGCTGCACTTTCTTTTGCGCTGGGCGGCTCTCCTTACGGGGTGCACTCCTTGTGCGTGGGGCTCCCCTACACGGGGGACACGCCTGTGCGGCTTGGCACTCCTTGCGCGCAACAGCTCCACACAGGTCAAGGAGGCCGGGTGTTTGAACTGCAGATCTCCCATGTGGTAGGCGGACGCCCTACCTATTGGGCCAAGTCTGCTTCCCGTACTGTAAAGTTCTTGTTTGCTAATTTCAACATCTGGGTCATCTCAGGCTTGGATTCTATTGACACTGCTTTCCATAGACTCACATTTTATCATTTCTTAATATGCTTACTAATTTTTTATTCCATTCTGGACATTGTCAATATTTTGTTGCAGGGACTCTGGATCTAGTTGTGCTTCTCTAGATCCAGTTGTGCTTCTCTTTTAATTCTGATTGGCAGTTAATTTGACTTTAGTCAGACTCTAAACTCTTGACTCTCTCATAGACGTGTGCAGATGTTGAAATACCCACTTGTTTCTTTCAACTGGGTTTTCGCTGGGTTGCCTGAATTGTCCTCTCTCCATGCATAGTTCAGTACCAGCTACGGATTTGGGTAGTGTTTTAAATACAGATTTTTAGAGTTCATGTACCCTCAGTTACTCTTTCTGGGATGTATGCCCTTACTTTACTGCTGCTCTGCCAGCTCCAGTCTCTGTCCTCTGATATTTTAGGCAAAGAGCCAGAAGAAGCAAATCTAATCAGATATCTTTTCTTCTTTTCATGGTTAACTTTTCTCCAGCTTCTCTTTTACTCTCTTGGGCCTTCAAAAAGTTTTTGTTGTTGTTTTTTGCTTGTTACATTTTAATACTTTTATCTGAAGGTTTAGTCCAGCCACCCTACTCAGGAATTACCAGATACTGGAAGCCCCATTTATATTTAAAGTAGTTACACTGGGTCACTGTTATGCTGTTAGTTTTCTACTTGTCCTATTTATTGTTTTTTTCTTTCCTACTTTCTTTTGGGGTTAATTGAATGTTTTTAGTATTTCATTTTTAATACTCAATATTGACTTTATTAGAGAAGTTATAGGTTTACAGAAAATCATGCACAATATAGAGTTCCCATATACCATCCTAGTATTGACACCGTGTGTTAGTGTGGTACCTTTTTTACAGTAGATGAAAGAACATTTTTATAATTATATTGTTAACTGTACCACATGATTACAGTTCATTGTTTGTGTTTATATAGTCCTATGGATTTTTTATTTTCCATTTTTATTCTAGTGACATACAACCTAAAATTTCCCCTTTTAAACACTTTGAAGTCTGCTTTTTCAGTGCTGTTCATTCTATTCGTAATGTTGTGCTGTCATCACCACCATCCATTACCAAAACTTTTTTATCATCCTAAGTAGAAACTCTGTACAATTCAAGCATCAGCTTCCCTTTCCATACCCCATACCCCCTGGTAACCTAATTCTAGTTTCTGACTCTGTGAATTTGCTTATTCTAATCATTTCTTATCAGCGAGATCACACAATTGTGGTCTTTCTGTGTCTGACTTATTTCAATATGTTGTCTTCAAGGTTCATGTTGTAATGTCTATCAGAACTACATTTGTCTTGATAGCTGTATAATATTACATTGTATTTGTATACCACATTTTGTTTATCTATTCATAGATGATTGACACAAGGGTTGCTTCCATCTTTTGGCAGTTGTGAACAATGCTGCCATGAACAATGGTGTGCAAATAATAGTTGAGTCCTACTTTAAATTCTTTTGGGTTTATACCTAGGAGTGAAATTGCTGGGCCCTGTGGTAATTCTATTTTTAATTTTATGAGGAATGGCCAAACTGTATTCTCTGCAGTGACTGCACGATACCATATTCTCAGTAGCATTGAGTAATTATTCCTATTTCTCTCCATCCTTTCCAACATTTGTAATTTTTCATTTTTTATTAATAGCCATTTGTGATGGTTAGGCTCTTGTGTCAACTCAGCCAGGTGATTGTGCCCAGTTGTTTGGTCAAGCCAGCACTGGTCTAACTGTAATACAAGGGCATTTATGACCTTAGTCACCATTGACTTTACCGCAGTGGTAAATCATAGATAGCTGGTTATGATGACATCAGTCAGGGAGATTTCCATCAGCAATGAGTGACGCTTAACCCAATCACTTGAATTCCTTAAAAGGGGAAGTGATTCCAGTATTGAGAGAATTTCCTAGCTTGTCTTTGGACAGCCAGCATCTCCCAGAACTTGCCCAGAATCTTCTTTGGACTTTCACCAGGGCTCCTGGTTGCAGCCTGCCTGTGGAACCTGGACTTGTGCATCCCCATGACTGTGTGAGACTCTTACTATTGACAGATATCCTCTGTAGATTCTGTTTCCCTAGAGAACCCTGACTAATACACCATTGGTGGGTATGAAATGGTAATTACTTGTGGTTTTGAGTTGCATTTCCCTAATGGCTGCTCTGTTGATCATCTTCAATGGACTGCCATGCTGCTGCCTCCCTCCAGCTGCCATCATGATCATCTCCTGGGACCTCATCAGCAAAGGACATGTTCTCCAACATTTACAATGTCTGGGAGGCCACAGAGGGCTGTGCCTGCAGGTGGAGGGGAAGATGGTCAGTGGGACAGATGATCTCATTGATGCTGTGCTCATTGGTCGAAATGCCTCTGCTAAAGACCCAGAGGATGAGAGTCCCAAAAGCACAGTCGTCCCTGGTGTTGAAAGTCTTTTTTTGAGTTTAAATGCTTTTTTATTTTTAGACAGCCTACATGCAATGTTTTTTCTTAAACAATGCCTTCACACCAGATAAAACAAGATAAAAATAAATAATGAGTTCGAGATGGCATCAGTTCATCTGTCTAAATTACTTGGTATGGTGTGGGTGAAAAGCAGTGGCCAGTTATGATGACAGGTGATAGATCCAAAGCAATTTCCAAATTTGTTAACATTTCTCTATTTCTAAACCATCCTTGAAATCATATATGGGATCACAACATCCTCATGGTAGTCTAGGAGAGCAACCATATCATCTGGATTCATGTTTTAACCAATAAAGAGCTAGTAGTTGTTAAAATTAGCAAGGATGTGCTTGATTTGTTCTGCAGTCGCTGTGAAAAAATTTTACTTTTTGGTCTCTGTTCTTCAAGTTTGCCTTTAATGGATGTCATTAATCTTTGATGTACTTCTTATGGGCTTCTTTTGTGAAGCTGGTTTCCTGCAAGTGATAGTTCATAACAATTTGTGTATCTTCTTTGGAGAAATTTCTATTCAAGTCTTTTGCCCTTTTGTTTAAAAGATTTATTTTATTTATTTCTCCCCTCCCTTCATTGTTTGTGCTTGCTGACTACTGTCTGTGTCTTTTCATTGTGTGCTCAGCTTCTATTTTTTTTAGGAGGCACCAGGAACTGAACCTGGGACCTCCTATGTGGGAGGGAGGCACCCAATTGCTTGAGCCACCTCTGCTCCTTGCTTGTTACGTCGCTCATTGTGTTTCCTTGTTGAATCATCTTGTTGCATCATCTTGTTGCTCCACCTTGCTGTGCCAGCTCATGCCAGATTGTTGTCTTGCTCATCTTCTTTAGGAGGCACTGGAAAATGAAACCAGGACCTCCCATGTGGTAGGTGGGTGCCCAGCTGCTTGAGCCACATCTGCTTCCCTTGCCCATTTGGTAATTGGGCTGTTTGTCTTTTTGTTGTTGAGTTGCAGATTTCTTTATATATTCTGGATATTAAATCCTTATCGGATATGTGGTTTTCAAATATTTTTTCCCATTCAGTAAGTTGTTTTACTTTCATGATAAAGTCCTTTGGTGCCCAAAAGTTTTTAATTTTGATGAGATCCCATTTATCTATTTTATTTTTTGTTGCTTGTGGTTTGGGTATAAAATCTAAGAAGCCATTGCCTAATACAAGATCCTGAAGCTGCTTCCCTATGTTTTCTTCTAAAAGTTTTATAATTCTGATTCTTGTATTTAGATCGTTGATCCATTTTGAATTAATTTTGTGTATGGTATGAGGAAGGGGTTCATTTTCACTCTTTTACATATGGATATCCTGTTTCTCCAGCACCATTTGTTGAAGAGACTATTTTTCCTAGTTTAATGACTTTGCCCTCTTGTCAAAAATCAATTGGCCCTAAATATGAGAGTTACTTTCTGAATTCTCAGTTTGATTTCATTCATTTATATGTCTGTCCTGGTGCCAGTACCATACTGTTTTGTTTACTGTGGCTTTGTAATATGCTTCAAGATCAGGAAGTGAGAGTCCTCCAACTTTGTTCTTTTTTTTCAAGATAGATTTGACTATTTAGAGTCCCTTTCACTTCCACATAACTTTGATGATTGACTTTTCCATTTAGGAAAGAAGGCTGTTAGAATTTTGACTGGGATTGTGTTAAATCTGTACATCGCTTTGGGTAGAGTTGTCATCTTAGCAATATTTAGTTTTCGAATCCTTGAACACAGCATGTCTTTCCATTTATTTAGGTCTTTGATTTCTTTTAGCATGCTTTGTAGTTTTCTATGTACAGATCCTTTAAATCAGTGGTTGGGTTTATTCCTAGATATTTGATTCTTTTAATTGCTAATATAAATGGATTTTTTTTCATTTCTTTTTCAGATTGTTTATTACTAGTATATAGAAACACTACTGAATTTTGGGTGTTAATCTTGTACTTTCCCACTTTGCTAAATTCACTTATTAGCTCTGGTAGCTTGGTTGTGGAATTTTCAAAATTTTATGCATATAGGATCACGTATAAACAGGGAACGTTTTATTTCTTCCATTCCAATTTGATTCTGTTTTATTTCTTTCTCTTGCCTAGTTGTTCTGACTAGAACTTCCCGGATAATGTTGAATAACAGTGGTGACTGTGGCATTCTTGTCTTGTTTTGATCTTAGAGGGAAAGCTTTCAGTCTTTTACCATTGGGTATGATGTTAGCTGTGGTTTTTTTGTATATGCTCTTTATCTTACTGAGGAAGTTTCCTTCTCTTTCTGGTGTTCTAAGAAAGAGTGCTGGATTTTGTCAAATGCCTTTTCTGCATCAATAGAAATGATCATGTTTTTTTTCCCCTTTTATTATATTAATGTGATATATTAATTAATTTTCTTACATTGACCCACCCTTGCATACGTGTGATAAATCCAACTTGATTAGAGTGTTCTTTTAATGTGCTGTTGGATTTAGCTTGCTAGTATATTTTTATCTGTATTTATATATAGATAAAATTGTAGCTATACAATAGGGTTACAATTGGGTTCACCGTGAACACTAATGTATTTGAAAGAACTTTTAAAACAGGTTGTATTAGTGAGCCAAGGGGTGCTGATGCAAAGTACCAGAACTCTGTTGGCTTTTATAAAGGGTATTTATTTGAGGTAAAAGCTTACAGTTACCAGGCCGTAAAGAGTCCAACTCAAGGTACCGTAAGAGGTCCTTTCTCATCCAAAGTCTGCTGCCATGTGTTGGAGCAAGGTGGCAGGTGACGTCTGCGAGGGCTGAGCCTTCCTCTTCCTCGTAAAGCCCCATGGGTCCAGCTTCTTGGGATCTTAGCTGTAGGCTGGAGGGCTCATTCCTTTCCGGGCTCAGGGGCTCTGTTCTCTTCACAGGGTCAGTTGTAAGCTGTCCGGTGAATGGTACCACCTGTGTTCCCTCGTGTCCTCTGCCGTGTCTGTGGAGCTGTCTCTCTTCCTCTCTGTTCTGTGTATCTCCTGTGTTCTTGATTAAGTGTCTGTTTATATTAGCCCCCCAAGTAGGCAGGGACTCAACCCTGCACCCCCCCATATACTAATGACTTGGTGGAATCAAAGCCCTAATCTTGATTGAATCAAGTAAACATAAGGCCTTTGAATTTAACACAGTCCATAGGTATCACGCCCAGAGAAAGACCAGTTTACAAACCTAATTGATATCTCTTTTTGGAATTTATAAACACTATCAAACTGCCACAAAGTTATAGAAAATAACTGTGTTAATATACTCATTTATGTTTAAGAGAACATGGATTTAGAGAATTTTGCTTTTACTTTTGAAAACTGTACTTTTGAAATTTAGAACTCAGTAGATGGGATAAATAGCAGACTAGATATAGCAGAAGAGAGGACTAATGAATTTTATAGAAAATATCAGGCTAAGGTATCAGAGAACAAAAGGAAGTAGTGTGCAGAAAAGATTATATAAGGGACTTGGTGATAAAGTCTGACATATTTGTAATTGTAGTGCTAAAGGGAGAGGACAGAGAGAGGATGTTATATTTCAGTAAAAAAGTTTTTAAAAATTGAAGTGAATTGAGCCTTATACAGAATTCCATAAACCATGGGACAAATGTGACTTTCATAGGAAATGAGTGTTAATACTACTGTTTTCTATCGACATACTGATAATTGATTGAGCTTTTAGAAACGTTAAGTGGAGAAATTAACAAAATTTACATTTTTCTTTGTGGGAAATTATGTTCTTGTAAGATCAAAGTACTCCAGCAAGCAATTCATTTCTAATAGTAAATGTGTTGAAATGAGAAATAGAAATTTACTTTAAATCCTGCATTTGTGTATTTCCTTAAAAAATAGTTCTGTTTTTTTTAAAAAAAAACTTTTGCCTTTTTTCTTTTTAAAGATTTATTTTTTATTTCTCTACCCCACCCCCCTGCCAGTTGTCCGCCGCTCTCTGTGTCCATTTGCTGTGTGCTCTTCTGTGACCGCTTCTATCCTTATCAGCGGCACCGGGAATCTGTGTTTCTTTTTGTTGAGTCATCTTGTTGAGTCAGCTCTCCATGTGTGCGGCACCTTTCCTGGGCAGGCTGCACTTTCCTTCGCACTGGGCGGCTCTCCTTATGGGGTGCACTCCTTGCGCATGGGGCTCCCCTATGTGGGGGACACACCCCTGCGTGGCAGAGCACTCCTTGCGCACATCAGCACTGTGCGTGGGCCAGCTCCACACATGTCAGGGAGGCCGGGGGTTTGAACTGCGGATCTCCCATGTGGTAGGCAGATGCCCTAACCACTGGGCCAAGTCTGCTTCCCCCTTTCTTCTTATTGTGTAAAAATATTTACTCACATAGCCATAATGTACTGTGTTCCTAAACAGTCTTCCAAAATAGTTACCCTTGTCTTCTCTTGGTTTTCTTGTTTTACATAAATATTCTCTAGCCTCTTCTGATCTGTAAATATTAAATATTTTCTGTGATGTTTTTTATTTTTCTCCTCGGTCCTGACTTCTGAAAATAAATGATTTGAGTTTTTAAGTGTGGTACTCAGTAGAAAAATAAGTGGAGATGAAAATTAAAAGTCATCATTGGAGCGGATGTGGCTCAAGCAGTTGAGCACCTGCCTTCCACATGGGAGGTCCCGGGTTTGGTTTCTGGTGTCTCCTAAAAAAACAAGAACAACCAACTTGCAAAACATAAAAAACCAACTCAGAGGAGCCAATGTGGCTCAGTGGTTGAGCGCTGCTTCCCACATGTGAGGTCCCTGGTTCAATCCCTGGTCCCCAGTACCTCAAAAAAAAAAAGTCACCATATACTTCTCCTAATTCTTTTGATTATCTTGATATTAGCAGAGGTTTTAATTCCTTTCACTATATCCAAATTGATATTGTATGAAAGCAAAATGTCTTTGAAAATCTTGGTTTATTTATTGAGGCATAATAGGCAATAAGAGCTTTCTTTGAAAGTAAGCTGAAATTTGAGAAATGCCTTTATTAGGGTGTGTAAAAATGACATTTTTCCTTCTAGATTTTGTATCAGATTGTACCGTCTCATAAACTGATGTTGGAATTTCATAGATTACTTAGAAAATCAGGTAAATAAGTTTGTTTTCTCTCTCTTTGTGCAGACAAGCTAAAGAGCTGGGAGTATAAATTATGACCTTGGGCCAAATCTGCTGTCTCCTACTTTTATAAATAAAGTTGTTTTCATTTCATCTAAGGCTGTTCTTGCACTCTGATGTGAGCACTGAGTAGTGTGGCACACTGTGTGGCACACAAAGCCTGAAATATTTACTAGCTGGCCCTTTGCAGGGAAGGTTTGCCAGGCCGTGTTATAAAATGTTAGACAGCAAAGGAGGCATGGCATCACCTGGTAGAATTCACCTCATGTTCCTTCCCCCTGGGCTTTAGCTCAGTACAGAGAAGGACGTATTTCTTCATAGAAGAAACTCAGCTTAATAAGCCTGATTGGTACTGGGCTGCCTCGGTCCCTCTCCTGATAGAAGAGAGTCTTATAGACAGAGCACAAATGGGCAGATATTTTAAATAATGTTCTCAGTCGTATGTAAGTAGAGGAGCATAACCCACGCTGGGCCTAACCTCCCCATCCTGGCCTCTTTGCGTGGCCTAAATTATTGAATTCCTCATAGGGGAGAGTGTGAGCAAATGCATTGCTTTACACTGTTCACTAGACCAGAAGGCTTAGGAATCGGTAATGCTTTATCACCTGTATGTATATATATATTTTTTGCTCTGTGTACCTCAGTGTCTTTTATAAACCTGAACTATTATGATCAATGCAGAAAAAGAAGAACACCATAAATTGGGGTTGGAAGTATTATTTGCAGTTTTAGATTTTGCTCGATGCAATAAGAATATAACTGCTTGGAAATATTTGGGAAAATATCTGAGACAGACCTTAATGGGGTAAGTAAAAATAATAATAATAGCTAACATTTATTGAACATTTTCTCTGTACTACACCCTAAGCAAAGACCTTCACATGAGACCTGTATTATGGGAGCAGTTTCACCCTAGTAGCATTGCTGTGGGACAGGCACCAGTCGTGTCTGAAACGTTAAGCAGCTTGCCCAGGTCACACAGATGGTAAACAGAAGTTCTGAGAATCCAGGAGTAAGACTTCAGAGTCTATATTCTTAATCATTGTTTTGTACTACACTGGTTATTTAATTAAATGGAAAATGGGGCATGGACATAAAAGAGAACAACAGAAAAGCATTTTTTAAAAAAATAAGTAAAAGTAGTAGTAGATATGTATATATTTAAAGATTGATTTCTTTCTCCCCCCCTCCCTCCATTGCTCTCTGTCTATTCACTGTGTGTTCTTCTGTGTCTGTTGTATTCTCATTAGGCAGCCCTGGGAACTGATCCTGGACCTTCCGGAGTGGGGGAGAGGCAATCATTCTCTTGTGCCACCTGAGCTCCCTGGTGCTGCATCTCTTATTGTCTCTCTTCTGTGTCTCTTTCTGTTGCATCATCTTCCTGTGCCAGGTCTCCGTGTCGGCCAGCACTCCTGTGCGGGGCAGCACTCCATGTGCGCCAGCTCTCCACCTGGGCCAGCTTGCCTTCACCAGGATGCCCTGCTTATCGAACCCTGGGCCTCCTGTATGGTAGACGGGAGCCCAATTGCTTGAGCCACACCCGCTTCCTACAGAAAAGGATTTGCTTCATGCTGTGTCATGTCATGACCAATACTCAGACTAAAGTGTTTGGAAACCTTTTCCTTGCCTTTCCACAGACTCTACTTAAGTTCAGATTGTTAAATATAGATCTGTCCCTGTCATGGATCTTCCCTTTGATATTTTTCTTTTTCAGAAATCATCTTGCCTGGGTTCAAGAAGAGTGGAACTCCAGGAAAAACTGGTGGCCAAGCTTTCACTTCAGCTATTTTTGGGCAAAAAGCGATTGGAAAGAATATGAAGCTTTGGCTTGTGAGAAAGCTTTGGTAGCTGGACTACTGTTAGGAAAAGGTACATGTTTTTGTTTCCTTTTAATCTATACGTAACTTTTGGATGAGTTTGAAATTACAAGTATGCCTGATCATTCATATTAAATCTTACCCAGAGATAGGAGGTGCTTGAGAAATAACAGCTGAATGAAAGAATCAGTCTTGAGTTAGGACCAGGTGGTGAGCCTGTAGGAATCCCCAGTGATCAGAAGCGGTGATTTCCTCTTGTTGATTGTCATTGGTTTTCATGCTCTAACTTGAGTGTTTTTAGGGGGCATAAAGGTATAGGAGACAGACTGTTTCCACAACAAATGACTGTTTGGTGTTCATGTATAGGAAGTTTACTGAGATCGTTTACTTTATTGGAAATAGAAAAAATATTCTTTATTGGACTTACTATTCTATCCTAGTTGTATATTTACTTATTTGTTCCTATAAGAAAATAGTATTTTCTCCCCTTAAAAAGGTTACATCCTATTAACTTATTGAAACTCCTCTTAAAGGAAGAGTTGATGTTTTCTTCGAAAATATTTTGGCTGATTAAACTCTTACCTGCTTTGTACCACTGAAATATGAAAAGTTAGTCAGTGCTGAAATGAAACTATCACAAAATACATCCAAAATGGAGAAAGTAAACCTCACAATGACCACTAGTAAGCAGTTGGTTGCTAGGAGACCTAAGGTGTGTGAAAAAGATTCTTCTTCAATTCAGTTTTAGATATGATTTGTATAATTCTGGAATTAGTATTTTCAATGAATGTTTCAGATTGTTACTAAGATTAATAAAATGTTTTTTTTTGTTAGAAAAGAGATGAATAAAGAAGAGTGTAATAATTTTATTTCTAAATACACTGATGAAAAGGAACAGAAATGCAATTAGGAATGTGATTTTTCTACTACTTAATGCAGTATGTTTGAGCCAAATTTGTAGACCGGGGCTCATTTTCCATTTCTGTCACTTAGTTTCCATGTAACTTTAGATCCAAGTAATTAATCTTCGTGAACCTTCTCTGTGAAATGTCCATTGTAATGCCTGTGTGGATTTACTTACAGGATTGTTGTAAACATCAAGTGGACGTCATGTCAAAGTGCTTTATAAGTTGTAAAGTACCATAGGAGTATCAGGCATCATTATGCTGAGAGTGGGTACACTTCTCTTTTGTCGAGGTGTTAGTGTGGGGGTTAAGCCAGTCTCTTGTGCTGAGCTGTGTTCTTCTTTTGATTCTTGCCGCTACACCATAGAATTCAGGTTCTTCTAGCTGAGGTGTGCTGTTGCTCCGAGCTTCCAGATGCGCTGCTTGTATAGTGGCGGCCCTGTCCTCCCTCGCGTACTGGTCTCCCTTTTCTCTGGAAGGCCTTTCCTTCCTTGACCTTAGGCTGCTTGGTTGATCTGGGACTCCAGCTCTCTGATAGGCTGAAGAAGAGAGAAGAGTTTGTAGTTCATTTGACATTTTCTCATTGTTAGAGTGGGAGTGAACTTTTTTCTAGCTTTCTACATTCTAGGTGGAAGTAGAAATCTCTGTGATCTGTGAGTTTTGCAGCACAAGTTATTGAAGTACAACCACAGAAGCCCTTTTTTCCCAGCTAATAAAATATTGGCAATTCTGGTTCCCAATTTTCAGGGATAATAAAATGGTTCCTCTAAGTACAGTATACATCCTGGAGTTTTCCAGACAGGGTGGATATATATATATATATATATGGTGAGACTATGATGAAATTAATTTTCATATGTGAGTCTCCTTATTAAATTTCCAAATTAAAAATAAACTCTTAAAATCCAGTTTATATTTTTCTTACTGAGATTTTTTTCATTTCTTTGAAATAGCTGATAAATGGTCCTCTTACTTAGTATTATAAGACTGGGCAGCAAAGGTAGCACTTTAACCATTTTCAGAGCTGCTTTCTAGACAACTCGATTGAACAGATAATATTTATCTCTTCCGAGCTTTTCTTCATGAGTTCTAATTATCTCACCAGTATTTTCTATGGCAAACTATCATCTTTTGTATATACCTTTTTAACTGATTTACAAGCTAATATTAAGAGGGAAGCTAAGATAATTTGCTCTTTAAGAAAGGTCATTGTATATATCATATAATATGTGTATCATCCTAACTGGGGCTTGGTGAGCAGGGCAGAAAACAAGCTAAAGTATATGCTTTAATTATGATGGATCAGGAACATCTTTGTATGTAGGAAGCAATACGTTTCATTGGTGACAGCTCTTATAATATGCTTGGGATATATTTGTATAGATAATACAAAGCAATCATTTTCATAAAATAATTTTACAAGTAGAAATATATTTGAAGAATTTGATAAGTATTAAAACTCTGTTTTGCTTTGTTTTTTAGGTTGTAGATATTTTCGGTATGTTTCGAAACAAGGTCATCAAGGCTTAAAGAAGAAAATTAAGCAGATGAAGAAATCAGTGAAAAAATATAATATTGTAAATTCAGTGCTCTGATAGTGAATTTTAGTTATTTTTTGTTAATAGTGCCTTAAACATAGTTGTAGCTCAGTAGGTATTTATTCAATATATTCATTTATTTGGCATTTCAGAACGGTGGTTCATATGGCTACACAAAAGCTACTTATTTTTTAATATTTTCTTTTATTATCAGTTACAGATAGAGAAACAGTCTCTACTGCCTTTGATTTTTTGTAAATATATATATTTTTATACTGTTAAATTATTAAGGAATAACTCTTCTAGTAAATAATTATATTTGTTTGTTTCATCAGAGAATATAGCTCCACAGCAGTTATTGTTCTTGTAGATATTTTCCCCTGACTATTGTGTAATAAAATATAACTTCTGGTACTGTGAAATGAATCTATATTCTTTTAATCTCGAATTGATCCATGTTAGGTTTAAAATTGTGAAGAAATGTATTCGTGATGAGTTCTCGAGAAATTTTGGAAAGAAGAGGGTTTAGAAAAGGACTCCTCTTTCTCTTTTCGTGTTAAGACATGGCAGTTTGGAACCAAGTGACTTTCTGATAGAGAGTCACCTTTTACTGTAGAGGACTAATTTGGGTCAGAATCGGTAGAGGGGGCTAGCTACTTTCATCTGGCACTGGCCTAATTTTGAAGGCTCTAGATTCTTTTTGTTTCCTGCTATGGCAATCCAAGACATGCTTTAGCACATACATGGACCCTCTCCTTTTTCTCTTGGAAAGGAGGATGCAGCACTAGGTAGCTGGACAGTGGAGGAAACTGCCAGTGAAGTAGGGTGGGTCCCAGCGTCACACGTAAACCAGTGGGAAAGGTTGGCTGAGAAGCCAAGAGCAGGTTTCCCTGAACATGAACTAAGGCTTACAACATGCTTGGGTAACTGCTACGTGCTCCCTCAGAATGTCTTGCCTCTTAGACATTTATTGTTCAGATAACTAGTAATTAAGTTCCATGAAAGCTCACTAATTTTCAAGCCCAGTATTTAGATGACAGACTACACATTTTTCCCCACTGGCTTACACTCCTTCCAATTTTAAGCCATCTGCAAGAAAAATGGGTGACAAGTTATGCTTTGTCATTAATTTTACATTTCATGTTTTTTTATACTTTTTAAGAAAGAGACTGTTAACAAAGTATCCAACCTTATAATGTTCATCTGAAACCGAGTAGGTTCCCTGCAGAACCAAAATAAACTAAGTTAAAATTACCTCACGAATCGGGCTAACTTGCTTATGGGAGTGGGTGATGGGCTATATAAAATTGTCTAAGATCAGGATAGGAATGAAATTCCTAGGCATCACCTAGGACAAAAATCTCAAAGCATAGGCCAAGACCAGCAGTGCTGCTATCCCCAGCTATTTTGGCAAAAGCTGTAAAATAGGATTCATGAATTCTCATTATCTCTATGAGAATGGAGGTGAGAGTAAAAGACAAATGAGTAGATGTGTGTTTTGCTTCCACACAAAGCTTAGTTCCTTAGAATTTTTATATCGTAAATGTTCATATCTAATAGTACAATAGGAGCAGTAAGACTCAATGCCTATGAAATTTTTTTAGGTCCATTGAAATTAAAGCCTGTTTCGTGAATAGTAATAATCGCTAGAATTTATCAAGTACCATGGGCTTTTCATTTCATCATATCACCACTACAATCCTAGGAATTAACCCTATTTTAGAGAGAAGGAAAGTGGAGTCCTCCAAAGATTAAGTAACTTGTCCAAGGTCACGTGTGGTAATGGTGGCACTTAGGACCCTCACCCAATCAGTGTGGTTCCGAGACACTTTCTCAGCTACTATCTGTGATGCCTCCAGTGCAGTCAGTGTACATGCAGAGCACTGGGTTAAGGAGCAGAGAGAGGGATTGTAACCCAGAGGCCATCATCTACACCCAAACCTGCCCTTGCCCTCCCACGCTTGGTAGCCCCCCCCCCCGTGTCCTCCCTAGTCCTCATACAACCTTTTTTTTTTTTAATTAATGACCATATTGTTTAATTATCTTTGCACATCTGTCTCCCTCACTAGTGTGTTATCCAGGCTTAATCATCTCCATATCGCCAGCACCTGGTGGAATTTCTAGCGCATACTTTGTTTAATGAGCTGAACTGCATGACTGTTATGGAAGTTGTGACTGAGTGTGCCTCCCCCACAGGAAGTAACATCTTGGCAAGTTAATGCCTGGAGCGGGACCTTGTGCGGCTGTTTGGGTGTGAGTCCTGGGTCCATCACTGCATAGTTCTGTGACTTCTTGGGCAAGTTCTTAGACTCTCTTAGTCTCAGTTTCTGACTGTGTAGAATGGAGACAATAGGGTTTATCTTGTTGGATTGCTGTGAAGAATAAAAAATATGTAATTAATGCCTAGCTCATAATGCTTAATAAATATTAAGTAGCTGTACATCATGACTACACTGACACTTTTAATAAGAGGAACTAAATAAAGAGAATTTAAAGTACTGATTTTCTTTTGAAAACCTCTGACATATCAAAATAGTATAATAAATGAATTGCTTCCCACTGCTAAATATACCCACCTCTCAATTTATGTCCACCCAGATATCAGCAATGGACTTGAAGACAACCCTCACGCACACTTTGGGATGCTCTTTCCGCACAGTTCCCTCCTGGTGCAATAGCCTTGAAGATTCCTGCTGCCTGCGCCGCCCTGAACTCTGATCTCTGCCTCTTCAGCTCAGGGCGACTGCCTTGCTCAGCTTGGACTTGAGCTTCATGAACTGCTCTCAGGAAACTGTCCCCAGGCAGAGAAGCAGGACCGTTGTGGGACTTACTTCCCAGTTCCCTTCCCCAGTGATCTAGCTCATGTCGCGTGTTGTCCACTACCTGAAAAGAGTTGCCTCGTGTATTTTGTGATGGTTAGAGGAGCTGCAAGCTGGTTTGGCTCTATAAAAAGTAAGACCCTTTGTTTATCACATAGCACCTTACAGGAAATTAAATACATTCTACTAATAGAGACGTGCCTGTTTGCAACATGTATGAACTGTCAAAAGATTCAATAAAATGTAAAGAATTTAAAATCATTATATAGTCCCATCTGAAATGTTTCATATTTTAACAATCAGAAACTCATGCTGTCACCATGTCTGAAGAGATCCTGCTAACTGATCTTTTCTTGCTAATCTTTGCAGTGACTCAAAAACCATAAGATCTGATTTGAACATGTCCTGGGTAGACAGGAAGATTTGTGTTCTATTATGTCCACGTCGTTTTTTTTTTTTTCAGTGTGCTATAATTCTTTAAATAGGGTAATTTAGAATCATTTTCCAACAGGAGCTAGTTTTCTTGGACTCAGTTTTTTCATAACCAAAATGTCAATGAAATGATCAAAAAATACTCACAGGTCCTAGATGGAATGGGAAATGCATTCGTTCTCCCTTCACAGGGTCAGATGGTCTCCTCCCATTTCCGAGAAGGCAGTGGGAGCTGTGAGTTCACTGGTTGGAGATAGTCCAAGTGTTACTTCTCCAGCCCGAGGCAGTGAGTTCTATAATGTTTGCACAAACATTCCAACTTAAAAATAAGCAACAGTCTTGAGTAGACATTTGTCCAAAGAAGAAATACAAATGGCAAAAAAAACAAAAAACAAAACTTGTGGAAAAAATGCTCAAGATCTCTTCTGATTAGGGCAATGCAAATCAAAAGGCACAAGGACTTATCATTTCACACCTATCAGAATGACCACTATTCCAAAAGACAGAGAACTCCAAGTGCTGGACAGGCTGTGGAGAGATAGGCACACTTCTTCCCAGTTGACTGGTGGCAACGCAGGACGGTCCAGCCACTGTGGAGGACTGTTTGGCAGTCCCTCGAGAAGTTGAAAAGAGACTTGCCATGTGACCCTGCAGTACCACCACTGGGTCTCTAGCCAGAAGAACCAAGAGCAGTGACACGAACAGACATCTGCACGTCGATTTTGGCAGAGGCATTCTTCACGATTGCCAGAAGTTGGAAACAACACAGGAGTCATTGATGGATGAGTGGATAAACAAGCTGGTGAATTCACCCAAGGAAAAGTTAGGCAACAGTAAGAAGAAATGAATTGTCAAGAAGAAGACAGTGAGAATGACCCTGGAGGAGATTCTTTGAAGTGAAGCCAGCCAGACACAAAAGGGCCAATACCACAGGATTGTGTTATGATGAACCAATAGACTGTGTGACATACTGTACGATAAACAACAATTTCTACGTAGCCAGTCCATTTAATTGAGAGTTGTACAGTTTTATTCAATTGTGCTTGCTTTTTCTTTTTAAATGATGGCTTTTCTCTCCAATGCTTAAGTGGACAAGAGAGAGTTAGAAATAATCAAGGCAATGGGAAGCCTCTGGCAGGATTGGTGGCACAGCCTCCGTGTCTGACTTTGGTCTCCTTTCCACCTCGTCACGGGCCAGACGGAGACAGCAGCCCAGGAGCGCAAGTGGGTCTGCGCAGACCACACGGCCCTCCCCAGCCCTGTGTGGAGTGGACTCGGGGTTCCGTCCGTCCCTTCCTGCTTCTCCCATGTCTGAGTGTGTGCATTCGCTCCATGTGAAACCAGACTCCAGGGCTCACGGTGTCCACCCCCCATGGACGTGCCGCTGTCCCGGGAAGCCGATGCTAGGATGGATCCCGCTGTGTGGTGAGGAGACGGGTGGGCCCCAGTGACTAGCCTGGGCTCCCCAAAACAGAAAGGACGGAGCAGCGGGCTCTGAACCCTGCTGGGTCTCCCCCGAGCTGGGGCCCGAGCCGCCCGCAGCCTTCCCAGGGAGCTGTGGGGGGACTTGTTGGCAGAACGGTGTCCAGGGAACAAGGCGATCCAGGAGAGGGGATGGACAGACAGCTGTGCAGAGGGACTTTGGCGGGCTTCTGACAGTTGAAGGGCCCAGGGGAAATGACCTCAGGAGGTGACCTCACTTCCTCGGTGACAGAACTTGGAACCCTGGTAACCAGGCACCCAGATTCCACAGGCAGCCCCTTCCCAGCTCACTTGACAGTTGACGCTCGAGAGAGCAACATGTTCCCTTGCTGCGTGGCACGACCCCGAGGCTCCAGCCTCCACCAAAGCGGGAACGAATCCCCTTGTCAGCGCTTCCAACATTGGCTCAGGCCTCAGCCACGGAGCCGCTGGCCATCGGCACCCAGGAGGCACCCAGAGGTGACACGGGGTGGCCAAGGGGAGCCGGTCAGCACAGGCCACCGCTGTGCTCCTCCTGGGCAGCCCCACGTCCATCCTATCCCAGGGTGTGGGGGCGTGGACAGGGGGACCACCGTGGGCAGGAGCGGCTGTCAGGGTTGGGGACCCGGAGGGCCTTTCCTGTCCCCTGCCAGGTGACGGGTGGGGGTGGGAAGAGGCAGCTTGGGGACATCCATGTGGGCCGTGTCTTTCCTGAGCCTCGAGCTCCCCTGTTCGCTCCACGGGCTCGGGGGAAGGCAGAGCCCACCTGGGCCTGCGCTGGGTCCCGGCCCGATGGAGGGCAGCGTCCCCTGCGGGGGAGGACAGGCCCCTCGCTGACGCCCCTCGGCCCGGCCGCCGGGCACTGTGTTCGCAGAGCTCCACGCAGGTGGTGGGCGAGGAGCTGGAGGAGGGGCTGGTCCACAGCGTCTCTCTGAGGAAGGTGCCGGTCCATCGGGGCCCCGGCCAGGGCCGGCGCTGGTTCCAGGTGAGAGCAGGTGCCAAGTGGGGGGCCCGAGGCAGCCGGGGAGCACCCGGGGCCGTGGTCCACCCTGATCGCCACCCGCGCGCTCTTCAGGGCTTTCCCACCCGAGTGGCCCCATAGCCTGCTCCCCGAGGAACCTGGGACCCCCCCAGTCCCCTAGCACACTGCCACTCCACAGACGGGGGAAGGTCACCGCACACGTGGAGGGGGCGGGAGAGGGTCTTTAGCGCAGGATGCCCGTCAGGGCCGGCTGGAGGGTGGGCGCGCCGCAGACACGTGCGCCTCGTGCTGCTGTGTTGCGAGTCCCCTCCTCGGCCCCACGTCCCCGGCAGCATCTCCGTGGCTGTCCTTGCCCATCTGCTCTGAGCCGTCCAGCTCTCCTGCAGAAGGGGGTTCTCGCCGTCTTCATAAGCGCCCCCTTGGCCCTCCCGGGTAGGAGCTGGGGCTGCCTCGGCTGCCCAGGATCGCAGGAGGGCGGCTCAGAGCAGCCTTTCGGCCTTCGGGGCTGCTGGAGCCGAAGATGCCACACCCGGAGCCCACGGAGGCAGAGCCGGAGGGTGAGGGGCCTCGGGGTGGGGCACGTGAGCCTGTGGGCCGGGGCCGGGATTGCACCACAGAGGCAGGAGCCAGCAGAGGCTGCCCTCGGGCGAGCAAGGGGAGCCCCAGGCATGTCCCCTGGGAGCCTGCGAGGGGAGCACTTTCCTGGGCAGGACCTTCCCCTCGAGGGAGTGGGATCTTCTCTGTATTGGAATGACCTTGGAGCCATTCATGGTGGGAAACTGCCTCTCGTCCAGCTCCTGCATCAGCGCCGGAGCCGCCGATGCCTCCAGTGGGACCGCTAGCGCCAGTTCCACCCCCTGCGGCCGACACAGGTCCAGAGCCAGAGGCGGCTCCATCACCACCCGGACTGCCAGTTAGCGAGGTGGCACCAGCGCCCGCCGTGCAGATAGAGCCTGATGCATTCCGTGCCCTGGCGCCAGCTCCTGAGCTGCAGGTGGCTCCAGCACCACCACCGCTGCCCCCCACAGGGATGGGGCCCGTGCCCCCCCTGGAGCTCGAGCATGCGACCCGGGCAGCCGGAGCAGCTGCTCAGGAGCCGCAGGCAGCCGCAGCGCCGTCAGGAGCACGAGCTGCAGAGCCGGGGGCACGTCCAGCCGCACCTGCCTCGCCACCGCTCCACGCATCGGCACTGCCCGCTCTCGAGGGGGAGCCTGCTCCTGCAGCTGCAGAAGTGCCGGCCTGCGAGCTGGAAGGTGCCTCGGGGCCACCTGCACTGCCACCTGTGGAGGGAGCGCCAGTACCCGCTACGGAGGCAGAGCCGGCCCCATCTGCAGGGGCAGCCCCTGCTGCACCATCTGCACTCCCAGTTGGCGAGGGGGAGGCGGTCCCACCGCCACCTCCGGTGCCGCCTGCACAGGTCGCTCCAGTGCCCACTCTGGAGGTGCAGCCGGTTCAGGCACCTTCAGGAGCAACGGCTCTCGAGGGGGAGGCCAGCCTGGCAGCAGCCCCTGAGCCACGGCCAGAGCTCAGCTCAGCAGCAGGGCGGACTGCCCCCCCACAGCCTTCCTGCCCCTGGCACGGGCCCTGCGGGGACGGTCTGCGTGAGCAGAAGCCTGAGCTCCTGGCTTTCCCTCCCGAGCTGGTGGCAGAGCAGCTGTCGCTCATGGATGCGGTGAGCAGCTGGCTCGGCAAGGCGGGGTGGGGGGGCCTTCCTCCCAGGACCTGCCGCCCCAGCCTTGCCCACCCTAATCCCGAATCCTGCCATCTGTGCCCAAGCCCTGGTCCCCTGCCAGCCTTGTTCCCTGGGCGAGTTTCTTGAGCCCAAGCCCGCACTTGCGCCTCTGGAGGGGAGACCTAGGACACTGGCCGTCCCTGCCACACACACTGCTGTGACGATGACCCCGGCCAGCGTCCCGAGGGCCCGCGGGATCTGAGCTGGGGCGGGTGTGGCCGGCTGACTTGCCCTCCTCCCCAGGAGCTGTTCAAGAAGGTGGTGCCCCACCACTGCCCGGGCTCCATCTGGTCCCAGTGCCTCCAGAAGGGCAAGGAGCACGTGGCACCCACCGTGCGCACCGTCATCAGCCAGGTCAACCGCGTGGCCGACTGCGTCGTGGCCACCTGCCTCGGGGACCGCAGCGTGAAGGCCGCAGACAGGGCCAGGGTGGTGGAGCACTGGATCGAGGTGGCCAGGGTGCGTGCTGGGCCCTCTCTGGGCTCCTGGGGCCCCTCTGCACTCTGGGGGGCTCTCGGCCTCCGGGCCCTGCCCTGCCTGGAGCACAGCCCTCCTCCCTCCTCACGTCTCCCCCAGGCTCTTCCCTCAGGTGGAGCGTGGGGGTCCCGCTCTGGGGCCCCGGCTCGGCCTCAGGGGCTCCATGGGGGTCTCTCATCCAGAGGGGGAGGTCAGCCAAGGGGGCTGGAGTGGGAGCAGGGCACGCTCAGACCACCCCTCACGGCCCATTCTTTCTCCCTCCCCAGGAGTGCCGAACCCTCCACAACTTCTCCTCAGCCCTCGCCATCCTCTCTGCTCTCGAAAGCCACGTGATGGGCCGTCAGAAGAAGACATGGGCAGAAGTTTCCAGGTGGGCGGGCTTCTCTCCAGGGGATGCCAGGGGGGACCAGGGACCCCGCGAGAGGCTGGGCATCGCCCTGCAGGGAGCCAGGAGGCAGCGGGACCCGGACAGGGGCCGGGTGGGCTGGGGCGCCAGGTCTCGCCAGGACCTGAGGTCAGCTGTTGTGCGTCACCACTGGTGCCATCTGCGGTCAGGCAGAGTCGAGCCAGAGGAGAGCACGTCCAGGGTGTGCTGGTCAGCAGCCCGCTCTGTCCAGGGGACAGCTCCCCGTGTCAACACCAGCCGCTCGTCAACTAGGAGTGGGGGTCCCCGCGGTGCCTGCCTGAGAGCTCAGCTCCCAAGCCCACGCTGTCCTGCAGTGCTCGGAGCTGCCCAGTTTCAGCACCACCCACCAGGCAGTCCAGGTCCCAGGACCCAGCTCCAGCGTAGTGGGTTGTCCCCTGGATGCTCCCACCCACTCCCACCTTTCTCCTTCCTTCTTGCCCTCCCCCAGGGCCAGCTTCCGCCTCTTTCAGACACTGTCTGGGAAGGTCTCCACTGAGATCAACGCCTCCCTGGGCAGTGAGCTGATCTCCCAGGTGAAGAGCAGGCGGGGGGCCGGGGCTCAGGAGGGGGGCTTGTGAGTGCTTCTCTGGGTGTTTCTTTGCAAACCTCCAGTCAGGCCTCTTCTGGAGGAAGATGAAGAGAACTCTGCCTGGGTCATGGGCAGGTGGGGGGCAGCTGCACGGCCATAGGCCGGGGTTGGTGCTCGGATGAGGTGGGGAGTGGGGGCTGGGATGTTCCAGGAGGAGATGATGAACGGCAGGATGAGAAGTCTCCATCCACGTGGGGGTCTCAGAACTGTACCTCGTTACGAATGGCTTGTGTCAGAGAGCTAGGCGAAGTCTTTGGGAGAGGGGAAACCATGGCGGGTCCTTTCTGACTGTAACTAGAAGCTTCCACCTAGAAGATGCAGCACGACTTTCGATGTCCAGTACTGCAAGGACGTGTGTCCCAGCCGTGCAGCGGGAGGATGGGGTGCCCCTGCGGGCAGAACATCCCGAGTGGACCCCTGGGAGGAGGCGCCTTTGTTGGGGCCTTGGGCAGGCTTTGGGTTTTCAGTCGCGTGGCTGGGGCAGGCAGGATCTGCGCAACTAGGCTTCCCGGGACACCCCATCCTCCAGCTCCACCCCTGGGACGACACAAGGCCCCTCGCACATCCACGCGCAGAGGCCGGGAGAAGCGGACAGCTGCTGGCAGTGGTGGCTGTGGGGCGACATCCGCGCAGACGAGGCCTCCGATCGGAGGGAAACACCTGTCCTGGGCGCCCCGAGCGCATCCTTCCCTGGGCCTGTGTGTCCTCCTATGGAATGGAAGCAGGAGCACCCAGTGGTGCCGCCCTCACGGCCAGTTGGCGGGGTTGACGGGAGAAAAGGAACGTGGCCGAGCGTTCCTGGGACTCTAAGCAGGAGAGCAGGATGGCCAGAGCGTTTGTGCCACTGGCGTGCACCCCCGAGGCCTCTGGACTCCCACAAGGGGCCAGGTCTTGTGGTCACGTCCCAGATGTCCAGACAGGCTCAGGGAGGCCAGGCCGCTTGCACCAGGCCCCAGGGCACCTCTGGCACGTGGGGACAACAGATTTCCACCTGCCCACTTGGCCCAGGGGTCCAAGGCCCCAGGGACAACGGGGAGGGGCCGAGGGCCTCACTGACCCCGAGCTGCTCAATCCTGACAGGAGGGGAACCCCGAGTTTGCCACCCTGGACACGAACCCCAACAGAGCCCAGAAGCAGCAGCAGCAGCAGGAGGGGGTGGGGATGGCTCCTGCCAGGGGGCCAGGGCCGGTGGCCTCCAAGTCAGGGTGGGGCCCTCCTCCCAGCCATCCCTCCTGGGCCTCTGAGCCCAGGCAGCCTCCCTTCCATGTCTGCTCCCCTGGAAGCTTGAGGGCCGGGAGCCGAGGGAATCCTCGGGGACTAGTGGCAGCAAGTCAGAGCAAGAGCCTGGAAGAGCCGAGGCTGGGGGACTGGGTGGGGAGGGGTGTGGGCTTAGGATGGAAGAAACGCCGGTGCTGGGAGGGCACTGCAGGGGAGTTTGGGGTCCTTGGAGGCCGGGCGGGGTTGGGGTGACAGCTGAGTACCTGAGCGTGTGCCAGGCTGATGCTGGGTGGTCCTAGGAGTCTGAGCCTGCGGGGTGGTCAGGGCAGGGTGTCGGGGGCCGCCGAGTGCCTGCGCTCATCCCCACCCACTCCACGCCACAGGGTGCCATCCAGGGCACTGTCCCATGGCTGGGGACATTCCTCACTCGGTTTTCGCTGGTAGACTCTGCCATGCAGGAGTTTCTGGATGTGAGTGAGCCTGGGGGCTGGGGCCGCGTGGGAAAGGGCCCCTGAGGCTTGGGAGGAGAGGCCGGCCCGAGCCCCGAGCGCTGAGCAGTGGGCACACTGCATCTCCCGAGAGCCTGCCGGCTGCCCTGGAGCTGGGTGCGTGGACTTGTGGCGGCAGAGTGCGCGCAGGCTGGTCCAGGGGCGTCTCTCCACTGTGCTCAGAGGCTGGGCCGGGAGGGCCCTCGGGCTCCCCTGGCTGCCCCACATCTGCGCCCACAAGCCTGCCTGGGTCCTTGCCTGGTCTGGGCTGTCCTGTGCCCATGGAACCCGCAGTCGTGGTGCGCGACAAGGCCTCAGGGGCGATGGGCACGGAAATGGCTGGGAGCCCCCTGGTGACGGATGTGACCTCTCTGCCTTCCAGGGCACCATGGTGAATTTTGAAAAAAGGAGGAAGGTGAGCAGCTGAGGCCAGCAGTGCAGGGGTGGAGCTGGGTGTGGGGGCTGGACAGGAGAGAGCCTCCTGGCAGGGTACCCTGGCTGCAGGCAGCTTCCTGGAAGACTGCTGGGGAGCTGGAGGAGAGAAGACAGCACCGCCCCGTCCCCTCATCCCACGCGAGGGTGGGTGTTGCCCTGGTGGAAAGTCATCTTCCTGGAGGAGGAGCTGTGTGAACTCAGCCCTGAGGGCAGGTAGAACCCGGATGGCAGGGGAGGGCTGGGGAACCCAGGGGCCAAAGCAGCCCCCGGGCCCCGGCCCACCAGGCCAGCCCTCCCAGGCCTCAGCAGTGCCTCCTCCTCCGTCTGGCCCCAGGAATACCAGCTGGTGGCCGAGCTGCAGAGGCTGCAGGCGCGCTGCTGCTACGACTGCCTTGTGCCCGACGGGCGCTTCGGGGCCTGGTTTGAGGCCGTGGAGCAGCTCGGCCAGAAGGACAGGTGAGGACATCAGGCCCCGGTGGGATGGGAGTGCCCTGGTGGCTCCTGGCCCACCTATGCCCTGCTGTCCGAGGAGGCCAGGGCACGCGGACGCCAACTGCTGTGCGGACCCCGGGAGGCAGCCTGAGCTGGGGCTCCCGGGAGCCTGACGGCTGCCCCCTGTCCTGTAGCCTCCTCCTGTCTCATGAGTGGGAGCCACCACCTGAGTCGGCCAGTGAGATCTTCCAGGCCCAACAGCCCCCGGAAGGCAGTGAGCCTTGGAGTGGAGAGTGAGTTCCCCTTGTGGGGCAGGTGAGGGTGGGCTGGCCGGGGCTCAGGGGAGCTCCAGGCTGAGCGTGGGCTGGGGGGGCCTGCCTGCCACTGAGCGCCGGGATCCCAGCTCCAGTCCCGACCAGCCCTGGGCCTGGGAGAGTCACCCCCTCCCTGGGCCCGTTTCCTGCTCTGGGCAATGGGGTGGTGCTGCGGGAGCTGGAGGCAGTCGGGGCCCACTGGCTCCTCTTGATGGACCTAGGACTTAGGCGTGTGCAGATTTAGCAGGGCAGAGGTGGGCAGGCATGCCAGGGGAGGCCCCCGAGGTAAGATGAGCCTCCGTCCAGCTGCCAGGGCCCCGACGCTGAGTCCAGCGGCAGCAGCACCGCCCGCTCCAGCGTCCAGCTCCAGGGTGGCCCTGACCTGAGCGGCGGGGATGCAGCGGATTCTGCTCACACGCCCGTGGCTGGCTCCTGTGGCTCTGCGGTGGGAATCTACCTGGACCACGTCCCGGAGGCCCAGGACAACGAGGAAGTGAAGGTGACTGCCCAGCCCTGCTCCCTGGGGCCCTTGCCCTCCCACCGCCCCTCCTGTGCCTGCTGGGCCCTCCTCGTGTCCACGAGGGGTGGAGCCCCGTTGCCTTGTCCAGACCTTCTAGAGCCTCCTGGAGCTTCTCGAGCAGCCCGGGCTGCCCCGAGGCTCCCGGCCTCTGCTGACCTCCCGTCCCCCACAGCCGGGGCCGTCGACCTGCGCATCGTCTCGGATCGGCTCCAGCGTCACGTCAGCATCGGGAGGATCGTCCTCTTCGTCCTCCATCCACGCCAGGGCCACCCGGTCACACCGAAAGTGCCGTGATTCACGGCCGCACTACAAACGGCACGTGGGCGATCGCTGCTTTGTTCGTGTTGCCCTGGCCGAGGACAGCGGCCACAAGGTCCAGAGCATCCTGGTGAGCTGGGCGTGCGGCCACCCCCTGGCCGCGGTGGCTCAGGCAGTAGGCACCTGAGCGGTGCCGTGGTCCCTGCCTGGCGCCCTGGAGCTGACTTGCCCGTGGCTGGGGAAGGACAGACGGCCACGTCCAGGGGAAGGAAGAGTGTGTGTGAGATGGCGGTCAGGGCTCAGGATGGTGGACACAGGCAGGCCCCGGGGGCATGTGCTTGGTGGGCCGAGGAGCAGCCGGGAGGCCAGGGCTGAAGGAGCAGGGGCCGGGGAAGGGCTGCAGTCAGAGAGGCGTTGGGAGCCGGGTCCCATTAGGCCCTGGAGCTGCTGGGTGGAGTTTGACTTTCTAAGGAACCTCTGAAGGGTCAGAGCAGAGCAGGGACAGCAGGAGAGCTTTGGCCTCAGAGTGGACGGTGAGGTGGTGTGTGGAGACACCGGCCGGCGAGGGGCTGCTGTCGTGACCCAGAGGGGAGGACGGGGTCTGCCCTGGGTCGGTGGTCGTGAAGGCGTGAGCAGGGCCCAGATCCCGGATGGATGTGCAGATGGAGCCACCCCTGCCCCACGGCCCAGAGGCTGCAGAGCTGCGGTGGTGCACAGCCACACTGGCTGCACTTCTCCTGTGGCCAGGAGCTGGCGTGCTGGTTCTAAGCTGTCCCTGAGTGAGCCTTGGCCTGAGCCCTGCCTGTACCCGGGCCCTCGTGCTCAAGGCAGCTGCGGTCTAGACCTTGCTGAGCACAGCTGCCTCCTGCAGCCCAGGGCCTCCTGCGGGGCCGTAGGGTGTCTTCTAGCCTCCTCTCAGACATCTGGGCTTGGCCTGGACGAGTGTGTTCTGCCTGGGGGTTCAGTGCTACGTGGAGGCCTCCTGGAGGGGCAGGGGCAGGGCAGGGGCCCTCCCCGAGGGCGAGCCATCTCCTGTGATGGGGAGGGAGGAGGGACAGAGAGAGGCCCCGAGGTCACTCCACAGTCCCCACCCTCTGCTGCAAGGCCACCCTTTGTCCCAGGGCTCTGGGAGGCCCTAGCAGTCGTGCAGGCCGAGGAGCCAGGGGCCGGGGTTCAGCCTGCAGGGCGGGGGATTTGGACCCTCCCTTGGAAACACCCTCAAGACCGAGGTGCAGGTTCTTGTAGGAGATGGGGTGAGGAAGGACTGGAAAAGAGCCCTCACTGCCTGGAGTGTCCCCGGGGGAGCAAGAGAGGACAGGGAGGCCCCTGTAGACCCAGCCCCGAGCAGAGGGGCCTCCTCGGGGTCTCTGGCAGCTGCGCCGTGGGGTGCCGGCTCCAGGACCCATGCCCTGAGGCCTGTGGCTGACCCACCGCAGGTGACCGACCAAGACAGGGCTCCAGCCGTGACCCGCAAGGCCCTGGAAGAGCTCGAGCTGGCTGGAGAGCAGCCCGCGGACTACCAGCTGGTGCAGATCCTCTTAGGAGATGGCAGTGAGTCGGGGCGAGTGGAGGGGGGGTCGCAGGGGTGGGGGGCAGCACGGCCCCGGCCCGAAGGTGCGAGGCCCCGCTCAGGAGGCTGGGTGCGGGGCTGCCCTGGGCGGGCTCGGCAGGCTGGTCCCGGGAGCGCTGGGCTCAGGGGCGTGCGCTGGGCTGGAGAAGGTCAGTTTCAGCGCCTCCATCCCCAGCAGGGAGGTGGCAGCGGTGCTGGGGGACGAGGCGACCTCGTGGCAGCTGCACTCTGAGGCTAGCAGTGGGAGGCAGAGTCGCTTTTGGAACAAGGGTCCCCGCGTCCAGCTGTGCCTCTGCAGAACCTTCCCTGGTCGCTCAGGGTGTCGCGCAGGCGGCTCCTCTGTGGTCCTGGAGGTGGGCTGGGGAAGTCGGGTGCCCAGGCGAGGCCGGCTCTCGTAGGGACACAGAGGGTGGGGTTCGTGCGTGCCCCAGAGCACGGATGACCCCCCTCTGCCGCCCCCAGCGCTGCAGATCCCGGACGGCGCCAACGTGTATTACGCTATGGCGCCCTCGCGCGCTTATCGGTTTCTTCTCCTGAGGAAGAGCACGCCCCTGGACGCCGAGGGCAAGGAGAGGGCTCTCTCAGCCCTTCGTGGGAGTTGGCAGAAGGGGCCCAGGTTCCGGAAGGGGAAACTGTAACTGGCCCAGCTGCCCCCCAGCCTCAGGCCCGCTTCCCTTCCAGGTCCGCCTGGCCGAGTCGTTCTGCTGACCCCAGCCAGCGTGGGCCCGGCAGGCAGGCGCTTCCCTCCCCAGCAGCCAGTCTGCGCCCCCCCCCCAAGGCGCCACTCCCACCCCTGGGCCCGTCCCTCCCCTAGACACATGGCTGGTCGGAGGGAGGAGCTGCGCGAGATTGTCAGACAACTGAATTGAGAATCGACAGCAACAGAGACTCTCTATCTGAAGGGGAGGGGCGAGATCTACCTTTGTCCTTAGTAGATGTTCGATGTGAAGGTTTTATTATTAAATTCTTGTTTCCACTACAGCCTGGGAGTTGAGTTTGGTTCTTGCATTTCCTGTGTTCATGGAAATGAGATACAGGCTCTGGCCGTGCTCACATCCTGCAGAGTCATCCATCCTGTTAGTGCGCTGGCAGGGCCTCTGGGGGAGAACGTCTGGAGCTCAAGGGAGTGAGCAGCACTGTCGCCCCTGAGCTGGGGGAAGCGGGGGTCACAGTGCTGCGCCCTCCTGCGCCTCAGCTGCCGCCGCTGGTTTTCTCTGGGTTTCTGATCCACGGGAGCATTGTAAGTGGCGCCCTCCATGGCTGCCCTCGAGGTGTGCACTGTGCTCCTGTCTCGGGAAGGTTGTCCCCAAGCCTTCCCCAGGGTGACATGGTGGCCTTTGGGCCTAAGTCCTGGCTGATGAATGATAGCCAAGAAACGGGGCACCTGTGGCCGAGGCTGAGACCCGCCTTCTAACCTGCCTTTTCTGTGTGCGCCTGAGCGCGCCCCACGTGCCCTTGTCCCCGGGCTGCCGTCGTGCTGTTGTGGAGCGCAGAGCCAGGCCTGGTCGTGAGGAGCGGCCCGTGGCCTCTGACGGTTACGGTGGAAACCCACGACTCGCTCCACTCTCTGGCTCCTGGGATCTCGGTCTCTCTTGCCAGGGAAACGGCTCCCCCAAGTCCACGTTTGTCTTGGCTGTTTCTGTGCGAGTTTCACGGTTTCTGGAGCCTCGGTGGCCTCAGCAGAGGTGGCCACCCGAGGGCTGGGACGTGACGGAATCCCAGGGATGTGGAAATGGGGGCCGCGCCGCCAGCTCGCAGGGGCCCGCGTGGCGGCCTGCTTTGGGCTCCTCCTGTCCCCGGCGTTCTCACGTGGGTCCTGGCAGGCAGCGCCTGGCATGGCCAAGAGGCTGACCCAGGGGACTTGAGGAAGGGGCGGCCGGTGGCGCTCCCCGGTGCCGACGGCACCCCAGCGCCCCATCAGCCGAGGTCGAGGCACTCCCGGCTCTGGCCCGGAAGCCGCCTTGGTGGCCTCTGCCTTGCTGCGTTGAGGACGAGCGGCTCTCCACCCGGCTGAGGCAGCCTGTGCTGTCACCAGGCTTGGGAGCATCTCAGCACAAGGGCGCTGGCGGACGCCGAGCTGGCGATGCTGTGGTCTGCTCAGGCGCAGGTTCCCTCGTGCAGTTTCTGCGGACAGCGCCAGGGTTGCGGCGCTGCAGACAGTTCTTCCAGTGCAGAAGCAGTGTGAGAAGTGCCAGGGCGCCAAGTTCAGCAGGAGGAACCGAGGCAGGAGGCCTCGCTGGCACTTTTGCTGATTTGTAGCTGCAGCTATTTGAGAAGGGCCTCGACGTGTGAGATGAGGAGCCGTTCACAGCAGGGAAAGCAGCCCTCCACAGAAGAGGTTGCAGAGATTAAGTTAGGGTGTATTTCGACTTGCACACGTTTGACTCACCCTATCGCCCGGCTCTCGCTTGGAGCACATAGCCACAGGGTGACTTGCTAGCCACCCCACCGCCCCACCTCAGATTCACAACAACTCCTTTGGGGAAGCTGAGGCTGCATGCAGATGAAGGGACAGCAGATTCCAGGTGATGAGAGTGACTTGGCATCATCCATAATAATGATCATCAAGTGTTTGAAAGTGTTGCTGTGCCTGAGCAAGGTCCTATGGCCATGCAAGCCCAAGTAGCAGTGAGTGGCAGCAAAGAGGAAGAGGAGCGCTGAAGCACGTGTATATCCTGGCTGGGGTTGCTGTACACTCAGGAGGCTTGAATCTCTGGACTGTCCATGTGCCAGCTGGGCCCTGAGCCTCAGCAGAGCTGCAACATCTACCCTCTGGTTCATTGGACTTACCCAGGTCAGCTAACAGGGAGGTGAGGATGGTCAAATGCGGCGGCTTGCTCGGTCGGTAGAGGTGGGGTCTGGCTGCGGACGAGGGGTCGGTCCAGCTCTGGACGAGGGGTCGGTCCCGCTTGGGACGAGGGATCGGTCCCGCTTGGGACGAGGGGTCGGTCCGGCAGCAGACGAGGGGTCGGTCTCACAGGGGTTGCGCGGTTCGGCTGACGGGGTCGCCCGGTGAAGCCGGCGACGAAGGGGTCGCCCGGAGAAGCAGGCGACGAACTGGGGACAAGGGAGGCCAGGCCCTTGTCGGGGGCTCTCAGGACTGGAGGGCGCACGGCAGAAGAACTACCGTGGAGACAAGGTAAACACGCAAGTCCACTTTATTGAGGGAGAGGCAACAGTTTTATAGGGGCTGGGGAAGGCTGATTGGTCGAAGCCACGCCCTGCTCTGATTGGTTGCCGGCGAAAGGTCAGTGGGCGGTACTGGACAGGGGAGGGGTGGTGGTTAGGGATTGGCTGTCGCCTTTGCTGCGGGAAGGGGCAGGGTTTAGGGATTGGTGGCTGCTGTTGCTGGGGTGGAGGGCAGACTTGAGTTTCCCACCCACGCCTGGCTGTTGCTGCTGTCGGGGGAGGGGAAAAGAGCAGACTGGAATTTTCCGCCCTGCGCCTGCCCAGGGAGAAGGAAGAAGAAGGGTGCCGCCCCACAAGGCATTGGGTGGCGCCATCCGGGAGGAGGGGCGGCCGCGGAAGCATGGCTGCCGAGAAGGGGAGACCCGAGGGCACTCTGCGCCCATGCCGAGCTTCCTTCAGGGGTGGCGGTGGGCCCGACCAACCACCCTATTATGGGGGCAGCGGAACTAGGCCTACCGCGGCCGCTCCCCTCGCCAGGCCAGCAAACCACACTTCAGCCCGAGGGGTGACCGCAGTCAACCACCACACCAGGGGATCAAGAGTGCCTACAACTGCAAGCAGGAGAATCACGTCCATCAGCCATGTGGGATCTAAGCTCCCTCTCGATACAGAGGTGGAGTGGACATCACCATCCCAGGGTCCACAGGATGGAGGAATAAAATATGGACTAGAGTGGACTTACTGATATTATACTGTAGAACTATTGTGACGAGTAATGGAAGAAATTTTATCATTGACGTGGAGAAAGTGGCCACAGTAGTTGCTGAGGGCAGGGAGAGGGAAGAAGGGGTGTGATGTGGGGGCATTTTTGGGACTTGGAGTTGTCCTAAATGATATTGCAGGGACAGATGCTGGACATTATATATCCTGCCATAACCCACTGAATGGACTGGGGGAGAGTGTAAACCACAATGTAAACTATAATCCATGTGGTGCAGCAGAGCTCCAAAATGTATTCACCAAATGCAGTCACTGTGCCACAGTAATGAAAGAGGTTGCTGATGTGTGACCCGACCCGCGGGTCAACTGAACTGGAACCTGAAGAAGGGAGTGAGAATGGGGGAGACAAGAGATGCGAAGAAGGGAGACAAGACAGGATTCTGATCAAGTCTCCTTTATTGAGGGTCAATCAGGGGTATTTATAGGCAGGAATGAAGGAAGTGGTACGTACCGGCATTAGCGCATGTGTCGGTAAATGATTGGGTAACTAGATTGCCGACTTTCCCACCACGCACGTGCGCAGATGGTTGTTTGGCAACGTCCACGGAAAGACTTTCGCGCGCTTTAGGGAGTGCCCAATCGGAGCCCGGGGGAGTGGCGCGAGGACGGAGAAATAGAAACTTAACTGGGTTAGTACCTAAGATGGCATTCGTAACAAGATGGCTGATACAATACCAGTGCCAGAGGTAGCTTCCCACAGATGTGGGAGGAGTGTGTGTGTGCGGGAGTGGTATATGGGAACCTCTTATTTATATTTATATATATGTGTATTTTAAAGATTTATTTATTTATTTCTCCCCCTTCCCCCCCCATCCCCGTTGTCTATTCTCTGTGTCTATCTGCTGTGTCTTCTTTGCCCGCTTCTGTTGTTGTCAGTGGCACGGGGATCTGTGTTTCTTTTTGCTGCATCATCTTGTTGTGTCAGCTCTCTGTGTGTGCAGTGCCATTCCTGGGCAGGCTGCATCTTCTTTCGTGCTGGGCAGCTCTCCTTATGGGACGCACTCCTTGCGCGTGGGGTTCCCCTACATGGGGGACACCCCAGCGTAGCATGGCACTCCTTGCGCGCATCAGCACTGCGCATGGGCCAGCTCCACACGGGTCAAGGAGGCCTGGGGTTTGAACCGCGGACCTCCCATGTGGTAGGTGGGCGCTCTATCCATTGGGCCAAGTCCTCCGTCTCTTATATTTTTCAATGTATTATTTTTGTGACCTACGTATCTTCAAAAACAATTAAAAAATAAAAATAATGAATTTTAATAGTGTCTTGATAATGTTGGTCAACTCTGCCAGGCCCTTCTGAGACCCACCGCAGGCCCCGGCCTTTCACCACAACCGGATGTGGCAAATCCTGTGTTTCAGAGAACTCCCAAAAGTAAAGGATCCCCTAGTGGGCATTTTCTAGCACGGTTCCCCAAGCACTTGAGGAGCCGCTCGACACGCAGCCCTGGGGCTGGTCATCAGTCCTGCTGTTCGCTGAGCACCTGGTGTGTGTGTGCCAGGGTTCTGGACAACAGGCTTGAGTTCGTGAGAGGCGTCTGCTGGAGAGGACTCCTAGGCTGGCGGGGGCAGGAGGCCCGCAGGCAGCCCGGGAAGCGCTCTAAGAGGCAGGCCTGCAGCTGTGCAGCCGTCAGCTGGGCAGGGGCCGAGTGCAGGGCTGCAGGGGGCTGCACCGTCAGTCTTCCCCGAAGGCTGGTGGTGGCTGCGGGCAGCTCCGTCCTTCGGGATGAAGGCAGTGGGCAGTCCTGCCGCGCTCCGACACGCCAAGCCCTGGGCGCCGCGCTCCCCCCCCGGAGGGGAGGGAAGAGCTGGTGGTCGTGGAGGGTGGTGGCCACCGTCAGGCGGCCGCTCGCTGCCTCCCTGGAGAGGGGCGAGGCTGCGGTGGACGCTGTCGTGAGGCCTCGGGGCCTCTCTGTTGGGGCGCACGTCCCGTCTGGGGACCGTCCCCTGGAAGGGGGACTTGGGGTTGGAAGGGCAGGACGTAAGCCGGAAGCTGCCCGCTGCAGCTGGGCTCTGGAGCCGATTTCCTCGCGGGTCACGCGTGGCTCCGGAGAAGCCGTTGCCCTTCCCCTGGCCACTTGCCTAGCTGTGTGGCCTCGGTGCCGGGGCCCAGTGACCCAGGGCTCCCACGGTCGCCTCAGAGACCCCAGCCGGGTGCCGGGGGGACAATGTGCGCCTCTCTAAGGCCGGGCTGTGCCTTCCTGTGGCCCCCAAGCCAGAAAGGGAGAGGCAGGTCTGTGCCCATCACTGCCGCCTCTCACGTCGTTATTCCTGTAGCTAAGGCAGGTTCCTTTTTACCAACTCATTGTCCTCTTAGAACGCAGAGAAAATGGAATTTGTCTCAAGGTGCACAGTCAAACCCCTGCTATCCATTGCTGCCCCTTGTAAATCTCATGCCTCTTCTCTTAGTGTAATGAGGAAGAAGTAAGTTTCCACTGGCCTCTTTCCCCAGAATTGAATGGACTCTGTGTACTTCGGAAAATGCTACAGTTTCCCCCTCTTTTCCCCTCATATTTTGCATGAGTTTCATCTGAGTCTGTTGGGCTGAAAAAGGCTATAAATTAACTGGCCAGTGTTATCTCCTCCATGAGTCACGGGGTACAAAATTGTGTTCCCTCCCAGGCTTTCTCATTGGGGGACATTCAGCCATGCCCGTGACATAATTTTTCCTAATTTCATAGCTTTCTGCTTGGCAGATCGACTTGCAGGCTGAAGAAGTACGCCCTTGAGTATTTTGCCTCTCTCTGCACTAAGTGGAGACAGAGGGAAAGGGTGTGAGGAGCACTTTAATGTGGTGAGAAAGAATGACGCGTGAATTTTGCTTTACTCAGGATGAGGGAAGGAAACCCGGGCTGGCACCAGCCGGAGCCGTCCGAGGAGCGTTTTGAAAATGAAGGGGCCGCGGCCTGAGCCCAGCCCGGCGGGCAGCGGCGTGGCCCCGGCTCACACGCCCGCACCTGCCCCCCCAGCTTCAGCCACGCGTCCCCTTTGCGTGGGAGGGTCTGCAGACCCCAGCCCGCACGAGCTCAGGAAGGGGCGCCGATGGCAGCGCCAGGACCTGAGCTCCGGAGCCGCAGCCGCCAACCGGGGCGTGGCCGTCTCCGCGCGGGGGCCTTGGGTAGCTCCCCACTGCCCTTACGGGCAGCCCACGCGGGCAGCAAGGTCCGCGCCCTGTTCCTGCCGCCCGCCCTCGCCTGCGTGACCTGCTGTGACCACTCCTCCCCCAGCGCTGCCCGCATTGTACCAGGTATTCATTTTCAAACCATCACCACCACCCGGAAGCCCTCCACCCCTCCCACATGGCGTTGCCTCTTGCCTGGCACATTTATTCAGTTATCGATTTGCTCAACAAATATTTCTGAGCGGGCACTGAGGACCAAACACTGAGATAAGTGTGCACTGTTAACCAGTGGGCGCAACGATGAGCTGCCCACCCCCTGCAGCTCACAGTCCAGCGGGGACCACGTGAGCGCGGTGGACAATGCGCCATCAAGTCACCCGTGAAGGAGCAGGACCGCGCCGGGACCCGACGAGCTCGGCGAGGGGCCGGGGAGCGCTAGGCCTGAGCGCTGTGGTCTGCACGTGGTCCCTGGGGGGCTGAGGTGGCGCTCCCCAGCTGCTCGCCCCCTGCGGGTCCTGCAGCGCAGGGCTTGGGGGGGAGGAGGGGCACGGGGTCCGCGCCTGGAAGGAGACAGAGCCAGGGGCCGGCGCCCGCCACCCAGGGCGGCTGAATGGTGCGCGGGGCGTGGGGGCGCTCCAGGCCTGGCTGCCTTCACCCCACTCCCCCGGGTCTCAGGTCGAGGGGGGCGTGGGCGCTCCAGGCCTGGCTGCCTTCACCCCACTCCCCCAGGTTTCAGGTCGAGGGGGGCGTGGGCGCTCCAGGCCTGGCTGCCTTCACCCCACTCCCCCAGGTCTCAGGTCTAGGGGGTGTGGGGCGCTCCAGGCCTGGCTGCCTTCACCCCACTCCCCCGGGTCTCAGGTCTAGGGGGGCGTGGGCGTGGGGCGCTCCAGGCCTGGCTGCCTTCACCCCACTCCCCCGGGTCTCAGGTCGAGGGGGGCGTGGGGCGCTCCAGGCCTGGCTGCCTTCACCCCACTCCCCCGGGTCTCAGGTCTAGGGGGGCGTGGGCGCTCCAGGCCTGGCTGCCTTCACCCCACTCCCCCGGGTCTCAGGTCGAGGGGGGCGTGGGGCGCTCCAGGCCTGGCTGCCTTCACCCCACTCCCCCGGGTCTCAGGTCTAGGGGGGCGTGGGCGCTCCAGGCCTGGCTGCCTTCACCCCACTCCCCCGGGTCTCAGGTCTAGGGGGGCGTGGGCGCTCCAGGCCTGGCTGCCTTCACCCCACTCCCCCGGGTCTCAGGTCTAGGGGGGCGTGGGCGCTCCAGGCCTGGCTGCCTTCACCCCACTCCCCCGGGTCTCAGGTCTAGGGGGGCGTGGGCGCTCCAGGCCTGGCTGCCTTCACCCCACTCCCCCGGGTCTCAGGTCTAGGGGGGCGTGGGCGCTCCAGGCCTGGCTGCCTTCACCCCACTCCCCCGGGTCTCAGGTCTAGGGGGGCGTGGGCGCTCCAGGCCTGGCTGCCTTCACCCCACTCCCCCGGGTCTCAGGTCTAGGGGGGCATGGGCGCTCCAGGCCTGGCTGCCTTCACCCCACTCCCCCGGGTCTCAGGTCTAGGGGGGCGTGGGCGCTCCAGGCCTGGCTGCCTTCACCCCACTCCCCCAGGTCTCAGGTCTAGGGGGGCGTGGGTGCTCCAGGCCTGGCTGCCTTCACCCCACTCCCCCGGGTCTCAGGTCTAGGGGGGCGTGGGCGCTCCAGGCCTGGCTGCCTTCACCCCACTCCCCCAGGTCTCAGGTCTAGGGGGGCGTGGGCGCTCCAGGCCTGGCTGCCTTCACCCCACTCCCCCAGGTCTCAGGTCTAGGGGGGCGTGGGCGCTCCAGGCCTGGCTGCCTTCACCCCACTCCCCCAGGTCTCAGGTCTAGGGGGGCGTGGGCGCTCCAGGCCTGGCTGCCTTCACCCCACTCCCCCAGGTCTCAGGTCTAGGGGGGCGTGGGCGCTCCAGGCCTGGCTGCCTTCACCCCACTCCCCCAGGTCTCAGGTCTAGGGGGGCGTGGGCGCTCCAGGCCTGGCTGCCTTCACCCCACTCCCCCAGGTCTCAGGTCTAGGGGGGCGTGGGCGCTCCAGGCCTGGCTGCCTTCACCCCACTCCCCCAGGTCTCAGGTCTAGGGGGGCGTGGGCGCTCCAGGCCTGGCTGCCTTCACCCCACTCCCCCAGGTCTCAGGTCGAGGGGGGTGTAGGCGCTTCAGGCCTGGCTGCCTTCACCCCACTCCCCTGGGTCTCAGGTCGAGGGGGGCGTGGGGCGCTCCAGGCCTGGCTGCCTTCACCCCACTCCCTGGGTCTCAAGTCGAGGGGGGCATGGGGCGCGCTCTTTGGGAACCTCTTTGGGAAGACGTGTGAGAACATTCGTGAAAAGTATTTTGGCTTTTTGAAGAGTCGAAAGAAGTACAAAACTATCTTTAAAAAATAAAAGTGCACCTCTAAGTGGGATGTCAACACGACTCAGTAATCGATTCAGCGCTATTGGTTAGCGCCACGCGACCCTCACTGTGGGATTTATTTTCAGTTTCAGCAAGAAATTTCACCCTAGACACCACAAAATCCTGATGAAGGGGGTTACTTATGTATTTATTTAAGTCTGTTAGTGGCTGAACTGCAGGGTACCTTATAAGCTCAAAGTAGAATCTGAATTATAAAGATAGGTAGCAGCTTTTACATAAAATGAACTTGATCGTTTTTCAGTTCTTTTCAATTTTAGTGAGCCATGGGAATATATCATTTAATCACATCAATTTTAGTTGAAGCTTTAGTATGCTATTTTTTATTTTTTATTTTTCTTAATCTAAAAAACACAGTTCCTTTAGGTAAAAAAAGTAGATCATTACTTACAGAACCATTAATTATTTAAGGACAACTGTCCAAATAGCAGTTCATAAGGAAGTGCTCTCAGAAATTGTATTACGCTCTGTTATTGCCAGTAAAACATCTTCATAAAATCCAGAGGACAAATATTCCAAGCTGTTTAAAATCTTTTACCTTGTATACTTAAAAGTATTTATAGCTTGTATTAGGGAGTCTGATTTATATTTTGGAAATTTTTCTATTTTTTGCAGTTGGTAATAGGCTATTTTGAATGTTCAGAGCAAACATTAGAAATTGTAATATGGAAAGTTATTTAGTTGTTACTTTTTTTAAGCAGAAAAAAAATGCCATCCAGTATATTGTTTTAAATAGGCCCCTCTTCAAATGCATTTATGCCATATACAAACATGGAAACACAAACTAATTTTTACAGTGTCCATTACAACATATTATTAGTAATAAACAATTTTTTCTGCTCATTATCCATGACAGAAAAACATGTACAAGTTAACATCTCCCATATCAGAGAAGGGTGGCTTTTCAAATTTAATGAATTATTTAATGTTTTTTATTGCAGAACCTCGTGGCACAGGTGGCTGCTTGCTGGCTTCACCTGAAGGGGCCAGGGGCCTCTCCAGCCCCGTCGACGCCGCCTGCGCGCACCTGCCCCTGGCACGCGGTGTCCTTGGGCTCGGTTCACCTCCCCTGGGGGCAGTTCCCTGCCCGCTCCCAGGGGCGGGGACAGCAATTCGACTTCCCCTGTGCCCTGGGGACGGTCCGGCTGCTCCGCCCCTGTGCCAGGCGCTGGGCAGCGCATCTGGGGGCTGTGCCCGGGCCGGGGTCCTGGTCGCCGGCTGCCCTGCGGCCGTAGGGGCCCACGTGGGTGCTTGGGCGAGCGTGGTCTCTCTTCTGGGCGCTGTGGGGCAGCGCGGGGGGAGGCCTGGCCCGACGCGGCCTCCAGGAGAGCTGGGATGGGGGTGCGCGGGCCGAGCCCACACTGACGCCCGCTCCTGCGTTTCAGAGGCTGGAGCAGAGGGAGGTGCTGGCGGGCTGCTGCTCTGGCCGTCGCCTTCATCCCGGCCAGCAACCTCTTCTTCAGGGTGGGCTTCGTGGTGGCCGAGAGGGTCCTCTACATGCCCAGGTAACGCCGCGCGCGGGCCCTCAGCGCGACTGCCCCTCCAGCCTGACCGTTCCGGGACGTCCCGTGGGCGTGTGGCGGTCACGTCCGTGGGGCCGAGGTGGCCACGACCAGCCTCCACGGCCACGGGCACGGGGTCAAGCCGCGGGGCCTGCCCTGGTCACCGCAGGCGGCCCCGGGGGAGGGTCCTGGGCGAGCAGCTGGGCGTCGGCGCCAGCCGTGCCCCCCACTCCCCAGACTGCGCGCCGCGGGGCCAGGGGTGGCGGCAGTACCTGTCGGGGCGCAGTTGTTAGCTGTGCCGGGGGGCAAGGCCCGCGACCCTCCTTTTTCCTCCTCCCCCCTCTTCCTCCTTCCTCCCTCTCTCTTCCTCTTTCTTTCTTCCTTAATTCAAAAGTGAGAAGAACAATCTCAAGGAAATTTGCCCTTGAGAAAAAATGGATTAAGGATGATCGAGAGCCTTCAGCTCTGTGTGATTCCATAATGCTGTTTAGTTCTGAGTAGTTGCACCGTGCTCAGGTTCTTCCTGGTCTTGTCACGTTCAAATGTCGTCTTTCCGAGGCCACACTTTCTCATGTCTGGACATGACCGGGTCTGGAGCCAGGCTGGGACCTGCCACTTACCGTCGTGTGACCTTGAGCAAGACATGAAACCTTTTCGTGCCCAGGTGTTCTCATTTTAAAAAGAGGGGTTTTAGTAAACACATCATAAAATTCCTAATTTTATGAAAGACATAAGAGTCAACTTTTTCTAAAAGGCAGTGTTATAAACTAAAATACTAAAAAGGAAACCACTAATTTTTATTTATGCTATTAAGCCAGAAATCCTTACAAAACCATATAACAAATTTTATAATCTTTTATTCTCCTCAAACGAAGCCCCTAAGAGCTTCTGAGAGCAAGCAGTACTTGGTTTCGACTTGATTAAGGGCAGGTACTGCCTAATTTGCTTCATTTGGCCTCGCCAGAATTTGAGACGCGTGTTACCCCTCGGCAGCTGCCGCGTGGTGAGACGGAGCTGCAGCGCTGCTCCCTCAGATGCCGTATTGCGTCAGGGTAAGTCTTAGGAAGCCTGGCCAATAGCAAGGACGTGCCCACGTTGGAGAAGGACAAAAGGAGCCACAGGTCTCTGTTCCAGATACTCAGGGCTTCCCCTCAATGAGTTTATTAACTGCTGGCTAAAAAAAAGACATCTTGCCCTCTGAATACCCAGCAGGTCCTGATAGCTTTAAAACAGGATTATCTTCTCTAGCGCTCTTTTAACATGAATTGTAGCAAAACCATTACTGAACCTTATTGTGTGTCAGACACTAGGCTAAGCACATGATTTCATTATACTGGTTAATTCACACTGTTTGTGGTGGTTTAAGGTGTGCACGGGTCAGAGCCTGGGTTCAATTCTGGCCGTAGCGCCTCTAAGCCTCAGTTTCTCCATCTGTATAAGATGTGGATAATAACAGCACCCACCTCACTGAGGTGATGTGAGTGTTGAACGTGATAACCTCATGCAGACTCTGAGTGTTTGGCCTCTTGGTCAGTGTGAGCTCCCTGGGGTGGCTGTTAGCAGGATCCTGTTTCACCAAAAGGAGACTGAGCTCTGAGAGGGCCGGCAACCTTTCCAAGGTCTCACGGCTTGTGGCGAGAAAGCTGAAATACGTATCCTCTCGGAAAGAGCAATTTTAATGTTCTTCTCAATTAGGAAAGAAGAAGCTCTAACTCCAGTCAAGTACCTTCCCCTCAACTCCATTTGGTGATCAAGACTTGATCGTGCCAAGAATCCTGAGCTTCACATCCCGTATTTAGCATCCTGGCTTCTGGGGGGCAAAGAATTGCAAGCGCCGTGAACTGTTTTCTGGTCCAGACACAGGAGAGTAATTTGTGAGGGGACGGGGTGGAATAAAGGGCTGGAATTTAAACAAGAGGTTCAAGGTGCATTTCTCCTGAGGCGCACGTCGCGGAAGCTTGCAGTACTGCCCTCGCCAGTCGTGGGGTGACTTATGTAAAGGAAGGGGTTCCTGTGTCTGCGAACCTCCCACAGGACCTCCCCGGCCCTGGCTCTTCCCCTGCTGCCAAATCCTAAACAGACCTTTCCTGACTCCATTTCATTTTCTCTCACAGACAAAATAGTGTCCTGTTCCTTTCCCCCCAGAATAAGCAGAGCTGGAGAAAAAGGAAAGTTCTGAATATGTAGAAAGCGTCAGTAATACCAAGAACAAGTGCCTGCCTCTCAGAACCAGTTTGGAGTTTGCCGCTTTGGGCAAACTTGGGGCACCGAAGCCCATCTCAGTAACTAGCCTTCGTTTAAAAAGGTGACTTGGCTGGAGCTCAGGGGTTGAGCGTCTTCCCGGGTCCGAGCTCCCAGGTTCGAGCCCTGGTCCCTCCTTAAAGAGAAGGGGGGCCGCGCTTTCCTCTGCACCCCCCACGTGCCAGGGCAGCGCGAGCCGCGTGCCCGCCTGGGGCCGCTCCTTCCCTGCGCCCTGAGGACTGTATCCTGCCCACACTGCCCGGCCGGGGCTCCCGCGAGCGGCCTGGGGCCGAGGTGCGGCAGGTGCTCAGCCAGGCCACTGCTCCGAGCCCGTCCGAGGGTGTAACTCTTGGAGGGGGAGGCTGGGGGCCTCGGAGTGTTTGAGGAGGACGCCGCGGCGCCGGCGCACCCCCGCTTCTTCGCGGCCGTCGTCATTAAACCGCAGGGCTGTCTTCCTCGCGGCACCGACCCGCGGTCGTCCGCGTTTGGGCGGCTGGGGAGGGCCACGCTGGGTCAGCAATGAGACCCGTGGAGGAAGCGTCCAGAGACTTCCCTGCTGGACGTTTTGTAAGTAGAGTTTTCTCTGAGGATGGGGTAGGGAGGAGGGACACTGACAGGAGAAGATTTGACCTAGCGGACCCAGCCCGCCCTGCCTCTGTGGGCAGGGGGCACGCGGGGCAAAGAGCCGCCGAGTCTTCCGGGCCCCAGGGGGTTCAGAGGCCTGAGCAAGGCCCGAGCGGGGTCAGCGCACCCGGCAGCGCCCAGTGCCCTCGGCAGAACTCCAGACAGGCTCGGATAAGCAGTAGCCTTCTCGCCGAAGTGACACCACCTCCGTGTGGCCCGCGGAAGCAGTCCAGGCCCAGCTGCTCCGGAGGTGCTGGAGAAGAAGGGGCAACGTCAGACCCCCAAGGGCAGAGAGGACCCCCGCCCTCCTGACTGCTCCCCCGTGACTCCCCTTCCCTCGTGAACTTTGCAGACACACGTTCTGCAGGACACTTGGGCTCCAGCGCACCTGATGGCACCTTAGAGAGTTACCGTATGCACAGAAGCCTCGTATGAGACATGTTTCTACCCAGAACACAGATGTGCTGTGCAGATTCTCAGCTCTATACTCTATTTACCAGGATATAACTGCCTGTGATATTAGTACACCATACTAGTGTTCTGTATTATTTAGTGTGCTTTAGGTATCATACATAGCAGAACAATACAGGGAAGCACCACTGGTATTTGCTTTTACGAAATCGAGATCAAGAGAACAAATAATTTCTCCAAGTTCCAACAAGAGGAGGTGTCATGATGGCGATGACGACTGAAGCTTTTTCTACTCCAGAGATCTCCCTAATTTCCCTCAACAGATCTCATAAATTTCACACTGGTAAGTGAGCTACAAAGTTCAGAAGAAGCGTGAGGGAATTAGATGGGTCCTCAGAAGGTAAAGGCAATGGATTTTTTTCTCCCAGCTGTTCCATAGATATGCTGAGAAGAGAACAGAAGACGAGAACAGTTTCACGGAGAGGTAAATATAAAGCCGTTTTTCAGCCTATCCCGAGAGCACAGGCCCTGGGATAGGAGCTAGGGAGCACAAGGGCGCTATCGGGGATCCTTTTCTCGGAATATGAATAAACCGTTACTTCTAAATACCTTTCCTTCACTAGAATATTCCTCCACCCATGGAATATTTGAGATAAAAGAGAACCAGATGGGGAATGTGGGCTCTCTAACCTGTCTTGGCTCACAGAAGCTGAAGTTTCCATGGCAGATCTGAGGTGAGCATCCATCCCCTGTCATTGGCTCAGTGTGCCAGGCCTGGCTGTTCAGCCTTTCCGTGCTCACCTGCTGTGGATTAAGATCTTGCTGTCAGATGGTTTGCCAGGTGAGGACTCGGCAGATCAAAAGGAAATTAATTAAGGATATGTTTCTGTCCAAGTGTAACCAAATTAAAACATGTTAACATGCAGTTTAGGTCTTAAGGTGAAAGATCTATTCAAAATAGAAGCTTGGAGATTGACAGGTAAATGGAAACATTGCCTGTATGTTTAGACAAGAAAAAATGTGATATTCTCCTACACACTGGTGTAGAAAACTGCTTAAAGCTTGAGTTTAAACATTAAGAAATTAGGGGAAGGTTTTCTTTATACGTGAAAAATACATTCTTTGCACAGTATGTACTGAGTGCTGATCAACTATTCAGTAATAGCACAGTTTAGAATCAGGAATTGCAAGTCCATAAGTTAAAGAAATGCATCTATAGCATGTAGTGTTTGGCAATTTTCAAATCACAAGAAGATGTAGTTTGGCGGCTCCTTAAAAAAGTCAAACATTGAATTACCATATGACCCAACATTCCACTCCTAGGAATATAACCAAAGGGATGGAAAGCAGAACTGCAGTACTTGTACACCAGGTAGTCAGAGCATCAGTATTCACAATAACCAAAAGGTAGAAATGACGCATTAACAGATGAGTAGACATAAAAAAATACTAAGTTCTGATTTGTGTTAGAACATGGTTGAACTTTATGAAAACTTTATGCTGTGTAAAGTAAGCCAGACTTACAAAAGGCCAAATCTATGATTCCACTCTTATGAAATATCTAGGATAAGCCAATTAAGACAGAAAGTTGCTTAGAGGTCCCCAGGGGCCTAATCTTGGGGGAGGGGAGAGGAGGCGAGGGTGTTGGGAGTTACTGCATAATGGGTAGAGAGGTTCTCTTTGGGATAATGAAAAAGTTTTGGTAATGAAAGGTGGTGATATGGGAAGTGGACTTGGCCCAGTGGTTAGGGCGTCCGTCTACCACATGGGAGGTCCTCAGTTCAAACCCCGGACCTCCTTGACCCGTGTGGAGCTGGCCCATGCGCAGTGCTGATGTGTGCAGGGAGTGCCATGCGTAGAGGAGCCCCACGCACAAGGAGTGCACCCCGTAAGGAGAGCCGCCCAGCATGAAAGAAAGTGCAGCCTGCCCAAGAATGGCGCCGCACACACGGAGAGCTGACGCAACAAGATGACGCAACAAAAAGAAACCCAGGTTCCCGGTGCCGCTGGTAAGGATAGAGGCGATCACAGAAGAACACACAGCGAATGGACAGAGAGAGCAGACAACTGGGGGGGCGGGGGGGGGGGCGGGGAGAGGGAAGAGAAATAAATCAAAACTAAAAAGAAAAGCAATAGCACAGCGTTGTAAATGCAATTAATGCCACTGAATTGTATATTTAGAAAGGATTAAAATTGCCGTATTTTTGTTACGGATATATGTTACCACAGTATGTTCTTTAGAAAGAAAGAAAGATGTATACTTCTTTGGAATTGACCTTGCCTCCCCCCTTTTATACCTCCTTTATCTGGTACATGTCCCTTTTTTTAGTGTAGTAAGTGCTCCTCATTGCCTAATTTGTTGCTCTGAAGACTGCTCAGTGGAAAGCTCACCTCCTAGGGCCGTCCTGCTTGACAATTTAGTAGAAGTTCCGGGATCAAAGTGAGTAGCTTCATTTTTGAAGGAAGTTATTTCTCAAGGTTTAAGGATGTAAGTTTCTCTAAGGTTGGGGTTTTGAAAGAGGTAAAATGGTAAGGTTGTGTCTTATCGTTGAGATTATTTATAGGTACCCGGCTGGCTGGGTGAGCCTGTTAACCAGTTAAAAGGTAGAATTTCCCTTCTCCTAAGAACACAATGATTCACTTTGTTGCAAATAATTAAACAAAAGGTGAAGGCCCAGCAACCCTCATAAAATGCTGGCGCCAAGGTGGGCTGCGGCTGTCTTTTAGGCTGATGGAAATGGAAATGGCAAGTGTTTTTTTGTCTCTTCGAAGCGTCCGGGCACGGTTCTCGGAGGTGCATCCGTATTATTTACACGGTGATTACCTGCTGCGAGGGGAAGAGGAGCTTTATTAACCAGGGAACAGTTCCCCATTGGGCAGCACTGAGTAAAAGCAGGGGCGCCACAGGTAGTCCAGCCGAGGGTGTCGGGCGAGTTGTGCTCCAGCTTTGGGGCTTCAGGGCAGAAGCAGGCTCGGCCTCCTGCCTGTCCTGGGCCCCGCGACCGCCCTCCAGCTGCGCAGCCTCTGCCCGCAGCCATCTCGACCCCAGGACCCGCAGGTCAGCGTAGAGCTCCCGAAGTTCCCCAACAACAGGCTGAATGCTTGTCTTTAATGCTGACTTCAGAGGATGGGCGCTGTTGGTTTGCATCTCCTGCAGAATTCCCTTTGGATGTGCAGCGTGAAAGGGAAGTTAGAGATGAGCGCAGCTTGTCCCTCAGCCGCGTTCCCAGCTGGAGCCACTGGCTGTGTGTGCACAAGCCATCACCTGTGTGTGTGCATGTGCCATCACCTGTGTGTATACACGTGCCTTCATCTGTGTGTATGCATGTGCCATCACCTGTGTGTGTGCACAAGCCGTCACCTGTGTGTGCATGTGCCATCACCTGTGTGTGCACGAGCCGTCACCTGTGTGTATACACGTGCCTTCATCTGTGTGTGTGCATGTGCCGTCACCTATGTGTGTGCACAAGCCGTCACCTGTGTGTGCATGTGCCGTCACCTGTGTGTGCACGTGCCATCACCTGTGTCCCCGAGCCATCACCTGTGTGTGCACGTGCGGGCCGTGTCTCAGTCAGCAGTGCTGCCTCCCACGTGTGCCTTCGTGGTGCCTCTCAGCACTGACCTCACCTAGACTTTTGGCATCCGGGGTGGCATTTTTTACTTTGTCAGGTGTCAGTGGTTTGCTCTGGTTCCTTTCTCACCCTGCAGCCACGAGTTTTCATTACAACCAGAGCAGACTCCGATGTCACCTCCCTGGAGGCCAAGAAAGCGTGTGGTTTGCTATTTGCTTGATTTGCACCTTTGGGGTGAGGACTCGCCGGCCCCTGTGGTGGAGAGTGCATACCCCTGGCCCTGCGTGGCTGAGAGCTGCGTTAAAGCAGATGTGGAGCGAGAAAGCTTCTAACGGGCAGTGCCTTCATCCTGTGATGTTTGTGTCAGGCTTTTAAGAATGCAATACTCCAAGAAATTTGCAAACCCAAGTAGAGATATGTTTATAGGGCTGAACATTTCTTTAAACTGTATGTCAACAAAGGACTTTTGAAAATAAATTCTGCCATTTGCTGTGGAAGCCTGTGCTCAGCAGAAAGAAATTGTATTCTTCATTTTTTTAAAAGATGTATTTATTTTATTTATTTCTCTCCCCTTCCCACCTGCTCTCCCCCCCCCCCCCCCCTGTTATCTGCTCTCTGTGTCTATTTGCTGCATGTTCTTCTTTGTCCACTTCTGTTGTTGTCAGCAAACGGGAATCTGTGTTTCTTTTTGTTGCATCATCTTGTTGTGTCAGCTCTCTGTGTGGGCAGTGCCGTTCTTAGGCAGGCTGCACTTTCTTTCACGCTGGGCGGCTCTCCTTATGGGGTGCACTCCTTGTGCGTGGGGCTCCCCTATGTGGGGGACACCCCTGCATGGCACGGCACCCCTTGAGTGCATCAGCACTGCACATGAGCCAGCTCCACATGGGTCAAGGAGGCCCGGGGTTTGAACCGTGGACCTCCCATGTGGTAGACGGATGCCCTAACCACTGGGCCAAGTCCGCTTCCCTTCTCCTTCATTTCAACCATAGCAAAGATCATGAATTATGGCTCCTGGCCCAAATCTGGCCTACAACAGTTTTGGTAAATCCTGTTGGAACACAGTTTCCATCAAGTCCAAGGCAGCGCTCCTGCTCCAAGGACAGAGTTAAGTAGTGACTGAGGCCAAGCCTGACCTACCTAATCTCTGCCCTTGGCAGAAAAAGCACATTGAGCCCTTGTCATAGCACAGCACAAGGCCAGTGGGTCTCCCGATGTGACTCACTACCAGCTGTGGCTGTAGGCATTTATTCCTAAATCTCAGTGTCCTCGCTTATGAGATGAGTTGAGGATTATGTCATTAAATGTAATATATTTATAGCACGTCCTGTGCTTACCCCAGACTGCAGATACTGCACACAGGCCCGTACCTCTCCATCCAGCCTGGTGAGCTCAGCACAGCACCCGGCATGTAGGAAGCACTCAGTAAACGCATGAAAGCATGAAATAGCTCATTATTCCTAATTTTGTTCTTGTTATTCTTCTGCCGCTTTGTGGCCCCTGCTTGGGAGTTGGGGGTTCCCACGCTTTCTCTCCCGTGGCTCTGCCAGATGGCAGCTGGTTCCCTCAGGGAGACGTCACCTGGCTGCTGAGACTTAGCTGGGAAGAAGGCAGGTGGCGCTGGGCGACCCGGCGGACGAGTGCTGGAGTGGGCGCGGCAGCACGTGCGTGGGGCACCCCGTCCCCAGGCTTCTCTCCCTGCTCTCCTCTTCACCAGCTTCAGTTAGCGCCCCCGCCTCAGCACCCCGTGGGTGCGCCCTTGTGCGGTGTGGGCCAGGGTGCGTCTGCGCTGTGCGCGCCCCTGCGCCTGGGGTGTGGGCGGCAGTGACCTCACGCCAGGTTCTTCCTCCACTCAGACCCACGCGGGCCCAGGGCCTCCTCGGCGCAAAGCGTCCTCTGGCCAGTGAGCCCTGGCGTGTGGGAGCTGCACGGTGATTTCCGGGACGTGACGCGTGGAATCAAGGGCGCCACGTGAGGGCTTTTCGATCAGAAACATCAATACTTTTTCTTGTTTTTCTACCCTTGATACCGAAGCATAGACAGACGTGAGCAAAGAATAGAAAGATGCTTTTTCAAAGGGGTGTGGAACGAGAGCTGTTTTCCTCGTACAGAACCCACCTCTCTCGGTGAACTGGAATTATTCTTCGAGGGCAGGGCCCGTACCTGATTCAGAATTGTGTTTTTAGTGTCTAACGTATTGCCAGGAGAGAAGTACTGAATGAATAAACCGCTGAACAGGTAAATGGGCTGTGTTCACTTCTGGCTTCCAGTGGCTTTAGTTTCTGACTGTAATGTTGGATTTCCTTCCCCAAGTGTGCGTCATTCTTAGGATACTCTGTAATAATTTGTGATCTGTGGAAAGAAACAGGTTTTGCCCAACGTGCTTGTGAAAATGGGCGCAAACTCAGTGAGTCAAGGCGTGGGCAGGCAGGAGCCCTCTGGGTGGGCGTGGAGACGATGCGCAGGGCAGCGTTCCTTCCACTCACGAAGGGTGCCCTGCTACGCCCGGCTTTCACGTGGGAACATTTGGAAATCCTCGTATGTGGGGAAAACTGGCCAGACAAGCAAGAGGACTGTTGCTTGTTCCTGACGAACCTGCGCAGTGCGGCCGTCGTGTGCCCGCGGGTGGACTTTGCCTGGGGTGGGGCCGTGCCACAGCCTGTCCCCAGTGGCAGAGCTCCCTGCCTGGTTCACCAGCATCGCGCCAGGACTGTCTCCACAGAGCTCGTTCTGTAGTCTGTGGCACCAACAGGGCCGTCCGGCTCCAGCGCATGAGGGGACACAGGCAGAAGGGGGCTGGCGGGCTGCTGGGGACGTCCCGTTGTGCCCGAGCTGCTGAGTTGGCGATCTGAGCTGGCAGGATGAGCCCGGTTGTGTCCCTCGAGTGCCAGCGGCCCTGCAGACTTGCCAGTGCAGCTCTTTAGGGAACTGACGGGTGAATGTCATCTCGGGCTGGCATGTGTCCCCTGTGTGGAGCGAGCATGCAGGAGATAAAGTGGCTCAAGGGACCCTGTTGTACCCCCCAGTCACCGCCACTTCTGTCCTCTTTCCCAGCATGGGCTACTGCATCCTCGTACATGGGCTGAGCAAGCTCTGCGCGTGGCTGAACCGCCGCGGGGCCACCGCACTGATCGCGTCCACCGTGCTGCTGCTGCTGCTCTTCTCGTGGAAGACGGTGAAGCAGAACGAGATCTGGCTGTAGAGGGAGTCCCTGGCTCAACGGGCGGAAATAAACCCCTGCCCGTTTATTCTTTGTACGTGTATTGGTTTCCAAACAAGTGAGGTGAGACTGGTCTGGTGGTATTTGTTAATCCAGAAAATTCTTTTAAGTAATGCTTTGAGTGGAAGGTAAGGTTTTATTTGGGGTTCTAACTTTAGTTTTAAAACTGCGTTGTACAAAACTTGCCACGCACTGGTTCTGAAGTGTATTCATGACCCAGGGCTCTTGGGGAGGTTTGGGGGCCTGTGAATTCAGGTGGGAACTCTCTTAATGATGAGCTGGGCTGTAAAATCAGCTACAAACAAAATGAAACCGACATGCCTAGATGGGAAAGGTGCTTACACAGAAGCAAGAGAAATGCAGTACAGTTTCTCTAGAATGTTCTAGGATGTTGAGGTCTCTGATCTTAGTGGCTTGTATTTTGCACGTAAATTTTGAAGAAGGAAATGAAAGGCTTCATCTCCGGGTAGGCTTTGCTGGGGTAGAAGTCTCTGGATGTAACAGTACTGACTTGGAGCCGTACCTGGCTCACCACTCACCATGCCGTATGCCTGGGGCTTCGTCTCTCACTGCTTTCAGCTCAGTGGTCTCACCTGGGTCTCCTGGCACTGTCATGCCTCACGTCCCAACGCCATTTGCCCAGGCTCCCAGAGATCTCCACCGTACCCTCTTCCACCTTCCTCTCTCATGTATTAGCAAATTGGCCCATTCTGTCAACACGGTTTTTCTTTAATTCTTTGATCAGCTGGTCCACGGCAGTCATTCTTTGGGGGAAAATAGCGGAAACATAGTTGCAAGTCCCTTGAGGAAAGGGGAATTTGTAGGAGAGAGTGGGAGAGTTCATAGACCTGAAGTGTGGAGGGCCTGGCTTACTAGCAGACACACCTGGACCTGTGCCTCGAGCACCAGCATGGGTGAGTGGTCAGCTTCCACCGTGCTCTCTACCTCCCCACTAAAGAAGGTCCTCTGGTGGGGCTGGAGCTTGGGCCACCTGTCTGCCCTTGTCACCAGGGCATGAGGGGACTGGTCTGGCCAAAGAAGCCTCCTGTGACGTCCCCGGTGAGGCGGGTGGGTGGGCAGGGGCCATCGCAACTGGACTAGTGAGATGAGAGGTACTTACCGAGTCTGGGCCCCCAAAATTAAATGAATAAACGAACAAGACAAATGTTCACTGCACTCTTCTGCCATCTTAAAATAATGTATCTAATTTTACTGGTTGGCAATATAGCTTTGTCCCCAGAAAACAAATTACGTGCTTGGCACACATGCCTTATTAGTTTATTATTATTATGTCAGCACTAGTTTAGTGGGCAGTGGGGTGTGTTCTTGTGTAAGGCTTTTCTTTCTTTTTTAATGAATTACTGTTTTTCGCTCAGACCAGCAAACTTACCCTTTTAGATTCAGTCTTTGCCGCACCCCTCCATGTTGAACCCAGTTCTCACAGACCACATTTACCTCTTCCTTTTGCTGTCCAGGCAAGGTCAAGGGCATTGAAGCTCATAACAGAACTCCTCCTGGTCTCTGCTGGCTTACATTTTTTGGGGGGGGAACTTTGACAGTTCTGCCCTCTGCTAAACCTGTTGCCTGATGAAGATTCTAATAGTGTTTGTGTTTTCTGGTGATGTTTACTGCTTAATCAAAGCCACTTGGCGATGGGTTTTGGCAAGCAGTGGTTTATTTCAAGGATAACAACTTGGCATCAAACCCTCTATGGCTGATGCCAGCAATTTAAAAAAACACACAAAAAGCTCATTGACCTTGCATCTAGAAGCTTCCGTCCTTTTACACGGGCCATGGAGTGAGCAAGCAGTTGGTTGCTGAAACACAGCCATTCCCCATGTGTGCTTAGACTTGGGCCCTGAGAGGCCCTTGCTGGCCGGAGGGGAATCTTGTGTAATGTGCACAGCAAAGCTGTCACAGTTTTTAGAAACTTTTCCTATTACATTTTTTATATCCTGAGAAAACTGTCAAGAATCTGAGACTTCAAGAGGCCTGATGGTTCCGTCTTCATCTGTGCTGAGGAATGTTCAGCTCAGTCTCTCGTTTCCTGGGACTCTGCAAGGCGGTAGAGGGCTCGGTGGCTGAGGGTGGGGCCAGTGACAGACGTCCTGGCCTCCACTCCAAGTTCCACCATTTAATAGCTGTATGCTCTTGGGCCAGTTATTTCACCACTCTGTGCCTCTGATTGTTAATTTCTAAGTTTGGAAGAATGATAGTGTTTACTTCCTTGATGTGGTATAAGGATAGACTGATAGGTAAAAATGCATAAGATGACTGGGTCTGGCACGTGGAGCTCATTCTAGAAAGATTTGAAATTATTGCTGTAAACTAAGCACTATACACGAGAGATTGTCCCTGGTGTAAGGGAGCTGGAAGACGGCAGAGTTCAAACACATGGATACACTGCAATATAACGTGGCGAGGGTGGGACAGATCAACCCAGGGCCCCGCATAAGGGTGGAAGGGTGGCCGAGAACTTCAGAGATGGTTCTTTGCAGGCCTGAGCTGAGTATTGAAGGATGAGAAAACCCCAAGGGAGCCAGAATGGCCAAAACCAAGAGCCGGCCGTGCTGAAATGCATGTAATTTCATTCCGTTACATAGTCAAGAACTAGCTGCCAGTCTGTGCATGATCTGCTTGGCACTGCTGCGGCTTTCTCTTCTGTCCCAAACTATAAACCCATCGACCGTTCCTAGGACACAGAGCCTCGCGCAGGCTGCTCCAGGTACGTGGTCTCATTTTGCTAGACAGTACAATGAGCAGTCTTGCAGGACATCTTAGGACAGGCTTCTTCTTTAGAGAAAATGAAAATGTTGGTCAGGTTCAAGCCTTTTCAGCTCACCGTGAAGATCACTGTCTCATGTATTTTCAGGAGACAGTTGCTGACCCCTCCCAGCACGGTCATCTTTGTACTTCTTTTGGCAGGAACCTTGCATTTGTGTCTCACCGGAGACCCAGGGGGAGGGTAAGGAATTTGTCCAGCTGACCTAGCTGCTAGGAGAGGCAGCCAGGATTGGAACTCAAATCTGATGTGAAAGCCAAAGGATACGCCAGCTGTGCTGTGCCAGGTATTCACTCCGCATTTTCTCCTCCTGCTAGGCCCAGTGTAAAAAGAGATTTTCATCAGCATAGCTTCAAGGTCTATGTTCTTCAGTTCTTACAGTCAGAAGCTGTTCTGAGCACCAGCCTGGGGCTAACTGCATAGCTCGGTCAGGTCTAGGAACGGCCAGGAAACGTAGGTTTGTGTGTAGTTAACTATACCATAATAATGTAATGGACATTATTAACACGCAATCTTCATGCACCTGGAAGGACAGAGAATAGGCATCTTCCTTTTTGCGTCCATTTCAGAGTCTCTGATTCCCACCTGAGAACTGTGGTCCATAGACCACAGATTGAGAAACTGCATTCCAGACCATTCACCTCTCTGTAGGAAACACAGCCCTTTCTCTTCCTCTCAGAATGACTGCACCAGAGTCAAACCTCCCAGGTCAGAGAATGTAAACTAGAGATTGGCAAAGTTTTTGTAAAGGGCAAGAGGGTAAACATTTTAGGTTGGCCTGGTCCATTGTATCAGGAAGGCAGCCACGGATGACAAATGAGCAAATGGGCTTGGCGGTGATCCTGAGCCCTTAGTTTTCTGACCTCTGCTACAGCACTCCGACTGTGGAATTCTAACACCATTAGGACCCTGTGTTTTCTTTTTGGTTCAGCCTCAAATGTTGATCAACTTCAGGGGTGATCCTCGCCACAACTATCTTGGGTCAGAGCTCTGCTCAACTACTCACTAGGTCTATAACCTGAGGAACATGTCTTGAGTCTCTGAGCTTCAGCTTCCTCGTCTGTAAACCAGGAGGTGCCTGGCTGATGCGCTGCTGAAGGATTCAAGGCGATAATCGTGGAAGCCTGAGCTTAGCCCAGTGCCTGATTCAGAACGAGCCCCTGGGAGCATTGTCACACCTCAGGTCAGGGCAGGGCTCAAATCTGAGGAGTGCCACAAATTCCTTTCCTTTCCTGTTCACCTCTGGCTGAATGCACTATTAAAAAAAAAAAAAGCTCTGACCAGGAAATTGGGAATGGTTCTCCTGACCTTTTGTCCAGTGATGACATTCGGGCAACGTGCTGTTCTGAAAAGTTGGAGGTACAACTTAAAAGGAGAGGCTTCTCTGCCATTTCTGTTAATTCTCACGCCTTCTGCAAATGTAAAATGTGAGGAGAAATGTAAACTGGGTGAATTAAAATCTGGAGTTGAGAGATTTTTACTCATAATCATTGCTGCAGTTATTAATAGTGTTTTGGGTCCAGGCACATAACTGATGAATGTTCTATTTCTTTGTGGGGTAAATACGTGTAACGCTCATAAGTCCATTAAAATAATTGGCAATACTACATCAGAACATCCAGAGAGCACAGTGGGGTAACTGGCAATTGCGGTTCTGTGGAAAGTTTTCTTTGGGTCAGCTGTTTATTTCCTTTTTCACAAACTCTGCTTTGTAAAATGAGAGACTGGAAACAGAGCAGAAAAATATCACAACAAAGAGAACGCAAAGGTTAAAAACAGCCACAGGAAAGGCAGGTTTTTCTTGGGCTCCAGCTCCTCTGCCCACTGCTGCTGGCCTGCTGAGAGGTTTGGTTCCTCTCACCCTCACAGAACAACGCTCTGCTCTCAGCAAGAACCGCGTGTCCACAGGCCGCATGGTCTGTTCCTCTGGTGGAACGTGAGTTAGTAGCTCTGCTAACTGAGCACGTGGTACACGAACGAGCCCAATAAAATGCTGGTTGCAGCTGAAATCCAAGTTGCCAACCATTATTTAGTTCTGGATAGAAATAGCAGACATTTTCCTGGATAGAAATTAGATTGTTTTTTAAAAAACATAACTAACATTCTGACATAGATACTGCTTCTGTGACTTTTCTCTTTGAGTCATATCCATTTTAAAATTGTTTTGAAATTGTAGCTTCCTGAGATCCAGTTTAAATCACTGGAACAGCCATCAGAAAGCTTGGGGTCAGCTGCTTCTGCATAGCCATTCTCCTTGGGATGGTCTCCTGCTTCCCTGCCAGGTGTCTCCTCGAGAGAGTTCCTCAAACTCCCCACTAGTGTATTTTAAGTGGGCAGTCTTTGCTGGGTCCTAAAGAACTGTTATTTTGATAAGAATTCAGTGAAGGTCATGTCACTCTTATCTATTTCCCAACAGGTCTTTTAAAAAAATTCTAATGGAATTCCCCCACTAATCTTCTAAATTAAAAAATTAAGTGAAATTGTGTACTCTGGTAGGGTTAAAGGACAGTCAAGATTCTCATCTTGAACCCCATCTCCTCTCTAATCATTTCTCTGCCTCACTCACTTCATCAGTATAAGGTCCAGGAGTTTCTTTCCAAATAGCTCTCAAGTGCATCAACTTTCATCACTGCTGCCTGCTGCCACCTGCATCCAGGTAAGGGAGCAGAGACCAGAGAGCCAGACCCCTTCCTTGGGTTGGATTCCCATCTCTGTACTTGCCAGCTGTACGATCTTGTGCAGTTTGAGGTGTTGATGCAACCACAAATGATGGAGGAGGATGACCGCCTCCTCCACCTGTGTTGTATCTCCACTGTAAAAGCTTTGGGGTTGCTCTGAAGAGTTTCCTAGGCAGATGGCTTCAGCATATAGAAGCACCAGACAGAGAGTGAACCTTTATGCGCAGCCACTTGGTAGCACCTGGGTGACTGTACTGCTTGCTCCTCGTTGGCAGCCCATGCCTTGTCTCATGGTTACAAGTGTGAGCTTTGGTGTCCATCAGTCCAAGGTTCAAATCCTGGTCGCATGCTGGCCAGGGACCCCGAGCATGCATAGAACCTTCTTGAGCAAAGTGCCCTTTCCCTATCTTCTACAATGTGGAAGCATTATACCTGCATTTAATTAAAGTTAGCACAGTGCTAAGATTGGAAATATTCACTTCCAATAAAACTTGTCCATAGGGAGGTCAGTCTGTAGTCATCTGAACCCATGCTGCGACTTTATAATGAAATGTCTTGACCACACTACGGGGATGAACTGGTTTTCATTAGTGCAGATTGGAAATACAAGGATGGTAAGTTAAAATCCACTGATTTCTGGGTAGCTTACAGATCCTGATGCTGTGAAGAACTTGGTGATACTGAAATGCTTATCTACTCAATGCAGGTGTTCTCACGTCTCTCTAAAAGTTATCTCTTTGTCCCTGTAGTAGGCAGATTGGCCCCAATGCCTGGACCTGTAACGTGATATATTCGTGTTGAAAGGCTTTGCAGGTGCAATAAAGGTAGCAGACCTCGAAACGGGAAAATTCCTGATGATCTGGATGAGCATCCATCTCGGCTCCGACGGAAAGGAAGCGCAGCAGCCGAGGGTCGAGGGATTCAAGACACGGAAGGGCAAAGTCGCCCTGAAGATGGGCGGTGGGAGGGACTCTGGATGAGGAAGGAGCTGAGAGCGGTTCCCAGGACAGCCAGCAGGAAAATGGGGAGCTTGGCCCTGCAGCTCCAGGACCCTCGTTCTGCCAAGAACCCGAAGGAGCTTGGAGGTGGAGTTTCGCTCAGAAGCTGCGGCTCAGAGCGCCGCCGGCTGGTGCCTGGGCTTCGGCTGGAGAGAACCCGGGCACAGGAGCCCTCTCTGACCACCCAGGAATGTGCGATGGTAATTTTGTGTTGGTCTGCGCCTCCAAGTTTGGGTGATTCGTTGTGGCAGCAATAGAAAACGAGTACTGCTCCGTGTACGTGTGCATTGCAGCCCAGCCCACGTCTGGTTTGGTGTGGACGAGTTACTACAGCTCTCTCTACCAGGTGGCCTCCACTTGGGTCAGCTCCGGTCTAGACTGAGCAGAAAGCACAGGCAGTCGCAGGAGCTGGGTGTGTTCTCCGGGTGTGGGAGATGCCCCGCTGCCCTTCCCAGCTTCCGCTGTTCCCGAGATAACATTCATTTTGGAGGTCTGCATTCCAGGATCGCCTAGAGCCTAGGACTGCTTTATTTTTTATAATACATAAATAAGTTATCTGCCTATGTAGCAATATATTTATACGTATTTTCATATATATGGACAATTCCAGTTAACCAATTGATTGCTGTAAGGCATGAGGTGCTGTGTTCTTCTCCTGTGTATTCCTGTGGCTACAGCATCAAAACTCAGATTCGGGAAAGTTGGCTTGGCCCAGTGGTTAGGGCGTCCGTCTACCACATGGGAGGTCCGCGGTTCAAACCCCGGGCCTCCTTGACCTGTGTGTAGCTGGCCCATGCACAGCACTGATGCATGCAAGGAGTGCCCTGCCACGCAGGGGTGTCCCCGTGTAGGGGAGTCCCACGCACAAGGAGTGCGCCCCTTAAGGTGAGCCACCTAGCGCGAAAGAAAGCGCAGCCTGCCCAGGATGGCGCCACACACACACATAGAGCTGACAGAACAAGATGACGCAGCAAAAAGAAACACAGATTCCCGTGCCACTGACAACAACAGAAGCGGACAAAGAAGAACATGCAGCAAATAGACACAGAGAACAGACAAGTGGGGTGGGGGGGGAATAAAATAAATAAATCTATTTTTAAAAAACATCTCAGACTTTTCCTCTGCCATGTCATTTCTCTGTGACATGGCCAAAACCCCAAATCATAATTTAATCAAGTGAAAGTGAAACCACAAAATTTAATACAATTTAATATGCCTAGAGGTACAAACCAGTTTACAAACACAATCCAGTATCTGTTTTTGGGAATTCATAAACAATATCAGACTGCCACAGGGACCTAGATTTGCCTTCCAGAGTATGATACAATGTGTCCTACGAGGTGCCGAACGTTGCCCCCGAGACCACCGAGGAGCTGAGGACCACTGTGCAAGGGGAAGATCACAGTCGAATTCACAGAGGAAGTAACATTTGAGTTGGGCTTTGCAAGAGAAGTAGGATTTTGCTAGTTGGAGAAAGGGGGAAGGAATTCAAGAAGGAAAACTATAGCAGGGGGTAGGCGGGCATGCTGAGCACGGGATTTGGAAGGTGTGGGTGCTTCTTGCAAGACGTCATCAGCAGGGGAGCCTGAGCAGAGGCTGGTTCCCATCCAAGGGCAGGGAGTTGGAGGGCTTTATCCTGTGAACGCGGAGCTGTGAACAGTGGCAGAGACGGAGCTATCCAGGCTGGATGCTACCCGTGCAAACAGGCCAGGGGCTGCATTTCCAGCCCCTTTCCCCAGCCAGGGCCATGTGCTCGTTCTCACCAATGGCATATCGGAGGAAGCGATGTGGTCCTTTACACGCACGTGTTTGAGAAGCGAGCGACGTCTTCAGCTTCTCTTCTCAGCTCTTGGCTGGAGATTCGGTCCTCAGAGTGACTATGGAGTCAGCAGGGTCCTCAGATGACTGCAGAGTAGGACCTGCCTGTTCAAAGTAGTAACGTCCCTGGAGGACTTCACACGAGCAGGAAATGAACTCCCGTTATGTCTTGCTGCTGAGAGTTTTGGATTTTTCTCATAGCCGAGAGTTACCTTAACAAATGTAGTAGCGTAAATACTAGAAAGGAGGGAGAAATCGCCTTTAGAAGGGGCAGTCGATTTAGGAAACATCATACCCATCAGGATTTACTAGGTTATGTGCAAGGAGCAAATCACAGCGAACTTTCAGAGGCGTTCAGCTGTTTGTTTCTTACGTCTGTTGCAGTGCTGCTGCAGCAGCTCATCTCTATCCCAGCATATGGCCGACAGAAAAGCTGTCTCTGGCACATTGCCAAGTAATAGTTGCAAAAGGGCAGAGTTTGGTCGACCACATGTTGGTTATTTAAGGCTTTTGCTCAGAAGAGACACTCGTCACTTTCATTCTTATTTTACTGCTCAGAAGAAGTCAGTTGTCTGTGCCTGTGAGCAGCAGGTGGAGGGGAGGGCACCAAGTATGGGTGGAGAGTGCCTCAGTCACCCAAAGACCTTGAGGTAACGCGGGACCCAGCAGGACTCCGAGGAGGTGTGTACTGGAGCGCAGTGTCTGGGAAGCAGTTGGAAAGGTTGATAGAGAGATGAGGGCTCGGGAGATGTAAGAGCACGTGGAGGTTTCCAGGTCGGGGCTGATTCAACCAGGGGCTCTTACCTTTTCTGTTCCACAGACCCTCTGCCAGTCAGGTGAAAACCACGGACCCCTTAGTAAGTCCACACTATACTGTGCATTATTTAATAAATATCTCACCCTGCACCAGCACGTCCCCACAAGAATCATGTTTTTTAAATTTCAATTCAAGCTCGTGGACCCTGCCTGTGTTAAGAACCCCTGGATTAAAGGTGTGATGCCTCCACTCTGATCTTGTTGTCATCTGGATGCTCTGAGCTACTACAGTTCTTCCAATGAAAACATCTGGCCATCAATGCCAAGCCCGTAAATCAGCATAGCTGAAGGGGCACGGGTGTTTCCATAACCCCCTTGGGCACGTGCACGAGGTCACAGGCCTCCAGATCCACGCAGAGCAGTTTCCTGTTATGCAAGGTGCAGATGAGGGAGCGACGCTGCTCCGCCAGGCGCTGGCCCACCTTGCAGCCCATGTCCTGAGCAGAGTCATGTAGAAGTCAGGGCAGTGCTTTAACTTCTTGGTATGGGGCAAAAGATTCCCAACTAATTCTACAGCCACTTATCCCTTTCTACTGCCCCACCGCTGATATTTACCTTAGTTTTCAAATCAATACAATCATTAATGTGAAAGTAGAGACTATGGTGAGATTTTGATGGCAGGGGGGCGGGCGGTGTGAAGTTCAGTGCACGGTCTTGCAGGACAGCTAGACTTGGGGCGGCCTGAAGCTCGGGAATGACTTGAGCTGGAGGTGGGTGAACCCGGAGAGAAAGGAGATGAGGTACAGTGGCCAAGGGATGCTCTAGTCTGCTGAAGCTGCCGCAAAAACATGCCAGAAATGGCTTTGCTTTTACGGTGGGGATATATTAGCTTACTAGTTCACAGGCCAAGGCTGTAAAAACGTCCAAATCAAGGTATCATCAGGAGATGTGTTCTCCCCGAGACCACGGCCGGCAATCGTGGATCCTCTGTCACATGGCAAGGCACATGGCGGTGGCTGCAGGTCTCTCGTCTGGGCTTATTGCTGTCGGCTTCTGGCGTCCGTGGCTTTCTCCCCTTTTCTGAATTGCACTCTTTTCTAAAGGACTCCAGAAAGGGGATTAAGACCCACGCTGGGCCACGCCGTGACTGAAGTCACCTCACCAAAAGGTCTTCCTTCTGGTAGGTCCACACCACAGGAAGGGATTAGCGCTAAAACCCTGATTTTCTGGGGTCTGTCCAGCTTCAAACCATCACAAGGGGGTTCATGGGTGATGCCCCCATCCCAGTGAAAAGTGAAATGGTGAGTAGGACCCTCTGCTGAACTGGGAGAATGGGGTGGGGTAGGTTGCTAGTCGAGAGAAGTCAAAGTTGAATTTTCTGCCTCAGAGTTATAAAGATAGCTGATTAATAAAAAGTAATTTCTGAGCAGCAGTGCAGCCTAAACCAGAGCTCTCATCGGTTCAGTTATGTTGTTTTCACCAACACATTTGAAAACCCAGAAGGCAAAAAGCTAGCACTGGGCCAAGCTCATGTTGCAGAGCGCCCGGTGACCTCAGGGGTGGCATACAACCGCCAGCCCCCAGAAAGGAAAGCATTCTCTCGCCGTTTCTGTTTGGAATTTTTGAGGTTTCTAGTGTCACTAACAGAAAACTCCAGTCAAACTGACTTAAAACAGTAAAGATGGTTTATTGGTTTAACATAGGACACAGGACGGTGAGCCTAACCTCAGAGGGTTGAATGGATTAAATGCACCAATGCGTGCGGCGCTGAGAGCAGTACCCGGATGGAGTGAGTGCTCAGTAGGCATTTCACGTCTCAGTATTGACATCTGAGTGCATTGCTTTCAATTTCTCTCTTCTGCCTGCCAAGGTGTCTCCTACTTGCATATACAGTGAGAGAAGAGAGCTGACTTGGAGTGTCAGAAGAGTTTGGAATCAACCTTTCTCAAAATCCTCCTCACAACTTACTAGAATGATGAATAGGATTACCTGTTGTAGCAGTTTGATATGGTTACGAATCCCAAAAATAGATATTGGATTATGTTTGTAATCTGGCCTGTACCTAGGCATGATTAAGCTACGATTAGGGCTTTGATTGGGCCACGTCATTAGGGCATTGAGTCCCCATTCCTTGGTGGGTGGGGACTCATAGATAAAAGGCATGGCCAAGGACAGAGTTGAGGGATTTTGATGTTGGAGTTGGATGTTGAAGCCTTAAGTTGGAGCCCCAGGAAGTAAGCTCACAGAGGAGAGGGAAGCCAGCCCCAGGAAGAAGCAAGCCCTGGGAAGAGAGGAACCCTGAACCCAGAGAGAAGCAAGATCTTGGAAGGGAGGAACCCAGGAAGCCTGAACCCTGGCAGACGTTGGCAGCCATCTTGCTCCAACAAGTGAAAACAGACTTGGGTGAGGGAAGTAACTTTTGCTTATGGCCTGGTATCTGTAAGCTCCTACCCCAAATAAATACCCTTTACAAAAACCAATTAGGGAAGCGGACTTGGCCCAGTGGTTAGGGCGTCCGTCTACCACATGGGAGGTCCGCGGTTCAAGCCCCGGGCCTCCTTGACCCGTGTGGAGCTGGCCCATGCGCAGTGCTGATGTGCACAAGGAGTGCCGTGCCATGCAGGGGTGTCCCTCGCATAGGGGAGCCCCACATGAAAGGAGTGTGCCCCGTAAGGAGAGCCGCCCAGCGTGAAAGAAAGTGCAGCCTGCCCAGGAATGGCGCCGCACACACGGAGAGCTGACACAAGATGATGCAACAAAAAGAAACAGATTCCCCTGCCGCTGACAAGAACAGAAGCGGACAAAGAAGAACAGGCAGAAATAGACATAGAGAACAGACAACTGGGTTGGGGGGGTGGGTGGGAAGGGGAGAGAAATTAAATCTTGAGAAAAAAAACCAATTTTGGGTATTTTGCATCAGCACCCCTTTGGCTGACTAATACCCCTGTCCATTCTGGAATCATGTTCCTGGTCAGATGTCAGGTGCTGACTGGCCTTGGCTTGGTGGGGGACATGGATTCATCTGACTGAGACAAGTGGGTGGGGCCAGTCTCCAGGACCCTGTCGCATGCCTGCTGCACGTAGGAGAGCTGTGCAGTCAGCGTTAGGGAGGCTGTCACAGTGTCCCAAGGCTCAGTCCTTAAAGAAAACCAGAAAGCTGCTCTCCTGTCCCCTGACGTGTGATTATATTGTCACGAGCTGGCAGTGTCCTGAGCAGCCAGCACCTGCTCTGTCACTGTCAGAAAAACTCTCCTAAGGCAGCAGTGCTCACCTGCACTCGGCCTCGGCCCTCAGTGCGTCAGTTCTCAGGGATCCAGTGAGCCGACCTAACGCCAGCTCGTTAGTTACAGGGAAGCATGTTTCACAGCCACCGCATGGCCTCACTTCTGTTGTCCTCGGGTATAAGACGCAGGACTGCTCTGGAAACAGCTTTTGGGAAACACTAAAGAGAAGAAGCAATGCTATGCTGAACGTATACCAAAACCCCCCAATTTCATTACCTCTGAAGTGTCGAGTGTATTTTAACTGTGGGGAATTAGTGTGGTCATTGCAGGGTTGGCAGTGGTGATGGGGAATGGGGTCCAGAAGTTTTTCCAGGGAAAATCATCGTGGCAGGAGCCATAGCTTAGAAACCTGCTGTGTGTTGTAGATCCTACCTGTTAGAGAGGGTCCCTTATCTGCCCCGCCTTTGATCGCTTTCTCATTCCCTTCGGGATGTCGGGATGGATTTTTTTGTAGGCCTCATCAAGTTGTCATTAATGCGAAAGGCTTTAAGGGAAGGGAGGGAGGAAGGAGCTGAATCACTGGACCTTGAGGTGTTTCCAGGAACTGCCCCCTTTCTCGAGTATCCCGAGCCTTCCTGCTGCTCCTGCCTCTGCGAAAGTTAGCCGTCATCCGTCTCTCTCCCTTCAGTCCCTGCAGCCCCCCAGGCCTCCATGCTGCCAGCCTTCCCCTCCCGCCCTATCTCCACCTGGAGCCCCCCTGAAGGGCTGAACCCCCTCCTCTGTTCCGAATCCCCCACTGCTTCCTGCCGTTCTCGGACAAAGCCCGCGGGAGCCGAGGCCCCTGGGGACCCCCGCCACCCAGCCTTCTGGGATGGGGCTCTCTGAACTCCCTTCAGCCCCTCGGACCCCCACACTCTCCCCTGTGGCTCCTCTGGTTAGGACAGCCCCCTCCTCCTGAGACCCCCGCTCCCCCCAGAGACCAATTTCAGGTCCCCTTGTCCTTAAAGTTGGAGCTTTGCCATCGCTGCTCCCTGGAGCGTCCCGAGGCCCACGACGGGGATGCCGTGCCCCGTCCCCGGACACTGTCCGCCCCGAGGGACGTGGTGTCCTACGCTGTGAGGCCCCCGGGCAGGAGCTCTGCCCACCCCGGGCACTGCCCGGTGCCCGCCCAAGGCGGCCCTGCACAGAGGCCGGACACCTGGCAGCCTGGTGGGGTCAGAGCTGCTCACCTCGGGCTGGGTCCTTGGAAACGACTGTGCTGGAACCCACGCTGACCTCTGCGTTTCCTGTCCTTCCCCCAGACCCTGCTAGAGACAGGCGGAGGTGCGCTTCCTCAGCCGAGCCCCATCTGCCCAGGTGCGCTGCCTCAGCCGAGCCCCACCTGCCCAGGTGCGCTGCCTCAGCCGAGCCCCACCTGCCCAGGTGCGCTGCCTCAGCCGAGCCCCACCTGCCCAGGTGCGCTGCCTCAGCCGAGCCCCACCTGCCCAGGTGCGCTGCCTCAGCCGAGCCCCACCTGCCCAGGTGCGCTGCCTCAGCCGAGCCCCACCTGCCCAGGTGCGCTGCCTCAGCCGAGCCCCACCTGCCCAGGTGCGCTGCCTCAGCCGAGCTCCACCTGCCCAGGTGCGCTGCCTCAGCCGAGCCCCACCTGGCCACCACCCACCTGTGAGTGATGAAGGGGGTTTCTGAGTACCCTGCACAGCCCTCAGTCTCAAATCTGTTTTCCTTCCAGCTCGGAGAAACTGTGCGCCCAGAGCGGGGAGCAGGGACATGGGGGGCGGTGGGAGAGCCTTCCCCTAAACCAGGTCCACAGGTCCCGACAGGTCCCGACAGGAAAGCACCCCGAACAGGCAGGAGGGCAGAGAAGGCGGCCCCGCGGGCTGCCCGCTGGGTGCTCTCGGGAGCGTGGGGTGGAGAGGCTCCTCCTGGCACGAAGGCCTCTCCGCGCTCCTGCCTTCCCTCGGGGCTTGGGGTGTGCGGGTTCATCCAGGCTTCACGCACAAGCAGCCACGTCCCGAGGCGGCCACGAGGGGAGGGGTTGGGGGGTCCCCACGAGAGGGGAGCGCTGTCCCGCCCTCGGGGGGTCTCGCCTGGTGGCCGCGGAGCCCACTCATGGGAAAGCCCTGCTGGCCGGGGCTGGGCTCGCCTCGTGCGCAGTGCTCTCGGGCCCTGGCGTCCCAGGACCCTCTCCTGGGCTCTGAGCCTGCCCCCCGGCACGCAGAGAGGCCCTTGTTGGCCGAGGGTGCTCTGTTCACGTGCACTAGCGTATCTGCTCAGCCGTGCACGCTGTCGTGTTTAGTATCTCACAGAAGTCACCGACTCTGGAAATGGACCGTCTCAAGTACAGGTTCGTGGAAGTGTGAGTAACGTAAAGGCGACGGCCGGTGCTCCTAACCGGCACGCTTCTTCTCCTTGTTTTGTAATTCGCCACCCTTAGGTCTGGAGTGGAAACCCTGCCCCACAACGCCAAGGCCCACTACAACTACGCCAACTTCCTGAAGGACGCAGGCCGCGACAGGGAAGCCGTCTCCCTCCACAGAGCCGCGCTCAGGTGAGTGTGGTGGGCGCTCGCCCCGCTTTTCACCTGGCATGCCCCCCCGGAGCTCCTCTTGCCGGCAGACTTCTCCTGGGAGGGACTGTGCGTCTTCAGGCTCACTGTTCTGTCTGTACCAACGAGGTGTCCACCCTGCCCCTGGCTCCTGGCGTCTCCCTGTAAAGGTTTCCCTTTCTAAATATGAAGCCATGAAGTCACGCCCAGGTGGAAGCATCCATGCAGGTCAGCAGGAGTGGTGACAAAAACTACTGGTAAGTTCTCAGGATATTTGTCCCGTGCGTTATGAATGATGTGTGTGTAGAAAACTCTAGACCTCCCGCCTTCTGAAAGGGTTTCATGTGAGGGCATTTGTGCACCATAAGTAAGTATGTGATGGCCGTGTTAATACAAAGGAAACGAGGAGACTGTCGCCTGTCGTGTTGGGAACAGGCATATCTGTGTATTTGTACTTAAACTGAACAGCTCTGAAGTTCTCCTTGTGCTCTTCCACTGGAAGAGAGTCTGCCACACCTGTATTTTGACAGGACTCTCAGGGGAAAAGAAAAACTTAAGTTCTCTCTTATGACCAGCAGTCTGATTAAAGATTGCTTTTTTTTTCTTTAAAGATATATTTATTTATTTATTTCCCTCCCCTCCCTGTCCCCCCACCCCCCAGTTGTCTGTTCTCTGTGTCCATTTGCTGCGTCGTCGTCTTTGTCCGCTTCTGTTGTCAGTGGCATGGGAATCTGTGTTTCTTTCTGTTGCGTCATCTTGTTGTGTCAGCTCTGTGTGTGTGCAGTGCCACTCCTGGGCAGGCTGCACTCTCTTTCGCGCTGGGCGGCTCTCCTTACGGGGCGCGCTCCTTGTGCGTGGGGCTCCCCTACGTGGGGGACACCCCTGCATGGCACAGGACTCCTTGCGCACATCAGCACTGCACGTGGGCCAGCTCCATGTGGGCCAGGAGGCCCTGGGTTTGAACCGTGAACCTCCCATGTGGTAAACGGATGCCCTAACCACTGGGCCAAGTCCACTTCCCTGATTTGCTCTTTAGGGACTCTTTTGTACCGTAATTTTGACTTTCAAGATGGCCTTCTCTGAAAGGTCCCAATAAAAAAATGTCTTTGGCCTCGAGCATGTGGAGACCTGAGCTCTAAACGTAGCCTTGGACTCTCCCGTGTGGACGGGAAAGCACAGGTGGATCTTGCATTGAGTACTGTGATGTCACAGAAGCCTTTCTGAGAGTTTTGTGTGCCCCTCAGATTGGCCACATTTGGCCGAATTTTCTGATACTCTCCTCCCTTTGGTATTGCGTAAATGCGGATACCAGTCAATCATACATTGCTCTGCAGCTACCAGGATTGTCTCAAAGCTTAGATTGACATCTTCATTCTTAGATTATCCACCGTGATTTTTTAAATTAGCCTTTTGAACAACGTTCTGTACACGTGGATTGTTCATCAGTTACCATCTTTTAGACTTAGGATCCTGTTACTTAACATCCAACATGGTAAAATTTCAAACTGTACACCTCAAGTTAGCTCTCAAATACTTTCCCAGAGATTACAAGAAATTTAAGTCCCAAAGGAAAAATTATAACAAAACTTTCTATTGTGGAATAGAACTTTTATTAAGGAATAGTAGACAGTTTTTAAGATTTATTAAAATATCATTTTCTTTCCTTAAAAAGAAGTTTACCAAAATGTTGACAAAGCGTACCCCTAGTTGGTAAGATTGTGACTTATTGCGTTTTCTTCATATTTTCTTTTGTGTTACAGACATCTCACAATGAACCTATATTACTTTTGGGTAAGGAAATGGTATTTTGAAAAAGGCATATTCTCCCAAGGCTCCGTATAAAAGTATATTTTGGATTTAAAGATTAATATTTTGTGATTTGGGATGGCATTCCTGGGGGTCAAAAATAGCAGTAAGCTTACCTAAAAGTTACTGGTTGGAAGGAAGTGCATCGGTATTTTTTAAAAATTTATTTCATTCGAACAGACTATTTTCTGTCGGGTACAAACAGAAAAAGAAGGAAGACCTTAAGGCACAGCTTGAGACAAAGTCATAAATTAATCAAAATCCACTGGCAGTTAATATTACAGAGTTAGAGTAGCTGGTTGTGTACTTCTCCTTCTTTCCAGAGAAACAATAAAAATAAATGTTTGCTTCCGCAACTGTGCTCCTGGAGGAAATTTGCCCCTTGAGAAATGCAGGGGAAAATTGAAACTATAAATGAGCTGCCTAGTAATTAGTGAAATATTGTGTCCTCTCCGACCAGGCTCAAAACCCTTGCTGGATTAAGTATCATTGCTTTTGTGTTGACGGGACTGTGGTGACTTTTCCGCAGATGTGGGTGTCTTTTGGAATAAGTGGTCAGTCCGTCACGTTGGGGACCAAGGGGCCCTCCAGGGCTGCTCCTCCCGTGGGGACGCGGCCCTCGGTGCCTGGAGGGTGGCCCGTGTTTTGATACCGCTGTTTCTCTGTGGCAGTCGCTGAGACGGGAGTCTCTCCCCCTCCCAGCTGCTCCACCTCATTCCTCTTCAGAGCACCGCGTGTTTGCCCTCTGTGCACACAGCAGCAAGGAGCGTGGCTGGAAACGGCTGGGTGAGCGCCACGTTGCCTGAAGTCACTTCCAGCAGTCATCCTTCATGCTGTGCTGGCTGTGTCGACCGCAGAGGTCCCAGCGCATGCAGCCACTAGGCCGTGCCTACACCAGTCTCCTCTGGGCTCCCTCCCGAGGCCAGCAGTAGCACTGTATTAAATCATAGGTACGTGTGACGTGAATGTGGTTCCTTTTACACTTGTTTTTTAGATCATGTGAAAGTGCCATTGACTCCCCCCTCCCAAGCATATTCGTTTATTCCCGCAGTGCGGGGGACATCTCCCCTGGACAGGGCCACAGCTAAGGTTGTGGGTTTAATTTAAGACCCGGTCATCAAAAAGAAAACCGTCAGAACCCTTCCCCTGAGCCGCAGCAGACGCGTCAGCTGCGCTTTGCTGGGGCCGCGCGCCCGTTTCTTCCTGCTGTGGGTGCTCCACACTAGGGTTTCCATGCTGGAGGATCAGAAACCCCTCGTGGATCAGCCACATGCCTCCTCAGCGCCTTCTGCCCCTTTAGTGATGGCTTCCACATCCCACGGCAGGTGACGGGCTTGGGACCCTGGGAAGGTTTCCACGTTCCACAACAGGTGATGGGCCTGGAAAACTGGGAAGGTTTCCACATTCCATGGCAGGTGGCAGAGTTGGAAGGTCCAGAGAACGGTGTTGAAGGGGACAAAGCCCACGGCGTGCTCCGCTCTGCCGGCACAGCCAGAAGGGCGAATGTGCTTTTCGTGCTGCTGAAGGAGCCCCACTCGCTGCTCCCTCGGCTGGCGCTGGGAGGGCGGATGCCGTGTGTCTGGTGCATCAACTGGAGACCCGTCGTGACAGCAGTGCCGCTGGTAGAGTTCTTTATGTTCCTTCAGCATTCCCTTAGACTGCCCTTCACGGGGTGGAAACAGGAAGTAGTGAAGGAAGGAGCCTGAAGAAAAGCCTCACATTACAGTCGAGTGAAATCTGACCATGTCCAACCCGCTGTGCAGTGATGTCCTGAGTATATTAAAAAAGATGACTGCATTATAATTTCTTTCAAAATGCTGTCTCTGAAGCTGGTGGAGGATGAGCATTTCTTAAAAATCAGGAGTCACTTCTTTACATGGCCTCTCTTGAATGAACATTTGAAATAACTCTCATGACCACAAGTGGCCTTGGAGACCAGCTGCCATGTATTTCTGGAAAAAATTAAAATTCCAGTGCCATTTGTTGCCAGGTTTAAGACATGGAGATGTCTTCTTCTGCTGGTGTGGTGGCTCCACTTAGAAGTGTCAAAATATTCTTTCCAGTATCATGAGTAGACACTTGAAATTATGTTTGCCTCTTCTTTTGATGGAATTACATTCTCACTATATATATATATATATATATATATATATAGTGTTTGTTATGTCTGGCGGTTTAATGCATTAAATTCAAGAAAGTTAGGAGGAAGAAAAGTAGAAGTTTAATCACACGATCATGCTTGTCGACTGAATGTCAAAATGACAGTCCCTAATTTCTGTTCACAAAGGTCTCTCTGTGTCTCTCTTCTGCCTTATGCCGCTCTTTTGGGTAGTACAGCTCCCGGGGACACAGAGGTGAGGCAGAGTGCCCGTGGGAAGCTGAGCAGTGCCCCAGGGAAGCAGGGGCGCCCGGGGCAGCGGGCCAGGACCCCCTGCTCCCGTGGGCTCTGTAGCCGGGTGGCCCTCCAGAGGAGCGAATGGAGGGGGACTGGGCCTTTGTACCCCCTTATCACTGCCGTGCACTGAGGACTTCCCAGCGGGGGCTGGGCTGAGCTCGGCACTGCGCTGCTGGCCCGGGGCATGGCAGCCCACTCCCCAGCCTGCCCTGTGACTCCCCACACAAGCGGGCACAGGGTTTGGACCAAACGGCACTTTGGGTTTCTGCTAAACGAGGGTCGTGGGGATCCCTGCCCCGCCGGGTGGTGAGGATCGCAAGGTAGCGCACACAGAAGGCTGCGAGCACTGCCCACCTGCCTGGCACGAGCAGCTCACCATCTGTGCGACATGCCGGCCACCCGACCCCGCGCCTCTCAGCTCACCCGAGGCCCCTCAGGCTTCTGCTCTACCCCCTCGCCTAAGTCTGTTCTTTTTTTAAAAAGATTATCTATTTCTCCCCCCCCCATTCCCCCGTCGTCTCCTCTCTGTGTTCATTCACTGTGTTCTTCTGTGTCTGCTTGTCTTCTCATTAGGTGGCTCCAGGTGCCAATCCTGGGACCTTCTGGAGGGGGAGAGAGGCTATTACTCTCTAGTGCCACCTCAGCTCCCTGTTTTGCCACATCTTATTGCGTCTCTCCTCTGCGTCTCTCATTGCATCATCTTGCTGCGCCAGCTCTCCACGTAGGCCAGCACTCATACACAGGGCGGTTGTCCTTGTGGGCCAGCTCGCCACACGGGCGAGCTTGCCCTCACCAGGAGGCCCTGGGCTTTGAACCCTGGACCTCCTACACGGTAGACGGGAGCCCACCTGCTTGAGCTGCATCCGTTTCCCTCGGTCTGTTCTTAACAGCAGCCCCAGGAGGCCTTGTCCCCTGCCCCCCGGGCTCAGGCCCTCTGCGGCTACCACCTCATGCTGCCCCGCGCTGCCCCTGGACGCCCTGTGCCTTCCCAGGCCCCCAGAGCTGCTCTTCCCACTGCCTCCCCCGTAGCCCCCCAGGCTCCGTGTGCTTGCTGGTTGCCGTGCCCCTCCTCTGGGACCCCACATGTCCTTCTCCACGAGCCCCTCCCCGACCTCCCTTAAAAGTGGGCCACCCAGCACACCGCCTGGCTCAGCGCCCCTTGGCCTCGGCCTCCATCCCTCTCCAGCACTGCCGCTGGGTGCGCCGTCAGTCAGGGCACGCTCTCCAAGGGCAGGCACCGCCGTCCTTACCTCTGGCGTGGACAGTGGCACTCAGGAAATTCTTGCTGAGTGAATGAATACTAGACATAGACGTCTTTGTGCTGTCTTTTTTTTTTTTTTTTAAAGATTTATTTATTTCTCTCCCCTTCCCCCCCCAACCCCAGTTTTCTGTTCTATGTCTATTTGCTGCGTCTTCTTTGTCCGCTTCTGTTGTCAGCGGCACGGGAATCTGTGTTTCGTTTTGTTGTGTCGTCATGTTGTATCAGCTCTCCGTGTGTGTGGCACCATTCCTGGGCAGGCTGCACTTTCTTTCATGCTGGGCGGCTCTCCCTACGGGGCGCACTCCTTGGGTGTGAGGCTCTCCTACGCGGGGACACCCCTGCGTGGCACTGCACTCTCTGCGCACATCAGCACTGCGCATGGGCCAGCTCCACATTGGTCAGGGAGGCCCGAGGTTTGAACCATGGACCTCCCATGTGGTAGGTAGACGCCCTAACCACTGGGCCACGTCCGCCCCCTGTGCTGTCTTTAAAGTACGTGAATTACCTGAAGTTAAAAGAATGCCGAGCTGTGGTGTGGGAGCGAAACCAGTCCCAGCGCAGCAGCCTCAGGTGCTTCCAGCCTCGTCTCCTCCCCTCCTGTGGGGTGGAGGTTCCCCCACGGCCCTTCCCCAGGGCTCGGAGCTCCGCGGTGTCTGGCTTCTGGAGACCTCACTGGTGGTCCTCCTTACAGCCTGCCTGCTCTCCGCATCCCCTGGCACTTTCCCTGGAGTATCTCAGGCCCCCAGGTCGCCCCACCTTCACGCGGGCAGACCAGCCTCTCCATACCTCTTGACCCCCTTCCCTGTCTCCTGTTTACCTTTCAACTGTCAGAAGTTCCCGGGATGGGAAGCGGTTGTGGCTCAACTGATAGAATGTCCGTCAACCATATGGAGGGTCCAGGGTTCGATCCCTAGGGCCTCCTGACCCATGTGGTGAGCTGGCCCACGCGCAATGCTGATGCGCGCAAGGAGTGCCGTGCCACGTGGAGGTGTCCCCCACATAGGGGAGCCCCACACGCAAGGAGTGCACCCTGTAAGGAGAGCCGCCCAGCGCGAAGGAAAGTGCAGCCTGCCCAGGAATGGCGCCTCAAGATGACGCAACAAAAAGAAACACAGATTCCCAGTGCCACATGACAAGAATGCAAGCAGATGAAGAACACACACTGAATGGACACAGAGAGCAGATACTGGGGGGAAAGGAGAGAGAAATAAACCTTTAAAAAAAAAAAAGAAGTTCCTGGGAAATCCCCGGGCCTTCTTCTTTCCCTGCAGTCTGCGTCGCTCCTGCCCCTGCCCCCTTGAAGTGACTGCGCAGTCACCAGCCCCTCCTTGAGGAAAGCCCGTGGACCCTGACATGACAGTGCTCCACCTGACTCCACAGCGCCAGACTGTGACCGCACGCTCCCCCTTAGAGCTCGCTCCTTCCATGAGACCCCTCGACCTGAGGTTTCTCTAGACTCTCCTCCCCTCAGCGGAGCTCCAGGTGCCTGCCTCGGCCTTCTTCTCACCCCATCCTCGGCCTTCTTCTCACCCCATCCTCGGCCTTCTTCTCACCCCATCCTTGGCCTTCTTCTCACCTCATCCTTGGCCTTCTTCTCACCCCATCCTCGGCCTTCTTCTCACCCCGTCCTCAGCCTTCTCACCCCATCCTTGGCCTTCTTCTCACCCCGTCCTCAGCCTTCTCACCCCATCCTCGGCCTTCTTCTCACCCCGTCCTCGGCCTTCTTCTCACCCTGTCCTTGGCCTTCTTCTCACCCCATCCTCGGCCTTCTTCTCACCCCGTCCTCAGCCTTCTCACCCCATCCTTGGCCTTCTTCTCACCCCGTCCTCAGCCTTCTCACCTCATCCTTGGCCTTCTTCTCACCCCGTCCTCAGCCTTCTCACCCCATCCTTGGCCTTCTTCTCACCCCGTCCTCAGCCTTCTCACCCCATCCTCGGCCTTCTTCTCACCCCATCCTCGGCCTTCTTCTCACCCCGTCCTCGGCCTTCTTCTCACCCCGTCCTCAGCCTTCTTCTCACCCAGTCCTCGGCCTTCTTCTCACCCCGTCCTCAGCCTTCTCACCCAGTCCTCGGCCTTCTTCTCACCCAGTCCTCGGCCTTCTTCTCACCCTGTCCTCGGCCTTCTTCTCACCCCGTCCTCAGCCTTCTTCTCACCCCATCCTCGGCCTTCTTCTCACCCCATCCTTGGCCTTCTTCTCACCCAGTCCTCAGCCTTCTTCTCACCCAGTCCTCGGCCTTCTTCTCACCCCGTCCTCAGCCTTCTCACCCAGTCCTCGGCCTTCTTCTCACCCAGTCCTCGGCCTTCTTCTCACCCTGTCCTCGGCCTTCTTCTCACCCCGTCCTCAGCCTTCTTCTCACCCCATCCTCGGCCTTCTTCTCACCTCATCCTTGGCCTTCTTCTCACCCCATCCTCGGCCTTCTTCTCACCCCATCCTTGGCCTTCTTCTCACCCCGTCCTTGGCCTTCTTCTCACCTCATCCTTGGCCTTCTTCTCACCCCGTCCTCAGCCTTCTCACCCCATCCTCGGCCTTCTTCTCACCCCATCCTCGGCCTTCTTCTCACCCCGTCCTCGGCCTTCTTCTCACCCCGTCCTCAGCCTTCTTCTCACCCAGTCCTCGGCCTTCTTCTCACCCCGTCCTCAGCCTTCTCACCCAGTCCTCGGCCTTCTTCTCACCCAGTCCTCGGCCTTCTTCTCACCCTGTCCTCGGCCTTCTTCTCACCCCGTCCTCGGCCTTCTTCTCACCCAGTCCTTGGCCTTCTCATTCTCCCTCAACCTTCTTCTCACCCCATCCTCAGCCTTCTTCTCACCCCGTCCTCGACCTTCTTCTCACCCCATCCTCAGCCTTCTTCTCACCCCGTCCTCGACCTTCTTCTCACCCCATCCTCAGCCTTCTTCTCACCCTGTCCTCGGCCTTCTTCTCACCCCGTCCTCGGCCTTCTTCTCACCCAGTCCTCGGCCTTCTTCTCACCCAGTCCTTGGCCTTCTCATTCTCCCTCAGCCTTCTTCTCACCCCATCCTCAGCCTTCTTCTCACCCCGTCCTCGACCTTCTTCTCACCCCATCCTCAGCCTTCTTCTCACCCCGTCCTCGACCTTCTTCTCATCCTCCCTCGGCCTTCTTCTCACCCAGTCCTCGGCCTTCTTCTCACCCCGTCCTCAGCCTTCTCATCCCATCCTCGGCCTTCTTCTCACCCAGTCCTCGGCCTTCTTCTCACCCAGTCCTCGGCCTTCTTCTCACCCTGTCCTCGGCCTTCTTCTCACCCAGTCCTCGGCCTTCTTCTCACCCCGTCCTCGGCCTTCTCCCCACCCAGTCCTCAGCTTTCTTCTCACCCCGTCCTCGGCCGCCTTCTTACCCAGTCCTAGGCCTTCTCATCCTCCCTCGGCCTTCTTCTCACCCAGTCGTCGGCCTTCTTCTCACCCCGTCCTAGGCCTTCTTCTCACGCAGTCCTCAGCCTTCTTCTCATCCTCCCTTGGCCTTCTTCTCACCCCGTCCTCAGCCTTCTTCTCACCCCGTCCTCAGCCTTCTTCTCACCCCGTCCTCGGCCTTCTCATCCCGTCCTTGCTGTCTCCACGGGGCTCTTCGTGCTGACTCACATTAGCACCAGGAGCCAGGTAACTCTCAATTTGGTGCTTCCCGCCAAGGCTCTCCTCTGTGTGGCAGAGCCACCTGCCAGCTGCTGGCTGACCATCTCCACAAATCGTCCCTGCATCTCGAAATCAGGGTGGCTGAGACCGAGCTCCTCCTCCTCTCCCTGAAACCTGCTCCTGGTCCTCCATCTTCCCGTATCCACAGTGAGGTGCTGGAGCTGCCCGAGTTTTATTGGTTCTGTTTCTCTTTGGAATGCCTTCTCCTCTGTCCACCCTCCCTCAACTGTTGCCATCCACCCGGTCAAGGATTGCCTCTTCTGGACAGACCTCGGGGGGTGTCCTGCCCCTTTGTGGGTGCTCCTCCCATGTGCCTGTCACCCCACGCCCTGCTGGCTCAGCCCTGGTGGTGCCCTAGCGAAGTGCATGGGCGTGTCACTCCTACGCACATGAGCTTCCTGAGAGCAAGGACCCCTCCTTTCCTGTGTTCTTGGCACAGAGGGCCTGGCTGTGTAAATGTTGGACACGTAACCTGCTGAAAGAACCTGGAGACCCAAGATCTGTGCCACAGGGCCCCAGGAGCCAGAGGACAGCTCGGAGGAATGAGCTGTGTCTAGTGGGGGCACTGGCGGCACTGAGGTCACTAGTGGCTCCACATCCCAGCCCCTGCACCTGCGTGGCAGGGGCCCTCCCGATCTCTGACACAGAAGTATTTAGAAGCAGCCCCCTTTTCTCCATCCTCTTGGGAGGCAGCTTTGCCCTGGGCTGAGAATGAGTGGGCTAGGTCTTGGTCCCCTGTAGTGCAGTGGTGAGTGCAGGAGCACCTGGGGGAACCCCCAAGAACAGACTTCTCATTCAGAGTACCCCTTAAGTACATCCCAGAACTGCTCTACTGAAAGCCAGGGACAGAAGCTCGGAGAAAAAAAATATTTGCCCTTTCACTCAAAATAATTGAGGGAATTAAATTATTAATGAGTCATCTTGAGCCTCCACAGCTTATAGCACCAACTACATCCTTGGCTCCTACTGCACAACCAGCAAGGGAGAAAAGGCAGGAAGCCCTGAACTAAAGAGAAAAACTGCACCCAGAATAAATACTCTAGTAAGCCAGATGCCAAGACACCACCATAAATTACAGTCCACACCAAGAAGCAGGAAGCTATGGCTCAGTTAAAGGAACAAGATAAACCTCCAGATGACATAAAGGAGTTGAGACAACTAATCATAGATGTCGAAACAAATCTCCTTAATAAATTCAATGAGATGGCTAAAGAGATTAAGGTTATTAAGAAGACCCAACGTCGTCTTAGCACAAAGAAGAATTTGAAAGCATACATAGAAAAATAGCAGATCTTAAGGGAATGAAAGACACACCATGAATGAAATAAAAAAACATTAGAATCATAATAGCAGATTTGAGGAGGCAGAAGAAAGGATTGGTGAGCTTGAAGAAATGCCCTCTGAAAGTTACCATACAAAAGACAGATGAAAAGAATGGAAAAAATTGAACAAGGTCTCAGGGAACTTAAAGACAGCAAAAAATGTGTAGACATATGTGTTATGGGTGCCCCAGAAGGAGAAGAGACGGGAAAAGGGGCAGAAGGGATATTTGAAGAAATAATGGTAGAAAATTTCCAGTGCTATTGAGGGACATAGATATCGGTGTCCAAGAAGCACAACCTACTCCCATCTGAAAAAATCCAAATAGATCAACTCCGAGACACATACTCATCAGAATGTCAAATTCCAAAGACAGGGAATTCCGAGAGCAGCAAGAGAAAAGCAATGCATAACATATAAGGGATACCCAATATGATTAAGTGCTGATTTCTCACCAGAAATCACGGAGGCAAGAAGACAGTAGTATGATATATATTTAAGATATTCCAAGAGAAAAACTTCCAGCCAAGAATCTTATGTCTGGCAAGATTGTCTTTCAAAACTGAAGGGAAGATTAGAATATTCACAGATAAAGAGAAACCAAGAGAATTTCTGACCAAGAGACCAGTTTTTCAGAAAATGCTGAAGGGTGTGCTAGAGCCTGAAAAGAAAGGCAGGAGAGAAAGTCCTGGAGGAGAGTCTGGAAATGAAGATTACATTAATATAAGTAACCAAAAGTATCAAAAGCATGGGGAAAATAAAATAAAACAAAAACTCAAATAGGAATAAACTTAACCAACAATGTAAAGCACTTGTATTTAGAAAACTGCAATTCAAAAGAGATTAAACGAAGTCCTAAATAACTGGAAGAACATTCCATGCTCATGGATTAGAAGAGTAAATATCATAAAGTCAGTTCTACTCAAATTGATATGCAGATTCAATGCAATCCTGATAAAAATTCCATCAACATTTTTAAAAAATTGAATATGATTATCAAATTTATTTAATAGGATAAGTGGTCCTGAATAGCCAGAAACATCTTAAAAAGGAAAAGCAAACTCTCATCTCCAGATGTTAAATCGTATTACCTGGCTTTGGTGGTAAAATCAGCATGGTACGGGCACAAATCCAGACACACCAATGGAACCAAACTGATGGTTCAGAAACAGACCCTCACATGTATTGTCAAGGGATTTTTAACTAGCCTCTCAAACCCACAAGTCAGCAGACTGGTTCATTCAACAAATGGTACTGAAAGAACTGGCTCTCATAGCCAAAAGAAGGAAAGAGGACCCCTATCTCATACCTTATCCAGAAATTAACTCAAAATGGATCAAAAACCTAAAGATAAAAGGAAGAACCATAAAGCTTCTGGCAGAAAGTATAGGAAAATATCTTCAAACCCTGGTGATAGGTGGTGGATTTTTAAAAGGACATAAGAGAAGAACTGAGATGGACTACAGATATTTAATGTATGTAGAAGTTTTAATGAGGCTTAATATAAAAATGTGGAAATGTATGAGTGGATGGTAAAATATAGTGAGTAGCAGCTAGTTTATAAATGGGGATGTGGCTGAAAATGGTCATCTAAGGATATAAATGCCAACTGACAGAATGCTAGAGAATAATCGAGGAACTGAATAGCGTAGTAAAGCAAGAGGTGCATGAGAATTGTGGTTGATAGTACAGATGCAAGAGTGTTCTTTCTGAGCTAGAGCAAGTGTACATCACTTGGTGGGAAAGTGGAGACACATGGGAAAAATACAACTGGAGTGACCTATGGACTGTGGTTAGCAGTAATAATGTAATATGCTTGCTTCTATGCCAAAGATGTACTGTGTTGATAATGGGGCAGTTTGGAGAATGTTTGCTAAATGTACACTATGGATGTGGTAACAATCAGATGATATTCTTTTGTGTGTAACAAATGTTCCACCAGAGTGTGGTGTGTTGATAGATGGATGTTGTTTGGGAATTCTGCACATGTGCATGATTGTTTTTTAAGTTTACAACACTTGTCATAAAAAAGATATTTAAAAAATATTAATAGGGTGGGTTGGAGGAAAATACACCAAATATAAGATAAGGACTATAATTAGTAGTAAATATTTGACTGTATTCTTTCATAAATGCAACAAACATCTCACTAAATTGCAAAGTGTTGATGGAAGGTTGATGTGTGGGACCCTTGTATGATGTTATGCATGTTTGCTTTGTAAGTCCACAACTTTTGCTATACATTCATTGTTTATGTATGTTCATATATAAATGATACATAGATAATAATAATAGGGTGGGTTGGGGGAAGTACTTTGGTTAGTAGTAATATTTTGACAATGCGCTTTAATCATTAGTTTAAAACATTTAACAACAATGCAAGGTATTGGCAGTAGGGTGCGTTACGAGAGTCCTGTATGATGCTATGTATGTTTTGTAAGTTCACAACTATTACTATACACTTTTTGTTAATGTATGTTTATATGTCAGTGATATACTTCAATATATTAAAAATAAAGAATAAAGAAAACAAAAAAATGCATAACCTGAATTTAATCATGAGGCAACATCAGACAAACCCAAATTGAGAGACATTCTACATAATAGCTAATTAGTCGTCTTCAGAAGTGTCAAGGTCATAAAAGACAAAAATGACCTTGAAGCTGTTCCTGATTGGAGGAGACTTAAGGAGACATGTCAACTAAGTGCAGTATGGAATCCTGGGCCAGAAAAAGGACTTTATTGAGAGAATTAATGAAATCTGACTAAGATCTGTAGATTGATTAATAGCTTATCAGCTTAATTTGCTGGTTTTAACAGTTATACTGTGTTTCTGTAAGTTAACATTTGGGAATATTGGTGAAGGATATATGGGAACCCTGTGCAATTTTTGCTGTCTTTCTGAAGATCTGAATCTATTTAAAAAAATAAATAAATAAAAGTATCCTTAGCAGTAGATATACTGATAACAAACTCTTCTTCTTTGTTTGAAAATGTCTTTATTTTATCTTCATTTTTGAAGAATACTTTCCCCAGGTACAGAACTCAATGTTTTTGCTACCTATTTATCTCCCTGCCTAGTTTTCCGCCTTCTTACTTTCCTATTCTCCTTCTGTCTTACCTACCTTTTCTCCTATGTTTCTTGATTCTTTTCTTGACTCTCTGCCGTTCACCCCCTCCCCACCCCAGCACACAGAGGGAAGCCTAATGACCTTGGCTCTCATTGCTGCTGTTGGGAAGCTATTTGTCTTTCCTGCTGTTGCTCCTTTCAAGTTAATCCTTTTTGTTTGGCTGTTTTTGATATTGTCTCTGTATTTAGTTTTCTGCAGTTTTATTTTGGCATATCTAAGGGTGGCTTTTTAAAATTTCCCTTAAACCTTCTTGATATTTATTGGATTTAAAAAAATCTATAAGTTGGTATCTTGTATCCATTCAAAAATATTCTTAGCCCTTATGTTTTCAAATATTCTTTCCACTGGCTTTTCTTGCTCTCTAATTACATGTATATCAGACCCTCTTGAAGTCTCAGTGTCTATTGACCTGCTTTTAGTATTTTTCATCTTTTTGCACCTCCTTCCTGCATTCCATAGAGTTAAACATTTTTTTCCATTCTAAGTTGAGTTTTATAGTTTCTATTTCTGCTGACATTTTTCTATTTGTCTCTTCTAATCATTTATAAATAGTTACAACTTCTGAAGTTTCATGGTTCTGTTTTTATTTCATCTTGGCTAGGTCTCTCATCCATGGTGTCTTATTTTCTTATAAACATATTCTATGTGTATACTTATCATTTATCTTAAGACTTGTTTGTAGAAATAATCAGAGGCCTAGAAAGACAGTATCTTTTTCTGGAGAGGATTTGCGTTTGCTTACCCCCAGCACTGGGGGGTGCTACTAGTCTAGGACCACAGCAATTCTCTTTTGACACTCAAGGTTCTCTGGATCACTCAGATGCTATGAGTTCTTAGGACTTACCTTTCTGGGTGCTTGTTTTTTCCTAGGTTTTGGTCTGGTGAATTTTCATTATTTTCTTAGCTCTTTGATGCTTTAAGATTTTTTGGCACTATTTTCCTGAACGAGGGTTTGGTTCAAATTTCTTAGACTGCTGTTATCTGAAGCAGAAGTCCTCAAGATTGAATGAGTTCCAAAAATCTTTTGTCTTTGGGCTGATGTGGATGATTATGCTTACAGCACAGCCACCAAGAATATGCTTGAGCACAGCTGGAAGACATCTATGCATTTTAATTCATTGATTCAAATTCCTGGTGTTTGGGACCCCTTTGTGAAGAGTTATGTAGAGGTGAGTAGACGTTTCATAAATTTTACTGGTTTCATTTTGTCTTACTCCTATTCCTAATCTTTTTTGGATAGAAGGAAGCCAATGGAGAAAGTAGAATAAAAAAGAATTTGGCACCTCTTTTTTGGTTTGCATAATTTCTGTTTAAAATTCCCAGTATACTGCATTTATTTTCACCACTGGATAACCTGCTGTAGCCAAATTTTATAAAACAAATTCACATATATGGAGAGCAGGTGTAGCTCAGTAGTTTGAGTGCCTGCTTCCCACACACAAGGTCCCAGATTTGATCCCCAGTGCCTCCTAAAAACCAATATGAAAAAACCAACTCTCATTGGGGATCAGGTGGAGGCCAGTGGCTGAGCACCTGCTTCCCATGTATGAGGTTCTGGGTTCATTCCCTGATACTGCCTAAAAGATAAATGACAAAATAGTTGTGAATATTAATTCCTTACTACTCTTGTAGGCTAGAAAGAAAAGCAGAAAGATTTTTAATAATTTAGTGGGTTTATAGGAGGAAGAGGATAGAAGTTGGAAATTAGTACACAATGCATGGAATGAAGGGTAGTGGCTTTTAGAAAGTTCTGAAGAAGGTCTTTTCATCCCAAAGTCCTTGTAAGGAGAGAGGGCCTTAGCGCTGGGTACTAGAAATAAAAATGGAAAACAATTTGCTGGGTGAATATTTTCTGAGTGCTAAAGTGGTAAGTGAGCTGTGAGAAGATAGTTTCTGAAATCAAATGCCGGTGAATCTGGGAGTTCCTTTAGAAGAATGGGAGTGAAATGACAGGAAATATAATTCCCAAGTACCCCTTCTGTGGCTGAAGTGAGGCTGGGCACTGACGGTAGTTGCGCTGTGTGGCCTGTCTCCGTCATTAGCACACCCTGCTTTGAGGACTTTATTTCTTATAGGAACAGTTTTTAATGTTGAAGTTGCTGCATTTTTCAGTAACAAAATATCATCAAAAAAGGAACCATGGAGGCCTTTGTTGTAAAGGTTTTCTGTTTTTGATAGAGATTCTGACACATATGCTGGTGAAAGCAAAAGCTTGTATCACTGTTGTTCCCTAAACAGTACTGTTTGTCAATTTTGTAAAGTTTCACACCCATCAGTAAAGTTAAGTTTTATATTACTATTACCTTTTAAATTACCATCTTACAGATTTTAGCTAAGTTGTTATGACTTATTTTATGTAGATGCTGGAATTTTATGGGGATCATGATGGAGCCAGAGAGATACTCACCAATTATGCATATGATGAAAAATTCCCATCAAATCCGAATGCCCATATCTACTTATACAACTTTCTAAAGAGAGAGAAGGCACCAGTAGATAAGTGTGCTTAAGGTATAGCATTTATGATTTGAATAGGGTTGAGGGTCTGCTTGAATACATTCTTAGGTCAGTGCTTTCCAACTTGTATGTGATAGCAGCCGCAGATTTATACAATATGTGTAGGGCACACTGGAATAAACGGCGGAAACTGCTCCCAGCTGATGGCTCCTGGCAGACTCCCAACCCCATCCTCACAAGTACGCCTGCAGGGAGATGATCAGTATTCCAGCATCCCTTTGTCCCTTGGTTGGAAAGTTCTGTTGATTTTTTAAGAAAAATCAATTTTATTGAACTATGATTTAGATACAATAAACTACACTTATTTTCAGTGTTCAGGTTGATGCATTGTGCCAAATATGCCAAATATATACAGCCATGTAATCACTGCCATGATATGCAAGATATCCTTCACCCCCCAGATTTCCCTCATTGCCCTTTACAGCCACCTACACAGCTACACCTGGCCCAGACGGTCACTGATCTGCTTTCTGACCCTTCAATTTTGCCTCTTCTTCAATTTCATATAAAAGAGAACAGTATGTACTTTTTTGTGTCTCTGCTTCTTTTGATCAGCGTAATGTTTTTTTAGATTTGTCTGTGTTATTCCCTATATGAGTACATTGTTCCTTATTGTTGAGTGGCATTCCATTGTATACATTCACTTGTTGATGGACATTTGGCTATTAGGAATAGTGCTGCTATGAACAGTGTTTGTGTACACGTATGTTTTCATTTCTCTTGGTTAGTTACCTAGGAGTGGAAAGGTTAGGTAAGGTAAGTATATATGTTTAACTTTTTAAGAAACTGCCCAGTTTTTCTAAGTGACTACCATTCCTACCAGCAAAGTATGAAGGGTCACTTTCTCCACCTCTTCCACAACACTTGCTTTTGTCAGCCTTAGCCTCCTTAGCTGCCTTCTGGTGCAGGTGTAGGGGTATGTCATTGTGGTTTTAATTTACATTTCTCTGATGAGTAATGATGCTGAGGAACCTGCCTGTTGGACCTTCCTGTATTTTCTTACATGAAGTGTTTGTTGCTCAAATATTTTGTGTATTTTTTTGGGAGGAGGCTATTTGTCTTATTGATTTGAAAGCTTCTTATATATATACAAGGCCTTTGTCAAGTATATAAAAGTGTGACTATTTTATCCCTGTCTGTGTCTTGCCTTTTTGTTAACAGTGGCCTTTCAAGGGGCAGAAGTTTCTAGTTTTGATGAAATCCAGTTTGTCTGTTTTTTCCTTTTGTGGTTACTGCTTTTTTTCCCCTAAGAAATCTTGCCTATTTCGAGATAATGAAGATTCTCTCCCATATTTTTCCTTGGAAGTATCATAATTTTTATGGTAGGTTTTTAATAGATTTCTAACTATTTTTTTTTGTGTGGTGTGAGGTAAGAGTCAAAGCTCATTGATTTCCATATGGTTGTTCTAGCATCATTTATTGAAAAGACTTTCCTTTCCTCATTCAATTACATTGGTAACTCTGTTGAAAGTCAGTTGACGATATATATGGACTCTCTTGTAGTTAGTGACCAGTACTGCATGTCTTGATTGCTATAGCTTGATTACTGTAGTAAGCCTTGGAATCATACCATGGAAGCCACGGACATTTATCCTTTTTCAAAATTGTTTTTGAACTTTCTAGTCCTTTGAAATTTCTAGGCCTTTGAATTTCTCTCTCTATGTATATTTTCTACCTGGTTGCATCATTGTCTTCTTGGTGCGTTGCTCCGTGTGGGTCTGGGACGCCTTTTTTTCCTGTTTTTACCAGGAGGTCCTGGGGATCGAACCTGGGTCCTCCGTATGGTAAACGGGAGCACAATTGTTGGAGCCACAGCCGCTTCCCTCCATATATCTTTTAAAATCAGCATGTTTATTGCAACAAAAAGAAGACTGCTGGGATTTTAAAATATAAGGGTTAATCTTCAGAGACTTGACTTTTTAATAATGAGATTTCCAAATGGAACATGGTTTATCTCCATTAGTTCTATAATTTTTTTTGAAACATTTTGTAGTTTTTTAGTGTATTTTGTTAAATTTATCCCTCAGTGTTTCATGTCATTGGTTGTTATTGTATATATTTTTCTAAAATTCATTTTTCAATCTACGATTAATTTTCCTTATGTAATGAGAAAAATCGACCTTGCATTCTGTGAATTTACTATTACTCATAATGACTTTTTTGTAGATTCCTACGGATTTTTACAGTTGTGTAATACGTGAACAGACAGTTTTGCTTCTTTTCCAGTCAGTCTGCCTTTTATTTTTCTTGACCTACTACATTGATTAGGACCTGCAAGACAGTGTTGAACAAACATGGTGAGAGTGGGCGTCCTTGCCTTTGTTCCTAGTCTTAGGGAGAAGCCTTCATTCTTTCATTATTAAGAAAGATGTGAGCTGTAGGGTCTTCAGAAATGCCTTTTCTTGGATTGAAGAAATTCTATTTTATTCCTTGTTTACTGCGATACTTTTATCATCCATAAAATGATCCATGAATTTTGTCGGATGCTTTTTCTGCTTATATTGATGGATTTTCAATTGTTCAATGTTATGATTTAGACTTTCTATATCCTTACTTCTTTTAATGTATTAAATTAATTGTATCAATTATTGAGGAAGGGATATTAAAATCTCGAAGGATAATTGTGGGTTTTTCCTTTCAGTTCAGTCAGTTTTTACATCATGTGTTTCGAAGTTCTGTTATTAAGTATATATATATTTACACTTATTTTATCTTTGTGATGACAGACTTTTTTTTGGTCATTGTGAAATATTTCCTTTATCCCTGGTAATACACCTTTTCTTGAAAGTCTCTTTTTTTCTGATATTAATATGGCCACTCCAGCATTTTATGCTTACTTTTTGCATAGTATGTATTTTTCCATTCTTTTACATTCAGCCTGTTTGAATATTATATTTAAAGGGGGTTTCTTATACAAAGCATATTGTTGGGTCTAGCTTTTTAATCCAGTCTGACAATCTCTGCCTTTTAATTGGGTGTTTTTAGTCCATTTTCCTTAACTACAGTCTGCTAAATACGGTTGGTTTAGGCCTGCCCTCTTGCTACTTGTTTGCTATTTATCCCTTCTATTTTTTGTTCTTCTTGTCCTCATTTTCTACACTTTTGAGTTAATTGAATGTATTTTGGGATTACATTTTAATCTCTCTTGACTTTTTAGCTATACCTCTTTGCATTATTTTCTTTTTTTTTAAAGATTTATTTTGTATTTATTTCTCTCTCCTTCCACCCCCCCGCCCCTGGTCGTCTTCTCTCTGTGTCCTATCGCTGTGTGTTCTTCTGTGACCACTTCTGTCCTTATCAGCGGCACCGGGAATCTGTGTTTCCTCTCTGCAGAAAAATGGAAACTATCACAATAAGCAAAGAGAAATTCAAAAACTAAAATGAAAAGTGAATGGCTAGGTATAACAACAGATTGGAAAGAGCAGAAGTAAACTTGAAGATAAATCAACAAAAATTATCCAATCTGATAAAAAGGAATAAAATTGAGGGTGAATGACTTGAGACATCCATTGGGCCAAGTCTGCTTCCCACTATAAAGTTCTTATTTGCTAATTTCCACATCTGGGTCATCTCAGGCTTGGAATCTATTGGTACTGCTTTTCATAAACTCACATTTTATCATTCCTTATATCTACTAATTTTATATTCCATTCCGGACATTGTCACTATTTTGTTGCAGGGACTCTGGGTCCAGTTGTGCTTCTCTAGATTATTGCTTTTAATTCTGATTGGCAGTTAATTTGACTCTAGTCAAACTCTAAACTCAGACTCCCATGGATGTGTGCAGATGCTGAAATACCCACTTGTTTCTTTCAACTGGGTTTTCGCTGGGTTGCCTGGATTGGGTAGTGTTTTAAAGATAGATTTTTAGAGTTCACATACCCTCAGTTCCTCTTTCTTTCTGGATGTATGCCCTTTACTTTACTGCTGCTCTGCCAGCTCCAAACTCTGTTCTCTGATATTTTAGGCAAAGAGCCAAAAGAAGCAAATGTAATCCGATATTGTTTCTTCTTTTCATGTTCAACTTTTCTCCAGCTTCTCTTTTACTCTCTTGGGCCTTCAAAAAGTTTTTGTTGTTTTTTGCTTGTTCTATTTTTATACTTTTATCTGTGGAAGGTTTAGTCCAGCCAGCCTACCTAGGAATTAACTGGAAGCCCCATTTCTATTTAATGTAGTTACACTAGGGCTGTTAGTTTTCTACTTGTCCTATTTATTTTTTCTTTCCTACTTTCTTTTGGGGTTAATTGAATGTTTTCAGTTATTACCTTTTTAATACTAAATGTTGACTTTATTAGAGAAGTTGTAGGTTTACAGAAAAATCATGCAGAACCTACAGAGTTCCCATACACCATCCTAGTATTGACACCTTGTGTTAGTGTGGTGCCTTTTTTGCAGTAGGTGAAAGAACATTTTTGTAATTGTGTTGTTAACTGTACTACATGGTTATAGTTCATTGCTTGTGTTATATAGTCCTATGGATTTTTTATTTTTCATTTTTATTTTAGTAACATACACCCTAAAATCTCCCCTTTTAAACACTTTCAAGTCTGTTTTTTTAGTGCTGTTAATTCTGTTCATAATGTTGTGCTGTCATCACCACCATCCATTACCAAAACTTTTTTATCATCCTAAGTTGAAACTGTACAATTTAAGCATCAACTTCCCTTTCCATACCCCATACCCCCTGGTAACCTAATTCTAGTTTCTGACTCTGTGAATTTGTTTATTCTAATCATTTCAAATCAGTGAGATCACACAATTGTTGTCTTTTTGTGTCTGACTTATTTCAGTATGTTGTCTTCAAGGTTCATGTTGTAATGTCTATCAGAACTACGTTTGTTTTGATAGCTGTATAATATTACATTGTATGTACCTACCACATTTTGTTTATCTATTCCTTGATGATGGACACAAGGGTTGCTTCCATCTTTTGGCCGTTGTGAATAATGCTGCCATGAACAATGGTGTGCAAATAATAGTTGAGTCCTACTTTAAATTCTTTTGGGTTTATACCTAGAAGTGAAATTGTTGGGCCCTGTGGTAATTCTATGTTTCATTTCATGAGGTATGGCCAAACTGTCCTCTGCAGTGACTGCACGATACTGTATTCTCAACAGCAGTGAGTCATTATCCCTATTTCTCTACATCCTCTCCAACACTTGTAATTTTTCATTTTTTACTAATAGCCATTTGTGATGGTTAGGCTATTGTGTCAACTCAGCCAGGTGATTGTGCCCAGTTGTTAGGTCAAGCCAGCACTGGGCTAAGTGTAATACAAGGGCATTTATGGACTTCAGTCACTATTGACTTTACCGCAGTGGTAAATCATAGTGGTTATAATTACATTAATCCGCGCGATTGCCATCAGGAATGAGTGACCCTTAACCCAATCAGTTAAAAGGGGAAGTGATTCCAGGGAGATTGCCATCAGCAATGGGTGCCCCTTAACCCAATCAGTTAAAAGGGGAAGTGATTCCAGTATTGAGAGAATTTCCCAGCTCGTCTTTCGACAGCCAGTGTCTCCCAGAACTCGTCAAGAATCTTCTTTGGACTTTGACCAGAGCTCCTGGTTGTAGCCTGCCTGTGGGACCTGGATTTGTGCATCCCCATGGCTGCGTGAGACACTGATAAATCTCTTACTATTGACAGATATCCTCTGTAGATTCTGTTTCCCTAGAGAACCCTGACTAATACACCATTGGTGGGTATGAAATGGTAATTACTTGTGGTTTTGAGTTGCATTTCCCTAATGGCTACTCTGTTGATCATCTTCAATGGACTTGTGCATCCCCATGACTGTGTGAGACTCTTACTATCGACAGATATCCTTTGTTGATTCTGTTTCCCTAGAAAACCCTGACTAATACACCATTGGTGGGTATGAAATGGTAATTGGTTTTGAGTTGCATTTCCCTAATGGCTGCTCTGTTGATCATCTTCAATGGACTGCCATGCTGCTGCCTCCCTCCAGCTGCCATCATGATCATCTCCTGGGACCTCATCAGCAAAGGACATGTTCTCCAACATTTACAATGTCTGGGAGGCCACAGAGGGCTGTGCCTGCAGGTGGAGGGGAAGATGGTCAGTGGGACAGAGGATCTCATTGATGCTGTGCTCATTGGTCGAAATGCCTCTGCTAAAGACCCAGAGGATGAAAGTCCCAAAAGCACAGTCGTCCCTGGTGTTGAAAGTCTTTTTTTGAGTTTAATGCTTTTTTATTTTTAGACAACCTACACGAAATGTTTTTTCTTAAAAAATAATGCCTTCACTCCAGATAAAACAAGATAAAAATAAATGATGAGTTCAAGATGGCATCAGTTCATCTGTCTAAATTACTTGGTGTGGTGTGGGTGAAAAGCAGTGGCCAGTTATGATGACAGGTGATAGATCCAAAGCAATTTCCAAATTTGTTAACATTTCTCTATTTTTAAACCATCCTTGAAATCATATATGGGATCACAACATCCTCATGGTAGTCTAGGAGAGCAACCATATCATCTGGATTCATGTTTTAACCAATAAAGAACTGCTAGTTGTTAAAATTAGCAAGGATGTGCTTGATTTGTTCTGCAGTCCCTGTCAAAAACTACTCTTTTTGGTCTCTGTTTTTTGTACTTCTTATAGGCTTCTTTTGTGAAGCTGGTTTTCTGCAAGTGATAGTTCATAACAATTTGTCTATCTTCTTCAGAGAAATTTCTATTCAAGTCTTTGCCCATTTTTCATAAAAGGTTTATTTTATTTATTTCTCCCCTCCCCTCATTGTTTGTGCTAGCTGTCTACTACTGTCTGTGTCTGTTTGTTGTGTGCTCGGCTTCTATTTTTTAGGAGGCACCAGGAACCAAACCTGGGACCTCCCACGTGGGAGGGAGGCATCCAGTTACTTGAGCCACCTCTGCTCCTTGCTTGTTCTGTCTCTCATTGTGTTTCCTTGTTGAATCATCTTGTTGCTCCAGCTTGCTGTGCCAGCTCGTGCCGGCTTGTTGTCTTGCCCATCTTCTTTAGGAGGCCCTGGGAACTGAACCCAGGACCTCCCATGTGGTAGGTGGGTGCCCAGCTGCTTGAGCCACATCTGCTTCCCTTGCCCATTTGGTAATTGGGCTGTTTGTCTTTTTGTTGTTGAGTTGCAGGATTTCTTTATATAATCTGGATATTTAATCCTTCTCACATATGTGGTTTTCAAATGTTTTCTCCCATTCAGTAAGTTTTACTTTCATGATAAAGTTTTTAATTTTGATGAGATCCCATTTATCTCTTTTATTTTTTGTTGCCTGTGGTTTGGGTGTAAAATCTAAGAAACCATTGCCTAATGCAAGGTCCTGAAGATGCCTTCCCTATGTATTCTTCTAGAAGTTTTATAATTCTGATTCTTGTATTTAGCTCTTTGATCCATTTTGAATTAATTTTGTGTATGGTATGAGGAAGGGGTTCATTTTCACTCTTTTACATGTGGATATCCTGTTTTCCCAGCACGATTTGATGAAGAGACTGTTTTTCCCAGTTGAGTGACTTTGCCCTCTTGTCAAAAATCAATTGGCCCTAAATATGAGGGTTACTTTCTGAATTCTCAGTTTGATTTCATTCATCTGTATGTCTGTCCTTGTGGCAGTACCATACTGTGTTGATTACTGTGGCTTTGTAATACATTTCAAGATCGGGACGTGAGAGTCCTCCCACTTTGTTCTGCTTTTTCAAGATGGATTTGACTATTTAGAGTCCCTTTCACTTCCACATAAATTTGATGATTGACTTTTCCATTTAGGAAAGAAGGCTGTTAGAATTTTGACTGGGATTGTGTTAAATCTGTAAATCACTTCGGGTAGAGTTGTTATCTTAACAATATTTAGTTTTCAAATCCTTGAATACAGCATGTCTTTCCATTTATTTAGGTCTTTGATTTCTTTCAGCATGCTTTGTAGTTTTCTCTGTACAAATCCTTTAAATCATTGATTAGATTTATTCCTAGGTACTTGAGTCTTTCAATTGCTATGTAAATGTGTTTTTTTTTCATTTCTTTTTCAGATTGTTCATTACTAGTATATAGAAACACGACTGCATTTTAGTTGTTGATCTTGTACTTTGCCACTTTGCTAAATTCATTTATTAGGTCTGGTAGCTTGATTGTGGAATTTTCAAGTCTTTATGCATATAGGATCACATATTCTGCATGCAGAAATATGTTTTGTTTCTTCCGTTCCAGTTTGATGACATTTTATTTCTTTCTCTTGCTTAGTTGTTCTGACTAGAACTTCCAGGACAATGTTGAATAACAGTGGTGACTGTGGCATTCTTATCTTGTTTTGATCTTAGAGGGAAAGCTTTTAGTCTTTTACCATTGGGTATGATGTTAGCTGTGGTTTTTCATATATGCTCTTTATCTTAATGAGGAAGTTTCCCTCTCTTTCTAGTGCTCTAAGTGTTTTATCAAGAAAGAGTGCTGGATTTTGTCAAATGCCTATTCTGCAGCAATAGAAATGATCATGTTTTTCCCCCTTTTATTCTGTTAATGTGATATATTAATTGATTTTCTTCCATTGACCCACCCTTGCACACGTGCGATAAATCCAATTTGATCATGGTGTTCTTTAATGTGCTTTTGAATTTGGTTGGCTAGTATATTTATGTCTATATTTATATATAGATAGAATTGTATCTATATCTGTCGTTTGCTGTTTACAATTGGGTTCATTGTGAACACTAATGTATTTGAAAAAACTTTTAAAGCAGGTTGTATTAGTGAGCCAAGGGGTGCTGATGCAAAGTACCAGAACTCTGTTGGCTTTTGTAAAGGGTATTTATTTGGGGTAAAAGCTTACAGTTACCAGGCCATAAAGAGTCCAATTCAAGGTACCATAAGAGGTCCTTTCTCATCCAAAGTCTGCTGCCATGTGTTGGAGCAAGGTGGCAGGTGACGTCTGCGAGGGCTGAGCCTTCCTCTTCCTCGTAAAGCCCCATGGGTCCAGCTTCTTGGGATCTTAGCTGTAGGCTGGAGGGCTCATTCCTTTCCGGGCTCAGGGGCTCTGTTCTCTTCACAAGGTCAGTTGTAAGCTGTCCGGGGAATGGTTCCATCTGACTTCCCTCGTGTCCTCTGCCGTGTCTGTGGAGCTGTCTCTCTTCCTCTCTGTTCTGTGTATCTCCTGTGTTCTTGATTAAGCGTCTGTTTATATTAGCCCCCCAGGCGGGCGGGGACTCCACCCTCCACCCCTCCATTCACTAATGACATGGCGCAATCAAAGCCCTAATCTTGATTGAATCAAGTAAACATAAGGCCTTTGAATTTAACAGTCAATAGGTATCACGCCCAGAGAAAGACCAGTTTACAAACCTAATTGATATCTCTTTTTGGAATTCATAAATACTATCAAACTGCCACAAAGTTTATAGAAAATAACTATATTCATATACTTATTTCTGTTTAAGAGAACATGGGTTTAGAGAATTTTGTTTTTCCTTTTGAAAACTGTACTTTTGAAATTTAGAACTCAGTAGACGGGATAAATAGCAGACTAGATATAGCAGAAGAGAGGACTAATGAATTGTATAGAAAATATCAGGCTAAGGCATCAGAGAACAAAAGGTAGTAGTGTGCAGAAAAGATTATATAAAGGACTTGGTGATAAAGTCTGACATATTTGTAATTGTAGTGCCAAAGGGAGAGGACAGAGAGAGGATGTTTTATTTCAGTGAAAAGGTTTTTAAAAATTGAAGTGAATTGAGCCTTATACATAATTCCATAAACCATGGGACAAAGGTGACTTTCATAGGAAATGAGTGTTAATACTACTGTTTTCTATTGGCGTATTGATATTGATTGAGCTTTTAGAAACATTAAGTGGAGAAATTGGGAAATGGCCTTTGGCCCAGCGGTTAGGGCGTCCGTCTACCATATGGGAGGTCCGCGGTTCAAACCCCGGGCCTCCTTGACCCGTGTGGAGCTGGCCATGCGCGGTGCTCATGCGCGCCAGGAGTGCCGTGCCACGCAAGGGTGTCCCCCGCGTGGGGGAGCCCCACGCGCAAGGAGTGCGCCCGTGAGGAGAGCCGCCCAGCGTGAAAAGAAAGAGCAGCCTGCCCAGGAATGGCGCCGCCCATACTTCCCGTGCCGCTGATGACAAAAGAAGCGGACAAAGAAACAAGACGCAGCAAATAAACACCAAGAACAGACAACCAGGGGAAGGGGGGGAAATTAAATAAATAAATCTGTAAAAAAAAAAAAAAAAAAAAGTGGAGAAATTAACAAAGTTTACATTTTAGTTTGTGGGAAATTATGTTATTATAAGATTAAAGTACTCCAGCAAGCAGACAATTCATTTCTAATAGTAAATGTGTTGAAATGAGAATATAAATTTACTTTAAATCCTGTATTTGTGCATTTCCTTAAAAAACAGTTCTTATTTTTCAAAAAAAGAACTTTTGCCTTTCTTCTTTCTATTGTGTAAAAATATTTACTCGCATAGCCATAATGTCCTGTGTTCCTGAACAGTCTTCCAAAATAGTTATCCTTGTCTTCTCTTGGTTTTCTTGTTTTCCATAAATATTACTAGCCTCTTCTGATCTGTAAATATTAAATATTTTCTGTGATGTTTTTTCTTTATTTTTCTCCTTGATCCTGAATTCTGAAAACAAATTATTTGAGATTTTAAGTGTGGTACTCAGTAGATAAACACCTGGAGATGAAAATAAAAGTCATCATTGGAGTGGATGTGGCTCAAGCAGTTGAGCACCTGCCTTCCACATGGGAGGTCCCAGGTTCGGTTTCTGGTATCTTCTGAAAAAACAAGAACACCCAACTTGCAAAACAAAAAAACCAAAACCAACTCAGAGGAGCCAATGTGGCTCAGTGGTTGAGCGCTGCTTCCCACATATGAGGTCCCAGGTTCAATCCCTGGTCCACAGTACCTCAAAAAAAAAAAAGGTCATCATATACGTCTCCTAATTCTCTTGATTATCTTGTTATTACCAGAGGTTATAATTCCTTTCACTATATCCAAATTGATATTGTATGAAAGCAAAATATCTTTTAAAATCTTGGTTTATTCTTTGAGGTACATTAGGCAATAAGAGCTTTCTTTGAAAGTAAGCTGAAATTTGAGAAATGCTTTTATTAGAGTGTGTAAAATTGACATTTTTTCTTCTAGATTTTGTATCAGATTGTACCATCTCATAAACTGATGTTGGAATTTCATAGATTACTTAGAAAACCAGGTAAATAAGTTTGTTTTCTATCTCTTTGTGCAGACAAGCTAAAGAGCTGGGCGTATAAATTATGACCCTTGGGCCAAATCTGCTGTCTCCTACTTTTATAAATAAAGTTGTTTTCATTTCATCTAAGGCTGTTCTTGCACTCTGATGTGAGCACTGAGTAGTGTGGCAGACTGTGTGGCACACAAAGCCTGAAATATTTACTAGCTGGCCCTTTGCAGGGAAGGTTTGCCAGGCCGTGTTATAAAATGTTAGACAGCAAAGGAGACGTGGCGTCACCTGATAGAATTCACCTCATGTTCATTCCCACTGGGTTTTAGTTCAGTACAGAGAAGGACGTATTTCTTCATAGAAGAAAATCAGCTTAATAAGCCTGATTGGTACTGGGCTGCTGGGTGCCTCTCCTGATACAAGAGAGTCTTATAGACAGAGCACAAATGGGCAGATATTTTAAATAATGTTCTCAGTCATATGTAAGTAGAGCAGCATAACCCACGCTGGGCCTAACCTCCCCATCCTGGCCTCTTTGCATGGCCTAAATTATTGAATTCCTCATAGGGGAGAGTGTGAGCAAATGCATTGCTTTACACTGTTCACTAGACCAGAAGGCTCAGGAATCGGTATTGCTTTCTCCCCTGTATGTATATATATATTTTTTGCTCTGTGTACCTCAGTGTCTTTTATAAACCTGAACTATTATGATCAACGCAGAAAGAGAAGAACACCATAAATTGGGGTTGGAAGTATTATTTGCAGTTTTAGATTTTGCTGGATGCAATAAGAATATAACTGCTTGGAAATATTTGGGAAAATATCTGAGACAGACCTTAATGGGGTAAGTAATAATAATAATAATAGCTAACATTTATTGAACATTTTCTCTGTACTACACCCTAAGCAAAGACCTTCACATGAGACCTGTATTATGGGAGCAGTTTCACCCTAGTAGCATTGCTGTGGGACAGGCACCAGTAGTGTCTGAAATGTAAAGCAGCTTGCCCAGGTCACACAGATGGTAAGTAGAAGTTCTGAGAATCCAGGAGTCTGACTTCAGAGTCTGTATTCCTAAGCATTGTATTATCCTACACTGGTTATTTAATTAATTGGAAAATGGGACATGGAGATAAAAGAGAACAACAAAAAAGTATTTTTAGAAAAAATAAGTAAAAGTATTTATATATATATATATAAGTATTTATATATATATATATATATATATATATAAAGATTTATTTCTTTCTCCCCCCTCCCTCCATTGCTCTCTGTCTATTCACCGTGTGTTCTTCTGTGTCTGTTGTATTCTCATTAGGCAGCTCTGGGAACTGATCCTGGACCTTCTGGAGTGGGAGAGAGGCAATCATTCTCTTGTGCCACCTCAGCTCCCTGGTGCTGCATCTCTTATTGTCTCTCCTCTGTGTCTCTTTCTGCTGCATCATCTTGCTGTGCCAGGTCTCCGTGTCGTCCAGCACTCCTGTGCGGGGCAGCACTCCATGTGCGCCAGCTCTCCACATGGGCCAGCTTGCCTTCACCAGGAGGCCCTGCTTATCGAACCCTGGGCCTCCTGTATGGTAGACGGGAGCCCAATTGCTTGAGCCACATCCGCTTCCTACAGAAAAGGATTTGCTTTCATGCTGTGTCATGTCATGACCAATACTCAGACTAAAGTGTTTGGAAACCTTTTCCTTGCCTTTCCACAGACTCTACTTAAGTTCAGATTGTTAAATATAGATCTGTCCCTGTCATGGATCTTCCCTTTTGATCGTTTTCTTTTCCAGAAATCATCTAGCCTGGGTTCAAGCAGAGTGGAACTCCAGGAAAAACTGGTGGCCAAGCTTTCACTTCAGCTCTTTTTGGGCAAAAAGCGATTGGAAAGAATATGAAGCTTTGGCTTGTGAGAAAGCTTTGGTAGCTGGACTACTATTAGGAAAAGGTACATGTTTTTGTTTCCTTTTAATCTATACATAACTTTCAGATGAGTTTGAAATTACAGGTGTGCCTGTTCATTCATATTAAATCTTACCCAGAGATACAAAGTGCTTGAAAAATAACAGTTGAATGAAAGACCCAGTCTTGAGTTAGGACCAGGTGGTGAGCCTGTAGGAATCCCCAGTGATCAGAAGTGGTGATTTCCTCTTGTTGATTGCGGTTGGTTTTCATGCTCTAACTTGAGTGTTTTTAGGGGGCATAAAGGTATAGGAGACAGACTGTTTCCAAACAAATAACTGTTTGGTGTTCATGTATAGAAAGTTTACTGGGATTGTTTACTTTATTGGAAATAGAAAAAATATTCTATTGGAGTTAGTATTGGACTTACTATTCTATCCTAGTTGTCTATTTACCTACCTGTTCCTGTAAGGAAACAATATTTTTTTTCCCCTAAAAAGATTACATCCTATTAACTTATTGAAACTCCTCTTAAAGGAAGAGGGGAGCTGATGTTTTCTTTGAAAAATATTTTGGCTGATAAAAGTCTGACCTGCTTTGTACCACTGAACTATGAGAAGTTAGCCAGTACTGAAATGAAACTATCAGAAAATACATCCAAAATGAAGAAAGTAAACCTCAGAACGACCACTAGTAAGCAGTGGTTGGTAGGAGACCTAAGGTGTGTGAAAAAGTTTCTTCTTCAGTTCAGTTTTAGATATGATTTGTATAATTTTGGAATTAGTATTTTCAATGAATGTTTCAGATGGTGAATAAGATTAATAAATGTTGGCTTTTTGGTTAGAAAAGAGATGAATAAAGAAGAGTTTAATAACTTTACTTCTAAATACACTGATGAAAAGGAACAAATGCAATTAGGAATGTGATTTTTCTACTACTTAATGCAGTACGTTTGAGCCAAATTTGTAGACCAGGCTCATTTTCCATTTCTGTCACTTACTTTCCATATAACTTTAGATGCAAGCAATTAATCTTCGTGAACCTTCTCTGTGAAATGTCCATTGTAACGCCTGTGTGGATTTACTTACAGGATTGTTGTAAACATCAAGTGGACGTCATGTCAAAGTGCTGTATAAGTTGTAAAGTACCGTATGAGTATCAGGCATCGTTATGCTGAGAGTGGGTACACTTCTCTTTTGTCGAGGTGTTAGTGTGGGGGTTAAGCCAGTCTCTTGTGCTGAGCTGTGTTCTTCTTTTGATTCTTGCCACTACGCCACAGAATTCAGGTTCTTCTAGCTGAGGTGTGCTGTTGCTCCGAGCTTCCAGATGCGCTGCTTATATAGTGGCGGCCCTGTCCTCCCTCGCGTACTGGTCTCCCTTTTCTCTGGAAGGCCTTTCCTTCCTTGACCTTCGGCTGCTTGGTTGATCTGGGACTCCAGCTCTCTGATAGGCTGAAGAAGAGAGAAGAGTTTGTAATTCATTTGACACTTTCTCATTGTTAGAGTGGGAGTGAACTTTTTTCTAGCTTTCTCCGTTTTAGGTGGAAGTAGAAATCTCTGATCTGTGAGTTTTGCCGCACAAGTTATTGAAGTAAAACCACAGAAGCCCTTTTCTCCCAGTTGATAAAATATTGGCAATTCTGGTTCCCAATATTCCGGGATAATAAAATGGTTACTCTAAGTACAGTGTACAGCCTGGAGCTTTCCAGACAGGGTGGATATATATATATATATGGTGAGACTATAATGAAATTAATTTTCATATGTGAGTCTCCTTATTAAATTTCTAAATTAAAAATAAACTCTTAAAATCCAGTTTATATTTTTTTTTACTGAAACTTTTTCATTTCTTTGAAATAGTTGATAAATGGTCCTCTTAGTATTGTAAGACTAGGCAGCAAAGGTAGCACTTTAACCATTTTCAGAGCTGCTTTCTAGACAACTCGTTTGAACAGATAATATTTGATCTCTTCCAAGCTTTGCTTCATGTATTCTAATTATCTCACCAGTATTTTCTATGGCAACTCTCATATTTTGTATATGCCTTTTTAACTGATTTACAAGCTAATATTAAGAGGGAAGCTAAGGTAATTTGCTCTTTGAGAAAGGTCATTATATATATCATGTATTATGCATATCACCCTAACTGGGGCTTGCTGAGCAGGGCAGAAAAGAAGCTAAAGTATATGCTTTAATTATGATGGATCAGGAACATCTTTGTATGTAGGGAGCAATACGTTTCATTGGTGACAGCTCTTAGAATATGCTTGGGATGTATTTGTAAAGATAAGACAAAGCAAGTATTTTCATAAAATAATTTTAAAAGTAGAAATATATTTGGAGAATTTGATAAGTATTAAAACTCTGTTCTGCTTTGTGTTTTAGGTTGTAGATATTTTCGGTATGTGTCAAAATAAGGTCATCAAGGCATAAAGAAGAAAATTAAGCAGATGAAGAAATCAATGAAAAAATATAATATTGTAAATCCAGGCCTCTGATAGTGAGTTTTAGTTATTTTTTGATAATAGTGCCTTCAACCTAGTAGTAGCTCAGGAGGTAGTTATTCAATATATTCATTCATTTGGCATTTCAGAACGGTGGTTCATGTGGCTACACAAAAGCTACTTATTTTTTAATATTTTCTTTTATTATCAGTTATAGATAAACAGTCTCTATTGCCTTTGATTTTTTGTAAATATATATATATATTTTGTGCTGTTAAATTATTAAGGAATAACTCTTCTAGTAAATAATTATATTTGTTTCATCAGAGAATATAGCTCCACAGCAGTTTTGTTCTTGTAGATATTTTTATTTTTCCCTGACTATTGTGTAATAAAATATAACTTCTGGTACTGTGAAATGAATCTATATTCTTTTAGTCTCTAATTGATGCATGTTAGATTTAAAATTGTGAAGAAATGTATTCGTGATGAGTTCTCGAGAAATTTTGGAAAGAAAAGGCTTTAGAAAAGGACTCCTCTTTCTCTTTTAGTGTTAAGACATGGCAGTTTGGAACCAAGTGACTTTCTGATAGGGAGTCACCTTTTACTGTAGAGGACTAATTTGGGTCAGAATCGGTAGAGGGGGCTAGCTACTTTCATCTGGCCCTGGCCTAATTTTGAAGGCTCTAGATTCTTTTTGTTTCCTGCTATGGCAATCCAAGACATGCTTTAGCACATACGTGGACCCTCTCCTTTTTCTCTTGGAAAGGAGGATGCAGCACTAGGTAGCTGGACAGTGGAGGAAACTGCCAGTGAAGTAGGGTGGGTCCCAGCGTCACACGTAAACCAGTGGGAAAGGTTGGCTGGGAAGCCAAGAGCAGGTTTCCCTGAACATGAACTAAGGCTTACAACATGCTTGGGTAACTGCTACGTGCTCCCTCAGAAAGGTCTTGCCTCTTAGACATTTACTGTTCAGAGAACTAGTAATTAAGTTCCATGAAGGCTCACTGACTTTGAAGCCCAGTATTTAGATGACAGACTACACATTTTCCCCATTGACTTACATTGCTTCTAATTTTAAGCCATCTGCAAGAAAAATGGTTGACAAGTTAGGCTTTGTCAATAATTTACATTTCATGTAATTTTATACTTAGTAAGAAAGAGAGTTAACAAAGTATCCAGGCTTATAATGTTCATCTGAAACCAAGTAGGTTCCCTAGAACCAAAATAAACTAAGTTAAAATTACCACATGGGGAAGCGGGACTTGGCCCAGTGGATAGGGCGCCCACCTACCACATGGGAGGTCCGCGGTTCAAACCCCCAGCGTCCTTGACCCGTGTGGAGCTGGCCCATGTGCACTGCTGATGCGCACAACGAGTGCCCTGCCACTCAGGGGTGTCCCCCCACGTAGGGGAGCCCCACACGCAAGGAGTGCGCCCCATAAGGAGTGCGGCCCAGTGCAAAAGAAAGTGCAGCCTGCCCAGGAATGGCGCCGCCCACACGGAAAGCTGATAAAACAACAAGATGATGCAACAAAAAGAAACAGATTCCTGGTGCCACTGATAAGGATAGAAGCGGTCACAGAAGAACACACAGCAAATGGACACAGGGAGCAGACAACTGGGGTGGGGGGGGCAGAGAGAAATAAAAAAAAATTACCACATGAATCAGGCTAGCTTGCTTATGGGAGTGGGTATTAGGCTATATAAAATTGTCTAAGATCAGGATAGGAATGAAATTCCTAGGTGATGTGGACAAAAATCTCAAAGCATAGGCCAAGACCAGCAGTACTGCTATCCCCAGCTATTTTGGCAAAAGCTGTAAAATACGATTCATGAATTCTCATTATCTCTATGAGGATGGAGGTGAGAATGAAAGACAAATGAGTAGATGTGTGTTTTGCTTCCACACAAAGCTTAGTTCCGTAGAATTTTTATATCCTAAATGTTCATATCTAATTGTACAATAGGATTGTTTAATTATCTTTGCACATCTGTCTCCCTCACTAGTGTGTTATCCAGGCTTAATCATCTCCATATCGCCAGCACCTGGTGGAATTTCTAGCGCATACCTTGTTTAATGAGCTGAACTGCATGACTGTTATGGAAGTCGTGACTGAGTGTGCCTCCCCCACAGGAAGTAACATCTTGGCAAGTTCATGCCTGGAGCGGGACCTTGTGCGGCTGTTTGGGTGTGAGTCCTGGGTCCATCACTGCATAGTTCTGTGACTTCTTGGGCAAGTTCTTAGACTCTCTTAGTCTCAGTTTCTGACTGTGTAGAATGGAGACAATAGGGTTTATCTTGTTGGATTGCTGTGAAGAATAAAAAATATATAATTAATGCCTAGCTCATAATGCTTAATAAATATTAAGCAGCTGTACATCATGACTACACTGACACTTTTAATAAGAGGAACTAAATAAAGAGAATTTAAAGTCTACTGGTTTTCTTTTGAAAACCTCTGACATATCAAAATAGTATAATAAATGCATTGCTTCCCACTGCTAAATATACCCACCTCTCAATTTATGTCCACCCAGATATCAGCAATGGACTTGAAGACAACCCTCACGCACACTTTGGGATGCTCTTTCCGCACAGTTCCCTCCTGGTGCAATAGCCTTGAAGATTCCTGCTGCCTGCGCCGCCCTGAACTCTGATCTCTACCTCCAGCTCAGGGCGACTGCCTTGCTCAGCTTGGACTTGAGCTTCATGAACTGCTCTCGGGAAACTGTCCCCAGGCAGAGAAGCAGGACCGTTGTGGGGCTTACTTCCCAGTTCCCTTCCCCAGTGATCTAGCTCATGTCGCGTGTTGTCCACTAGCTGAAAAGAGTTGCCTCGTACATTTTGTGATGGTTAGAGGAGCTGCAAGCTGGTTTGGCTGTATAAAAAGTAAGACCCTTTGTTTATCACATAGCACCTTACAGGAAATTAAGTACAGTCTACTAATAGAGACGTGCCTGTTTGCAACATGTATGAACTGTCAAAAGATTCAATAAAATGTAAAGAATTTAAAATCATTATATAGTCCCATTTGAAATGTTTCATATTTTAATAATTAGAAACTCATGCTGTCACCATGTCTGAAGAGATCCTGCTAACTGACCTTTTCTTGCTAATCTTTGTAGTGACTCAAAAACCATAAGACCTGATTTGAACATTTCCTGGGTAGACAGGAAGATTTGTGTTCTATTATGTCCACGTTTTTTTTTTTTTAGTGTGCTATAATTCTTTAAATAGGGTAATTTAGAATCATTTTCCAACAGGAGCTAGTTTTCTTGGACTCAGTTTTTTCATAACCAAAATGTCAATGAAATGATCAAAAAATACTCACAGGTCCTAGATGGAATGGGAAATACATTCATTCTCCCTTCACAGGGTCAGATGGTCGGTCTCCTCCCATTTCCGAGAAGGCAGTGGGAGCTGTGAGTTCACTGGTTGGAGATAGTCCAAGTGTTACTTCTCCAGCCCGAGGCAGTGAGTTATATGATGTTTGCACAAACATTCCAACTTAAAAATAAGCAACAGTCTTGAGTAGACATTTGTCCAAAGAAGAAATACAAATGGCAAAAAAAACAAAAAACAAAACTCATGGAAAAAATGCTCAAGATCTCTTCTGATTAGGGCAATGCAAATCAAAAGGCACAAGGACTTATCATTTCTCACCTATCAGAATGGCCACTATTCCCAAAGACAGAGAACTCCAAGTGCTGGAGAGCTGTGGAGAGATAGGAACACTTCTTCCCGGTTGGCTGGTGGCAACGCAGGACGGTCCAGCCACTGTGGAGGACTGTTTGGCAGTCCCTCGAGAAGTTGAAAAGAGACTTGCCATGTGACCCTGCAGTACCACCACTGGGTCTCTAGCCAGAAGAACCAAGAGCAGTGCCACGAACAGACATCTGCACGTCGATTTTGGCAGAGGCATTCTTCACGATTGCCAGAAGTTGGAAACAACCCAGGAGTCATTGATGGATGAGTGGAAAAACAAGCTGGTGAATTCACCCAAGGAAAAGTTAGGCAGCAGTAAGAAGAAATGAATTGTCAAGAAGAAGACAACGAGAATGACTCTGGAGGAGATTCTTTGAAGTGAAGCCAGCCAGACACAAAAGGGCCAATACCACAGGATTGTGTTATGATGAACCAATAGACTGTGTGACATACTGTACGATAAAAAACAATTTCTACGTAGCCAGTCCATTTAATTGAGAGTTGTACAGTTTTATTCAATTGTGCTTGCTTTTTCTTTTTAAATGATGGCTTTTGTCTCCAATTCTGAAGTGGACAAGAGAGAGTTAGAAATAATCAAGGCAATGGGAAGCCTCTGGCAGGATTGGTGGCACAGCCGCCGTGTCTGACTTTGGTCTCCTTTCCACCTCGTCACGGGCCAGACAGAGACAGCAGCCCAGGAGCGCAAGTGGGTCTGTGCAGACCACACGGCCCTCCCCAGCCCTGTGTGGAGTGGACTCGGGGTTCCGCCCGTCCCTTCCTGCTTCTCCTGTGTCTGAGTGTGTGCATTCGCTTCATGTGAAACCAGACTGCAGGGCCCACGGTGTCCACCCCCCATGGACGTGCCGCTGTCCCGGGAAGCCGATGCTAGGATGGATCCTGCTGTGTGGTGAGGAGACTGGGGTGGGCCCCAGTGACTAGCCTGGGCTCCCCAAAACAGAAAGGACGGAGCAGCGGGCTCTGAACCCTGCTGGGTCTCCCCCGAGCTGGGGCCCGAGCCGCCCGCAGCCTTCCCAGGGAGCTGTGGGGGGACTTGTTGGCAGAACGGTGTCCAGGGATCAAGGCGATCCAGGAGAGGGGATGGACAGACAGCCGTGCAGAGGGACTTTGGCGGGCTTCTGACAGTTGAAGGGCCCAGGGGAAATGACCTCAGGAGGTGACCTCACTTCCTCGGTGACAGAACTTGGAACCCTGGTAACCAGGCACCCAGATTCCACAGGCAGCCCCTTCCCAGCTCACTTGGCAGGAGACGCTCAAGAGAGCAACATGTTCTCCTGCTGCGTGGCGCGACCCCGAGGCTCCAGCCTAGACCAAAGTGGGAACGAATCCCCTTGTCAGCGCTTCCGACATTGGCTCAGGCCTCAGCCACGGAGCCGCTGGCCATCGGCACCCAGGAGGCACCCAGAGGTGACACGGGGTGGCCCAGGGGAGCCAGTCAGCACAGGCCACCGCTGTGCTCCTCCTGGGCAGCCCCACGTCCATCCTCTTCCCAGGGTGTGGGGGCGTGGACAGGGGGACCACCGCAGGCAGGAGCGGCTGTCAGGGTTGGGGACCCGGAGGGCCTTCCCTGTCCCCTGCCAGGTGACGGGTGTGGGTGGGAAGAGGCAGCTTGGGGACATCCATGTGGGCCGTGTCTTTCCTGAGCCTCGAGCTCCCCTCTTCTCTCCAGCGGGCTCAGGGGAAGGCAGAGCCCACCTGGGCTTGCGCTGGGTCCCGGCCCGATGGAGGGCAGCGTCCCCTGCGGGGGAGGACAGGCCCCTCGCTGACGCCCCTCGGCCCGGCCGCCGGGCACTGTGTTCGCAGAGCTCCACGCAGGTGGTGGGCGAGGAGCTGGAGGAGGGGCTGGTCTACAGCGTCTCTCTGAGGAAGGTGCCGGTCCATCGGGGCCCCAGCCAGGGCCGGCGCTGGTTCCAGGTGAGAGCAGGTGCTGAGAGGGGGCCCGAGGCAGCTGGGGAGCACCCGGGGCCGTGGTCCACCCTGACCGCCGCCCGCACGCTCTTCAGGGCTTTCCCACCCGAGTGGCCCCATAGCCTGCTCCCCGAGGACCCTGGGACCCCCCAGTCCCCAGCACACTGCCACTCCACAGACGGGGGAAGGTCACCGCACACGTGGAGGGGGCGGGAGAGGGTCTTTAGCGCAGGATGCCCGTCAGGGCCGGCTGGAGGGTGGGTGCGCCGCAGACACTGGCACGTCATGCTGCTGTGTTGCGAGTCCCCTCCTCGGCCCCACATCCCCGGCAGCATCTCCGTGGCTGTCCTTGCCCATCTGCTCGGAGCCGTCCAGCTCTCCTGCAGAGGGGGGTTCTTGCCGTCTTCATAAGCGCCCCCTTGGCCCTCCCGGGTAGGAGCTGGAGCTGCCTCGGCTGCCAGCCTCGTTCCCTGGGTGAGTTTCTTGAGCCCAAGCCCACACTTGGGCCTCTGGAGAGGAGACCTAGGACACTAGCCATCCCTGCCACACGCACTGCTGTGACGATGACCCCGGCCAGGGTCCCGAGGGCCCGCGGGATCTGAGCTGGGGGGGGTGTGGCCGGCTGACTTGCCCTCCTCCCCAGGAGCTGTTCAAGAAGGTGGTGCCCCACCACTGCCCGGGCTCCATCTGGTCCCAGTGCCTCCAGAAGGGCAAGGAGCACGTGGCGCCCACCGTGCGCGCCGTCATCAGCCAGGTCAACCGCGTGGCCGACTGCGTCGTGGCCACCTGCCTCGGGGACCACAGCGTGAAGGCCGCACACAGGGCCAGGGTGGTGGAGCACTGGATCCAGGTGGCCAGGGTGCGTGCCGGGCCCTCTCTGGGCTCCTGGGGCCCCTTTGCACTCTGGGGGGCTCTCGGCCTCCGGGCCCTGCTCTGCCTGGAGCACAGCCCTCCTCCCTCCTCACGTCTCCCCCAGGCTCTTCCCTCAGGTGGAGCGTGGGGGTCCCGCTCTGGGGCCCCGGCTCGGCCTCAGGGGCTCCATGGGGGTCTCTCATCCAGAGGGGGAGGTCAGCCGAGGGGGCTGGAGTGGGAGCAGGGCACGCTCAGACCTCCCCTCACGGCCCATTCTTTCTCCCTCCCCAGGAGTGCCGAACCCTCCACAACTTCTCCTCAGCCCTCGCCATCCTCTCTGCTCTCGAAAGCCACGTGATGGGCCGTCAGGAGAAGACATGGGCAGAAGTTTCCAGGTGGGTGGGCTTCTCTCCAGGGGATGCCAGGGGGGACCAGGGACCCCGCGAGAGGCTGGGCATCGCCCTGCAGGGAGCCAGGAGGCAGCGGGACCCGGGCAGGGGCCGGGTGGGCTGGGGCGCCAGGTCTCGCCAGGACCTGAGGTCAGCTGTTGTGCGTCACCACTGGTGCCATCTGCGGTCAGGCAGAGTCGAGCCAGAGGAGAGCACGTGCAGGGTGTGCTGGTCAGCAGCCCGCTCTGTCCAGGGGACAGCTCCCCGTGTCAACAGCAGCCGCTCGTCAACTAGGAGTGGGGGTCCCCGCGGTGCCCGCCTGAGAGCTCAGCTCCCAAGCCCACGCTGTCCTGCTGTGCTCGGAGCTGCCCAGTTTCAGCACCACCCACCAGGCAGTCCGGGTCCCAGGACCCAGCTCCAGCGTAGTGGGCTGTCCCCTGGACGCTCCCACCCACTCCCACCTTTCTCCTTCCTTCTTGCCCTCCCCCAGGGCCAGCTTCCGCCTCTTTCAGACACTGTCTGGGAAGGTCTCCACTGAGATCAACGCCTCCCTGGGCAGCGAGCTGATCTCCCAGGTGAAGAGCAGGCGGGGGGCCGGGGCTCAGGAGGGGGGCTTGTGAGTGCTTCCCTGGGTGTTTCTTTGCAAACCTCCAGTCAGGCCTCTTCTGGAGGAAGATGAAGAGAACTCTGCCTGGTTCGTGGGCAGGTGGGGGGCAGCCGCACGGCCATAGGCTGGGGTTGGTGCTCGGATGAGGTGGGGAGTGGGGGCTGGGATGTTCCAGGAGGAGATGATGAACGGCAGGATGAGAAGTCTCCATCCACGTGGGGGTCTAAGAAATGTACCTCGTTATGAATGGCTTGTGTCAGAGAGCTAGGCGAAGTCTTTGGGAGAGGGGAAACCATGGTGGGTCCTTTCTGACTGTAACCAGAAGCTTCCACCTAGAAGATGCAGCGCGACTTCGATGTCCAGTACTGCAAGGACGTGTGTCCCAGCCGTGCAGCGGGAGGATGGGGTGCCCCTGCGGGCAGAACATCCCAAGTGGACCCCTGGGAGGAGGCGCCTTTGTTGGGGCCTTGGGCAGGCTTTGGGTTTTCAGTCGCGTGGCTGGGGCACGCAGGATCTGCGCAACTAGGCTTCCCGGGACACCCCATCCTCCAGCTCCACCCCTGGGACGACACGAGGCCCCTCGCACATCCACGCGCAGAGGCCGGGAGAAGCGGACAGCTGCTGGCAGTGGTGGCTGTGGGGCGACATCCACGCAGACGAGGCCTCCGATCGGAGGGAAACACCTGTCCTGGGCGCCCCGAGCGCATCCTTCCCTGGGCCTGTGTGTCCTCCTGTGGAATGGAAGCAGGAGCACCCAGCGGTGCCGCCCTCACGGCCAGTTGGCGAGGTTGACGGGAGAAAAGGAACGAGCGTTCCTGGGACTCTAAGCAGGAGAGCAGGATGGCCACAGCATTTGTGCCACTGGCGTGCACCCCCGAGGCCTCTGGACTCCCACAAGGGGCCAGGTCTTGTGGTCACGTCCCAGATGTCCAGACAGGCTCAGGGAGGCCAGGCCGCTTGCACCAGGCCCCAGGGCACCTCTGGCACGTGGGGACAACAGATTTCCACCTGCCCACTTGGCCCAGGGGTCCAAGGCCCCAGGGACAACGGGGAGGGGACGAGGGCCTCACTGACCCCGAGCTGCTCAATCCTGACAGGAGGGGAACCCCGAGTTTGCCACCCTGGATGCGAAGCCCAACAGAGACCAGCAGCAGCAGCAGCAGCAGGAGGGGGTGGGGATGGCTCCTGCCAGGGGGCCAGGGCGGGTGGCCTCCAAGTCAGGGTGGGGCCCTCGTCCCAGCCATCCCTCCTGGGCCTCTGAGCCCAGGCAGCCTCCCTTCCATGTCTGCTCCCCTGGAAGCTTGAGGGCCGGGAGCCGAGGGAATCCTCGGGGACTAGTGGCAGCAAGTCAGAGCAAGAGCCTGGAAGAGCCGAGGCTGGGGGACTGGGTGGGGAGGGGTGTGGGCTTAGGATGGAAGAAACGCCGGTGCTGGGAGGGCACTGCAGGGGAGTTTGGGGTCCTTGGAGGCCGGGCGGGGGTCTATGGGGTGACAGCTGAGTGCCCGAGCGTGTGCCAGGCTGATGCTGGGTGGTCCTAGGAGTCTGAGCCTCGGGGTAGTCAGGGCAGGGTGTCGGGGGCCCCTGAGCACCTGCGCTCATCCCCACCCACTCCACGCCACAGGGTGCCATCCAGGGCACTGTCCCGTGGCTGGGGACATTCCTCACTCGGTTTTCGCTGGTAGACTCTGCCATGCAGGAGTTTCTGGATGTGAGTGAGCCTGGGGGCCGGGGCCGCGTGGGAAAGGGTCCCTGAGGCTTGGGAGGAGAGGCCGGCCCGAGCCCCGAGCGCTGAGCAGTGGGCACACTGCATCTCCCGAGAGCCTGCCGGCCTCCCTGGAGCTGGGTGCGTGGACTTGTGGCGGCAGAGTGCGCGCAGGCTGGTCCGGGGGCGTCTCTCCACTGTGCTCAGAGGCTGGCTGGGCGGGCTCTCGGGCTCCCCTGGCGGGCCCCACTTCTGCGCCCACAAGCCTGCCTGGGTCCTTGCCTGGTCTGGACTGTCCTGTGCCTGTGCAACCCGCAGTCGTGCTGCGCGACAAGGGCGCAGGGGCGATGGGCACGGCAATGGCTGGGAGCCCCCTGGTGACGGATGTGACCTCTCTGCCTTCCAGGGCACCATGGTGAATTTTGAAAAAATGAGGAAGGTGAGCAGCTGAGGGCAGCAGTGTGGGGGTGGAGCTGGGGGTGGGGCCTGGACTGGAGAGAGCCTCCTGGCAGGGTACCCCAGCTGCAGGCAGCTTCCTGGAAGACTGCTGGGGAGCTGGAGGAGAAAGGACAGCGCCACCCCGTCCCCTTGTCCCACGCGAGGGTGGGTGTTCCCCTGGTGGAAAGTCATCTTCCTGGAGGAGGAGCTGTGTGAACTCAGCCCTGAGGGCAGGTAGTGCCCGGAAGGCAGGGGAGGGCTGGGGAACCCAGGGGCCAAAGCAGCCCCTGGGCCCCGGCTCACTGGGCAAGCCTACCCAGGCCTCAGCAGTGCCTCCTCCTCCGTCTGGCCCCAGGAATACCAGCTGGTGGTCAAGCTGCAGCAGCTGCAGGCGCGCTGCTGCTACAACTGCCTTGTGCCTGGCAGGCGCCTCGGGGCCTGTTTTGAGGCCGTGGAGCAGCTTGGCCAGAAGGACAGGTGAGGACTTCAGGTCCGGGTGGGGGTGGGAGCGCCCTGGTGGCTCCTGGCCCGCCTATGCCCTGCTGCCCGAGGAGGCGGGGGCATGCGGACGCCAACTGCTGTGCGGACCCCAGGGGGGAGCCCGAATTGAGCCTCCCGGGAGCCTGACGGCTGCCCCCTGTCCTGTAGCCTCCTCCTGTCTCATGAGTGGGAGCCGCCACCTGAGTCGGCCAGTGAGAGCCTCCAGGCCCAACAGCCCCCGGAAGGCAGCGAGCCTTGGAGCGGAGAGTGAGTTCCCCTTGCGGGGCAGGCGAGGGTGGGCTGGCCGGGGCTCAGGGGAGCTCCAGGCTGAGCGTGGCCTGGGGGGGCCTGCCTGCCACTGAGTGCCGGGATCCCAGCTCCAGTCCCGACCAGCCCTGGGGCTGGGAGAGTCACCCCCTCCCTGGGCCCATTTCCTGCTCTGGGCAATGGGGTGGTGCTGCGGGAGCTGGAGGCAGTCGGGGCCCCCTGGCTCCTCTGGATGGACCTAGGACTTAGGCGTGTGCAGATTTAGCAGGGCAGAGGTGGGCAGGCATGCCAGGGGAGGCCCCCGAGGTAAGCCAAGCCTCCGTCCAGCTGCCAGGGCCCCGACGCTGAGTCCAGCGGCAGCAGCACCGCCAGCTCCAGCGTCCAGCTCCAGGGTGGCCCTGACCTGAGCGGCGGGGATGCAGCGGATTCTCCTCACACGCCCGTGGCTGGCTCCTCCGGCTCTGCGGTGGGAATCTACCTGGACCACGTCCCGGAAACCCAGGATGGTCAGGAAGCAAAGGTGACTGCCCAGCCCTGCTCCCTGGGGCCCTTGCCCTCCCACCACCCCTCCTGTGCCTGCGGGGCCCTCCCCGTGTCCACGAGGGGTGGAGCCCCGTTGCCTGGTCCAGACCTTCTAGAGCCTCCCGGAGCTTCTCGAGCAGCCCGGGCTGCCCCGAGGCTCCCGGCCTCTGCTGACCTCCCGTCCCCCACAGCCGGGGCCGTCCACCTGCGCATCGTCTCGGATCGCCTCCAGCGTCACGACAGCGTCGGGAGGATCGTCCTCTTCCTCCTCCATCCACGCCAGGGCCACCCGGACACGCCGAAAGTGCCGTGACTCACGGCCGCGCTACAAACGGCACGTGGGCGATCGCTGCTTTGTTCGTGTTGCCCTGGCCGAGGACAGCGGCCACAAATTCCAGAGCATCCTGGTGAGCTGGGCGTGCGGCCACCCCCTGGCCGCGGTGGCTCAGGCAGTAGGCACCTGAGCGGTGCCGTGGTCCCTGCCTGGCGCCCTGGAGCAGACTTGCCAGTGGCTGGGGAAGGACAGACGGCCACGTCCAGGGGAAGGAAGAGTGTGTGTGAGATGGCGGTCAGGGCTCAGGATGGTGGACACAGGCAGGCCCCGGGGGCATGTGCTTGGCGGGCCGAGGAGCAGCCGGGAGGCCAGGGCTGAAGGAGCAGGGGCCGGGGAAGGGCTGGCGTCAGAGAGGCGTTGGGAGCCGGGTCCCATTAGGCCCTGGAGCTGCCGGACAGAGTTTGACTTTCTAAGGAGCCTCTGAAGGGTCAGAGCAGAGCAGGGACAGCAGGAGAGCTTTGGTCAGAGTGGACGGTGAGGTGGTGCGTGGAGACACTGGCCGGCGAGGGGCTGCTGTCGTGACCCAGAGGGGAAGACAGGGGGGTCTGCCCCGGGTCGGTGGCCGTGAAGGCGTGAGCAGGGCCCAGATCCCGGATGGATGTGCAGATGGAGCCACCCCTGCCCACGACCCAGAGGCTGCAGAGCTGCGGTGGTACACAGCTGCACGGGCTGCACTTCTCCTGTGGCCAGGAGCTGGCATGCTGGTTCTAAGCTGTCCCTGAGTGAGCCTTGGCCTGAGCCCTGCCTGCACCCGGGCCCTCGTGCTCAAGGCAGCTGTGGTCTAGACCTTGCTGAGCACAGCTGCCTCCTGCAGCCCAGGGCCTCCTGCGGGGCCGTAGGGTGTCTTCCAGGCTCCTCTGGGACATCTGGGCTTGGCCTGGACGTGTGTGTTCTGCCTGGGGATTCAGTGCTACGCGGAGGCCTCCTGGAGGCGCAGGGGCAGGGCAGGGGCCCTCCCCGAGGGCGAGCCGTCTCCTGTGATGGGGAGGGAGGAGGGACAGAGAGAGGCCCCGAGGTCACTCCACAGTCCCCACTCTCTGCTGCGAGGCCACCCTTTGTCCCAGGGCTCTGGGAGGCCCTAGCAGTCGTGCAGGCCGAAGAGCCAGAGGACGGGGTTCAGCCTGCAGGGTGGGGGATTTGGACCCTCCCTTGGAAACACCCTCAATACAGAGGTGCAGGTTCTTGTAGGAGATGGGGTGAGGAAGGACTGGAAAAGAGCCCTCACTGCCTGGAGTGTCCCCGGGGGAGCAAGAGAGGACAGGGAGGCCCCTGTAGACCCAGCCCCGAGCAGAGGGGCCTCCTCGGGGTCTCTGGCAGCTGCGCCGTGGGGAGGCGGCTCCAGGACCCATGCCCTGAGGCCTGTGGCTGACCCACTGCAGGTGACCGACCAAGACAGGGCTCCAGCCGTGACCCGCAAGGCCCTGGAAGAGCTCGAGCTGGCTGGGGAGCAGCCCGAAGACTACCAGCTGGTGCAGATCCTCTCAGGAGATGGCAGTGAGTCGGGGCGAGTGGAGAGGTGGGGGCGCAGGGGTGGGGGGGCAGCACGGCCAGGGCCGAAGGTGCGAGGCCCCGCTCAGGAGGCCGGGTGCGGGGCTGCCCTGGGTGGGCTTGGCAGTCTGGCCCGGGGAGCGCCGGGCTCAGGGGCGTGCGCTGGGCTGGAGAAGGCCAGTTTCAGCGCCGCCATCCCCAGGCGGGAGGCGGCAGGGGTGCTGGGGGACGAGGCGACCTCGTGGCAGCTGCACTCTGAGGCTAGCAGTGGGAGGCAGAGTCGCTTTTGGAACAAGGGTCCCCGCGTCCAGCTGTGCCTCTGCAGAGCCTTCCCTGGTCGCTCAGGGTGTCGTGCAGGCGGCTCCTCTGTGGTCCTGGAGTTGGACTGGGGAAGTCGGGTGTCCGGGTGCGGCCGGCTCTCGTGGGGACACAGAGGGTGGGGTTCGTGCGTGCCCCGGAGCACGGATGACCCCCCTCTGCCCCCCCAGCCCTGCAGATCCCGGACGGCGCCAACGTGTATTACGCTATGGCGCCCTCGCGCGCTTATCGGTTTCTTCTCCTGAGGAAGAGCACGCCCCTGGACGCCGAGGGCAAGGAGAGGGCTCTCTCAGCCCTTCGTGGGAGTTGGCAGAAGGGGCCCAGGTTCCGGAAGGGGAAACTGTAACTGGCCCAGCTGCCCCCCAGCCTCAGGCCCCCTTCCCTTCCAGGTCCGCCTGGCCGAGTCGTTCTGCTGACCCCAGCCAGCGTGGGCCTGGCAGGCAGGCGCTTCCCTCCCCAGCAGCCAGTCTGCGCCTCCCCCCCCCAAGGCTCCACTCCCACCCCTGGGCCTGTCCCTCCCCTCGACACATGGCTAGTGGGAGGGAGGAGCTGCGCGAGATTGTCAGACAACTGAATTCAGAATCAACCGCAACAGAGACTTTCTATCTAAAGGGGAGGGGCGAGATCTACCTTTGTCCTTAGCAGATGTTCAATGTGAAGGTTTTATTATTAAATTCTTGTTTCTACTACAGCCTGGGAGTTGAGTTTGGTTCTTGCATTTCCTGTGTTTACTGAAATGAGATACAGGCTCTCGCAGTGCTCAATCAAAGGAGAAATCCTGCAGAGTCATCCGTTGATTTTAGAAGGGAGAAGCGACAAGAGCCAGCTGCGCCTCCCCGGGCTCCTGACGCCAGCACGGGAAGCCACAGCAGAGAGCATTTCGGTGCGTCTCGGTGTTCCACTCGAGGGAGCCGAGAGCACCAGGAGGACCGTCGGGCTTAGCCCATTCCCAAAGCCCATTTCCTGCGCCCGGGCAGGGCAGCAGCTGCCTTTCTACCGCTCTGGAGGAAGAAGGAACCTTTCCCGCTTCTTGCCTGAGGCTTTGCTTGCACACCAAATAGGAACTTGTCGTTTTCAAGGGGCAACGATAGGGTGACAGCAGCAGGAGGTAGGGCAAGGATGAGCGCAGAGCTGAGAATGAGGAATGGAAAGGCACAGAGGAGCAAATGAGGAGGATTCTTGGCCCCAGTGCAAGGGCAGGCAGACCCGGCCTCCTCAGTGCCCCGCAGGGCCTCACGGTCCACGCTTGACCTTGGAGTTCCTGCTTTGTGATCCTCATCCCTGGCACCAGAATTCCTTTTCCTGAGGCGGGGCAGGGGTCTGAGCTGCAGCGTCCCGGGCTCCAGCTGGGCCTCCTTGGTGTCACACCACTGCTCCCTGTGGACGAGCGCTTCCCACTGCCGTGCCATTCCCTGTGCACGTCCTTCCCACGGAACATCCCCGCATGCCCCCCTCTGCGCGGGCTCCCCGGGGGCTCTGCTTGCTGGCCGGGGCCTGCGCCAGCCCCGGGAGCCCTCGATGCCAAGACAGGAGCGCTCCTTCCTGGCGGCAGAGACCCCACGCGCCCTTTCCTGTGGGTCGAGGGGAAGTCGGGCCGTGTGGTCTGAGGTCCACACTCCCCGCCCAGAGCAGAGAGTGGAGGGTGGTATTGAAGAAGAGAGCGTGGCTGGCCCGGGGTCACTGAGCGTGTGCGAGCGGGGAAGTGGCGTCTCCCGAGGTTTAGAAAGCTGACGCTGATGGCGGTGTGAGGATGACTTGGTGCCCCGAGCATCTCAGGACCCTCTGGCTCCACCCTGGAAAGATGCAGGAAGACCCAGCCTTGTGGGGTCTCAGCCTGGGCTGCTCCTCTGCTTCTCCCCCGTGCTGCCTCTGAGATCAAGGTTTCTGCCCTATTCCTGAATCCTGAATCCTGGTCCCCAGTTGATCCTCAGTGCTAGGCGGTGGATCATGCTCTGATTTCCTGTTGCTGCCCTTGACTTTCTGGACTGCCCAAGACCGTCCCCCTTGCAAGTTGAACCTTCGACCCGACAGCCTGCCTGGGCCCCTGGCAAGAGCTGATATGAATAGCGTCCTATTCCAAGACGCTGTTCTGACATCCTTGCTATTATGAAACCCCCAGAGACTGTCTGGGTAGTGGGACCTAGTAGGTGCCACACATAAGTGCCAGGGTTTCAGAGAGGAACCCGACTCCACACTTAAGGAAACTAGAGTTCAGGGGAAGATTCGTGAAACAGAAATAATCAGCAAACAAAGATAGAAACATAAACTCTAATACAGGAGAGGCATTTTTAAGTGCTTGAGATCTATAAGCACATTTAAACATCACAAAAATCTTCAATTCTACATATTGTTATCATTCACATTTTAAAGATGGTCAATGTGAGACAGAGGGAGATTAAGCGTCTGGTCCAAGGTCAGGCATCTAGGAAGGGATGGCGCTGACATTCAGACCCCACAGCAGTCCGGCTCTGGAGTCCATGATCTTGAGAACTGCAGTAGAGTGACTTGCTAAAAGGCCAAGAAGGTGCACGGAGGAGGAAGGGACTTAGCTGGGCATGGGTTGAGGTTTTCAGAAAGGTTTTGGAAGGAAGGGGAGGGCTGGAGAGCTAATAAATATCATGGGTTGGATTCCATTCAGCATCATTTGGATACTGATTTCATTGAGTCTGGTCCCACTTCCCAGCATCAGAAATAGGCCACTTTCTATCACCCACGCTGACTCCAACATACTGAAGTTATCTGGGCCATGACTAATGGTGAGCTAAGTGTCAGGAAGAGGAATGTTAGGATGATGAGCATGTGTGTGGACCTCTGGGAAAGTACAGTGATGAGAAGCTGCAGATGATGTGAGAAGGGGAGAAGAGATCCTAGGGAAGCAGGAGAAGGTGGAAGCAGGGGAGAAGGTGGATGCTGGGTTGGGAGGAGAAGGGAACTGCAGTTCTGACCCTTAGCACATTCCAAGCACAGGGATACATGTTTTATGTAAACCGTCTGTGATGGTTTGAGATTTTTGTGAATCCCCAAAAGAGAAAGATTGTCAATAAGCTGATCTATTCTTCAGGGGTTGATCCCTTTGCTAATATTGGATTCAGTCCTGAGGGGTCCTTGATTAAATTACTGGTGAAGATTAGGACTTTGGGTTGACTGTGTCAGTAAGGTGTGACCAGGTTGAGTCCCCGCCCCCTTGAGGCACCACTAAAAAGGGACACTCACTGAAGAAGACATACAGAGAAGAGAACTTTGTCGTTTTTGATCCTGCTGTGTGACAGAAAGGAGAAGGCTCAAACAGCTGAAGCTCTGGGGAGAGATGGACCCCGTGCCTGAGCTGATGGCTGACTGTGGGAAGAGAGCCGAGACTGATACAGGAAGCCCTGAGCCAGCCTGCAGCCAGAGGGAAGCTGCACCCTCGCAGAGCTCGCCCGCCACCTTGCGTCAACGTGTGGCCACTGACTTTGGTGAGAAAGCAACTTTGAGTTGGACTTCTTAGGGCTTTGTCATTGTACGTTTTTACCGCAAATAAATACCGTTTATAAAAGCCCACAGATTTCTGGTACTTTGTATTAGTACCCCTTTGACAGACGAAGATACCATCTCACTTGATTTTTATTATAAAAAGGTGTAGAGGTAGGTGTGATTCTCATTTAGCTGTTGAAGAAGTGGAATCAGAGAAGTTTGAGGAACTAGCTATAATTATAGTTAATAAATAAAACAGGGGTTTGTAACCTTTTTTGTTCCACAGACCCCTTATGAAGTCTACACTATACTGTGTATTATTTAATACATATATCACACCTCTGCCAACATATCCCCACAAGAATAATGACTTTTTTTTGAATTTCAATTCAAGCTCACAGACCCCTTGTTAAGAGCCCCTGAAATAGACAATCCCAGGACTGAAGGTCTGGTCAGCCTACTTCCACTGCTCTTTCCGAGAAGATGCTCGTTTCCTCGTTAGAAGAAACCAGGGATGGATAGACACTTCCTTCTCTGTGACAAAGACATAGGTCCAGGAAGGAAGGAAGGGCAGGTCACATGAGAGGCGAGGTCTCCTGTGAAAATCAGGGGCGGGATTCAGGTCTTGAGGGCGGAACAGATTTGGAAAGACTGTTGAGGGGGTTGCAACAGGAATGTAAGCGGAAATCCATAGAGGGGTGACAAACTGGGTTCACTTTGTTAAGTGAACTGGAAGGAAGTGTGTGTGTGTGTGTGTGTGTGTGAGTGTGTGTGTGTTCTTTGGCTTCCTTGCAGCTTCTTTTTTCCCCAGTAGTGGTGAGGAGTTGGTGTCACAACCCCTTTCTCTGCCTGGCACTTTTAATGACCCGCCATCTCTGTAACCTGGTAAGGATGAAGATCGGCTTATGCTCCGTGGTCGATTGTCGAGGTAAAACCTGTTCAGAAACCGCTGTGCTGTGCTTGGCTATGCCAAGCAGCCCAGAGCCCACCGCTCTTCTCTACGTCAGCCCACATTTTATTCAACAACAAGGCCCATCTCAGTTACTAAATGAGATCAGGCGTATGAGAAGGCTTTGTAAATTAAGTGCTCTGTAAATATCAGCTATGACTATTATCACAACCTGCAGCATTGGTCAATTCCCAGAACTTTCGTCCTGGGGCCTGAATGTGGGCAGACAAAATCCTCTCTAAGAAACTCATTAAAAAGTCCTGACATTGTTTTTGGAACTGGACACTAGGTGTCGCGATTCGGTAAGATACATTATGAATGTTTTTGCCCTGGTTCCAAAATGCCTGTTGATAGAGGAATACTGAGATCGTTTTTTTTCGCTATTTGAAAAACCTGGTTTCGCTGTTTGAATACCTGGTTGTGTTTCATGGCATTTACAGCGAGTTCACTCAAAGTCACCCAGGGGAGATTAGTCCTTGGACTTAGCTTCACTCCTTCTTCACTTCCTTGAGTTTAGAACCATCTGTCTTGCTGAGATGCCTGCAAAACAGATGGCTCCTCAGTCCTGGTTTCATCCACTCAGGACTGAGCACTGCATATGCCAGGCCCTGGGCTGGAAGCTGGGGGCACAGAAACCAGCAAAACAGACACAGTTTTGGCAATTATGCAGTTTACCCCGATAATTCTTTCTTGGATTTGGTTTCCATATTGAGAATCTGCCGAGGTAGCCACAGGCAGTTCACCTGGATCTTGTACCCATCGTGTTCTTCTTGGGCTTCATCTTTGGACTTCTTTGCTCCTGTTAATGGAATACATTCTCTCATTTTATCAAGCTCAAAAACCTCAGCGTTTTTTTTGGAATGCTCCACTTCCTCTCCCCTCACGCTCAATCGATTGTCACACCCAAGCTTCAGAATAGGCCTTCCCCTCCATCTCCTTCCCCCAAACCGTCAGCACCCAGAACTCCAGGACCCCAGCCTGGGCGACAAGGAGAGACTCCTAACTGGCTTCCCTGCCTCTTTCCTCTGAGCACCCACAAACCCTCTGCCATGCTGACAGATAATTCTCATGGAGAGCACTCCTCACCACGTAACCCCCAGCCTCACTCTTCATTCTACAGTATTTAACCACCTCTCATTAGGTACCAAATTAAATACAAACTCCTCTCCTTAGCAACTAAGGCTCCCCATTCTCTGTCTTCAGCCTGCGTAGTCTGTACTAGCCTTCGAAACCAACGAAAAAGGGGGTCAGAGTGGTTTCCATGTCAGGCATTGGGCTAAGGCAGATGGGGTTGAAATATGAATGAGACTAGACCCATTTCCTTTGGATCAGCAGAAAGCTAAGGTTCTTAAATTAAGCACAATAAATTCTTGGCACAACTGCGCTGGGCAGTACATTAGGACCCCAAGGAGGAAGAGGCGGATTTCTCTCTTTTATGTCCATCTTTGTTCAGCCTTCGCGGGTTTGCTCTTGGTGTTTCCTCCTCATTTCATTTCCCTGACCACAATTCTACCCCTTCTTAAAGACCAATCCACTGCCAACTTCTCCACAAAGTCTCTCCTCTGTTTAAACTCGATTTGCCTTGCCCTGTAGTTCCTCTCTTTAGCTCCTTTAGAGTCTCTGCTAGTCCTCATCTTCCACAGCTTCCCGTTCTTGTCATCGTATCTATTGTCCCCAAATATTAGTGCCGCATGGAAGGAAACAGCTCTCTTTTTTTCATTCCTTGAGGCATCTATGACTGGGACTAATACACAGTATTTATTTAATTTGAACAAGGGGGGAAATTCTGCAAGAATAAAGGGAATGAGATATCTTTGCTTGAAATTTTAACAAGAATATATTGTTTGCCCTGCTCTGTACAAAAGACATTACTGGGTTCTATATAGTTCTCTTGCAAGGTTAGGACTTACAGGGAATAAACAGGAGGAGTTACTATTTTATCATTCTTCTTTCTCTGTATTTGACTTTCTTAGTGATAGGAAAATATTAAATTTGCATTTTTCAGCTCTTCTTGCTTGAAAAATGACACCTCGTATGTAATACAAGTAAAGTGGGACTCTCCCTTTTGTGAATTTTTACAATACTCTTTTGCCTGAGAACCAATTTTTGGCAACACCTATATAAAAACCTCTTTTAGCTTAAAACTGAGAGATAAAATGAAATGAAAAAACTGGAGTCTAGCTTAAGCTCAATTATATCAAATGGAATGCATAAATACACAGAAACATCCAAATGTCTACAATTTGAAATGGCAGTTTATCTAAATCTAGGCAAAGTTGGAGCTCAATGGACATATCCAGATTCAGTCTTGGATGCACTGCTCTAAGCAGTACTCTCTAAGAGCCAGAAAACAGTTGGTATTGATGAGTCATGAAAGTTTACGTCCCAGAGAAGGAGAACACCTACCTAGAAGTTGAACTCCTTTTCTTCTCTAAAGTTCTGGCCTCTGTCTCTCAGAACTTTTATTTCTATCTCTTTTTCACTAATCTTTCTTAAGATCTCGGCTCCACCTTCAAACTTCAGGGACCCCAGAGAAGAGCTTTGGACCTTCCCCTGCTTACTCTTCACCACTCTCAGTGAGCAGAACACTAATCTGAACCCCCAATGTTGTCTTCTTCTGTTCTGTCTTGTCAGCTAAAGCTTAGTTCTAAAAGTGCAATTAAACTTTCCCTGGAACACTTCATTAACTCACGCATGAGTACTCTTGGCATTTAAATAAGAGAAACACTATCTGTTTTGCTCCGATGTGCTGGGGTTTTTTGTTTGTTTGTTTGTGTTTTCTATCTGGTTGTGTCATCGTTTTTTTGTTGTTGTTGTTGTTGTTGTTTGTTTTGGTGTATCACCAGCTGCACAGGGGCCTGCGCCTCTCTCCATGCAGGGTGCAGATCTGGGAAGCATTTCTTATTTTTAAAAATTTTTTTACCAGGATGTCCCTGGGCTCGAACCTGGGGCCTCCATCTGATAAAACCAAGCTCAATTGCTTGAGCCACAGCCGCTTCCCGGATACACCGTTATCACAATAGTCTTCGAATAACCCTGAGCCTGGAACTCCTGTACTCAATCCTCAGTGGACTTGTACGCAGCAAGGGAAAGGAATGAACTACAGTTCCAGCAACGTAGGTGACGCTCACAGAGTCCCACAGGATCCCACAGATAGAGGCTCCTCACAAGAACGCATACGGCGTTGTGCCACCATTATGAATTCAAGAGTAGGCAAGGAAAATCTCTGTTTATCTGTGAGGATTACGTGAGGAGATTCACACAAAGCCCTTGGAACAGTAGATGAGTTGAAACTGGTAAGTGTGAGCCACTTTTCATCTCTCTGAAATGAACAGAATTGTTCTCATAAAGTGGTCTCAAATGAAGGCCCTTCAGCTGCCCAGATGAAGGAATGACCAACCAAACCTCCACTAAGTAGCTCTCCTCAGAGAACACTGCTCGCCTCTGACAAGGGAAGTGATGCTACAGTGAAATGAGGCTCATGAAGACGCCAGAGTCAGAAAGAGGCTGGTGAATAAAAGCCAGCGTGCATGTTTGCTTTGTAAGTTCACAACTTTTACTATGCGCTTAATCGTTTATGTCTGTTCATCCGTAAATGATATGAAGATAATAATAATGGGATTAGTTAGGGGGAAAAGACTTTATTTAGTAGTAATATTTGACATTGTTCTTTAATCATTAGTTAAAAAGGTTTAAAAACAATGTAAGTTATTGGTGGTAGGGTAAGATGTTATATATGTTTGTTTTGTAATTTCACAACTATTATACATCTATTGTTTATGTATGAGTGATATAGTTCAGTAAATTAAAAAAAAAAACACAAAAAACAATAGGAACCATCGCCTGGCTCAGGAAAGGAGCAGCATGGGGCAAGGAGGTGCAGCTAGTAAGTTCTTTCTGAGAGGAGGATGAGGAGAGTGGGAGGAACAGAGAAGCACATGTAGAGGCTGCTCCAGAGAGGGGTCTGTCCCATCTCACCCACCATAGCTTCCACCAGTCCTTCCTAAATGCACCCCAGATAAATACAATCCATGGCCAGCATGTTTTATAGTTTAAGAAAAAACCATGGGCTTGCTCTGGAAGCAGTTCAGAAAACGTCGGAAGATCCCTAGATCACTGCCAGGTAGACCCTGCCCTCTTGGTACTGAATCTGGAGCAGCCACGATGGTCAGTGCTTTGCTCCTGTATGGCATTAGCCTGCCCATCTTGCCCTAGATATCTTGAGGAGGCAGATAGGAAGGATGGGACTCCATGCCTTCATCTGGGTCCAGGGTTATGTCCCACACTAGGTGTTCTTTATTGTACTCACAAGCTGAGGACATATATTGCGCCCACATTATTCTTTTAATGCTTGGATCACTTTAAAGTTCTCTAGTAAGAATGTATGTGTGCTTGGAACTATTGACTAACAGAAATACCAGTTTTTAAAAAGTGGAATACTACTTTCTATTTAATCTTCTCCCTTTCCACCCCTTCTCCTTTTACTCAGGAATTTTCAGAGGCCAAGTAACAAATAGTGGTTTCGGTTTTATGGTGTTTTTTTTTTTTTTAACAGATGTTATCAAGAAAGCTTTGGAAGTGCTTTTAAAAAATATTTCTTATATCTAAATTTCAATATATAAAGGTAAAATATGTCTTCATAAAGATTTAAGCTGCACTTAAACTGTCATCTTCAAATTTATGGACAATCATAATCCAAAAGTAATTATAATCCTCAATAATTGTAATGACACCCTTAAGTTCTTCACTTCTCAAAATGTGTTCTACCTGAGAATGACTGTAACCTGATTATATTTCAACACCCTGTGTCATTACATAATTGTTCTCTGAAACTCATGACTGGCGGCACCGTGGGCATTTAACAAGCACTATTTGATTTTCTCATCTGGATGGTGTTCCATTCGTTCTTGCCTCAAAAAAAAGGTATGGAAAGTGCAAACACAAAGACAGAAGTATAAATTATTCATGGACGTTTTTCAGAAGAGAGGATTTTATTCAGGTTATGTTTTGGGTAACAGAAAAATGAAACCTTGCTCAAAAATTGGGAGACGAGTTGGCATTCCTCTAGCTCCGGGAAGTGAAGCCTGAACCTCTGTGTAGCTCTTGAATGTAGCCTAATGAGAGCAGGCATTTCGGGCTGACTCAGACCGTGTGCGTTTCTTTAGATTAGTCCTCACAAACTTTGCTTCCAAAGAGCTGAGCTGGATTTGTTGTAGAATTTGAGAGAGGTTCAATTATTTGTGCATAGAAAGGCCAGGACTCAGGAACGTATTGAGAAGGAAAAATGGTTTATTGACAGCTGGCTGGACTCAGGAACTTTCAGTTTCGAACCTGAGCCTCGAACAAGATTTCCAAGTTCCTTTTACACAGGGTGGGGAGTCAAATGGTGCTTTTATCAAAGAAAACTACTTTCTCTGTTAGTTAAGTCTTTGCCTGAGTACCGGGTAGGTTTTGAATTAACATATCGCCCACATCTCAGGTGAGCTTGAATTAGCATCTTGCCACATTCCCTCTGGATGCAACCTTGACTACACATTCAGTCTTCCATCCTTTCTGAACATTCAAAGCCCATATCACGTTACTGGATTTCTAGAGACTAGGCACACTTGGATACAGAATTAGATGATTTTGAATTTATGCACAGGCTATATTGTACTTCCCATTCAAGGCCAAGTCCAAGTTCCCTTAAGTTTTAGCATCACCACCATCAGTCTCCCTGCACTGACTGTTATGTGCAGAGAGTCTGCATTGCTAAACTGTTTCCTGGGACTGGAGTCGTTGCCATGGTCACCAAGGGCAGGACTGCAGCCTCTTACCATCACACCCACAAGCCAGGACAGACAGCTTAGGTTAAGGTTCTCTCTGAAGAGACAAAGAGCCTCCCACCCATAGCCCACATCAGATTGAACCATACATTTTAAAGATTATAAATGTAGCAAATACTCTCTCTCTGAGACAGAGGGGTCTGTCTAATGAGCAAAAGCTATGTAACACTAACCTCTAAAACATGCAAGTGAAGGAAGCCAGCCACAGAAGGTCACCTACTGCCTGATTTCATTTATATGGAAAATCCAGAAGAGGTAAATCCATAAAGACAGAACCTAGAGCGGCGGCTGCCAGGGGGTAGAGTAGAGTGGGGAGGGACTGCCTAAGAGGTGCAGGGTTTTATTTTGGAGTGAGGAAATGTCTTGGAACTAGATAGAGGTGTTGGGTGGAGCGTATTGTGGATGTACAGAATATCACTGAATATTCACTTTAAAGTGGTTAATTGTCTATGATGTGAATTTCACCTCAATGACGTGTTTAAAAATGACCTTAGGTAGGGGCCCAAGTCAAGGAGTGGTCCCTGTGCTTCCTGAAATGGTACCTACAATTGTATCTTTCTGGGTATTTGTTTTCCTGGGAGAATAGGTATAAATTGCATTGTGTTCTCAAAAGGAGCCATGACTGAATAAGATTAAGAATCACTGACCTATGGATGAGTTCCAGGAAAAAAACGAGAGCCCAGGAGCAAAGCCTCTTGCTGGTGCAAGACATCTAAAGGGTTGGGGGAGGGACTGGTACAAGCAATGGATCTGGAGGAGCAAACTAGAAAATAGCTGTCCAGGAGCAGACAGCCGTCCTTCCCTGGAAGATGAGATTTATTTATTGTAAATACTTTGAGCTCAGTTTGACAGAATTGACTTTTTTAAAGTCGAGCTTGCAAAAATTATTCAGGTCAAAAGACTTTCCACCCAGACACTCTGTGGAGAGGGAAGACACCTGCTGTGGACAGCAGGCTGGTAAACACTTCAGCAAGCAGGCAGAGGAGAAGTGGCCTGGCTGGGTTCCTGTGCTTAGAACTTGCTAAGGGGGGGATGAGGGTCTCGTCATTTAGACTGACCATTTCAGGTCCTTTCTGTTGGTTTAGGGTTTGGCCATAGGTCCTCCTTCTCCAAAGAAGTGAGTCTTTTTTTATTCATTCAGTCTCAGATGGGAACTTAAGATTCCTGCTGACGCTGGAGCTTCCGCAGGGACATGGAGTAGGTGGGTGGGGAGGAGGGAACAGAGAGAGAAGGGAGTGTGGGCAGAGGGATGCGCAGCTCCAGGGAGCCTCACACTGACCCCACACCTTCCACTGGGAAGAGTGGGAAGGCCTAGGCTGTAGCCTCCGAAACCGAGGGCCTCCTGTTCCGATCGCTACTCCATTCGTACTGCTGCTTTCAGTCAATTCTTGAAGGTCCCGTTAAAAAAGGAGTCTTTTCAGAGAAATAGAAATATCCCTGAGATCAACGCTGAAGACCTCTCCTGCTAACCCTGACACTACTGGTTAATTCCATAACGATCCGGGCAGAGGGAGGAACGAGGGGAAGCCCAGTGATCGGGCTTCAGACTTCGCCTCTCAGAATTCCTGTCCCATCAGCGTTAGAAACGATGAGCAGCCTATAGGTCACAGCTTCAGTGATCATGTATTTGAAATAAAACTTTGCTCAGGTGATCTGACAAGTGTGAGGGCACTTACGTGGGTACTGGGATAGAGTGCTTCAGATTATCCTGATGCTTAGCCAACAGAGGCAGACTTCTGTTTAGCTTCCAGGGCTACACCCTTCCCAACCTGCCGTGGGATCTGCTGGCCCAGTGCCGCGCAAACCCTAAGGCATTTGCAAGTCCCCTAAGCTTAAACTTTGAAAGCTGTACAAAAATTACTTGTTAACGTTTTGGATAGTATTACACTTTTAAATTTAGGCACTTTGGCTTCTAGATTTCATTTTTTGAACTCCATTTTGTTTGAATAAGTGTTAAATTTCAAGAAAAAGGGAAGAGGACATGGCCCAATGGATAGTGCATCCGCCTACCACACGGGAGGTCCGCGGTTCAAACCCCGGGCCTCCTTGACCCGTGTGGAGCTGGCCCATGTGCAGTGCTGATGCGTGCAAGGAGTGCCGTGCCACGCAGGGGTGTCCCCCGTGGAGGGGAGCCCCACGCGCAAGGAGTGGTAAGGAGTCCCACCCAGTGTGAAAGAAAGTGGAGCCTGCCCAGGAATGGCGCTTCAGACATGGAGAGCTGACACAACAAGATGACGCAACAAAAAGAAAGACAGATTCCCGTGCCGCTGATAAGGATAGAAGCGGGCACAGAAGAACACACAGCGAATAGATACAGAGAGCAGACAACGGCGGGGGTGGGGGGGGGAAGGGAAGAGAAAAAAAATCTTAAAAATTTTTTTGCAAGAAAAAGCTATTATTGACCATGATACAGTCATTTGAGAAGATAGGGATGAACTATCAAAAAAGCCCACAGAAGTTTGCTCTGGATGTTGTGATGGACAGTGTGCCGGGGACGAGAGCTCCCCACGTGAGTACCTGAAGTCCTTGGAGAGCCCTGAGGTTTGTCCAGCTTTTAAGAGGTGTAGAAAGAATATCTATCTTTGTAAACTGAGATCCCTTTAGGACCTTAAAAAAAAAAAAGCTGAATGTTTCTCTTTCTCTTCAGTCTATAAATAAACAGGAAGAGGAAGGTAAAAACTGGGTAATCTGCTCTTAAAATGATTCATGTTGGTTTGACTGAACAGTTAATAATTTTTGTTATTTTAAAAATCTGTATTTCACAGCATGACTGTAAGATTTTTAAAACATTAAACATACACTTGCTTCATTAAAGTAACTAAGAGTGATTTCATTTTCAGGCTCATGCCTTCACCTCTGCTTCTACAAAATGATTCGTGTCACACTTGAAAGTTTGGAAAAGGGAGAAACGTCTTAAGTGAAAAGAGGTATTTTTCAAGTTCTGTATGCTGCTTATTTGTCAAGGAAAAACTGCGAGTGGTTTTACAGCTTGACTGTTTTCAGTTTATGTTATTTACATAAACACATTAATTTTAGATGTGGAAATGTTTGGACAGTTAGCTTTTCTGAGTCATCTAGAGCCACTGTTCATTTTATTGTTGATCATATATATATTTTTTTGAGTCCTAGTGGCAGTAGTTTAACTCTCTCCTTATTCCAAATACCTTTCTTCAGAGGTATTTTATCATTCTTCATTCCCTGTATTTGACTTTCTTAGTGATAGGAATAGATTAAATTTGCATTTTTCCGTTCTTCCAGCTTGACGAATGACACCTTGTATGTAATACAAGTAAAGTGGAACTCTGCCTTTTGTGAACTTTTACAACATTCATTAGCCTGGTAACTAATTTCTGGATATATATATATATATATAACACATATATATCTCTTTCACCTTAAAAATTGAGATAAAATGAAATGACAAAATTAGAATCCAACTTGAGTTTAATTATATCAAGCAAAATGCATAAATACATTTATGTATTGAGGTTATCTGATATAAACTCTCATCCACTTCTCATTAAAGCAACAGTGGTAAATGGCTACTCGGCTTCTGTTAGAAGTTATGGACAACTCCTTCTGCCTGTTCCAAGTAACTTATTTCCATTGATTGACTTACTATTTCCTTTATTCTTCAAACATTTACAGAATACTTATTATGTCATTCCCTGTGTTAAGGTCCTAGAGTGAAAAATATGACAAAGGCATACTTCTTGCCCTCCAGGGAGTCTAAATTCCTGTGGGGGATGACAGATGTATAAACATGTGAAATAGCATACAGTGTGGTCATTGCCACTGCAGAGATGAGAAATCTTTATTAGTCCAGAGGACAAGTCATTCCCTCTTCCTGGAAGACACTGCGAGGCTTCCTAGAGTCACATTTGAGATGGTCTTGATGGTTGAATAGGAGTTTGTTAGTTGAAGAAGAGGCAGGAGACACTCTGGGTACAGAGAGAAACACATGCAAAGACCTTTAATAAGAAAGGGCTGGGAAGATGGACGTGGTGGTGTTTAGAGGCCTATTGCATGGAATTGTATGGTCTTTTAGCAAGAAAGTAGGTTTCATCAGAGGGAGTAAGGAGACACAAATTTTGGGAAAGATATGGAGGGAAAAGGTGGAGGATGAGTCTGAAAAAATAGCTGGAGGTTCTGAGTAGGAAAAGTCCTATCTGCCAAGGAATTGGGTTTTATCCTGTAAGCAACAGAAAGGCTGAATGTCTTTCAGTATAAATAAAAACAGCTATCGCTTATATCCCAGTTTAAATGTGCTAGACATCGTTGTAAGTTTAGGTACGTTAGATTATTTCGACTTTACACCGCCCCTACGAGGCCGGTACTATTATTGTTCCCATTTTAAGATGATGAAAGTGAGCCGTAGAGAGGTTAAGTGATGCAAGCCCACGCAGCTGGGAAGTGACAAAGATGGGATTTGAACTAAGGGAGCTTTGAAAAAACATATCTGATGGTAATGGAGAGTATGGCCCAGAAATAGTGGCAAGAAGTTCAGTCTGGAGGCTATTATAATAATCCACACAGGAGAATTTATATTGAGCCAGTGCCTAGGATGGAAAAATACATCAAAATTCTTTGTCTCGTACGCTTGCTAAGGGACCCAAGCCCTGGGAGTTCTCTAGGATAACTTCATCATAGATTAGAGCTTTGATAAGGAGGGAGGTCAAGAGAAGAATTTAACAAATATTTATTGCCTGCTTCCCTCCGTGCAAACTGTGCAACTCTGCTCTCCTTTCAGGCACCATCTGCTTCATTTTTTATTACAACTAAATCTCCTTGCAGGGATAGAGTCCACCATTTCAATGTGGCATGGTATTTCCACAGTGCACAGGTGTTCCAAGAGAGATGTTCTTTCGTGTTTTCTAACCAAACTAAAATGAACTGCTCAGTGTCTTGCTATGAATCCTTGTCAGAAATTGGTCCAGGCTTTGACAGCGTTTGGCCAGCAGTGGGCCAAAAACTCAAACGTTTTAGTAAATCATTTTAATCCAAACACTCTCTTCTTGTGTTAAAACCCCCCTCGGTAGCCTGCCTAGGACTGGACGGCTCCTAGCCCCGCTTCGTGCGGGCCCTCTTCCCCAGCCCAGGCTCCCTGTGTGGGTGACTGATGGGGTGGTGGGAACTGCTGCCCACCTTCCGACGATCCTGTTTTTGGTCTCTCCTGGCAAGGCAACCCAAGGCAGTTTTCTTAACGGGAAAGTTGGGTCTCAAGCGTCCAATTTGTCTCACTTTACTTTGCCAGTGGGCAGATAATGCCATTTGCTCATGCTTCTCTCAATCAACTCTTCCTGAGCTCGGTTTTGTCCTGGCATCAGGCTGAGTAAAACGGTTTGCGCCCTCAAGAAGCTTACAGTCTAGTGTCCTGAGCTGGTAAAGGTCCAGGCAGGTAAAAGGAGGACGCTGTGACTTAAGGAAAGAAGTGAACGTTGGGGACTGGTGAAATGAGTGACGCAGGACTGAGAAGACGAAGGCGAGCGTGGCGCTGAGGGGCAGCTCCTGCGGGAGCAGCTCACGGCTCGAGGGAAGGGCAGGGGTCCGCGGAAGTGCGACCCCGGCCTCACAGGAGGGACTGACGCCCCGCAGCAGACACTCTGACGCTGGTTTGGGGAGTTGGGGGAAACTGGAAACTGGACCTAACGGCCACAGGGCGAGAACGGACCGCGGTAGCTGAGCCTGACGGGAAACAGGAAGCGGCGAGGAGCAAGCCCCGCCCCCCTGCGGGCTCTGCCTCCTCTATCGCCCCCTGGCGGCGAAGCTGGCGAGGCGCGGGTCTGCAGGGCAGAGGGCACGTGAGCAAGTCGTGCTCCCAGCAGCGGCTGCACGCTCTGAGCTAACCCGGGCTGGGGACGGGTTTCAGCGTGCTGCGTGCTGGAGAACTGGGGAGTTAGAGTTTGTTCTCCTGTTCCTAGCTCAGCGCGATTGCCCTGTCTGTTCTTTTTGCCTTGAACACATTTTCCCAGGCATGCCTTTTTTCACATTCTTCAAGTCTCTGATCAAATGTCACTTTTCTGTGTGTATGTAATTAACAGGCAAAAACTATATACGTGAATGTGGTTAAAAGGGGAAAGTTTAGGTTGTACGTATGTTACTAGAATAAATTTATTTTAAAAAAAGGGACTGTACAACATGGTGAAGCCTATTGTAAATGTAGAGTAGTTAATAGTACAATGATAAAAATGTTCTTTATTGACTCATAACAAATGTACCACACGAATGCAAGGTGTTAATCATAGGGTGGTATATGAGAGCTCTGTATTTTATGCCTGGTTTTCCTGTAAACCAACAATTTCTCTAATTAAAAAAGAAAAAGCAAGGAAAAATGTCACTTCCGGATGATCATAACTGCGCCCTCCTCCTCCACCCCATCCCCCTTTATCTTGTTCCACTTTCCCCAAAGTATCTTCATGTAACATATTTGCATGTTTATTTGTTAAGTCTTTGGTTTATTTTCTGCCTCTCCCACTAGAATATAAATTCCACAAGGGCAGGCATTGTTGTCTCTTCCGTTCACCAGTGTACTGGCTCCCACACCTAGAACAACAGACATTCTCTGAATATTTGTTGAATGAACAGATGCATGAGGATTTACTGAGGAAGAATCAGAAAGTTCTTTTGGGCCAAAAAGCCTAATAAGGACAGTGTGGTGTCAGTCTTAGATGCTACTGATCTCCCTCCCGTGTGGAGGGAGGAGCTGAAGGAAGGAAATGAAGGGGAGGTTTTAAAAACAGCATCTGTGGGATGGGCTTCAGCAGTGTTGTTTTGCGCTCAGGTGATAGAGTGAGAAGAGGCATGAGAAGAGAACATTTGCAAGTACACTAAACATAAAGCCTAGACGTTGGAAACTTAAGCCATATGCTGTTTGACTTTGCTGGATGAAATATCAAAGAGGGTATGGCAAAAGAGGTCAGCAGAGTCTATCCATATTTATATTTATTTATATGTAGTCTCACTGTCCCATTTACCAGAGTGCCACAAAAATCCCTATACATTTTTTGGCGTGCTTCTCAATACCAAAATTCTACTTGACCTCCAGGAGAAAAAAAAGAAAGAACTAGAAAAGCATAGTACAGGGAAACGACTGTGGCTCAACCAAGTGGGCCTCCGTCGACCATATAGAAGGTCCAGGGTTCGAAGCCCAGGCCTCCTGGTGAGGGCGAGCTGGCCCACGTGCAGTGCTGGCCCATACTGGAATGCCACCCTGTGCAGAAGTGCCTCCCTGCGTGGGAATGCTGCCCAGTGCAGGAAAGCCGCCCTGCACAGGAGTGCCAGCAGACGCTGAGAGCTGGCGCAGCAAGATGACGCCACAAGAGACACAGAGGAGAGAAAAGAAGAAGACACAGTAGAGCAGGGAGTTGAGGTGGCACAAGAGAGTAATCGCCTCTCTCCCACCCCGAAAAGTCCCAGGATCAGTTCCTGGAACCACCTAATGAGAATACAAGCAGACACAGAAGAACACACAATGAATGGACACAGAGAGCAGACAACAGGGGGAATGGGGCGAGGGGGGGGGAAGATATAAATAAAATAAACGTTTTTTTTTTTTTAAAAAAGCATAGTACAGGGGAGCAGATGTGACTCAAGCAGTTGAGTGCCTGCCTCCCACATGGGAAGTCCTGGGTTTGGTTCCTGGTGCCTCCTGAAAAAGACACACACACACATAAACAACAAACAAAACAATGAAAAAACCAACTTAAGGAAGATGATGTGACTTAGTAGTTGAACACTGGCTTCCCACATACGTTCAATCCCTGGTCCTTAGTACCTAAAAAAAAAACAAAACAAAAAACATAGTACATGGCTTTGAAAAAAACTACACAAAAGTCCTTCAAAAACAACTACAGTGAAGAGACTAACCTGGTTCAATGGTGTTTTCCACTCTGAGAAAGCAAGGTAAAAATCTGGACTACCTTACTAAATAATATGCAACCATAAATTATTGCCTAATAATCATGTGGAAGTCAGATGGGTTTCTTCAAAGCAGTCTTACACATTATCTGTTCAGTTCCTAACAAACCCATTTTCCTTTGGTTTTGCTTCTGCTTTTTATTACAAAATTTTAAGAAAAGTATGTAAAAGTGAATGTTGTAATACAGTATCATGACAGTCCAATATTCTTTTCATACTTTTGGGGAAACAGTTGCTTTAGAAATATTTAAGGACTCTTGCTTGTGTGCAAGAAGCATTGCCAAATTTAGCAAATAAAAATACAAGATGTCCAACTAAGTTTGAATTTCATACTTTTTTAGTATAAGTATGACCCAAATATTACAAGACCTACTTATATTAAGATATTATTCATTGTTTATCTGAAATACAAATTTAACTGGTCATCTTGTATTTTATCTGGCATCCGTATATGTACAGCATTTTGTTAGGCTGTGAGTATTTGCAATTTGGGGTCCTCACAGAACAAAAATAGAAAAATCAGAAATAACCCTCCATGGTTCGGTCATGTCTACTCAAGGCAAATACAGTCAATCTATACTGTATTGCTTGGTTTTAATAGTGTTAAAGAGAATGTTAAACAAAGAGAATGCTAAAAATAAAGGAAGTGACTTCTGATAACCAATCTGGATGGTTCTGTAAAGAGCATATATCCCTCTTAACACAGAAACCCATTGTTTTTGCAGGGAGAGTGTTGCTTTAATCTTTCTAATCCATAGTTAATTTCTTCTTAGGGAATATGTTTGTAACCTTTGAGATTCAGAGCTGAAAATTCATGTTTTACTTCCCTAGTGGTGAGATCTTCCAGTTAGGAGTAAAATGTACTCGTCTCCTATGTGCCTGTTTTAGGTACCAAACCATGGAGTGAGAGTTTTACTGAAAACGAAAGGCTTGTTTTACTAGTTAAGTTCGCATTTAGGAGGTGAAGCTTTCTCTGGCAGGAATTTCTCTGCTTAGTTGTGATTATGTTGGGAAGAAAAGAAAGCCAGGCTTGTGTACCAGTGATACATGTGGAATGTCCATTGCTTTTGCAGAAAGACAAACATAAACTGGAATTTAGAATTAGTAACTTGTTTACGAGCTCTTTGGAGCAAATCCACAGGAACTTTTAGTTAGTGAATACCATGCCAAGTTTCCCTGTTGTGAGTATCTCTTTTATGCATGGCATTTCCATTGTTTTCAAACTTACACAGCCTTGCAGCAAAAACATCTTGTTAGTATATAATGTGGAACCTGTGAAAATCACGTTTCATTTGGATTCCATAGGAGAAAAGCGTTGAATAAGACATTATTTTATTTCTATCTATAAATTTGGTTACCTCAAGGGGGTAAGAACCAGTGTTAAAATATCAATTTGGGAGCTTGACCAAATGGGGACAACATTAAATACAAAAGAGTTTTTATGGCTAAGAGATTTCAGCATGAGTCAGGTCATTCCAGATGTGATTCTTATTCACATCTCAGGAGGATCTCACTAACTCCAGCAGTAAACAAAGCCCCAAGGGCTCTAGAGACATCTGGACACTACAGGAGGGGCACACAACCCCATGAAATCAGCACCCCATCAGTGGGCCTTACCATGGAACATATGGTAACCTATTTCCCAACGGTAACAGAGTTATTCATTTATAATTTTCCTTCACAGGATTCTTCGACCCCTTTTATTTGAACCTATAATCAGCCCTATACCTGTTAAATATATGTCCCAGAGACTTAAATCTTGGTCTGTTCATATGGTGGTTTAGCCCTGGATCTCAGCAGAGTTGCAGCCAACACCTACTCTCCAGTTCATTGGAGTCGCCCAGGACAACTAACAAAATGATGATGATGGACAACGCCCATCCCCAAAGCAGAGAGTATCTACAACTGCGAGCAAGACAGTTCCATCCACCTGCCCCATGGGATCTAAGCCCCCTCTCAATCTGAAGCTGAGCGGGCAAAACCACTCCCAAATACTCAAGATTGAGAAATGAACAAACGTAAGAGGGAAGTGCAACCATGGATCAAAGTATACTCATTGTTGTAGTAATAGAAGAACTTGTAACACTGATATAAAGATGGTGCTCACCAGAGGTTCTTAGGGGAGGGAGAGGGAAGAATAGGTTGAACATAGGGCATTGTTAAGGTACTTGAATTGTTCTGTATGATATTGCAGTGATGGACGTTTTGCCAAAACCTCTAAAATTGTATGGTGCAAAATGTAAACCATAATTTAAACTACAGACCATGGTGAATGATAATGCTTCAGTATTTGTTCATCAGTTGTAACAAATGCACACACTAATGTAAGATGTTATTAATAGGGGAAAATGTGAGAGGGGGAGAGTGTCGGGTATATGGGAATCCCTATATTTTTTATGTAATTTTTCTGTAACCTAAAACACTTTAAAAAATAAAGTAAAAAAAAATTTATAAAGATATACAGTGAAAAAAATATCTTCATGGGATATACAAGCCTATAGAATTAGACCAAAATATCAAAAATCATGTATATATACATTTTAAAATTAAATTGGTACATTCCTGGGGCAGTTCCCCTTTCAGGAAGGAAACACTACCTTAAATTTAAAAAGATTCATCTTTCACTTTAGTCTAAGAGATCACAGAAAATTGGAATCCTCATAGAAAAATCCCTTGCCCTTAGTACCCTGCTGTAGAGTTGGGAATTATTAACTGGAAAGCCCTGGCTGAACTAAATTATCAGTGGATTCATAATCTGTAATCAATGTAATTTTGTGCTAAACAGTTAATATAGCAGGGAAGTGCTGTTGTGGTTGCCTCCAAGAATAAACTAGATTCCAGATGACTACATGTTTAAAGGGAAAGGGATATACTTTTAGACGTAGCTGCTGCTGATGTTGATGTTAACAGTGAAAATGAAATAAAGATAAGAAAAATAAACCCACGTGTGCACTAAAGAAAATGGAGAATGTATAAATAGAGTTTGTAAACAATGACCTTATTATCCCTATTAACCCATCTGGTTGAGCCAGTTGTTGAGTATCAAAAAATGCAGGAAGCATTTTCCCTTTATTTTTCTCTCCCACTTCGGAGTAACATGCCTGTTATCCACTGTCACTCACGACGTCTCATAAACGTCTCCTGAACAGTTCTCAGGATGCCGTGGTCACCCTGATGCCATTATATAGATACTGTATAGGGAAACACCAAAGCCCAGGAGGGAGATGGGATGGGAAGGTCACATCTTACCCTTTCAAGTATCTCACAGTAGCCTCCTTCGGTATTGCATGCTCCAGCCGGAAGTTACTTGACCAAGTTGAGGAGGGCTCTATGCTAGGGAAAGTGGGGAGAACAGTGGACTGGGAAGGAGGAGATCTTAAGCTAGTCCTGTCTCTGGGTCTACTGAGGTGCTGACCTTGGAAAAACCACTTTGCCTAGCTGGACTTTAGTTACCTTCTCTGTATACCAAAGCATTTGTGATACATGGTTTCCAAGCTTTATATATTATGATTGTGTGATTCTATCGATCATGTGATTTTAACACTGACGTTATCAATGCCTTTGGGAGCTGTGTCAGGTCTCTTATGAAATGATCAGGAAGCAGTGAAGATGTGCAAATCCTCCTCCTCTCATTGGTCTGGGGGGAGAAGCTGGTTCCACAACTCTTGTGAGAAGAGATGGATGCTACAGGATGGGCAGGCAAATTTGTGTTCTTGGTGAATTGATGTCTTGATGTTTGAATGCTAGGAATAGAAACTTACTGACACTAAAACTAATAAGTAAAATGGAAAACCTACTGGAAGTAAACAGAATTTCCATAGGATTTAGAACCTACTGGAAGTACATAGAGTTTTCATAGGAAAGGAAGTTTAGCTGGATCTCACCAGAGATTGGTAATCAAAAGCTGGAAAGATGTGAACTAAAATGATTACCTTTCTGAGATAATTATTTTTTCTCTTACCCCTTCTTCCTTCTCTCCTCCTTTTTAATCCTACTTCCTCCTCTTCCTCCAATTTCTCCCCTTCTCTCTTTACTAGTTTTAGGTATCTTGCTCATGTATAACTCAATTCTAGATTTACGTGACATTTCTATCTAACTCTAGAGAAGACCAAGTGCAGAGAGAAAATGGGGAGCTGTACACAAACTCCAAAATCCGTGCATGAGAGACCGTCCTAGCCCTATTTGGGTTAAGTACCCACACCTGGTCAAGTTTGTTGTGACAATGAGTATGGATCATTTAGCTTGGGGTCCATTCAGCAGGGGCTCTGGGAAAACGTGATTTGAAACAGGGTGTGATATGGTTATTCTCCTTCAGATTATTTTGGTTGCAGTTAAGCGAAAATGATACTGAAAGAAAATAGGTATATGTCGTGTAATCAAAGGAAACAGAAGAGGTTGAGAGTCCTTGGCAAAGGGTGTTTATAGATCTTTTTAGGACACTGCCATTTGTGTGATTCACCTCTAATGGCCAGCTTCTTTCTGTGTTTCCCTATTCCACACTTAAAACTCCTGGAAGGAAGATTAATCCGTTTTAGTCAGGCATGGTAGGGTGACCAACTTGTCCCTTTTCCTAGGATTATCTCAGTTTAAGCACTAAAAGTCCTGCATCCTGGGATTCCCTCAGACTGTGGAAAACTAGGGTGGTTGGTGTATTAGTCAGCCAAAGGGGTGCTGATACAAAGTACCAGAAATTGGTTGGATTTAATAAAGGGTATTTGGGAGGCAGATTTGGCTCAACAGATAGAGCATCTGCCTATCACATGGGAGGTCCAAGGTTCAAACCCAGGGCCTCCTGACCCATGTGATGAGCTGGCCCATGCGCAGTGCTGATGCGTGCAAGGAGTGCCATGCTCCGCAGAGGTGTCCCCTGTGTAGGGGAGCCCTATGCGCAAGGAGTGCACCCCGTAAGGAGATCTGCCTAGCACAGAAAAAAAAAAAGGACAGCTTGCCCAGGAATGGCGCCGCACACATGGAGAGCTGACGCAGCAAGATGACGCAACAAAAAGAGAACCAGATTCCTGATGCCGCTGACAAGAATACAAGTGGACACAGAAGAACACACAACGAATGGACACAGAAAAGCAGACAACTGGAGGGGAGGGGGGAAGGGGACAGAAATAATTTTTTTTTTTTTAAAGGGAATTTATTTGGGATAGAAGCTTACAGATACCAGGCCATAAAGCATAAGTTACTTCCCTCACAAAGTCTATTTTCACCTGTGGGAGTAAGATGGCTTCTGACGTCTGTGAAGGTTCAGGCTTCCTAGGTTCTTCTCTTCCCAGGGCTTGCTTCTTTCTGGGCTCAGGGTTCCTCTCTTTCTGGGGCTTGCTTCTCTTTCCTCTGTGTGCTTACTTCTCAGGGCTGCAGCTTAAGACTTCAGCATCAACTCCAACATCAAAACTCCAACATTAAGAATGCTTCTACTCTGTCCTTTGCCATGTGTTTTATCTGAGTCCCCATCCACCAAGGTGTGGGGACTAAACGTCCTAATGACATGGCCTAATGAAAGCCCTAACCATAACTTAATCATGCCTAGGTATAGACCAGATTACAAACATAATTCAATATCTACTTTTGGAATTTTTAACCATATCAGACTGCTACAGTTGGTGACCCTAAGATACGGTAATTTGTGCTCATGTGGCCTTAATAAGGGATGGTACCTGTGTACTGGGGCCATTCCTACATAGAGGGGAATTGTCGTGAGCTAGAGAAACATGTCAAGGAGTGCCTATTCAATTTTACTTCTTGACTGCTTAGCACACACACACACCACACTGCAAATACACTCTCTTCTTTCCATTCTTTCAAAGGCATCCCTTTCCACAACATGATTCATTTGTTTCCTGTACCACCACAGACGGATTGCTAAAACAACCCCATTGGGAGAAAACACAAAACCATGTCTTTCTTTTCGTTTTTAAACATATTTTTTTAAAAAGACAGATTACATAAAATATTACATTAAAAAAAATAAGGGATTCCCATATGCCCTACTCCCCACATCTTCCATTTCCACCCACATTAACAATTTCTTTCATTAGTGTGGTACAGTCGTTCCAATTGATGAACACATTTTGGAGCATTGCCACTAAGCATGGATCATAGTTTACATTGTAGATTACAGTCGCTCCCACACAATTCTGTGGAGTATGGGAGGATATATAATGGCCTGTATCTGTCATTGCAATATCATCCTGAACAATTCCGAGTCCCAAAAATGCCCCCATATTACACCTCTTTTTCCCTCTTCTTGCCTTCACCACCTCCAGTGACCACTGTCTCCACATCAATGATATAATTTCTTCCATTGCTAGAATTACAATAAGTCTACTGTAGACTATTGTAAGTCTACTGTAGTCCATATTTTATTCTCCAATCCTGAGGATTCTGGGATGGTGATGTCCACTCCACCTCTAACTGAGATGGGGCTTTGATCCTATACAGCTGATGGATCGGACTCTCTTGCTTGCAGTTGTAGATTCTCTCGGTTCCTTTGTATGGTGGTTGTCCATCCTCACCTCCTTTTTAGTTGTCCTGCATGAGTCTAATGAACTGGACAGTAGGTGTTGCAACTCTGCTGAGGCTCAAGGTCCAGCTGGCACATGGACAGCCCAAAGATTCAGCTCCAGCACCATCTATAGGTTCAAATAAAAAGGACAGAAGAGGTATGTGTAGAGAAGTCACAACTGAGTCCAACTCTGTCACACTTAGGAGCACAAACTCCAAAATAGGGCCCACTGGCAAGGCACCAAACTCTGGAGCTATCTGCCATGACCGTAGGACCTGGGTGTCTAGAGAGCCCTCAGGAGCCCTGCTCTTGGGGTAGTATCTACTTTGGCACTCTATGAGATCCTGCTGAGATGTGCCTAAGCTGTGGGATGATCTCCTGACTCACTGTGAAGTCTTTTAGCCACATAAACTCATTTGTCCTTTACCCTTTCCCCCTTTTATTCAAGGTCTTTTTCCAGTTGCATCACCAGCTGGTGCTTAGTAGTAATGCCTTGGAGCCAGGGAGGCTCATCCCCAGGAGTCATATCCCATGCTGGGGGGAAGGTAATGCGTTTATATGCTGAGTTTGCTTAGAGAGAGGCCACATTTGAGCAACATGGAGACTTTCAGTAGGTAACTCTTAGGCACCCTACAACACAAGGCTAAGTTGCAAAGGCTCATAAACATAGTTGTCAATATCTAGGGTCAATCAATGGAACATCCTTCTTCACTAGGCATTGCCCCTGTACTTGGGGGATTGTTGCTGATCCTTTAGAGAATGTGGCAGAGCTCCAAAACTATGTCTTTCTACTCCATTGGAGATGATGTTGTGCCCTTTGAGCCCTGCCTCTCTACTTGATGCCCATTCCTCCTTTTTTCCCTACTGTAACCCTATCTCCATATATTGTAACATACCTTGTTGCTGAAAAAAGGAAGGACAATTTTATATTATATGATTTCTTTTACAAAAGGAAAAGGTGGGACAAGTGTACAAGATGTATTTGTTAAACACCAATAGCAAGCAAAAATATATCAGCAGTGTTAATGATCTTCATTGCTGTCAGTAAAGAAGTTTCTTTTTCCTCTGTTCATTCCTTGTGCCTTCAGCCTCCATCTCAGTTGGTTGAGGTGCTTTGTCCAATGGAGCAGCCTAGGAGGTGTGAGCCCTTTCAGTCCGGCCTTTATAGAATTGTGGTCGCCATCCATTGTCTCTCCAACTGGGTCTGGTACTTCATGAGAGCATCCTTAAGTGTAGAATGTTCTGTTCATGATCTTTCTTGTTTTTCTTTTTTTTTTGATTACGAAGCCAATCACCCTTGTCAACCCCGTGACACTTCTTTGTCTACTTCACCAGAGGACCCTATTAATTTCCTGTAACATGCAGGATAACAAGTCCAAATTCCTTAGCATAAGCTACGTTAGTCTTCATGGTCTGGCATTGCTTCCTCTCCTTGTGCTTGCTCACGCCTCCATATCGGGTCTTGCTAAATTCCCCACCTTGTCTGCCCGTCTGCCCTCTAACTCTTTTTCTTTATTTATTTTAGTCCCAAACGAAGAGCCAGTAGGTGTAGTAAGTCTTTTCTGACCAGCTTCTTACCTTCTCGTTACACTATATTTTTGACCCCTAAGGTTGTCATAGTTCCTCTAGAAGTTGGTGGTTTTATTGCACTTGTTTGCTCTTGTATCTGTCTCCTATTCTGGAGTTAGGTTTCTGAGGGACGGGCCGCCTGCTCTTTAATTTATTCTGTTGATAGTTCATTGTCCTAAGTATAGCTCTAATGAGAGAAGGAGCTTTAGTCTGTTCACTATCCTATCCCCAGCAGCTATTGCAATGCCTTGCTATTGAATGAGTGATGTACAGTAGGTAGTAAAAATTTTGTTATTTAATGAAGGAAGGAAGAAATAGTGCCTTGTGGTGCGATGAACCTTGGTTTTTATTTACGTTAACTTTTGACTAGATTGTGAGGACAGGGGTCGGTGTCATCTGGTTCCTCAAAGCATTTGAGTAGAGCAGGTAGCCGAACACTGGCAGAGAGGAACGGAAAGAAGCGAGAGAGAAGGGAGACTCCCGACGACCCGTCCCTCGGGCCCAGGCCCGGTTGTGCAGATACGCTCCGCGGCTCAAGCTCGTTCCGCCCCTCACTCCCCTCCCAGCCCCCGGCGGACCCCCTCGGAGCCAGGCAGCCTCGCCCACAGGGGGGGCAGGGGCGGGACTTCCGGGCCCGCGCGCACGGCTTCCGGCGCGAGGCGGAAGCCGGCTGCCTGCCAGCCGCCGAGAGCCGCGACAGGAGGTGAGCCCGCAGCTGCGGCGCCCTCGGCTCTCGTCCCCTCGGCGGGTGCCTCTCGACTCTGCCGCCGCCCGGCAGCGTGGGACGGGGAGAGCGGGTAGGGCTGGGCGAGTCGGGGCTCTGCGGGGGCGGCGAGAGAGCCGTCCCCGGGCTGAGGAGGGGACCCGGTCGGGGGCCAGGGAAGGAGAGGGCGAGCCCCGAGGGCAGCTGAGAGCGGCGGCGGAGCGCGGCGCCGCAGACCCCGAGGCCGCAGGGGCCCGGCCGCCGGCGCCCGCGCGGGGCTGCACAGCGGGACCCCTGGAGGGAGGCAGCGCTGCGTGGGGGCGTGTCCCGGGTGGTGGCCGATTGCCCGTGAGGGTGGCGCGAAGTGGCGGAGGTTGGAGTCCAGGGGAAGGATTGAGAGGGACCAGTCCTTCCTGAGGGTCGTGGGGGAGAGTCTTGACCTAACGGATTCGAAATACGACCACCTAGCGACCTACTGGGTGCTGAGCTTGTATTGCTTCACGTGAAATTAATGCTGGTGTGTGTGTGCGTTTTAGGGAAAGTATTTTACTTTTCAGGAGAAACTTGAACTCTTTACCAAGGCCCAGTTTATGCTGCTTTTCTTTGTCAAACTCATAGTACTTTCAAGTTCTCTTCACGCAAGCAGACTAACCAGAGTTTTCCTTTTGGACTCTTCTCTGCAGAGTGTAGGTTGTCTTATTTTCTCGATCACTAAATAAGCTCTTAATGCCCTTAGGACCACAGTGATAATCGCATGGAAAGCGAGTGCTGTCAGTGTTTGCATCTATAGCTTATTGTTTGTTGTTTTTCAGCCAAATTTTTAAACACATCTTTTCAAAAGTTATCCTCTCGGATTTAGTTTTTCACTTTAATCAGTAAGGGCAGTTTTAGATTAGGGTGCCACGAATTACTAGCAATTTCTACCAATTTGCTGTTCCTTTTTATCTCTCCTGCAAGGAAATATATATATATATGTATGTGTTTTAAAAAATAGTGAAAACTCAAGATTTATTTTTATATACGTTTTAGCACATTTAGTTTTCCTTACTGGACAGTGTGTAGTATGGGGGGGTGGTGGCTTGTTTTATCAATTATTAGTCTCAGTTATCGTTTACATTGTATTTCATGTTTTATGCCCAGCAGTTAATGTGCACTTTCTAATCTCCATCATTTAATGTCTCACTTCAATGCAATTACAAAGGCTCTCATAGCTTTTATGTAGATGGTAAGTGAACTTGGAATTTTGCCACCAACTGTGCAAGGTAGCTAGGAAAACTTAAAATACTATTAGTGGTGAATGATGATATCTGATGATTGTTTTGTTTATTTAGGATATTTGATATTTCAAGTGTTAAATTTTTTTATTTTTAAAATAACGGTATTGGTACAGGTAACTTAGATCTGATTTTGTGGTCTCTCTTGAACCCATTCAAGTAAACGAGAACTTGTCATATTTGTTGGTGTCTTAGCATCTTGGTAGTTCATAAACTCTGATGGCCTTCAAGATCTCTGCTTTACTGAGATAGGCAGTTATAACTTCCTTCTGTTTAGAGGCACAGCTGAAGTAGTAGTGTCTAAACATAAACAATGCCTAAGCATTTAGATGAGCATATTGAATAATTTTTCAGATTAGAAAATGAGATGACACTGATCTCTGAAATTTTGACTTAACTACTTTTTGATTTCCATTTATGCCTTAATTTGAACTTATTTCTTTTAAGTAGGTAATAACTGCTTGTCTCATTAGCTTGATCTTGTTTTTCCGTATAATCATGGTTTAAAAAATTTATTCTTTCCTCTTTACCTCTGTTTTTGGGAGGTAAAGCAGTTGAGAAAGCATGTAAGTCTTCAGATTTTAGTTCGTGGTTGAAGTGCTTGTTGATAAAACATGAGCCTTCTGGGTAAGTTTCTAATTTTGTGTATGAATGATATATTTGAAATTTGATTGCCCTGTGTTCTGAATAAATTTTGGAATTTTTTTTCTTCTAATGGTAGAATTTATTTCTTAGCTTTCTGTATAGATAAATTCTATGTGTTTTTCTGTTGGGTTTGTTGTATTTTATAATTTAACCAATACTGGTGATTTTTGATTAGGGTGCAGCAATTTACAGGTTATTTTTAATGGATTTACTATTTCTTTTTTATTTCTGTTATAGTGAAATATGTATCTGTGCATTGTTAAAAACTATTAAAACAGCAATAACTAACACTCTGCCTTTATATAGAAATACATGGTTCATTTTCATTAATCATGTGTTTGTTATATATGAAGTAATTTGATATATTGATTTGGGGGGGGGTTCCGTGCTCTCTGGGTATCGATTTTATTATTATATAGTCCGATCTTAGTTGTCTGCATATCCTAGTTAGTAAGCCATTCCCCGATGTTTGATATATTCAGGAGAATTCGTTACAGCTGAGGATTATAGCTTCTGTTCAGGGAGATACCAGAGTATTGATCCTCTGCTGACTTATCACCCAGCTTCTGCACTCTCTAAGGTGTAGAGCATGGCTCTTGGCAAGGTTGGTGAGGCAGAGAGTTTACCCCTGTCTTAGTCAGCCGAAAGGGTGCTGATGCAAAATTCCAGAAATTGGTTGGAAAATAAAGGGTATTTATTTGGGGTAGGAGCTTACAGATACCAGGCTATAAAGCATAAGTTACTTCCCTCACCAAAATCTATTTTCACGTGTTAGAGCAAGATGGCTGCCGACGTCTGTGAGGGTTCAGGCTTCCTGGGTTCCTCTCTCCCAGGATCTTGCTTCTTTTTGGGTTCAGGGTTCCTCTCCTCCCGGGGCTTGCTTCTTCTTGGGCTCGGGGTTCCTTTCTTCCTGGAGTTTGCTTCTGTTTCCTGTGTGAGCTTACTTCCCGGGTCTCCAGTTTAAGGCTTCAGCATCAAACTCCAACATCAAAAACCCCTAACTGTCCTTTGCTATGCCTTTTATCTGTGAGTCCCCACCCACCAAGGGGTGGTGACTCAACGCCCTAATGATGTGGCCCAATCAAAGCCCTAATCATAACTTAATCACACCAGGTACAGACCAGATTACAAACATAATCCAGTGTCTATTTTTGGAATTCATAGCCATATCAAACTGCTACAACCCCTTTTCTAGGTGTTACTCTCTATCTTTTCCTCTGCTGAGTTAGATTTTTTTCTCTGAGTGATTGAGATGACCTGGGCCTCAAAGTAACTAATTATCCCAAATTGAACTGCAGTCCTATTAGTGGGGCCCTATCCATTCTGCTGACTCTTATCCCATAAATCTTGGCAGATTCTCCAGCCCATGCAGTTATGACTGTGACCCACTTGTTCCGATTATTGCTATTTTATTTTATTTTTTAAAGATTTATTTATTTTATTTAATTCCCCCCTCTCCCCTGGTTGTCTGTTCTCTGTGTCTGTTTGCTGGGTCTTGTTTCTTTGTCTGCTTCTGTTGTCGTCAGCGGCAAGGGAAGTGTGGGCGGCACCATTCCTGGGCAAGCTGCTCTTTCTTTCGCGCTGGGCGGCTCTCCTTATGGGTGCACTCCTTGCGCGTGGGGCTCTCTTACTCAGGGGACACCCCTGTGTGGCGCGGCACTCCTTGCGCGCATCAGCACTGCGCATGGGCCAGCTCCACACGGGTCAAGGAGGCCCGGGGTTTGAACCGCGGACCTCCCATGTGGTAGACGGACGCCCTAACCACTGGGCCAAGTCCGTTTCCCCCGATTATTGCTATTTTAAAAGTAGTTTGAATACTAAATTAAAATTGGTTAGATTTTATAACTGGGCCCTATTATATTATATATCGACTCTATATTTTTCTTAGAATGTGGCATCACATTAAATGGTACATTTCTATTAAAGTGATCTGATATACCTCAGAGTTGCAATTACTGTAGAAAATGCACTGATTACTTTTAGCCTGTTGTTATTAGTTTTATTTGGCTTGAGATTCTAAGGAAAAAAAGAACCACTGGATAAAAGAATTAGGCGGGGATGGGGAGTTTGACCATTTCAGCACCATATAAAGAGGTGATGGGGAGAGTTGTCTGCCATGGTGGGAAAAAGTTCTTAACACTGAGGTTGTTTTAAATTGCTAGTGTATAAAAAGCAGGCATTTAATTTGTTTTTTGTTTTTTAAAATCTCTTTAAAAAATTCCCTATAGACAATGTTCTCCCTTATGGCCTGCGTCGGGGCGAATGCCATGCAGTTCTTATGAGAATGATCTGGCAGAGGCTCCCCTCTCCCCCATGTATTTCTTTTATTTTGAAATCAAAACAGTGGAATAAAGTAGTTCTTGTCTACAGCAGCCTTCACAGGAAAGAAAACTGGAGTGCTCATCCGTCAAAAGCACAAACTCCGAAAGTCTGGCAAAGGCTTTTGAAGTCAAAGTTTTTATGGTCATCAGGAATCATGGAGAGGTTTGAGGGAGAGCTGAGATACGAATAGAAGAACAGGTACTGACGTTTATTTTAGAATGGTATTTACAGTATTGAGAGGTCAAAGGCATGGAAATTGATGGGAACATTGGAGATACGAGAAAACTGTAGATGTGGAAAGACCAAGTACTGGAATGGCGTCATGGGGGTGGAGCGGCTCTAGGCTAATAACCGTCAGGGTTAATGCCTTCCATTTTAAACTTGAGTAATAACTGTTTCACAGCAATTGAGTAAAGTTGCAAAAATAAAAATAGTTCAAGTATACCCTTTATCCAGGTTCACTTATTGTTAGCATTTTACCCCATTTGCTTTATCACCTCAGAACAGGAATACTTTTGATTAAAGTGGAGTGCTTGAATAAAGCATTTTCCTAAGTGAACTGTTAACTGTATTTCTCCTCCTAATAAACAGCTGTTTATTGGCCCCAATTCTTGAGCTAGAAAGGACCTTGTAAGATAATATAATACAGTATTAACTCCCTTAAGGATGGTAAATGTTGACCAATTCAAGACAGGTATGTTTTTTTTTTTTTAACTTTTTATTTTGAAATACTTTCAGACTTACAGGACAGTTACAAAATAGTACAAACTCCATATAGAGAAGTCCAGCATACTCATATCCCATCCCCATCCCAAGCTCCACCAATTTTAGTGTTTTGTCACATTTGCCATGTCATTGGATCTGTCCATCTACCTATCCATTTACCTATCCATCCATATATCTTCCTTTCTTTCTGTGTGTGTTTCTGTTTATCAGTCCATTTTCTGAACTTGCAAGTGTAGGTCTGTATCATTCTTCTTGAACACTTATTACTGCCATGCACATTTCCTAAGAACAGGGTTATTCATTATGTAACCACCTTAAGTGCAATTATCAAGTTCAATAAATTTAAATTTATATAAAGCTTAAAGTCTGTATTCCAGTTTTTTTCACATGTTCCAATAATGTCCTTTTTTAAAAAATAAAATTTTATTGAAGTATATTGATCACACATGAACATACATAAACAATAAGTACGTAGAAGTTGTGAAATTACAAAACAAAACATGGATATCATCGTACAGGGCTCCCATACATCACTCCACTACCCACACCTTGCATTGTTGTGAAACATTTGTTACAGACTATGCAAGAGAATCATCCAAATATTATTACTAACTATAGCCCATATCTTCCATTTGGTGTATTTCCCTGCAACTCATCTAATTATTAACAACTTGTATTAGTATTATCTATTTGTTTAGTTCATGAAAGGATGTTTTTGTATTTGTCCTGTTAACCATAGTCCATCTTCTCCCACATGATTCCCTGTGTTATACAATCCCATGCTTTGTACAGTCCAGTTAAAGTTTACACTCAGTGGCTCTCATTTTCATCACCGAGTTGTGCTGTCATCACCTCAGTCAATTTTAGAATGTTTTCATTATTCCAAAAGGAAAAAATCCCGTGCAGTTATGACTAAGTTATCTCTTAGAATTGATATGATAGTTTCTTTGTCATTGCTGCAAAAGTATTACAATATTACTGTTATTTATTGACCATAAGTTATAGAAGTTGTAATTTTTCCTTGTATAATCATATTCTTAACACCTTGTAGAAGAACGTTCTTATATTTATACTATTAACCACAATCTTCAGCCACCACCAAAATCACTGTTATTCATACCTTAGGTTATCCTCTAGTTTTCTTTCAGTTTTCATTTACATCCACAGACTGCCCCCAGCCACAATATCATTTATAAATCTGCAGTGTTAGTTATACTTACTATAATGTGTTACCATCAACTCTTCATTTCCACACTTTTACAATAAAACTTATTAAAAATTCTACATACAGGGAAGCGGATTTGGTCCAACGGATGGGGCGTCTACCTACCACCTGGGATGTCCAAGGTTCAAACCCAGGGCCTCCTGACCCATGTGATGAGCTGGCCCATGCACAGTGCTGATGCGTGCAAGGAGTGCCATGCCACGCAGGGGTGCCCCCTGAATAGGGGAGCCCAATGCACAAGGAGTGCACCCCATAAGAAGAGCCGCCCAGTATGAAAAAAGCACAGCCTGCCCAGGAATGGCGCCGCACACACGGAGAACTGATGCAGCAAGATGATGCAACAAAAAGAGATACAGATTCCAGGTGCCACTGACAAGAATGCAAGCGGACACAGAAGAACACACAGCGAATGGACACAGAGAACAGACAGCTGGTGTGGGGGCACAGAAGGGAAGAGAAATAAATAAAAATAATCTTTAAAAAAAAATTCTACATACATTGACCATCGTTTCCCATTTTCAACCCACATACTATCTCCTAGTAACTTATATTCTAGCATTTACCTGTGTGAGTTTACTCATCATATTATTTCATATTAGTGAGACCGTACCATATTTATCCATTTGTGTCTGGCTTATTTCACTCAACATTGTATTCTCAAGGTTCATCCATGTTGTCATATGCATCCCAATTTCATTTCTTCTTACAGTTGAATGGTATTCCATTGTATGTATATGCTATGGTATCCATTCATCGGTTGGTGGACCCTTGGGCTCGTTCCATGTTTTAGCAATTGTGAATCATGCTGCTGTGAATACTGATGTGCAAATGTCAGCTCACGTCCTTGCTTTCAGTTCTTCTGAATATGTTCCTAGTAATGGGTTTGCTGGAGCATATGGCAGTTCTCTCTTCAGCTTCTTGGGGTACTGTCAAACCATCTTCCACAGAGGCTGCACATTCCTACCAACAGTGAAGCAGTGTTGCTATTTCTTTACATCCTCTTCAGCGCTTGTAGTTTTCTTTCTTTTTTTAATACTGGCAGTTCTTTAAGGTGTGAAGTGGTATCTCATTGTAGTTTTTTTTTTTTTTTAATTTATTATTATTATTTTTTAATTACATTAAAAAAAATATATGAGGTCCCATTCAACCCCACCGCCCCCGCCCCCCACTCCCCCCACAGCAACACTCTCTCCCATCATCGTGATACATCCATTGCACCTGGTAAGTTCATCTCTGAGCATCACTGCACCCCATAGTCAGTGGTCCACATCATAGCCCAGACTCTCTCACGTTCCATCCAGTGGGCTCTGGGGGGATCTACAGTGTCCCGTAATTGTCCGTGAAGCACTATCCAGGACAACTCCACGTCCCGAAAACGCCTCCACATCTCATCTCTTCCTCCCGTTCCCCACACCCAGCAGCCCCCATGGCTACCGTTCCCACACCCATTCCACATTTTCTCTGTGGACATTGGATTGGTTGTGTCCATTGCACACCTATGTCAAGTGAGGGCTTAGATTCCACATGGGTACTGGATGCACTCTTCCCGCTTCTAGTTGTAGACACTCTAGGCTCCATGTTGTGGTGGTTGACCTTCAACTCCATGTTAGCTGAGTGGAGTAAGTCCAATAAGTCAAAGTGTAGGAGCTGAAGTCTGTTGAGGCTCTGGGCCTGGGTGTCATATTATCAGTCCAGAGATTCAAATCCCCTACATATATCTTAAACCCAGCACCAACTACAATTCCAATAAAGTAGCATGCAAGTCTTGTGAAAAGAGATCCCCTCTGAGTCCATTTCCGTCACGCAGAAACACCAGCTCCAAAGAAGGGCCATCTGTCATGGCAGTGAACCCCTTCTGCCATGACCATAGAACCTGTGGGTCTCTTTATCCCTCAAAAGAACCAATACCTGGGGTTGTATCTACCTTATCTGTCTCTTAGACTCTGTTCAGTTGTACATAGGGGTATTCCTTCTGACAACCTCCAGACTCTTTTTTAGAGACTCACAGCCTTATAATCTCATTTCTCCTTTCCATTTCCCCCTTACATTAGGTCAAACCGCTTCCCGAAGTCATGTTATTATATGTAGACAGGTATATTCTGCTGTTCCGCATTGAATCTTTAATTCAAGGTCATTTTCTAGTTGCTTCTTTAGCTGGTATGTGGTAGTGATCCCTCGGTGCCAGGGAGGCTCATCCCCGGGTGTCGTGTCCCACGCTGGGGGGAATGCATCACATCTACACGCTGAGTTTGGCTGTGAGAGTGGCCACATTTGAGTAACATGAAGGCTGTCAGGAGGAAACCCCCAGGCACAATGCTACTCTAGGCCTTGTTCTTATTGCAGGTGCATAGGCTCAAAAGTGTAGCCATTAGTATCAAGAGCCCACTGTTGGGCCCTCCTTCCTTCCTGGTTCTTGCCGTTGCACCTGGAGGATTGCCGCTGCTCTCCCAGGGCCCACAACAGTGACCCCCCGGCCAGGAGCCCAGTACCCCCCCAGCTGTTGTTTTTAATTGTTTCCACTATGAGTATATATAGACATTACCATATACCCTGGGCATATGCCCTGTATAACTCCCTGTCAACCATATATATCCTGTCAATAACATCCCATATCAGTATTCCTCCGCTGCCATTGTTGAACCACTCTGTGATCCAAAACTTCCTGTAAAGTGAATCCCAACATAATGTCAGCTTCAGAAGAGTCTTAGATCACCAAAATTCATATATACAATATACAGTATTTCCCCAGATCCACCATAAAACCTTTTCCCTTCCACAGCAATAATCTTTTAACTTATTCATATCATATTTCCTGAAACTGATGTACAGATTCCGAAACTATAGTTTTCAAACAAGGTAACATTTGTGCTTACTATGTGGTCCATACTTTAGGTTGTACAGTTTTCTAAATTTTTTAGTTATCCTATGTTTTGTCTTATGGTTTTCATTATTAGTCTGTTGTCCCCTATATGTTTTTGGTGTAATATTAGCTGTTTTATATTCATCCTCGTGTACTCTCACATAACTCCTCTTTTGCCCCCTTATTTACCTTTGTTCTATCCATTGCACGTCCATTTTCCCCTCCCCTTAGGGCCCACAACGCCTGCCAATCTAATGCCCTGGGAGCCGTCCTTTCTCACGAGAGATACAGTTCTCTCTATTCGACGGCATTAGTCTTCCCCAGGATATGGGTCCACCCCACCCAATGGTAGAACCCACCTTGGCAAAATGAGCCTTCAGCTATTCCCTCCGGAGTCCGTCCCGCATCAGACCATACCCCCTGAGCGTCCTAACCAGGTGACCCTCCTATTTATACTTTGATACGTTTTACTCAACATTTAGTTCTCAACGAACTTCTGGCACTCTCCCATGTTTGTATGTTGCCCCTCCCTCCCACCTATTTCTTGGACCATATTACCCCTCTTCCCATCCCCAGCCCCCCTCAAACCCAGAAAGCCCCACCCGAAGGTAACCCCTTGCCCCCATTTTGTCCCTTCTTTGTGCTCATACTTACCCCCAGCTCATCACAGATTCCACCCCTACAGACATTAACTCACATCCTTCCTCCACCCCCGATTTCCAGTAAGCCACTTTTCCAGACTCTAGCTCTCTAAGGCAGTTAACTTATTTCATATCATTGAGGTCATATAGTATTTGTCCTTCAATGCCTGGGTTGCTTCACTTAACATAAGATTCTCAAGGTTCATCCATGTTATCACGTGCGATTGTAGTGTATTGGTTCTTACACCTGAGTAGTATTCCATTGTGTGTATATACCACATTTTATTGATCCACTCATCTGTTGATGGACTTTTGGATTGATTCCAACTTTTGGCGATGGTGAACAATGCTGCTATGAACATTGGTGTACATATATCGGTTTGTGTCCTTGTTTTCAGATCTGATGGGTATATACCCAGCAGTGGTATTGCTGGGTCATATGGCAAATCTATGGATAATTTTTTGAGAAACTGCCAAACTGTCCTCCAGAATGGTTGGATCCTTCTGCATTCCCACCAGCAATGGATGAGTGTTCCCCTTTCTTCACATCCTCTCCAGCATTTGTATTCTACTGTTTTTTTCATGGCTGCCAATCTTATGGGAGTAAGATGGTATCTCATTGTAGTTTTGATTTGCATTTCCCTGATAGCTAGGGATTTGGAGCATTTTTTCATGTGCTTTTTAGCCATTTGTATTTCTTCTTTGGAGAAGTGTCTGTTTAAATCTTTTTCCCATTTTTTAAATGGGTTGTTTATCTTTTTGTTTTCGAGATCTATGAGTTCTTTATATATGCAAGTTATAAGTCTCTTATCAGATCTATGGTTGCCAAATATTTTCTCCCATTGTGTGGGTTCCCTTTTTACTTTCTTGACAAACTCCTTTGAGGTGCAGAAGGCTTTAATTTTGAGGTAGTCCCATTTATCTATTTGTTCTTTTGGTGCTCGTGCTTTTGGTGTGATATTCATGAAGCCATTTCCTATTACAAGGTCCTGTAGATGTTTCCCTACACTGCTTTCTAAGGTCTTTATGGTCTTGGCTCTTATATTTAGGTCTTTGATCCATCTTGAGTTGATCTTTGTATAAGGTGTGAGATGGTAATCCTCTTTCATTCTTCTACATATGGCTATCCAGTTCTCCAGGCACCATTTGTTGAATAGGCCATTCTCTCCCAGTTGAGAGGGTTTGGTGGCTTTATCGAATATTATATGGCTATATACATGAGGTTCTATATCTGAACTTTCAATTCGATTCCATTGGTCTGTGTGTCTCTCCTTATGCCAGTACCATGCTGTTTTCACTACTGTAGCTTTGTAGTATGTTTTGAAGTCAGGAAGTGTGATTCCTCCTATTTCGTTTTTCTTTTTCAATATGTCTTTGGCTATTCGGGGCCTCTTTTTATTCCAAATAAATTTCATAGTTAGTTTTTCTAGTTCCTTAAAGAAGGCTGTGTTGATTTTTATTGGGATTGCATTGAATGTGTAGATCAGTTTTGGTAGGATAGACATCTTAATAATATTCAGTCTTCCTATCCATGAACAGGGAATATTCTTCCATTTATTTAGGTCTTCTTTGATTTCCTTGAACAATCTTGTATAGTTCTTGATGTATAAGTTTTTTACCTCTTTAGTTAAATTTATTCCTAAGTATTTGATTTTTTTATTTACTATTGTGAATGGTATTTGTTTCTTGATTTCCTCCTGATCTTGCTCATTATTGGTGTATAGAAATGCTACTGATTTTTGCGCATTGATCTTATAACCTGCGACTTTGCTAAACTCATTTATGAGTTCTAGGAGCTTTGTTGAAGATCTCTCAGGGTTTTCTATATATAGGATCATGTCATCTGCAAATAATGAAATTTTGACTTCTTCCCTTCCAATTTGAATACCTTTTATATCTGGTTCTTGTCTCAGTGCTCGAGCCAGTACTTCCAAGACAATGTTAAATAGGAGCGGAGACAATGGGCATCCTTGTCTTTTTCCTGATTTTAGAGGGAAGGATTTCAGGACTTCGCCATTGTAAACAATGTTGGCTTTAGGTTTTTCATATATACTCTTTATCATGTTCAAAAAGTTTCCTTGTATTCCGATCTTTTGGAGTGTTTTTATCAGGAAGGGGTGCTGTATTTTGTCAAATGCCTTTTCTGCATCTATAGATATAATCATGTGGTTTTTTTCTCTCAATCTGTTTATATGGTGTATTACATTGATTGATTTTCTTATGTTGACCCATCCTTGCATACCTGGGATAAATCCCACTTGGTCATGGTGTATAATTCGTTTAATGTGTTGTTGAATACGATTAGCAAGTATTTTGTTAAGTATTTTTGCGTCTAGGTTCATTAGAGAAATTGGTCTGTAATTTTCCTTTCTTGTGGTGTCTTTGTTTGGCTTTGGTACTAGGGTAATGTTGGCATCATAGAAGGAATTAGGCAGTGTTCCTTCTGTTTCGATTTTTTGGAATAGTTTCAACAGGATTGGTGTTAGTTCTTTCCGGAATGTTTTGTAGAATTCACCTGTGAAGCCGTCTGGCCCTGGGCTCTTCTTAGTTGGGAGATTTTTAATGACTGATTCTATCTCTTTGCTTGTGATTGGTTTGTTAAGATCATCAATTTCTTCTTTCGTCAGTATGGGCTGCTTATGTATTTCTAGGAATTTGTCCATTTCCTCTAAATTGTCATTTTTGTTGGAATATAGTTTTTCAAAGTATCCTCTTATGATAGTCTTTATTTCTGTGGGGTCAGTGGTGATAGCACCTTTCTCATTTCTTATTTTGTGTATTTGCATCTTTTCTCTTTTTTTCTTTGTTAGTCTCGCTAAAGGTTTGTCAATTTTGTTGATCTTCTCAAAAAACCAGCTCTTGGTCTTGTTTATTTTTTCAAGTGCTTTCTTATTTTCTATTTCATTTAGTTCTGCTCTTATCTTTGTTATTTCCTTCCTTCTTCTTCCTGTTGGGTTACTTTGTTGTTGTTTTTCTAATTCCTTCAAATGTGCAGTTAATTCTTCAATTTCTGCTCTTCTTTTTTGATATATGAATTTATGGCTATAAATTTCCCTCTCAGTAACGCTTTTGCTGCATCCCATAAATTTTGGTATGTTGTGTTATCATTATCATTTGTTTCAAGGTAGTCATTGATTTCTTTTGAGATTTCCTCTTTGACCCACTGTTTTTCTAATAGTGTGCTGTTTAATTTCCAAATTGTCGTGTGAAGTCTGGGTCTCTGTCCCTTGCAAATTTCCAGCTTGACTCCACTGTGGTCAGAGATATTGTTTTGTATGATTTCGATCTTTCTGAATTCATTAAGCCTTTCTTTGTGGCCTAGCATATGGTCAATCTTGGAGAATGTTCCATGTGCGCTTGAGAAAAATGTATATCCTGCTGTGTTTGGGTGTAATGATCTATATATGTCTATTAGATCCAGCTCTTCTAATATACTGTTCAAATGTTTTGTTTCTTTAGTGATTCTCTTTTGAGATGTTCTGTCCAGAGTTGATAGTGGTGTATTAAAATCCCCCACTATAATTGTAGATGCATCTATTCTTTCACTTAGTTTTTCCAGCGTTTGCCTCACATATTTAGAGGCGCCCTTGTTAGGAGCATAAATATTTATGATTGTTTGATCTTCTTGACAAATTGTCCCTTTCACTAAAATATAGTATCCTTCTTTGTCTCTCACAATTGTTTCGCATTTAAAGTCTATTTTGTCTGATATTAATATAGCTACTCCTGCCTTTTTTTGGTTGTTGTTTGCTTGTATGATTGTTTTCCAGCCATTCACTTTCAACCTCCATGAGTCTCTGGGTCTAAGATGTGTCTCTTGTAGGCAGCATATAGATGGGTCATATTTCCTTATCCAGTGTCCCAGTCTGAATCTTTTGATAGGTGAGTTTAATCCGTTGACATTCAGTGTTATTACGTTTAGAGAGTTATTTATGGTAGCCATATTTTGGTTGGATTTGTGTTTGTTATATTTTGTTTGTATTATTTTATTTTCCCCTTCTATTTTTGTCTTTCTTGTTGCTTTTACACTCTCCTCCATCTCTGACTGTCCTGTTTTTTCCTTTCTTCCTGCAGAATTCCCTTAAGAATTTCTTGAAGGGGAGGTTTCTTGTTGATATACTCTTTCAGTTTCTGTTTATCTGTGAATATTTTGAACTCTCCATCATTTTTGAATGCTAGTTTAGCTGGATAGAGTATTCTTGGTTGGAGATTTTTTTCCTTTAGTACCTTGACTATATCATACCACTGCCTTCTTGCCTCCATCGTTTCAGATGAGAAATCAGCACTTAATCTTATGGAGTTTCCCTTGTATGTGATGGTTTTCTTTTCTCTTGCTGCTTTTAGAATTTTTTCTTTGTCTTGAGCATTGGATAATTTGACAAGTATATGTCTTGGGGTGGGCCTGTTGGGGTTTATGACCAGTGGAGTGCGCTGTGCTTCTTGGATATGTACATCTGTCTCTTTCAGTAGATTTGGGAAGTTTTCATTCATTATTTCCTGCAACACTCCTTCTGACCCCTTTCCCTTCTCTTCTCCTTCTGGAATGCCTATAATATGTATGTTTGAGCGTTTTGCGTTATCATTCAGGTCCCTAAGTCCTATCTGGATTTTTTCTACCTTTTTATTGACCACTTCTACTATCTGTTTGATTTCCAATGCACTGTCTTCCACATCACTAATTCTTTGCTCTGCCTCTTCTAGTCTGCTGATATTTGCTGCAAGTGTATTTTTGATTTCTTGAATTGTGGTGTTCATTTCCATCATATCTGTTATTTTTTTGCGCATGTCTGCAATTTCCCCTCCAAGTGTTGTCTTCACGCTGTTAACCTCTTTCATTACTTCATCAAATTTGTCGGTAATAAATGTTCTGAGATCTTTCATTGCTTGTGCGAAGTCCTGCCCCCCTTCCTGATTTTCAGTTTGTTGATTGGATTCAGCCATGTTTTCCTGATTACTGGTTTGGTTTGTAGATTTTTGTTGCTGTCTTGTCAACATTTTTTCTTGATGGGTTTAATCAGTTCCTTAGCTTCTTTGTCTAGTCTTGGAGATTAATTAGCTGTTGTTTTTGCGTAAGTGTTATATCTTCTCTTTGTCACTTTGTTCTTCTTATTCCAATTTCTTATTGCTAGTTAAGCTCACTTTAAAGGAAAGTATTAGTGCTGGGGAAAGTCAATTGTGTAAGGAAGGAAAAAGTGTGAAGTAGTATTGGTGATATATGTTTACAAAGCAACAATATGAGTTCTGGGAGGATGGAGGTTAGATCATGTAAATTGTGTAGAGTTATAGTAGTAGGAAAGTACCTATAATGAGGTAGACGACTGAATATGGGAGGAATGTGGTACGTACTAAGAGGCTATTGTTTTCGTGAGAGAGGGAAAGAGAAAAGAAAGGTAATAGTTTCAGGGACGAATACCAGATGGAAAACTAAACAAAGGTATTAGAAATTAAGAGTTAGACACTTTGTGGATCAAAGAAAGGGAGATGGAATATAGGAGAGATAGCAGATGGTGGAGGATATCAAGTTGTAGGGGAAAGGGGATAGTGTAGATAGGCTAAATCTATTCACAGAGAAATGAGGCAGTGGAGGGTGAGGAAACCCAGCAAATGTGAGGTATTTCCTGTAGGACCTATTGTATTGTTAAGGTAAAATAGTATAAGAAGAATATTGGGGACAAGAAAGAGAGGATTGAAAAAAAAAAAAAAGAACAATAACAACAACAAAAAATAAAAATAAAAAATAAAAAAAAAACAAAAAAAAACAAAGAACAGAAACCCCGCCGCCAGGCTCGGCTGGGCTCAGCTGGGCTCCGGTCCCCCGCCCGCCGCCCGCCGCGGCTCGGCTGGGCTCGGCTGAGCTCGGCTTTCCCGCCCGCCGCCCGGCGCGGCGTGGCTGGGCTCGGGCCCCCCCGCCCGCTTCGGCTCAGCCGGGCTCGGCCGGACTCGGCTTCCCCGCCCACCGCCCGCCGCCGCGGCGCAGCGCGGCTCGGCTCTCCCACCCGCCGCCCGCCGCCCGCCGCGGCACGGCTAGGCTCGGCTGGGCTTGTCTCCTTCGCCCGCCGCCCGCTGCGGCACAGCGCGGCTCGGCTCTCCCGCCCGCCACCCACCGCGGTGCTAGCTGCCTCGGCTCCACCTACCCAAGGAGGGAGTCCTCCACACGTAGCTGGGATCTCCGTGTATATTTCACAGATGGATCCTCTCTGTTACCTTCCCTCCAAATCGATGTCCAGACACCTCCGGACCAGGAAAAATCCCGAAACAGCCGGTCCCAAAGAGTCTCTGACGCCTCCCAGCCAATTCCCCCCTGGAGCTAGTAACCGGGAAGTTCACTCAGCCGCCATCTTGCCTCCCCCTCCTGAAAAGTCCCAAATTATATCTTATAGACCAGTCCTTTCCGTTACCTTCCCACCAAATCGATGTCCAGACACTTCCTGCCCTGAAAAAATCCTGAAAAAGCCTGGTCCCGGAGAACCTCCAGCGGTGCCCAGCTGCCTCTTCCCAGGAGAGACGGCAAGGCAAGCTCACTCAGCCACCATCTTGCCGGAAGTCTCCTCATTGTAGTTTTGATCTCCATTTCCCTAATAGTGAAGTTGAACATTGTTCATGTGCTTTTTCGTCTTTTGTATTTCCTCTTTGGAAAAATGTCTATTCAAATTCTTTGCCCTTTTGTTTTTCTTTTTTTTTCCTTTTTAAAGTACCTTTAGATTCCGTAAATGTTACAGCGAAAAAAATAGGGGATTCCCTTATACCTGACACCCTCCCCCTACCACACCTTTTCCCTATTTACGTCTTTCCTTAGTGTGGTGTATTTGTTGCACTTGATGAACATATATTGAAGCATTGCTACTAACCATGGTCTGTAGTTTATATTATGATTTACACTGTGTGTTGTACAATCTTATAGGTTTTGACAAAATGTTTCATGGCCTGTGTCCATCGTGATGTCATGCAGAATAATTCACGGTCCCCAAAATGCCCCATTTTACACCTGTTCTTCCTTCTCCCTCCCCACATAACCTCTGGTGACTGCTCCCTTTATATCAATGTTACAAGTTCTTCCAATACTAGAATAATAAGTCTACTTTAGTCCATAGTTGCATTCCTTTCTTATGTTTGTTTGTTGTCATTCTTGAGGATTTTGGCATGTTGATTTCCACTCTGCTTCGATTGAGAGGGGATATAGACCCCAGAGGGCCGATGGATGGAATGGTGTTGCTTGTAGCTGTAGATACTCTCTGTGTATTGGGATGGGCGTTGCTCATCATCATCTGTTTGTTAGTTGTCCTGGGCAAGTCCCATGAACTGGAGCGTTGGTATTGGCTGCAACTCTGCTGAGGTTCAGGGCTGAACCAGCACATGAACGGCCAAAAGACTTAAGTCTCTGAGTCATAAATTTAATGAGTATACTGCTAATTATAGGTTCAAATAAAAGGGGCTTAAGAGCCCTGTGTAGGAAAATTATAACGAAATGGAATTCCTATAGTTTGGGGGGATAGGTTATCATATATTCCAAAGTAAGGCCCACTGACAGGGTGCTGAATTCCAGGGATTTTCTTCCCTGCCTATAGTGTCTTATGTACAGTGACAGTTTCTTCTGTATGTTCCCGCAGTGTTGTATTTTTTCACTTTATTTTCAAAGTAGCTTTAGGTTACAGAAAATTCACATAGGAAATATAGGGGATTCCCATATATTCCATCCCCTGCCCCCTCATATTTCCCCCTATTAATAGCATCTTACACGAATATGGTACATTTGTTAAAATTGATGAGCAAATATTGAAGCATTTCTACTAACCATGGTCAGTAGTTTACATTGTGGTTTACATTTTGCACTGTACATTTTTATAGATTTTGACAAAATGTATAATGTCCTGTATTCATCATTGCAATATCATGCAGAACAATTTCAGTGCCCTAAAAATGCCCCACGTTCTATCAGTTCTTCCCTTCCCCTTCCGTTGGATCTTGTGGTAATCACTAAGTTTCAGTTTTTGAAGAATAAGGTTCATAGTTACATGTGTTAATATTGAGGGCTTGACATATTGATCTGTTTTGTTTTTTTTTTTTAAAGGATTTATTAATTTTATTTCTCTCCCCTCCCCCCCACCCCAGTTGTCTATTTTCTGTGTCCATTTGCTGTGTGTTCTTTTTTGTCCCCTTCTGTTGTCAGCGGCAGGGGAATCTGTGTTTCTTTTTGTTGCATCACCTTGTTGTGTCAGCTCTCCGTGTGTGCGGCTCCATTCCTGGGCAGGCTGCACTTTCTTTCGCGCTGGGCGGCTCTCCTTACGGGGTGCACTCCTTGTGCGTGGGGCTCCCCTCCGCGGGGGACACCCCTGCGTGGCAGGGCACTCCTTGCGCGCATCAGCACTGCGCATGGGCCAGCTCCACACGGGTCAAGGAGGCCTGGGGCTTGAACCACGGACCTCCCATGTGGTAGACGGACGCCCTAACCACTGGGCCAAATCTGCTTCCCTGATCTGTTTTCTTTTTTTTTTTTTTTTTTTTTTAAAGATTTATTTATTTATTTAATTCCCCCCCTCCCCTGGTTGTCTGTTCTTGGTGTCTATTTGCTGCGTCTTGTTTCTTTGTCCACTTCTGTTGTCTGTTGTCGTCAGCGGCACGGGAAGTGTGGGCGGCGCCATTCCTGGGCAGGCTGCTCTTTCTTTTCACGCTGGGCGGCTTTCCTCACGGGCGCACTCCTTGCGCGTGGGGCTCCCCCACGCGCGGGACACCCTTGCGTGGCACGGCACTCCTTGCGCACATCAGCACTGCGCATGGCCAGCTCCACACGGGTCAAGGAGGCCCGGGGTTTGAACCGCGGACCTCCCAAATGGTAGACGGACGCCCTAACCACTGGGCCAAAGTCCGTTTCCCTCTGTTTTCTTTTATAAGGCACTGCCTATGTTCTCAAGAAATTCTTGTCCCTCTAATTGAGAACGTAGCAGGACTCCCAGGATGGGAGTTTAATATTTTCTTGTGTGTTGTGTGGGTCTGCACCCACTGAGATGATATCCTGTGACAAGATGAATACTTTCATGACCCACAGAATCATGCCCCAGGTGTGCCCTATCCCACATATCCCGCCACCCACAAGCCCTGCACCAGTAACCCTCTCCTGCCATATTTGCCAGAAAGAGCATTCCCACCATGGTAGTTTTAACCACGGTGCTACGAATTCCCAGAATTTACCTGTTTCTTCTCCCAGCCTTCCCCCCAGTTACATGGATACTGCTTCCCCCACTCCAGCTTCCCCCACCCTACTCCCCCTTCACATTCCAGCACAGTCGACCCCATCACATTACTGCACAACCATTACCCCATCCACTGCCAGACCACCTTCATCCTCATCATAGGTTTTGCTCATGTGAAGCATCAGCTCACCATCCTCTACTCCCTTTCTGTTTCCTGATAACCTATCTTCCAGATTCTTGTTCTGTGAATCTGCTCAGTTTGTCTAAGTCATATCAGCGAGGTCATGTAATATTTGTCCTTCAGTGACTGGCTTACTTCGCTTAACATAAGGTCTTCAAGATTCATCCATGTTGTCCTGTGTGTCAATACTTAATTTCTTCTCACAGCAGTGTAATATTCCATTGTATGTCTATACCATAATTTGCTTAGCCATTTATCTGTTGTGAACTGTTGGGTTGCTGCTGACTTTTGGCAATACTGAATAAGGTCGCTGTGAACACTGGTGTATATGTATCTGTTTGGTGTTCTTGCTTTCAATTCTTCTGGGTATGTCCCCAGCAGTGGGATTGCTGGATTATATGGCAGTTCTGTAGTTAGCTTCCTGAGGAACTGACTACCACACCATCCTCTACAATCTTTGCCCATTTTTTAATTGGGTTGCTTGTCTTTTTATCGTTGAGTTGGATGATCTCTTTATATAACATGGATATCAATCCCTTTCCAGATATATGGTTCTCAAATAATTTCTCGTATTGACTAGGCTGCCTTTTACTTTCTTGACAAAGTCTTTTGAAGAACAAAAATATTTAATTTTGAGGAGGTCCTGTTTATCTTTTTTTTTTTTCTTTCATTGCTCTTGCTTTGGGTGTGAGGTTTAAAAAACTGCCTCCTGTGCTGCGGTGCTCAGAGATGTATTCACCAAATGCAATGAATGTCTCATGATGATTGAGGAGGTTGTTGTTATGGGGGGAGGAGAAGGGCCAGGGGGTGGGGGGTATATGGGGACCTCATATTTTTTGAATGTAACATTTGAAAAATAAATAAAGAAAAAAAACCACAACTGCCTCCTACCAGGAGATTTTTTTAAAAGAGTTATTTAATTTATTTATTGTCCACCCCTACTTGTTGTTTGCACTCACTGTCTGCTCTCTATGTGCATTCACTGGGTCCTCTGTGTCTGCTTGTCTTCCCTGCAGAAGGCACTGGGAACTGGACCTGGGACCTCCCATGTAGTAGAGAGGTGCTGAATTACTTGAGCCACCTCAGTTTCCTGCTTTGTTGTGTCTCTCTTTGTCTTTCCTCTTTGTGTCTCCTTGTTGTGTCATCTTATTGCATCAGCTCTCTATGTCTGCCCATTGTGCCCGCTCGCTGTCTTGCTCATCTTCTCCAGGAGACACTGGAAACTGAACCGGGGACCTCCCATGTAGTAGGTAGGAGCTCATTTCCTTGAGCCACATCCTCTTCCCCAGAAGATCTTGAAGATATTTCCCTATATTTTCTTCTAGAAGTTTTATGATTGTAGCTTTTATATTTAGGTCTTTGATCCATTTTTATTTAATTTTTGTATAGGTATAATATAGGGGTCCTCTTTCTTTCTTTTGGATATGGCTATCCAGTTCTCCCAGCACCATTTTTTGAAAAGACTCTTCGGGCACAGTTGTGTGGGCTTGACTGCCTCATCAGTAAACACTTGACTGTAGATGTGAGGGTCAATATTTCTGAGTTCTCGATTTGGTTCCATTGGTCAGCATGTCTATCTTTATGACAGTACCATGCTTTTTTACCACGTAACTAAGTAATATGCTTTAAAATCAGGAAGTGAGAGTTTTCCAGCTTCATTCTTCATTTTTAAGACATTTTTGACTATTCAGGACCCTTTACTTTTCCAAATAAATTTGATAATTGGTTTTTCCGTTTCTGCAAGAAAGGGTGGTAGGATTTTTATTATACTGTCATTTTGAGCCTTCTCTCCTCCCTTGTTAGATCCCACCCAAGATCATGTATTGCCTTTATCACTCTTTAGTTGTGTTTTATTGTTTTTTAAATTGTGAGAACATATGTGGAATATGCAGTTTCCCATCTCAACCACTCCCAGACATACCATTCAGTGGGATTATTCACATTCAGAAGATTGTGGTGCCCTCAGTACTTTCCATTGCTAAAACTGCCATCTCTATAAGCAGAAACCCTGTACCCATTATGCCTTGTTTCTATTCCCTTCGCCTTCTACTCCTGGTAACCTGTACTTTGATTTCTGTGTCTATGAGCTTGTATATGCTCCAGTACTTTCTTTGTGGTTACCATGAGACTTAACATCCTAAATCTGTAACAGTCTTGATTGCTTCGATAGCCTCTTAACTTTAAGAGTATATACAAACTATGTTCCTGTACCCTTCCATGCCCCTGCCTTTATGTGGTTCTTGTCACACATTACATGTTTATATGAGTCCTGAACGACTCCTTTATCATTACATTTTTTATCCATTCAAAAATATTCTTAGCTCTTATGTTTTCAAATATTCTTTCTGCTGGCTTTTCTTGCTCTCTGATTACATGTTTATCAGACCCTCTTGAAGCCTCAGTGTCTTTTGACCTGCTTTTAGTATTTTTTGTCGGTGGACTTGGCCCAGTGGTTAGGGCGTCCGTCTGCCACGTGCGAGGTCCGTGGTTCAAACCCCAGGCCTCCTTGACCCGTGTGGAGCTGGCCCATGCGCAGTGCTGATGCGCGCAAGGAGTGCCCTGCCATGTAGGGGAGCCCAGGCGCAAGGAGTGCGCCCCGTAAGGAGAGCCGCCCAGCGCAAAAGAAAGTGAGCCTGCCCAGGAATGGCGCCGCACCCACGGAGAGCTAACACAACAAGATGAGGCAACCAAAAGAAATACAGATTCCCATGCCGCTGACGCCAAACAGAATCGGACAAAGAAGATGCAGCAATTAGACACAGAGAACAAACAACTGGGGTGGGGGGAGGGGGAGGGGAGAGAAATAAATCTTGAAAAAAAAAGTGTTTTTCATCTTTTTGCACCTCCTTCCTGCGTTCCATAGAGTTAAAATTTTTTTCCATTCTAAGTCGAGTTTTATAGTTTTTATTTCTGCTGACATTTTTCTATTTGTCTCTTCTACTAGTTTATAAATAGTTACAACTTCTGAAGTTTTGTGGTTCTGTTTCTATTTCATCTTGGCTAGGTCTCTCATCCATGGTGTCGTATGTTCTTATAAACATATTCTATGTGTGTAATAATCATTTATCTTAAGGCTTATTTGTAGAAATAAATAATTGGAGGCCTAGAAAGACAGTATCTTTCTCCGGAGAGGATTTGCGTTTGCTTACCCCCAGCACTGGGGGGTGCTACTAGTCTAGGACCACAGTAATTCTCCTTTGACACTCAAGGTTTTCTGGATCACTCAGATGCTATGAGTTCTTAGGACTTACCTTTCTGGGTGCTTGTTTTTTCCTAGGTTTTGGTCTGGTGAATTTTCATTATTTTCTTAGCTCTTTGATGCTTTCAGATTTTTTGGCACTATTTTCCTGAATGGGGGTTTGGTTCAAATTTCTTAGACTGCTGTTATCTGAAGCAGAAGTCCTCAAGATTGAATGAGTTCCAAAAATCTTTTGTCTTTGGGCAGATGTGGATGATTATGCTTACAGCACAGCCACCAAGAATATGCTTGAGCACAGCTGGAAGACATCTATGCATTTTAATTCATTGATTCAAATTCCTGGTGTTTGGGACCCCTTTGTGAAGAGTTATGTAGAGGTGAGTAGACGTTTCATAAATTTTACTGGTTTCATTTTGTCTTACTCCTATTCCTAATCTTTTTTGGATAGAAGGAAGCCAATGGAGAAAGTAGAATAAAAAGGAATTTGGCACCTCTTTTTTGGTTTGCATAATTTCTGTTTAAAATTCCCAGTATACTGCATTTATTTTCACCACTGGATAACCTGCTGTAGCCAAATTTTATAAAACAAATTCACATATATGGAGAGTAGGTTGCAGCTCAGTAGTTTGAGTGCCTGCTTCCCACACACAAGGTCCCAGATTTGATCCCCAGTGCCTCCTAAAAACCAATATGAAAAAACCAAATCTCATTGGGGATCAGGTGGAGGTCAGTGGCTGAGCACCTGCTTCCCATATATGAGGTTCTGGGTTCATTCCCTGATACTGCCTAAAAGATAAATTACCAAATAGTTGTGAATACTAATTCTTTACTACTCTTGTAGGCTTGAAAAAATAGCAGAAAGATTTTTAATGATTTAGTGGGTTTATAGGAGGAAGAGGATAGAAGTTGAAAATTAGTACACAGTCCATGGAATGAAGGGTAGTGGCTTTTAGAAAGTTCTTAAGAATGTCTTTTCATCCCAAAGTCCTTGTAAGGAGAGAGGGCCTTAGCACTGGGTACTAGAAATAAAAATGGAAAACAATTTGCTGGGTGAATATTTTCTGAGTGCTAAAGTGGTAAGTGAGCTGTGAGAAGATAGTTTCTGAAATCAAATGCCGGTGAATCTGGGAGTTCCTTTACAAGAATGGGAGTGAAATGACAGGAAATATAATTCCCAAGTACCCCTTCTGTGGCTGAAGTGAGGCTGGGCACTGACGGTAGTTGCGCTGTGTGGCCTGTCTCCGTCATTAGCACACCCTGCCTTGAGGACTTTATTTCTTATAGGAACAGTTTTTAATGTTGAAGTTGCTGCATTTTTCAGTAACAAAATATCATCAAAAAAGGAATCATGGAGGCCTTTGTTGTAAAGATTTTCTGTTTTTCTACAGAGGTTCTAGCACATATGCTGGTGAAAGCAAAAGCTTGTATCACTGTTTTCCCTATACAGGACTGTTTGTCAATTTGGTAAAGTTTCACACCCATCAGTAAAGTTAAGTTTTATATTAATATTACCTTTTGAATTACCTACCATCTTACAGAATTTAGCTAAGTTGTTATGACTTATTTCATATAGATGCTGGAATTTTATGGGGATCATGATGGAGCCAGAGAGATACTCACCAATTATGCATATGATGAAAAATTCCCATCAAACGCGAATGCCCATAGCTACTTATACAACTTTCTAAAGAGAGAGAAGGCGCCAGAAGAGGAACTGATCAGTGTGCTTAAGGTATAGAAGTGATGATTTGAATAGGGTTGAGGATCTGCTTGAATACATTCTTAGGTCAGTGCTTTCCAACTTTTATGTGATAGCAGCCGCAGATTTATATTATATGTGTGTGGCACACTGGAATAAATGGCGGAAACTGCTCCCAGCTGATGGCTCCTGGCAGACTCCCAACCCCATCCTCACAAGTACGCCTGCAGGGAGATGATCAGTATTCCAGCATCCCTTTGTCCCTTGGTTGGAAAGTTCTGTTGATTTTTTAAGAAAAATCAATTTTATTGAAGTATGATTTAGATACAATAAACTACACTTATTTTCAGTGTTCAGGTTGATGCATTGTGCCAAATATGCCAAATATATACAGCCATGTAATCACTGCCATGATATGCAAGATATCCTTCACCCCCCAGATTTCCCTCATTGCCCTTTACAGCCACCTACACAGCTACACCTGGCCCAGACGGTCACTGATCTGCTTTCTGACCCTTTAATTTTGCCTCTTCTTCAATTTCATATAAAAGAGAACAGTATGTACTTTTTTGCGTCTGGCGTCTCTTGATCAACATAATGTTTTTTTAGATTTGTCTGTGTTATTCCCTAATGAGTAAATTGTTCCTTATTGTTGAGTGGCATTCCATTGTATACATTCACTTGTTGATGGACATTTGGCTATTAGGAATAGTGCTGCTATGAACAGTGTTTGTGTACACGTATGTTTTCATTTCTCTTGGTTAGTTACGTAGGAGTGGAAAGGTTAGGTAAGGTAAGTACATATGTTTAAATTTTTAAGAAACTGCTCAGTTTTTCTAAGTGACTACCATTCCTACCAGCAAAGTACGAAGGGTCACTTTCTCCACATCTTCCACAACACTTGCTTTTGTCAGCCTTAGCCTCCTTAGCTGCCTTCTGGTGCAGGTGTAGGGGTATGTCATTGTGGTTTTAATTTACATTTCTCTGATGAGTAATGATGCTGAGGAACCTGCCTGTTGGACCTTCCTGTATTTTCTTACATGAAGTGTTTGTTGCTCAAATATTTTGTGTATTTTTTTGGGAGGAGGCTATTTGTCTTATTGATTTGAAAGCTTCTTATATATATACAAGGCCTTTGTCAAGTATATAAAGTGTGACTATTTTATCCCTGTCTGTGACTTGCCTTTTTGTTAACAGTGGCCTTTCAAGGGGCAGAAATTTCTAGTTTTGATGAAATCCAGTTTGTCTGTTTTTTCCTTTTGTGGTTACTGCTTTTTTTCCCTAAGAAATCTTTGCCTATTTCGAGATAATGAAGATTCTCTCCCATATTTTTTCTTAGAAGTATCATAATTTTTATGATAGGTTTTTAATAGATTTCTAATTAATTTTTTTGTGTGGTGTGAGGTAAGAGTCAAAGCTCATTGATTTCCATATGGTTGTTCTAGCATCATTTATTGAAAAGACTTTCCTTTCCTCATTCAATTACATTGGTAACTCTGTTGAAAGTCAGTTGACGATATATATGGACTCTCTTGTGGTTAGTGACCAGTACTGCATGTCTTGATTGCTATAGCTTGATTACTGTAGTAAGCCTTGGAATCATACCATGGAAGCCATGGACATTTATCCTTTTTCAAAATTGTTTTTGAACTTTCTAGGTCCTTTGAAATTTCTAGGCCCTTTGAATTTCTATATATATATATAATATATATATATTATAAATATATTATATATATATTTTCTTTTCTATCTGGTTGCATCATTGTCTTCTTGGTGTGTTGCACCGTGTGGGTCTGGGACGCCTTTTTTCCTGTTTTTACCAGGAGGTCCTGGGGATCGAACCTGGGTCCTCCATATGGTAAATGGGAGCACAATTGTTTGAGCCACAGCCGCTTCCCTCCATATATATTTTAAAATCAGCCTGTTTATTGCAACAAAGAAAGACTGCTGGGATTTTTAAAATATATGGGTTAATCTTAAGAGACTTGACTTCTTAATAATGAGATTTCCAAATGGAACATGGTTTATCTCCATTTATTTAGTTCTTTTATTTCTTTTGAAATATTTTGTAGTTTTTAGAGTATTTTGTTAAATTTATCGCTCAGTGTTTCATGTCATTGGTTGTTATGGTATATATTTTTCTAAAATTCATTTTTCAATTGTGCAATTAATTTTGCTTATGTTATGAGAAAAATTGACCTTGCATTCTGTGAATTTACTATTACTTATAATGACTTTTTTGTCAATTCCTATGGATTTTTACAATTGTGTAATAAGTGAACAGACAGTTTTGCTTCTTTTCCAGTCAGTGTACCTTTTATTTTTCTTGACCTACTACATTGATTAGGACCTGCAAGACAGTGTTGAACAAACATGGTGAGAGTGGGTGTCCTTGCCTTTGTTCCTAGTCTTAGGGAAAAGCCTTCATTCTTTCATTATTAAGAAAGATGTGAGCTGTAGGGTCTTCAGAAATGCCTTTTCTTGGATTGAAGAAATTCTATTTTATTCCTTGTTTACTGAGATACTTTTATCATCCATAAAATGACCCATGAATTTTGTCAGATGCTTTTTCTGCTTATATTGATGGATTTTCAATTGTTCAATGTTATGATTTAGACTTTCTATATCCTTACTTCTTTTAATGTATTGAATTAATTGTATCAATTATCGAGGAAGGGTTACTAAAATCTGAAAGGATAACTGTGGGTTTCTCCTTTCAGTTTAGCCAGTTTTTACATCATTTGTTTTGAAGTTCTGTTATTAAGTATATATATATTTACACTTATTTTATCTTTGTGATGACAGACTTTTTTTTGGTCATTGTGAAATATTTCCTTTATCCCTGGTAATACACCTTTTCTTGAAAGTCTCTTTTTTTCTGATATTAATATGGCCACTCCAGCATTTTATGCTTACTTTTTGCATAGTATGTATTTTTCCATTCTTTTACATTCAGCCTGTTTGAATATTATATTTAAAGGGGGTTTCTTATACAAAGCATATTGTTGGGTCTAGCTTTTTAATCCAGTCTGACAATCTCTGCCTTTTAATTGGGTGTTTTTAGTCCATTTTCCTTAACTACAGTCTGCTAAATACGGTTGGTTTAGGCCTGCCCTCTTGCTACTTGTTTGCTATTTATCCCTTCTATTTTTTGTTCTTCTTGTCCTCATTTTCTACACTTTTGAGTTAATTGAATGTATTTTGGGATTACATTTTAATCTCTCTTGACTTTTTAGCTATACCTCTTTGCATTATTTTCTTTTTGTTTAAAAAAATTTATTTTGTATTTATTTCTCTCTCCTTCCACCCCCCCCCCCCGGTCGTCTTCTCTCTGTGTCCTATCGCTGTGTGTTCTTCTGTGACCACTTCTGTCCTTATCAGCGGCACCGGGAATCTGTGTTTCCTCTCTGCAGAAAAATGGAAACTATCACAATAAGCAAAAACAAATTCAAAAACTAAAACGAAAAGTGAACAGCAAGGTATAACAACAGATTGGAAAGAGCAGAAGTAAATTTGAAGATAAATCTACAAAAATTATCCAATCTAATAAACAGGAATAAAATTGAGGGTGAGTGACTTGAGACATCCATTGGGCCAAGTCTGCTTCCCACTATAAAGTTCTTATTTCCTTATTTCAACATCTGGGTCATCTCAGGCTTGGAATCTATTGGTACTGCTTTTCATAAACTCACATTTTATCATTTCTTATATCTACTAATTTTTTATTCCATTCTGGACATTTTCACTATTTTATTGCAGGGACTCTGGGTCCAGTTGTGCTTCTCTAGATTATTGCTTTTAATTCTGATTGGCAGTTAATTTGACTCTAGTCAAACTCTAAACTCAGACTCCCATGGATGTGTGCAGATGCTGAAATACCCACTTGTTTCGTTCAACTGGGTTTTTGCTGGGTTGCCTGGATTGGGTAGTGTTTTAAGTATAGATTTTTAGAGTTCACATACCCTCAGTTCCTCTTTCTTTCTGGGATGTATGCCCTTACTTTACTGCTGCTCTGCCAGCTCCAAACTCTTTCCTCTAATATTTTAGGCAAAGAGCCAAAAGAAGCAAACCTAATCCGATATCGTTTATTCTTTTCATGTTCAACTTTTCTCCAGCTACTCTTTTCCTCTCTTGGGCCTTCAAAAAGTTTTTGTTGTTTTTTGCTTGTTCTATTTTTATACTTTTATCAGTGGAAGGTTTAGGAATTAACTGCAAGCCCTATTTCTATTTAATGTAGTTACACTGGGGCTGTTAGTTTTCTACTTGTCCTATTTATTGTTTTTTCTTTCCTACTTTCTTTTGGGGTTAATTGAATGTTTTCAGTATTTCCTTTTTAATACTAAATGTTGACTTTATTAGAGAAGTTGTGGTTTTACAGAAAAATCATGCAGAACCTACAGAGTTCCCATACACCATCCTAGTATTGACACCTTGTGTTAGTGTGGTGCCTTTTTTGCAGTAGGTGGAAGAACATTTTTATAATTGTGTTGTTAACTGTACTACATGATTATCGTTCATTGTGTTATATAGTCCTATGGATTTTTTATTTTTCATTTTTATTCTAGTGACATACAACCTAAAATCTCCCCTTTTAAACACTTTGAAGTCTGTTTTCTCAGTGCTGTTAATTCTATTCATAATGTTGTGCTGTCGTCACCACCATCCATTACCAAAACTTTTTTATCATCCTAAGTAGAAACTCTGTACAATGTAAGCATCGACTTCCCTTTCCATACCCCATACCCCCTGGTAACCTAATTCTAGTTTCTGACTCTGTGAATTAGTTTATTGTAATCATTTCAAATCAGTGAGATCACACAATTGTGGTCTTTTTGTGTCTGACTTATTTCAGTATGTTGTCTTCAAGGTTCATGTTGTAATGTCTATCAGAACTACGTTTGTTTTGATAGCTGTATAATATTACATTGTATGTATCTACCACATTTTGTTTATCTATTCCTTGATGATGGACACAAGGGTTGCGTCCATCTTTTGGCAGTTGTGAATAATGCTGCCATGAACAATGGTGTGCAAATAATAATTGAGTCCTACTTTAAATTCTTTTGGGTTTATACCCAGAAGTGAAATTGCTGGGCCCTGTGGTAGTTCTATGTTTCATTTCATGAGGAATGGCCAAACTGTCCTCTGCAGTGACTGCACGAAACTGTATTCTCAACATCAGTGAGTCATTATCCCTATTTCTCTACATCCTCTCCAACACTAGTAATTTTTCATTTTTTACTAATAGCCATTTGTGATGGTTAGGCTATTGTGTCAACTCAGCCAGGTAATTGTGCCCAGTTGTTAGGTCAAGCCAGCACTGGGCTAAGTGTAATACAAGGGCATTTATGGACTTCATTCACCATTGACTTTACCGCAGTGGTAAATCATAGTGGTTGTAATTACATCAGTCAGGGAGATTGCCATCAGCGATGAGTGGCCCTTAACCCAATCAGTTAAAAGGGGAAGTGATTCCAGGGAGATTGTCATCAGCAATGAGTGCCCCTATCCCAATCAGTTAAAAGGGGAAGTGATTCCAGTATTGAGAGAATTTCCCAGCTCGTCTTTGGACAGCCAACGTCTCCCAGAACTTGCCAAGAATCTTTTTTGGACTTTCACCAGCGCTCCTGGTTGCAGCCTGCCTGTGGAACCTGGATTTGTGCATCCCCATGGCTGCGTGAGACACTGATAAATCTCTTACTATTGACAGATATCCTCTGTAGATTCTGTTTTCCTAGACAACTCTGACTAATACACCATTGGTGGGTATGAAATGGTAATTACTTGTGGTTTTGAGTTTCATTTCCCTAATGCCTACTGGTGTTGATCATCTTCAATGGACTGCCATGCTGCTGCTTCCCTCCAGCTGCCATCATGATCATCTCCTGGGACCTCATCAGCAAAGAACATGTTCTCCAACATTTACAATATCTGGGAGGCCACAGAGGGCTGTGCCTGCAGGGGGAGGGGAAGATGGTCAGTGGGACAGAGGATCTCATTGATGCTGTGCTCATTGGTCGAAATGCCTCTGCTAAAGACCCAGAGGATGAGAGTCCCAAAAGCACAGTCGTCCCTCGTGTGAAAGTCTTTTTTTGAGTTTAAATGCTTTTTTATTTTTAGACAACCTACATGAAATGTTTTTCTTAAAAAATAATGCCTTCACTCCAGATAAAACAAGATAAAAATAAATGATGAGTTCAAGATGGCATCAGTTCATCTGTCTAAATTACATGGTATGGTGTGGGTGAAAAGCAGCAGCCAGTTATGATGACAGGTGGTAGATCCAAAGCAATTTCCAAATTTGTTAACATGTCTTTATTTTTAAACCATCCTCGAAATCATATATGGGGTCACGACATCCTCATGGTAGTCTAGGAGAGCAACCATAGCATCTGGACTCATGTTTTCACCAATAAAGAACTGATAGTTGTTAAAAGTAGCAAGGATGTGCTTGATTTGTTCTACAGTCCCTGTCAAAAAACTACTCTTTTTGGTCTCTGTTCTTCAAGTTTGCCTTTAATTGATGTCATTAATCTTTGATGTACTTCTTATAGGCTTCTTTTGTGAAGCTGGTTTCCTGCAAGTGATAGTTCATAACAATTTGTCTATCTTCTTTGGAGAAATTTCTATTCAAGTCTTTGCCCATTTTTCATAAAAGGTTTATTTTATTTATTTCTCCCCTCCCCTCATTGTTTGTGCTAGCTGTCTACTACTGTCTGTGTCCGTTTGTTGTGTGCTCGGCTTCTATTTTTTTTAGGAGGCACCAGGAACCAAACCTGGGACCTCCCATGTGGGAGGGAGGCATCCAGTTGCTTGAGCCACCTCTGCTCCTTGCTTGTTACGTCTCTCATTGTGTTTCCTTGTTGAATCATCTTGTTGCTCCAGCTTGCTGTGCCAGCTCGTGCCGGCTTGTTGTCTTGCCCATCTTCTTTAGGAGGCCCTGGGAACTGAACCCAGGACCTCCCATGTGGTAGGTGGGTGCCCAGCTGCTTGAGCCACATCTGCTTCCCTTGCCCATTTGGTAATTGGGCTGTTTGTCTTTTTGTTGTTGAGTTGCAGGATTTCTTTATATAATCTGGATATTTAATCCTTCTCACATATGTGGTTTTCAAATATTTTCTCCCATTCAGTAAGTTTTACTTTCATGATAAAGTTTTTAATTTTGATGAGATCCCATTTATCTCTTTTATTTTTTGTTGCCTGTGGTTTGGGTGTAAAATCTAAGAAACCATTGCCTAATGCAAGGTCCTGAAGATGCTTCCCTATGTATTCTTCTAGAAGTTTTATAATTCTGATTCTTGTATTTAGCTCTTTGATCCATTTTGAATTAATTTTGTGTATGGTATGAGGAAGGGGTTCATTTTCACTCTTTTACATGTGGATATCCTGTTTTCCCAGCACCATTTGATGAAGAGACTATTTTTCCCAGTTGAGTGACTTTGCCCTCTTGTCAAAAATCAATTGGCCATAAATGTGAGGGTTACTTTCAGAATTCTCAGTTTGATTTCATTCATCTGTATGTCTGTCCTTGTGACAGTACCATACTGTTTTGATTACTGTGGCTTTGTAATATGCTTCAAGATCGAGATGTGAGTGTCCTCCCACTTTGTTATGCTCTTTCAAGATGGATTTGACTATTTAGAGTCCCTTTCACTTCCACATAAATTTGATGATTGACTTTTCCATTTAGGAAAGAAGACTGTTAGAATTTTGACTGGGATTGTGTTAAATCTGTAAATCACTTTGGGTAGAGTTGTTATCTTAACAATATTTAGTTTTCAAATCCTTGAATACAGCATGTCTTTCCATTTATTTAGGTCTTTGATTTCTTTCAGCATGCTTTGTAGTTTTCTCTGTACAAATCCTTTAAATCATTGGTTAGATTTATTCCTAGGTACTTGAGTCTTTCAATTGGTATGTAAATGTATTTTTTTTTTATTTCTTTTTCATATTGTTCATTACTAGTATACAGAAACACGACTGAATTTTGGGTGTTGATCTTGTACTTTGCCACTTTCCTAAATTCATTTATTAGGTCTGGTAGCTTGGTTGTGGAATTTTCAAGACTTTATGCATATAGGATCACGTATTCTGCATATAGAAATGTTTTATTTCTTCCATTCCAATTTGATTACATTTTATTTCTTTCTCTTGCCTAGTTGTTCTGACTAGAACTTCCAGGACAATGTTGAATAACAGTGGTGACTGTGGCATTCTTATCTTGTTTTGATCTTAGAGGGGAAGCTTTCAGTCTTACCACTGAGTATCATGTTAGCTGTGGTTTTTTCATATATGCTCTTTATCTTAATGAGGAAGTTACCTTCTCTTTCTAGTGCTCTAAGTGTTTTATCAAGAAAGAGTGCTGGATTTTGTCAAATGCCTATTCTGCATCAATAGAAATGATCATGTTTTTTCCCCCCTTTATTCTGTTAATGTGATATATTAATTGATTTTCTTCCATTGACCCACCCTTGCACACGTGCGATAAATCCAACTGGATTATGGTGTTCTTTTAATGTCCTTTTGAATTTAGTTTGCTAGTATATTTATGTCTATATTTATATATAGATAGAATTGTATCTATATCTGTCGTTTGCTGTTCACAATAGGGTTACAATTGGGTTCACCGTGAACACTAATGTATTTGAAAGAACTTTAAAACAGGTTGTATTAGTGAGCCAAGGGGTGCTGATGCAAACTACCAGAACTCTGTTGACTTTTATAAAGTGTATTTATTTGGAGTAAAAGCTTACAGTTACCAGGCCGTAAAGAGTCCAATTCAAGGTACCATAAGAGGTTCTTTCTCACCCAAAGTCTGCTGCCATGTGTTGGAGCAAGGTGGCAGGTGACGTCTGTGAGGGCTGAACTTTCCTCTTCCTCGTAAAGCCCCATGGGTCCAGCTTCTTGGGATCTTAGCTGTAGGCTGGAGGGCTCATTCCTTTCCAGGCTCAGGGGCTCTGTTCTCTTCACAGGGTCAGTTGTAAGCTGTCCGGTGAATGGTACCACCTGTGTTCCCTCGTGTCCTCTGCCGTGTCTGTGGAGCTGTCTCTCTTCCTCTCTGTTCTGTGTATCTCCTGTGTTCTTGATTAAGCGTCTGTTTATATTAGCCCCGCAGGCGGGCGGGGACTCCACCCTCCACCCCTCCATTCACTAATGACATGGCGCAATCAAAGCCCTTATCTTGATTGAATCAAGTAAACATAAGGCCTTTGAATTTAACAGTCAATAGGTATCACGCCCAGAGAAAGACCAGTTTACAAACCTAATATCTCTTCTTGGAATTCATAAATACTATCAAACTGCCACAAAGGTTATAGAAAATAACTATATGGATATACTTATGTTTAAGAGAACATGGATTTAGAGAATTTTGTTTTTCCTTTTGAAAACTGTAGTTTTGAAATTTAGAACTCAGTAGATGGGATAAATAGCAGACTAGATATAATAGAAGAGAGGACTAATGAATTGTAATAAAGTCTGACATATTTGTAATTGTAGTGCCAAAAGGAGAGGACAGAGAGAGGATGTTTTATTTCAGTAAAAAAGTTTTTAAAAATTGAAGTGAATTGAGCCTTACACATAATTCCATAAACCATGGGACAAAGGTGACTTTCATAGGAAATGAGTGTTAATACCACTGTTTTCTATTGGCATATTGATATTGATTGAGCTTTTAAAAACCTTAAGTGGAGAAATTAACAAAATTTACATTTTAGTTTGTGGGAAATTATGTTATCGTAACATCAAAATACTCCAGCAAGCAGACAATTCATTTGTAATAGTAAATGTGTTGAAATGAGAAATAGAAATTTACTTTAAATCCTGTATTTCTGCATTTCCTTAAAAAATAGTTCTTATTTTTCAAAAAAAGAACTGTTGCCTTTCTTCTTTCTATTGTGTAAAAATATTTACTCACATAGCCATAATATACTGTGTTCCTAAACAGTCTTACAAAATAGTTACCTTGTCTTCTCTTGGTTTTCTTGTTTTCCATAATTACTTCTAGCCTCTTCTAATCTGTAAATATTAAATATTTTCTGTGATGTTCTTTCTTTTTTCTTTCTTTTTCTCCTTGGTCCTGACTTCTGAAAATAAATTATTTGAATTTTTAAGTGTGGTACTCAGTAGAAAAACAGGTGAAGATGAAAATTAAAAGTCATCATTGGAGTGGATGTGCCTCAAGTAGTTGAGCGCCTGCCTTCCACATGGGAGGTCCCAGGATTGGTTTCTGGTGTCTTCTGAAAAAACAAGAACACCCAACTTGCAAAACAAAAAAACCAACTCAGAGGAGCCAATGTGGCTCAGTGGTTGAGCGCTGCTTCCCACATATGAGGTCCCAGGTTCAATCCCTGGCCCCAAGTACCTCAGAAAAAAAATAAAGGTCATCATATACTTCCCCTAATTCTCTTGATTATCTTGTTATTAAGAGAGGTTATAATTTCTTTTACTCTATCCAAATTGAAATTGTATGAAAGCAAAATATCTTTTAAAAATCTTGGTTTATTTATTGAGGCATATTAGGCAATAAGAGCTTTCTTTGAAAGTAAGCTGAAATTTGAGAAATGCCTTTATTAGAGTGTGTAAAAATGACATTTTTTCTTCTAGATTTTGTATCAGATTGTACCATCTCATAAACTGATGTTGGAATTTGATAGATCACTTAGACAATCAGGTTAATAAGTTTGTTTTCTCTCTCTTTGTGCAGACAAGCTAAAGAGCTGGGAGTATAAATTATGACCCTTGGGCCAAATCTGCTGTCTCCTACTTTTATAAATAAAGTTGTTTTCATTTCGTCTGGGGCTGTTCTTGCACTCTGATGTGAGCACTGAGTAGTGTGGCACACTGTGTGGCACACAGAGCCTGAAATATTTACTAGCTGGCCCTTTGCAGGGAAGGTTTGCCAGGCTGTGTTGTAAAATGTTAGACAGCAAAGGAGACGTGGCGTCACCGGATACAATTCACCTCATGTTCATTCCCACTGGGCTTTAGCTCAGTAGAGGACGTATTTCTTCATAGAAGAAACTCAGCTTAATAAGCCTGATTGGTACTGGGCTGCCTGGGTGCCTCTCCTGATACAAGAGAGTCTTATAGACAGAGCACAAATGGGCAGATATTTTAAATAATGTTCTCAGTCGTATGTAAGTAGAGCAGCATAACCCACGCTGGGCCTAACCTCCCCATCCTGGCCTCTTTGCGTGGCCTAAATTATTGAATTCCTCATAGGGGAGAGTGTGAGCAAATGCATTGCTTTACACTGTTCACTAGACCAGAAGGCTCAGGAGTCGGTATTGCTTTCTCCCCTGTATGTATATATATATTTTTTGCTCTGTGTACCTCAGTGTCTTTTATAAACCTGAACTATTATGATCAATGCAGAAAGAGAAGAACACCATAAATTGGGGTTGGAAGTATTATTTGCAGTTTTAGATTTTGCTGGATGCAATAAGAATATAACTGCTTGGAAATATTTGGGAAAATATCTGAGACAGAACTTAATGGGGTAAGTAATAATAATAATAATAGCTAACATTTATTGAACATTTTCTCTGTACTAGACCCTAAGCAAAGACCTTCACATGAGACCTGTATTATGGGAGCAGTTTCACCCTAGTAGCATTGCTGTGGGACAGGTACCAGTAGTGTCTGAAACGTTAAGCAACTTGCCCAGGTCACACAGATGGTAAATAGAAGTTCTGAGAATCCAGGAGTCAGACTTCAGAGTCTATATTCTTAACCATTGTTTTGTACTAAACTGGTTATTTAATTAAATGGAAAATGGGACATGGACATAAAAGAGAACAACAGAAAAGGATTTTTTAAAAAAATAAGTAAAAGTAGTAGTAGATATGTATATATTTAAAGATTGATTTCTTTCTCCCCCCCTCCCTCCATTGCTCTCTGTCTATTCACTGTGTGTTCTTCTGTGTCTGTTGTATTCTCATTAGGCAGCCCTGGGAACTGATCCTGGACCTTCTGGAGTGGGGGAGAGGCAATCATTCTCTTGTGCCACCTCAGCTCCCTGGTGCTGCATCTCTTATTGTCTCTCTTCTGTGTCTCTTTCTGTTGCATCATCTTCCTGTGCCAGGTCTCCGTGTTGGCCAGCACTCCTGTGCAGGGCAGCACTCCATATGCGCCAGCTCTCCACATGGGCCAGCTTGCCTTCACCAGGAGGCCCTGCTTATGGAACCCTGGGCCTCCTGTATGGTAGATGGGAGCCCAATTGCTTGAGCCACATCCGCTTCCTACAGAAAAGGATTTGCTTTCATGCTGTGTCATGTCATGACCAATACTCAGACTAAAGTGTTTGGAAACCTTTTCCTTGCCTTTCCACAGACTCTACTTAAGTTCAGATTGTTAAATATAGATCTGTCCCTGTCATGGATCTTCCCTTTTGATCATTTTCTTTTCCAGAAATCATCTAGCCTGGGTTCAAGAAGAGTGGAACTCCAGGAAAAACTGGTGGCCAAGCTTTCACTTCAGCTCTTTTTGGGCAAAAAGCGATTGGAAAGAATATGAAGCTTTGGCTTGTGAGAAAGCTTTGGTAGCTGGACTACTATTAGGAAAAGGTACATGTTTTTGTTTCCTTTTAATCTATACATAACTTTCAGATGAGTTTGAAATTACAGGTGTGCCTGTTCATTCATATTAAATCTTACCCAGAGATACAAAGTGCTTGAAAAATAACAGTTGAAAGACCCAGTCTTGAGTTAGGACCAGGTGGTGAGCCTGTAGGAATCCCCAGTGATCAGAAGCGGTGATTTCCTCTTGTTGATTGCGGTTGGTTTTCATGCTCTAACTTGAGTGTTTTTAGGGGGCATAAAGGTATAGGAGACAGACTGTTTCCAAACAAATAACTGTTTGGTGTTCATGTATAGAAAGTTCACTGAGATTGTTTACTGTATTGGAAATAGAAAACATATTCTATTGGACTTACTATTGGACTTAGTATTCTATCCTAGTTGTCTATTTCCTTACCTGTTCCTGTAAGGAAACAATATTTTTCCCCCTAAAAAGATTACATCCTATTAACTTATTGAAACTCCTCTTAAAGGAAGAGGGGAGTTGATGTTTTCTTTGAAAAATATTTTGGCTGATCAAACTCTTACCTGCTTTGTACCACTGAACTATGAAAAGTTAGCCAGTACTGAAATGAAACTGTCAGAAAATACATCCAAAATGAAGAAAGTAAACCTCAGAACAACAACTAGTAAGCAGTGGTTGGTAGGAGACCTAAGGTGTGTGAAAAAGATTCTTCTTCAATTCAGTTTTAGATACGATTTGTATAAATTTGGAATTAGTATTTTCAATGAATGATTCAGATGGTGACTAAGATTAATAAAATGTTGGTTTTTTGTTAGAAAAGAGATGAAGAAAGAAGAGTATAATAATTTTATTTCTAAAGACACTGATGAAAAGGAACAAATGCAATTAGGAATGGGATTTTTCTACTACTTAATGCAGTATGTTTGATCCAAATTTGTAGACCTGGGCTCATTGTCCATTTTTGTCACTTACTTTCCATATAACTTTAGATCCAAGCAATTGATCTTTGTGAACCTTCTCTGTGAAATGCCCATTGTAACGCCTGTGTGGATTTACTTACAGGATTGTTGTAAACATCAAGTGGACGTCATATCAAAGTGCTTTATAAGTTGTAAAGTACCGTATGAGTATCAGGCATCGTTATGCTGAGAGTGGGCTCACTTCTCTTTTGTCGGGGTGTTAGTGTGGGGGTTAAGCCAGTCTCTTGTGCTGAGCTGTGTTCTTCTTTTGATTCTTGCCACTACGCCACAGAATTCAGGTTCTTCTAGCTGAGGTGTGCTGTTGCGCCGAGCTTCCAGATACGCTGCTTGTATAGTGACGGCCCTGTCCTCCCTCGCTTACTGGTCTCCCTTTTCTCTGGAAGGCCTTTCCTTCCTTGACCTTCGGCTGCTTGGTTGATCTGGGACTCCAGCTCTCTGATAGGCTGAAGAAGAGAGAAGAGTTTGTAGTTCATTTGACATTTTCTCATTGTTAGAGTGGGAGTGAACTTTTTTCTAGCTTTCTACATTCTAGGTGGAAGTGGAAATCTCTGTGATGTGTGAGTTTTGCAGCACAAGTTATTGAAGTACAACCACAGAAGCCCTTTTTTCCCAGCTAATAAAATATTGGCAATTCTGGTTCCCAATTTTCAGGGATAATAAAATGGTTCCTCTAAGTACGGTATACATCCTGGAGTTTTCCAGACAGGGTGGATATATATATATATATATGGTGAGAGTATAATGAAATTAATTTTCATATGTGAGTCTCCTTATTAAATTTCCAAATTAAAAATAAACTCTCAAAATCCAGTTTATATTTTTTTTACTGAAACTTTTTCATTTCTTTGAAGTACTTGATAAATGGTCCTCTTAGTATTGTAAGACTAGACATCAAAGGTAGCACTTTAATCATTTTCAGAGCTGCTTTCTAGACAACTCGTTTGAACAGATAATATTTGATATCTTCCAACCTTTGATTCATGTATTCTAATTATCTCACCAGTATTTTCTATGTCAAACTTTCATCTTTTGTATATGCCTTTTTAACTGATTTACAAGCTAATGTTAAGAGGGAAGCTAAGGTAATTTGCTCTTTGAGAAAGGTCATGATATATATCGTGTATTATGCATATCACCCTAACTGGGGCTTGCTGAGCAGGGCGGAAAACAAGCTAAAGTATATGCTTTAATTATGATGGATCAGGAACATCTTTGTATGTAGGAAGCAATACGTTTCATTGGTGACAGCTCTTAGAATATGCTTGGGATGTCTTTTTATAGATAAGACAAAGCAAGTATTTTCATAAAGTAATTTTACAAGTAGAAATATATTTGAAGAATTTCATAAATATTAAAACTCTGTTTTGCTTTGTTTTTTAGGTTGTAGATATTTTCGGTATGTGTCAAAACAAGGTCATCAAGGCATAAAGAAGAAAATGAAGCAGATTAAGAAAATCAGTGAAAAAATATAATATTGTAAATCCAGGCCTCTGATAGTGAATTTTAGTTATTTTTTGTTAATAGTGCTTTAAACCTAGTAGTAGCTCAGGAGGTAGTTATTCAATATATTCATTTACTTGGCATTTCAGAACAGTGGTTCATGTGGCTACACAAAAGCTACTTATTTATGTTTTCTTTTATTATCATTTACAGATAGAGCAATAGTCTCTACTGCCTTTGATTTTTTGTAAATATATATACGTATTTTGTACTGTTTTATTAAGGAAAATAGCTCTTCTAGTAAATAATTAATTTGTTTGTTTCATCAGAGAATATAGCTCCACAGCAGTTATTGTTCTTGTAGATATTTTCCCCTGACTATTGTGTAATAAAATATAACTTCTGGTACTGTGCAATGAATCTATATTCTTTTAGTCTCTTAATTGATCCATGTTAGGTTTAAAATTGTGAAGAAATGTATTCGTGATGAGTTCTGGAGAAATTTTGGAAAGAAAAGCGTTTAGAAAAGGACTCCTCTTTCTCTTTTAGTGTTAAGACATGGCAGTTTGGAACCAAGTGACTTTCTGATAGGGAGTCACCTTTTACTGTAGAGGACTAATTTGGGTCAGAATCGGTAGAGGGGGCTAGCTACTTTCATTTGGCACTGGCCTAATTTTGAAGGCTCTAGATTCTTTTTGTTTCCTGCTATGGCAATCCAAGACATGCTTTAGCACATACATGGACCCTCTCCTTTTTCTCTTGGAAAGGAGGATGCAGCACTAGGTAGCTGGACAGTGGAGGAAACTGCCAGTGAAGTAGGGTGGGTCCCAGCGTCACACGTAAACCAGTGGGAAAGGTTGGCTGGGAAGCCAAGAGCAGGTTTCCCTGAACATGAACTAAGGCTTACAACATGCTTGGGTAACTGCTACGTGCTCCCTCAGAAAGGTCTTGCCTCTTAGACATTTACTGTTCAGAGAACTAGTAATTAAGTTCCATGAAGGCTCACTGACTTTGAAGCCCAGTATTTAGATGACAGACTACACATTTTCCCCATTGATTTACATTGCTTCTAATTTTAAGCCATCTGCAAGAAAAATGGGTGACAAGTTAGGCTCTGTCAGTAATTTACATTTCATGTAATTTTTATACTTAGTAAGAAAGAGACTTAAAGTATCCAAGCTTATAATGTTCATCTGAAACCAAGTAGGTTCCCTAGAACGAAAAAAAATAGGTTAAAATTACTACACAGGGAATTGGACTTGGCCCAATGGATAGGGCGCCCACCTACCACATGGGAGGTCCGCGGTTCAAGCCCCGGGCCTCCTTGACCCGTGTGCAGCTGGCTCATGCGCAGTGCTGATGCGTGCAAGGAGTGCCTTGCCAGGCAGGGGTGTCCCCCACGTAGGGTTGCCTCTCGCGCAAGGAGTGTGCCCCATAAAGAGAGCCGCCAAGCGTGAAAGAAAGTGCAGCCCGCCCAGGAATGGCGCTGCCCACACGTAGAGCTGACACAACAAGATGATGCAACAAAAAAAACACAGATTCCTGGTACCACTGATAAGGATAGAAGCGGTCACAGAAGAACACACAGCAAATGGACACGGAGCAGACAACTGGGGTGTGGGGACAGAGAGAAATTTTAAAAAATTACCACATGAATCGGGCTAGCTTGCTTATGGGAGTGGGTGTTGGGCTATATAAAATTGTCTAAGATCAGGATAGGAATGAAATTCCTAGGTGATGTGGACAAAAATCTCAAAAGCATAGACCAAGACCAGCAGTGCTGCTATCCCCAGCTATTTTGGCAAAAGCTGTAAAATACGATTCATGAATTCTCATTATCTCTATGAGGATGGAGGTGAGAGTAAAAGACAAATGAGTAGATGTGTGTTTTGCTTCCACACAAAGCTTAGTTCCTTAGAATTTTTATATCCTAAATGTTCATATCTAATTGTACAATAGGATTGTTTAATTATCTTTGCACATCTGTCTCCCTCACTACTGTGTTATCCAGGCTTAATCATCTCCATATCGCCAGCACCTGGTGGAATTTCTAGCGCATACCTTGTTTAATGAGCTGAACTGCATGACTGTTATGGAAGTCGTGACTGAGTGTGCCTCCCCCACAGGAAGTAACATCTTGGCAAGTTAATGCCTGGAGCGGGACCTTGTGCGGCTGTTTGGGTGTGAGTCCTGGGTCCATCACTGCATAGTTCTGTGACTTCTTAGGCAAGTTCTTAGACTCTCTTAGTCTCAGTTTCTGACTGTGTAGAATGGAGACAATAGGGTTTATCATGTTGGATTGCTGTGAAGAATAAAAAATATGTAATTGATGCCTAGGCTCATAATGCTTAATAAATATTAAGCAGCTGTACATCATGACTACACTGACACTTTTAATAACAGGAACTAAATAAAGAGAATTTAAAGTCTATTGATTTTCTTTTGAAAACCTCTGACATATCAAAATAGTATAATAAATGCATTGCTTCCCACTGCTAAATATACCCACCTCTCAATTTATGTCCACCCAGATATCAGCAATGGACTTGAAGACAACCCTCACACACACTTTGGGATGCTCTTTCTGCACAGTTCCCCCCGGTGCAATAGCCTTGAAGATTCCTGCTGCCTGCGCCGCCCTGAACTCTGATCTCTGCCTCTTCAGCTCAGGGCGACTGCCTTGCTCAGCTTGGACTTGAGCTTCATGAACTGCTCTCGGGAAACTGTCCCCAGGCAGAGAAGCAGGACCATTGTGGGACTTACTTCCCAGTTCCCTTCTCCAGTGATCTAGCTCATGTCGCGTGTTGTCCACTACCTGAAAAGAGTTGCCTCGTACATTTTGTGATGGTTAGAGGAGCTGCAAGCTGGTTTGGCTCTATAAAAAGTAAGACCCTTTATCACATAGCACCTTACAGGAAATTAAGTACAGTCTACTAATAGAGACGTGCCTGTTTGCAACATGTATGAACTGTCAAAAGATTCAATAAAATGTAAAGAATTTAAAATCATTATATAGTCCCATCTGAAATGTTTCATATTTTAACAATCAGAAACTCATGCTGTCACCATGTCTGAAGAGATCCTGCTAACTGATCTTTTCTTGCTAATCTTTGCAGTGACTCAAAAACCATAAGATCTGATTTGAACATGTCCTGGGTAGACAGGAAGATTTGTGTTCTATTATGTCCACGTCTTTTTTTTTTTTTTTAGTGTGCTATAATTCTTTAAATAGGGTAATTTAGAATCATTTTCCAACAGGAGCTAGTTTTCTTGGACTCAGTTTTTTCATAACCAAAATGTCAATGAAATGATCAAAAAATACTCACAGGTCCTAGATGGAATGGGAAATGCATTCGTTCTCCCTTCACAGGGTCAGATGGTCTCCTCCCATTTCCGAGAAGGCAGTGGGAGCTGTGAGTTCACTGGTTGGAGATAGTCCACTTGTTACTTCTCCAGCCCGAGGCAGTGAGTTATATAATGTTTGCACAAACATTCCAACTTAAAAATAAGCAACAGTCTTGAGTAGACATTTGTCCAAAGAAGAAATACAAATGGCAAAAAAAACAAAAAACAAAACTCATGGAAAAAATGCTCAAGATCTCTTCTGATTAGGGCAATGCAAATCAAAAGGCACAAGGACTTATCATTTCCCACCTATCAGAATGGCCACTATTCCCAAAGACAGAGAACTCCAAGTGCTGGAGAGCTGTGGAGAGAGAGGAACACTTCTTCCCGGTTGGCTGGTGGCAACGCAGGACGGTCCAGCCACTGTGGAGGACTGTTTGGCAGTCCCTCGAGAAGTTGAAAAGAGACTTGCCATGTGACCCTGCAGTACCACCACTGGGTCTCTAGCCAGAAGAACCGAGAGCAGTGACACGAACAGACATCTGCACGTCGATTTTGGCAGAGGCATTCTTCACGATTGCCAGAAGTTGGAAACAACCCAGGAGTCATTGATGGATGAGTGGAAAAACAAGCTGGTGAATTCACCCAAGGAAAAGTTAGGCAGCAGTAAGAAGAAATGAATTGTCAAGAAGAAGACAACGAGAATGACTCTGGAGGAGATTCTTTGAAGTGAAGCCAGCCAGACACAAAAGGGCCAATACCACAGGATTGTGTTATGATGAACCAATAGACTGTGTGACATACTGTACGATAAAAAACAATTTCTACGTAGCCAGTCCATTTAATTGAGAGTTGTACAGTTTTATTCAATTGTGCTTGCTTTTTCTTTTTAAATGATGGCTTTTGTCTCCAATTCTGAAGTGGACAAGAGAGAGTTAGAAATAATCAAGGCAATGGGAAGCCTCTGGCAGGATTGGTGGCACAGCCGCCGTGTCTGACTTTGGTCTCCTTTCCACCTCGTCACGGGCCAGACGGAGACAGCAGCCCAGGAGCGCAAGTGGGTCTGCGCAGACCACACGGCCATCCCCAGCCCTGTGTGGAGTGGACTCGGGGTTCCGCCCGTCCCTTCCTGCTTCTCCCGTGTCTGAGGGTGTGCATTCGCTTCGTTTGAAACCAGACTGCAGGGCTCACGGTGTCCACCCCCCGTGGATGTGCCGCTGTCCCGGGAAGCCGATGCCCGAATGGATCCCGCTGTGTGGTGAGGAGACTGGGGTGGGCACCAGTGACTAGCCTGGGCTCCCCAAAACGGAAAGGACGGAGCAGCGGGCTCTGAACCCTGCTGGGTCTCCCCCGAGCTGGGGCCCGAGCCACCCGCAGCCTTCCCAGGGAGCTGTGGGGGGGACATGTTGGCAGAACGGCGTCCAGGGAACAAGGTGATCCAGGAGAGGGGATGGACAGACAGCCGTGCAGAGGGACTTTGGCGGGCTTCTGACAGTTGAAGGGCCCAGGGGAAATGACCTCAGGAGGTGACCTCACTTCCTCGGTGACAGAACTTGGAACCCTGGTAACCAGGCACCCAGATTCCACAGGCAGCCCCTTCCCAGCTCACTTGGCAGTTGACGCTCGAGAGAGCAACATGTTCCCCTGCTGCGTGGCGCGACCCCGAGGCTCCAGCCTCCACCAAAGCGGGAACGAATCCCCTTGTCAGCGCTTCCGACATTGGCTCAGGCCTCAGCCACGGAGCCGCTGCCCATCGGCACCCAGGAGGCACCCAGAGGTGACACGGGGTGGCCAAGGGGAGCCGGTCAGCACAGGCCACCGCTGTGCTCCTCCTGGGCAGCCCCACGTCCATCCTCTTCCCAGGGTGTGGGGGCGTGGACAGGGGGACCACCGCAGGCAGGAGCGGCTGTCAGGGTTGGGGACCCGGAGGGCCTTCCCTGTCCCCTGCCAGGTGACGGGTGGGGGTGGGAAGAGGCAGCTTGGGGACATCCATGTGGGCCGTGTCTTTCCTGAGCCTCGAGCTCCCCTCTTCTCTCCAGCGGGCTCAGGGGAAGGCAGAGCCCACCTGGGCCTGCGCTGGGTCCCGGCCCGATGGAGGGCAGTGTCCCCTGCGGGGGAGGACAGGCCCCTCGCTGACGCCCCTCGGCCTGGCCGCCGGGCACTGTGTTCGCAGAGCTCCACGCAGGTGGTGGGCGAGGAGCTGGAGGAGGGGCTGGTCTACAGCGTCTCTCTGAGGAAGGTGCCGGTACATCGGGGACCCGGCCAGGGCCGGCACTGGTTCCAGGTGAGAGCAGGTGCCAAGTGGGGGGCCCGAGGCAGCTGTGGAGCACCCGGGGCCGTGGTCCACCCTGACCGCTGCCCGCGCGCTCTTCAGGGTTTTCCCACCCGAGTGGCCCCATAGCATGCTCCCCGAGGAATCTGGGACCCCCCAGTCCCCCAGCACACTGCCACTCCACAGACGGGGGAAGGTCACCGCACACGTGGAGGGGGCGGGAGAGGGTCTTTAGCGCAGGATGCCCGTCAGGGCCGGCTGGAGGGTGGGTGCGCCGCAGACACTGGCACGTCATGCTGCTGTGTTGCGAGTCCCCTCCTCGGCCCCACGTCCCCGGCAGCATCTCCGTGGCTGTCCTTGCCCATCTGCTCTGAGCCGTCCAGCTCTCCTGCAGAAGGGGGTTCTCGCCGTCTTCATAAGCGCCCCCTTGGCCCTCCCGGGTAGGAGCTGGGGCTGCCTCGGCTGCCCAGGATCGCAGGAGGGCGGCTCAGAGCAGCCTTTCGGCCTTCGGGGGTGCTGGAGCCGAAGATGCCACACCCGGAGCCCACGGAGGCAGAGCCGGAGGGTGAGGGGCCTCGGGGTGGGGCACGTGAGCTTGTGGGCCAGGGGCAGGGATTGCACCGCAGAGGCAGGAGCCAGCAGAGGCTGCCCTGGGTCTGCGAGCAAGGGGAGCCCCAGGCATGTCCCCTGGGAGCCTGCGGGGGGAGCACTTTCCTGGGCAGGACTTTCCCCTCGAGGGAGTGGGATCTTCTCTGTATTGGAACGACCTCGGAGCCATTCATGGTGGGAAACTGCCTCTCGTCCAGCTCCTGCGTCAGCGCCGGAGCCGCCGATGCCTCCAGTGGGACCGCCAGCGCCAGTTCCACCCGCTGCGGCCGACACAGGTCCAGAGCCAGAGGCGGCTCCATCACCACCCGGACTGCCAGTTAGCGAGGTGGCAGCAGCGCCCGCCGTGCAGATAGAGCCTGCCGCATTCCGCGCCGTGGCGCCAGCTCCTGAGCTGCAGGTGGCTCCAGCACCACCACCGCTGCCCCCCACAGGGATGGGGCCCGTGCCCCCCCTGGAGCTCGAGCATGCGACCCGGGCAGCCGGAGCAGCTGCTCAGGAGCCGCAGGCAGCCGCAGCGCCGTCAGGAGCACGAGCTGCAGAGCTGGGGGCACGTCCAGCCGCACCTGCCTCGCCGCCGCTCCACGCATCGGCACTGCCCGCTCTCGAGGGAGGGCCTGCTCCTGCAGCAGCAGAAGCGCCGGCCTGCGAGCTGGAAGGTGCCTCGGGGCCACCTCCACTGCCATCTGTGGAGGGAGCGCCAGTGCCCCCTGCGCAGGCAGAGCCGGACTCTTCTGCAGGGGCAGCCCCTGCTGCACCATCTGCACTCCCAGTTGGCGAGGGGGAGGCGGTCCCACCGCCACCTCCGGTGCCGCCTGCACAGGTCGCTGCAGTGCCCACTCTGGAGGTGCAGCCGGTTCAGGCACCTTCAGGAGCAACGGCTCTCGAGGGGGAGGCCAGCCTGGCAGCAGCCCCTGAGCCATGGCCAGAGCTCAGCTCAGCAGCAGGGCGGGCTGCCCCCCCACAGCCTTCCTGCCCCTGGCTTGGGCCCTGCGGGGACGGTCTGCGTGAGCAGAAGCCTGACCTCCTGGCTTTCCCTCCCGAGCTGGTGGCACAGCAGCTGTCGCTCATGGATGCGGTGAGCAGCTGGCTCGGCAAGGCGGGGTGGGGGAGCCTTCCTCCCAGGACCTGCCGCCCCAGCCTTGCCCACCCTAATCCCGAATCCTGCCATCTGGGTCCAAGCCCTTGTCCACTGCCAGCCTCGTTCCCTGGGCGAGTTTCTTGAGCCCAAGCCCGCACTTGCGCCTCTGGAGAGGAGACCTAGGACACTGGCCGTCCCTGCCACACGCACTGCTGTGACGATGACCCCGGCCAGCGTCCCGAGGGCCCGCGGGATCTGAGCTGGGGCGGGCGTGGCCGGCTGACTTGCCCTCCTCCCCAGGAGCTGTTCAAGAAGGTGGTGCCCCACCACTGCCCGGGCTCCATCTGGTCCCAGTGCCTCCAGAAGGGCAAGGAGCATGTGGCGCCCACCGTGCGCGCCGTCATCAGCCAGGTCAACCACGTGGCCGACTGCGTCGTGGCCACCTGCCTCGGGGACCGCAGAGTGAAGGCCGCACACAGGGCCAGGGTGGTGGAGCACTGGATCGAGGTGGCCAGGGTACGTGCCGGGCCCTCTCTGGGCTCCTGGGGCCCCTCTGCACTCTGGGGGGCTCTCGGCCTCCGGGCCCTGCCCTGCCTGGAGCACAGCCCTCCTCCCTCCTCACGTCTCCCCCAGGCTCTTCCCTCAGGTGGAGCGTGGGGGTCCCGCTCTGGGGCCCTGGCTCGGCCTCAGGGGCTCCATGGGGGTCTCTCATCCAGAGGGGGAGGTCAGCCGAGGGGGCTGGAGTGGGAGCAGGGCACGCTCAGACCACCCCTCACGGCCCGTTCTTTCTCCCTCCCCAGGAGTGCCGAACCCTCCACAACTTCTCCTCAGCCCTCGCCATCCTCTCTGCTCTCGAAAGCCACGTGATGGGCTGTCAGGAGAAGACATGGGCAGAAGTTTCCAGGTGGGTGGACTTCTCTCCAGGGGATGCCGGGAGGACCAGGGGCCCTGCGGGAGGCTGGGCATCACCCTGCAGGGAGCCAGGAGGCAGCGGGACCCGGGCAGGGGCCGGGTGGGCAGGGGCGCCAGGTCTCGCCAGGACCTGAGGTCAGCTGTTGTGCGTCACCACTGGTGCCATTCGCGGTCAGGCAGAGTCGAGCCAGAGGAGAGCACGTCCAGGGTGTGCTGGTCAGCAGCCCGCTATGTCCAGGGGACAGCTCCCCGTGTCAACAGCAGCCGCTCGTCAACTAGGAGTGGGGGTCCCCGCGGTGCCCGCCTGAGAGCTCAGCTCCCAAGCCCACGCTGTCCTGCAGTGCTCAGAGCTGCCCAGTTTCAGCACCACCCACCAGGCAGTCCGGGTCCCAGGACCCAGCTCCAGCGTAGTGGGCTGTCCCCTGGACGCTCCCACCCACTCCCACCTTTCTCCTTCCTTCTTGCCCTCCCCCAGGGCCAGCTTCCGCCTCTTTCAGACACTGTCTGGGAAGGTCTCCACTGAGATCAACGCCTCCCTGGGCAGCGAGCTGATCTCCCAGGTGAAGAGCAGGCGGGGGGCCGGGGCTCAGGAGGGGGGCTTGTGAGTGTTTCCCTGCGTGTTTCTTTGCAAACCTCCAGTCAGGCCTCTTCTGGAGGAAGATGAAGAGAACTCTGCCTGGTTCGTGGGCAGGTGGGGGGCAGCCGCACGGCCATAGGCCGGGGTTGGTGCTCGGATGAGGTGGGGAGTGGGGGCTGGGATGTTCCAGGAGGAGATGATGAACGGCAGGATGAGAAGTCTCCATCCACGTGGGGGTCTCAGAACTGTACCTTGTTACGAATGGCTTGTGTCAGAGAGCTAGGCGAAGTCTTTGGGAGAGGGGAAACCATGGTGGGTCCTTTCTGACTGTAACTAGAAGATTCCACCTAGAAGATGCAGCACGACTTTCGATGTCCAGTACTGCAAGGACGTGTGTCCCAGCCGTGCAGCGGGAGGATGGGGTGCCCCTGCAGGCAGAACATCCCGAGTGGACCCCTCGGAGGAGGCGCCTTTGTTGGGGCCTTGGGCAGGCTTTGGGTTTTCAGTCGCGTGGCTGGGGCACGCAGGATCTGCGCAACTAGGCTTCCCGGGACACCCCATCCTCCAGCTCCACCGCTGGGATGACACGAGGCCCCTCGCACATCCACGCGCAGAGGCCGGGAGAAGCGGACAGCTGCTGGCAGTGGTGGCTGTGGGGCGACATCCGCGTAGATGAGGCCTCCGATCGGAGGGAAACACCTGTCCTGGGCGCCCCGAGCGCGTCCTTCCCTGGGCCTGTGTGTCCTCCTGTGGAATGGAAGCAGGAGCACCCAGCGGTGCCGCCCTCACGGCCAGTTGGTGGGGTTGACGGGAGAAAAGGAACGTGGCCGAGCGTTCCTGGGACTCTAAGCAGGAGAGCAGGATGGCCAGAGCGTTTGTGCCACTGGCGTGCACCCCCGAGGCCTCTGGACTCCCAGAAGGGGTCAGGTCTTGTGGTCATGTCCCAGATGTCCAGACAGGCTCAGGGAGGCCAGGCCGCTTGCACCAGGCCCCATGGCACCTCTGGCACGTGGGGACAACAGATTTCCACCTGCCCACTTGGCCCAGGGGTCCAAGGCCCCAGGGACAATGGGGAGGGGCCGAGGGCCTCACTGACCCCGAGCTGCTCAATCCTGACAGGAGGGGAACCCTGAGTTTGCCACCCTGGACGCGAACCCCAACAGAGCCCAGAAGCAGCAGCAGCAGGAGGGTGTGGGGTGGCTCCTGCCAGGGGGCCAGGGCGGGGGGCCTCCAAGTCAGGGTGGGGCCCTCCTCCCAGCCATCCCTCCTGGGCCTCTGAGCCCAGGCAGCCTCCCTTCCATGTCTGTTCCCCTGGAAGCTTGAGGGCCGGGAGCCGAGGGAATCCTCGGGGACTAGTGGCAGCAAGTCAGAGCAAGAGCCTGGAAGAGCCGAGGCTGGTGGACTGGGTGGGGAGAGGTGTGGGCTTAGGATGGAAGAAACTCCGGTGCTGGGAGGGGACTGCAGGGGAGTTTGGGGTCCTTGGAGACCGGGCGGAGGTCTTCGGGTGACAGCTGAGTGCCTGAGCGTGTGCCAGGCTGATGCTGGGTGGTCCTAGGAGTCTGAGCCTGCGGGGTGGTCAGGGCAGGGTGTTGGGGGCCGCCGAGTGCCTGCGCTCATCCCCACCCACTCCATGCCACAGGGTGCCATCCAGGGCACTGTCCCATGGCTGGGGACATTCCTCACTCGGTTTTCGCTGGTGGACTCTGCCATGCAGGAGTTTCTGGATGTGAGTGAGCCTGGGGGCCGGGGCCGCGTGGGAAAGGGCCCCTGAGGCTTGGGAGGAGAGGCCGGCCCGAGCCCCGAGCGCTGAGCAGTGGGCACACTGCATCTCCCGAGAGCCTGCTGGCCACCCTGGAGCTGGGTGCGTGGACTTGTTGCGGCAGAGTGCGTGCAGGCTGGTCCGGGGGCGTCTCTCCACTGTGCTCAGAGGCTGGGCCGGGCGGGCTCTGGGGCTCCCCTGGCTGCCCCACCTCTGCGCCCACAAGCCTGCCTGGGTCCTTGCCTGGTCTGGGCTGTCCTGTGCCCATGGAACCCGCAGTCGTGCTGCTCGACAAGGGCGCAGGGGCGATGGGCACGGCAATGGCTGGGAGCCCCCTTGTGACGGATATGACCTCTCTACCTTCCAGGGCACCATGGTGAATTTTGAAAAAAGGAGGAAGTTGAGCAGCTGAGGCCAGCAGTGCGGGGGTGGAGCTGGGGGTGGGGGCTGGACAGGAGAGAGCCTCCTGGCAGGGTACCCTGGCTGCAGGCAGCTTCCTGGAAGACTGCTGGGGAGCTGGAGGAGAGAAGACAGCGCCACCCCGTCCCCTTGTCCCCCGCGAGGGTGGGTGTTGCCCTGGTGGAAAGTCATCTTCCTGGAGGAGGAGCTGTGTGAACTCAGCCCTGAGGGCAGGTAGAACCCGGATGGCAGGGGAGGGCTGGGGAACCCAGGGGCCAAAGCAGCCACCGGGCCCCGGCCCACTGGGCCAGCCCTCCCAGGCCTCAGCAGTGCCTCCTCCTCTGTCTGGCCCCAGGAATACCAGCTGGTGGCCGAGCTGCAGAGGCTGCAGGTGCGCTGCTGCTACGACTGCCTTGTGCCCGACGGGCGCTTTGGGGCCTGGTTTGAGGCCATGGAGCAGCTCGGCCAGAAGGACAGGTGAGGACATCAGGCCCCGGTGGGGTGGGAGCGCCCTGGTGGCTCCTGGCCCGCGTATGCCCTCCTGCCCGAGGAGGCCGGGGCACGTGGACGCCAACTGCTGTACGGACTCCAGGAGGGAGCCCAAGCTGGGGCTCCCGGGAGCCTGACGGCTGCCCCCTGTCCTGTAGCCTCCTCCTGTCTCGTGAGTGGGAGCCACCACCCGAGTCGGCCAGTGAGAGCCTCCAGGCCCAACAGCCCCTGGAAGGCAGCGAGCCTTGGGATGGAGAGTGAGTTCCCGCTGCAGAGCAGGCGAGGGTGGGCTGGCCGGGGCTCAGGGGAGCTCCAGGCTGAGCGTGGGCTGGGGGGGCCTGCCTGCCACTGAGCGCCGGGATCCCAGCTCCAGTCCCGACCAGCCCTGGGGCTGGGAGAGTCGCCCCCTCCCTGGGCCCGTTTCCTGCTCTGGGCAATGGGGTGGTGCTGCGGGAGATGGAGGCAGTCGGGGCCCACTGGCTCCTCTGGATGGACCTAGGATTTAGGCATGTGCAGATTTAGCAGGGCAGAGGTGGGCAGGCATGCCAGGGGAGACCCCCAAGGTAAGCCGAGCCTCCGTCCAGCTGCCAGGGCCCCGACGCTGAGTCCAGTGGCAGCAGCACCGCCAGCTCCAGCGTCCAGCTCCAGGGTGGCCCTGACCTGAGCAGCGGGGATGCAGCGGATTCTGCTCACACGCCCGTGGCTGGCTCCTCTGGCTCTGCGGTGGGAATCTACCTGGACAACGTCCTGGAGGCCCAGGACGGTCAGGAAGCGAAGGTGACTGCCCAGCCCTGCTCCCTGGGGCCCTTGCCCTCCCGCCGCCCCTCCTGTGCCTGTTGGGCCCTCCTCGTGTCCACGAGGGGTGGAGCCCCGTTGCCTCGTCCAGACCTTCTAGAGCCTCTCAGAGCTTCTCGAGCAGCCCGGGCTGCCCCGAGGCTCCCGGCCTCTGCTGACCTCCTGTCCCCCACACCCGGGGCCGTCGACCTGTGCATCGTCTCGGGTCGGCTCCAGTGTCACGTCAGCGTCGGGAGAATCGTCCTCTTCCTCCTCCATCCAAGCCAGGGCCACCCGGACCAGCCGAAAGCGCCGTGACTCACGGCCGCGCTACAAACGGCACGTGGGCGACCGCTGCTTTGTTCGTGTCGCCCTGGCTGAGGACTGCGGCCACAAGGTCCAGAGCATCCTGGTGAGCTGGGCGTGCGGCCACCCCTGGCCACGGTGGCTCAGGCAGTAGGCACCTGAGCGGTGCGGTGGTCCCTGCCTGGCGCCCTGGAGCAGACTTGCCAGTGACTGGGGAAGGACAGACGGCCGCGTCCAGGGGAAGGAAGAGTGTGTGTGAGATGGCGGTCAGGGCTCAGGACGGTGGACACAGGCAGGCCCCGGGGGCATGTGCTTGGCGGGCCGAGGAGCAGCCGGGAGGCCAGGGCTGAAGGAGCAGGGGCCGGGGAAGGGCTGGCATCAGAGAGGCGTTGGGAGCCGGGTCCCATTAGGCCCTGGAGCTGCCGGACGGAGTTTGACTTTCTAAGGAGCCTCTGAAGGGTCAGAGCAGAGCAGGGACAGCAGGAGAGCTTTTGCCTCAGAGTGGACGGTGAGGTGAAGCGTGGAGACACCGGCCAGCGAGGGGCTGCTGTCATGACCCAGAGGGGAGGACGGGGGGGGGGGGGTCTGCCCCGGGGCGGTGGCCGTGAAGGCGTGAGCAGGGCCCAGATCCTGGATGGATGTGCAGATGGAGCCACCCCTGCCCCGCGGCCCAGAGGCTGCAGAGCTGCGGTGGTGCACAGCCACACTGGCTGCACTTCTCCTGTGGCCAGGAGCTGGCGTGCTGGTTCTAAGCTGTCCCTGAGTGAGCCTCGGCCTGAGCCCTGCCTGCACCCTGGCCCTCGTGCTCAAGGCAGCTGCGGTCTAGACCTTCCTGAGCACAGCTGCCTCCTGCAGCCCAGGGCCTCCTGCGGGGCCGTAGGGTGTCTTCCAGCCTCCTCTCCCACATCTGGGCTTGGCCTGGACGAGTGTGTTCTGCCTGGGGGTTCAGTGCTACGTGGAGGCCTCCTGGAGGGCCGGGGCAGGGCAGGGGCCCTCCCCGAGGGTGAGCCGTCTCCTGTGCTGGGGAGGGAGGAGGGACAGAGAGAGGCCCCGAGGTCACTCCACAGTCCCCACCCTCTGCTGCGAGGCCACCCTTTGACCCAGGGCTCTGGGAGGCCCTAGCAGTCGTGCAGGCCGAGGAGCCAGGGGCCGGGGTTCAGCCTGCAGGGCGGGGGATTTGGACCCTCCTGTGGAAACACCCTCAAGACAGAGGTGCAGGTTCTTGTAGGAGATGGGGTGAGGAAGGACTGGAAAAGAGCCCTCACTGCCTGGAGTGTCCCCGGGGGAGCAAGAGAGGACAGGGACGCCCCTGTAGCCCCAGCCCCGAGCAGAGGGGCCTCCTCGGGGTCTCTGGCAGCTGCGCACTGGGGTGCCGGCTCCAGGACCCATGCCCTGAGGCCTGTGGCTGACCCACCGCAGGTGACCGATCAAGACAGGGCTCCAGCCGTGACCCGCAAGGCCCTGGAAGAGCTCGAGCTGGCTGGGGAGCAGCCCGCGGACTACCAGCTGGTGCAGATCCTCTCAGGAGATGGCAGTGAGTCGGGGCGAGTGGAGATGTGGGGGCGCAGGGGTGGGGGGGCAGCACGGCCAGGGCCGAAGGCGCGAGGCCCCGCTCAGGAGGCTGGGTGCGGGGCTGCCCTGGGCGCGCTTGGCAGGCTGGCCCGGGGCGCGCCGGGCTCAGGGGCGTGCGCTGGACTGGAGAAGGCCAGTTTCAGCACCGCCATCCCCAGCAGGGAGGCGGCAGGGGTGCTGGGGGACGAGGCGACCTCGTGGCAGCTGCACTCTGAGGCTAGCAGTGGGAGGCAGAGTCGCTTTTGGAACAAGGGTCCCCCCGTCCAGCTGTGCCTCTGCAGAGCCTTCCCTGGTCACTCAGGGTGTCGCGCAGGCGGCTCCTCTGTGGTCCTGGAGGTGGGCTGGGGAAGTCGGGTGCCCAGGCGAGGCCGGCTCTCGTGGGGACACAGAGAGTGGGGTTCGTGCGTGCCCTGCAGCACGGCTGACGCCCCTCTGCCCCCCGAGCCCTGCAGATCCCGGGCGCCCTCGCGCGCTTATCGGTTTCGTCTCCTGAGGAAGAGCACGTCCCTGGACGCCGTGGTCAAGGAGAGGGCTCTCTCATCCCTTCGGGGGAGTCGGCAGAAGGGGCCCAGGTTCCGGAAGGGGAAACTGTAACTGGCCCAGCTGCCCCCCAGCCTCAAGCCCCCTTCCCTTCCAGGTCCGCCTGGCCGAGTCGTTCTGCTGACCCCAGCCAGCGTGGGCCTGGCAGGCAGGCGCTTCCCTCCCCAGCAGCCAGTCTGCACCCCCCAGACTCCACTCCCACCCCTGGGCCTGTCCCTCCCCTCGACACATGGCTAGTCGGAGGGAGGAGCTGCGCGAGATTGTCAGACAACTGAATTCAGAATCAACCGCAACAGAGACTCTCTATCTAAAGGGGAGGGGCGAGATCTACGTTTGTCCTTAGTAGATGTTCGATGTGAAGGTTTTATTATTAAATTCTTGTTTCTACTACAGCCTGGGAGTTGAGTTTGGTTCTTGCATTTCCTGTGTTTACTGAAATGAGATACAGGCTCTCGCAGTGCTCAATCAAAGGAGAAATCCTCCAGAGCCATCCGCTGAATTTAGAAGGGAGAAGCGACAAGAGCCAGCTGCGCCTCCCCGGATTCCTGACGCCAGCACAGGAAGCCACAGCAGAGAGCATTTCGGTGCATCTCGGTGTTCCACTCGAGGGAGCCGAGAGCACCAGGAGGACCGTCGGGCTTAGACCATTCTCAAAGCCCGTTTCCTGAGCCCAGGCAGGGCAGCGGCTGCCTTTCTACCACTTTGGAGGAAGAAGGAACCTTTCCAGCTTCTTGCCTGAGGCTTTGCTTGCACACCAAATAGGAACTTGTAATTTTCAAGGGCAAACGACAGGGTGACAGCAGCAGGAGGTAGGGCAAGAATGAGAACATAGCTGAGAATGAGGAATGGAAAGGGACAGAGGAGCAAATGAGGAGGATTCTTGGCCCCAGTGCAAGGGCAGGCAGACCCGGCCTCCTTGGTGCCCCGCAGGGCCTCACGGTCCACGCTTGACCTTGGAGTTCCTGCTTTGTGATCCTCATCCCTGGCACCAGAATTCCTTTTCCTGAGGCGGGGCAGGGGTCTGAGCTGCAGCGTCCCGGGCTCCAGCTGGGCCTCCTTGGTGTCACACCACTGCTCCCTGTGGACGAGCGCTTCCCACTGCTGTGCCATTCCTTGTGCACGTCCTTCCCCCGGAACATCCCCGCAGGCCCCCCTCTGCGCGGGGTCCCTGGGGGCTCTGCTTGCTGGCCGGGGCCTGCGCCAGCACATGGGAGCCCTCGATGCCAAGACAGGAGCGCTCCTTCCTGGTGGCCAGAGACCCCACGCGCCCTTTTCTGCGGATCGAGGGGAAGTCGGGCTGTGCGGCTGGTGACTGGCCTCGGAAGGAGTTTGGCTCTGAGAGCTTCGAGCTCGCGGGTCCCTGGGAGGGCTGCGTCCCTGGGTCCTCAGCTCGGGCTTTGCTGATGTCACGGGGGTGTGGACAGGTCCTGTCGGGAGGGGGTGCAAGTCACGGCATGCTGGGATCAACGACCACAGTCTTGCCCCGATTTGCCTCATGGTACGTACAGTCCCTGAGCAGCTCCCTGCCCGGGGAGTGACAGACCCTGTCCTGAGCTCCCCGTGGGCTCTAGCCTGGCTTCCCCATGACCGGGAGCTAAAGTTGAACAGGAAAGATTGCTAGAAAATTCATTTTATGAAGCCAACATCAGCCTAATACCAAACCAGATAAAGATAATATGAAAAAAAAAAATCACAGACATTTCTCTAATGAATACAATGCAAAAATCCTCAACAAAATACTTGCAAACTGAATCCAAAAGAATTATATATCATAATCAAGTGGGTTATATTCCAGTATGCAAGCGTGGTTCAACATATCTGGTGGTTCAGTTAGTGTCATAAACCACATTAATAAATTGAAGAAAAATCACATGATCCTCTCAATTGATGCAGAAAAGGCATTTGACAAAATACAGCATCCTTTATAAAAACACTCCAAAATATAGGACTAGAAGGAAGCCTTCTCAATATGGTACAGTGTAGATATGAAAAACCTACAGCTAGTATTGTACTCAACAGTGAAAGACTGAAAGCTTTCCCACTGAGATCAGGAACAAGAGAAGGATGCCCACTATCAACAATTTTATTCAGTATTGTGCTAGAAGTTTTAGCAAGTGCAATTAGGCAAGATAAAGAAATAAAAGGCACCCAAATAGGAAAAAGAGAAGTAAAACTTTCACTATTCGCTGATGATATGATCCCATATCTACAGAATCCTGAAAAACCACAACAAAGCTATTAGAACTGATAAACAAATTCAGCAATGTGTCGGGATATGAGATTAATGTGCAGAAGTCAATAGTGTTGGTACTGAATTAGCTCAAGAGATTGAGCACCTGTTACCCATGTTTGCGGTCCCGGGTTCGATCTCCATAACTCCTTAAAACAAAACAAATGAGAAAACGAATTCTCATGGAGGAGTGGATATATAGCTCATTGGTTGAGTGTCTGCTTCCCATGTACGAGGTCCTGGGTTCAATCCCAAATACCTCCTAGAAAAAAAAAATGTTTCTATACACTACTGAAGAGCTATCTGAGGAGGAAACCAGAAATTAAAAAGCCATTATAATAGTGACTAAAAGAATCATATATTTAGGAATAAACTTAGCTAAGGACATAAAGGACCTGTTTTCAGAAAATTACAAAATATTGCTAAAGAAACTGAAGAAGACTTAAATAAATGGATGGATACTCAGCGTTCATGGACTAGAAGACTAAATATCATTAAGATGTCAATTTTACCCGAACTGATTTACAAATTCAATGCAATCCCAATAAAAATTCCAACAGCCTTTTTTGTAGAAATGGAAAAGTCAATTATCAAATTTATTTGGAAGGGTAAAGGGCCCTGAATAGTAAAAAAATATCTTAAAGAACGAAGTTAGAGGACTCTCAATTCCAGATTTTAAAGCGTATTACTGAGCTACACTGGAAAATACAGCATGGTATTGGCATAAAGACAGACAGAATGACCAAAGGAATTGAATTGTAAACTCAGAAATAGACCCTCACATCTACAGTCAAGTGATTTTTGACAAGGCTGTTAAGCCCTCACAGCTGGGCCAGAACAGTCTACTCAACAAATGGTGATGGGAATACTGGATATCCATATCCAAAAGAAAGAAAGAGGACCCCTATCTCACATCTTATACAAAAATTAACTCAAAATGGATCAAGGACCTAAATTAAAAAGTGACAACCATAAAACTCCTAGAAGAAAATGTAGGAAAACATCTTTAAGATTTTGTGTTAGGTGGTGGTTTCTTAAACCTTATACCCAAAGCAAGAGTAACAAAAGAAAAAAATAGATAAAGTGGGACATCCTCAAAATTAAAAACTTTTGCACCTGAAAGACCTTGTCAAAAGGATACAAAGGCAGTTACTTAATGCTAGAAAATATTTGGAAATCACATATCTGATAAAGGTTCAATACCCGTGACACATAGATACTTACAACTCAACAATAATAAGACAAACTACCAATTAAAAAATGGGCAAAAGACTTGGACATTTGTCCAAAGAAGAAATACAAGTGGTGAAAAAACACATAAAAAAATGTTCAATATTATTAGTGATTAGGGAAATGCAAATCAAAACTCTAATAAGATATCATTTCACACTATTAGAATGACCACTATTAAAAAGTCAGAAAAGTATAAGTGTTGGAGAGGATGTGGAGAGATAGGAACGCTTATTCACTGTTGGTGGGAATGTAGAATGATACAGCATGTGGAAGACTGTTTGTCCTAAGAACTTCCTAAGAAGTTGAATATGGACTTGCCATGTGACCCAGCAATAATATCGCTAGGTATATACCCAGAAGAACTGACAGCAGTGACCCCCCTACACCACTGTTCATAGCTGTGTTACTTGAAATTGCCACAAGATGGAAACAACCCAAGTGTCCATCAACTGAGAAATTGATAAATTGTGGTATATACACACAATGGAATAGTGTTCAGCTGTAAGAAGAAATGAAGTCGTGAAGCATATGAAAACATGGATGAACCTGTAGGACATTATGTTGAGTGAAGCAAGTCAGCCACGAAAGGACAAATATGGTATGATTGCACTAATATGAACTGAATATATTATGGAAACCCTTGGAGTTAATAACTAGAATGAGAATAGAAAATAGAATGAGGGTAGAGAATGGAAAGTTGAGGGTTAATCTGTGCAGAATTGATAGTAACATTGGCAATGAATAGAAATGGTGAAAGCACATCACTGTTTGTAACTAGCAAAGCTATTATATGGGTATTAGAGTTGTTGAAAGGGAAAGTAAGGCCATGTATAATACTAGAAGGAAAGCTAAAAAACATAACATAGTGAAACCTCGTGTGAAATGTGAAAATGGGTAATATTGCATATATAATACTGTTTTTACAAAATATATTAAAAATTAACAAGAGAGACAGACATAGAAGAGCAGTTATGTATGGCAGGGGGAGCATAGAGAGGTCGAGATGTGGTGAGTTTGTCTATTTTTTATTATTATTACTTGAATAATGAAAATGCTCTAATAATGATTTAAGTGATGAATGCACAACTATGTGATTATATCAAATACCACTGACTATACACTTTGGATAGATTTATGCTTTATTATGTATCAATAAAATTGATTTGTTAAAAAAATACAAAAAAGTATCACCAACCTACACAATGGGAGGAAATATTTGGAAACTAAAAATCCAATAATGGTTTAATATCCAGAATATATAAAGAAGACCTTCAACTCAACAACAAAAAAGACAAACAACCCAATTTAAAAATGGGCAAAAGACTTGAACAGGTATTTTTCCAAAGATATGCAAATCACCAGAAAACACATGAAAAGATACTCAACGTCATCAGCCATTAGGGAAATGCAAATCAAAACCACAGTGAGATACAATTTCACACCAACTAGAATGGCTACTAGTAGAAAAAAGAAACAAAAGAAAAAATTACAACTATTGGAGAGGATGCAGAGAAATAAGAACACCTATTCATTGTTGGTGACCATAATGAACAGCAGACTCCAAGCAGTAATCAAAATTACTGACTCAAAGGGACCTTTGGTATTGGAAAGTAGCTGATGGGGTACCTCGAAGTAAAACAGAAGGGGAGTCTACTAAATTCTTACTAGTTCTGTATAGGTAGAAGAGTTCCAGGTCAAGTGAACAAAAGTCTAACCTGAGTTACAATAACAGAGAGTCATGGCCCCTTCATCAATCCTAAACTTCAGACTGTTTACAGACTCAGAGCCCCTTGAAAGAAGGGAAGGCTGGGTTCCCTTGAGGAAGGACCTCGTTACACTGTCAAAAACATTCTTCCCAGGCTCCCACAGAGACCCATGGCCTTTTACCAGTGTAACTGTTCATTGGGGAAAAGGAAATGATCAGATATTTCAGGGGTTATTAGAAACTGGCTCAGAAGTGACATTAATTCCAGGAGACACAAAACATCATCGTGGCCCACCAGAGTAGGGGCTTATGGAGGTCAATTGATCATTAAAAAAAAATTTATTTATTTATCTCCCCTTCCTTCCCCCCAGCCCCCAGTTGTCTGCTCTCTCTGTCCATTCACTGTGTGTTCTTCTGTGACCGCTTTTATCCTTACCAGCGGCACATGGAATGTGTGTTTCTTTTTTTTTTATTGCATCATCTTGTTGTGTCAGCTCTGGGTGTGTGCAGCGCCATTCTTGGGCAGGCTGCACTTTCTTTTGCACTGGGCCGCTCTCCTTACGGGGCACACTCTTTGTGCATGGGGCTCCCCCACACGGGGATACCCCTGTGTGGCATGGCACTCCTTGTGCACATCAGCACTGCGCATGGGCCAGCTCCACATGGGTCAAGGAGGCCTGGGGTTTGAACCGTGGACCTCCCACGTGGTAGGCGGATGCCCTATCCATTTGGCCAAGTCCGCTTCCTCTAATCGATCATTGAAGTTTCGGCTCAGATCCACTTCACAGTAGGTCCAGTAGGTCCAGTAGGTCCCTGGACCCATTTTGTACTTATTTCCCCAGTTCTGGAATGCATAATTGGAATAGATATACTCACTCAGCTACTTGCAGAGTACCCACAATGGACCCTTGACTTGTGGAGTGAGGGTTATTACTGTAGGAATGGCTACGTGGAAGCCACCAGAATTGCCTCTACCTAGCAAAATAGTATATCAAAAGCAGTACCACATTCCTGGAGGATGACAGAGATCAGGGACTTGAAGGATGCACAGGTGGTGATTTCTACCACATCCGCATTCAACTCTCCTATTTGTTTCTGCAGAAAACAGATGGATCTTGGAGGATAATAGAATAGCGTATTATCGTAAATTTAATCAGATGGTAACTGCAATTGCAGCTGGTGTCCCACATGTTGTATCTTTGCTTGAGAAAATCAACACATCCCCTGGTACCTGGTATGCAGCATACTCATCTGGCAAATGTTTTTTTTTCTGTTCCTAGTTAGAAAAGACCTCCAGAAACAGTTTGCTTCCAGCTGGCAAGGTCAGCAATACACCTTCACTGTCCTACCTCTGGGCTTATCAACTCTCCAGCCCTATATCCACAGGGTGGCTGATTGTCCCTCCCTCGTACAAGTCATCACGCTGGTCCATTTTTCTGATGATGTCATACTGACTAGACCTAATAAGCAAAAAGTAGCAATTACTCTAGACTTACTGGCAAGGCACGTGCATGTCAGAGGATGCTAGATCAATCCCACATAATTTAGGGGTCTTCCATCAGTGAAATTTGCAGGAGTCTAGTGGTATGGGTCATGTCAAGATATCCCTTCTAACATGAAGAGATCTGGCCCCTCCTACAACCAATAAGGAGGCACCAATGCCTTGTTGGCCTCTTTGGATTTTGGAGACAACACACTTCTCATTTGTGTGTGCTACTCCAGCTCACTTACCAAGTGACCTCGAAAGATGCTAGCTTTGAGTGGGGACCAGAATAAGAGGGTCTGCAACAGGTACAGCCTGCTGTGCAAGCCGCTCAGCCACTTGGCCTTACGATCCTGCAAATCAAGTGGTGTTGAAGTTTCAATGGCAAACAGAGATGCTGTCTGGAGCCTCTGGCAGGCCCCTATAGGAGAACCACAATGTAGAACTTAAGAATTTGGGTGCAAAACCCTCCCATCCTCTGCAGATAACCTACTCACCTTTTGAGAAGCGCTTTTGGCCTGCTCCTGGACCTCAGTAGAGACTCAACACTTAACCATGGGCCACCAAGTTACCATGAGACTGGAATTACTGGAACCTGGCCAACGAGACAGACTGCGACAGAATACTCAAAGTTTTTCCTCTCTTTGTCCCAACACATTTCTCCCAGAGTTGTACCATGGGAAAAGGGAAGTAGGACATATAAAGATACTGGTCCTTAACTTTCATTCTTTTTCCCGCTGTTGCCTAGAGGAGTTGGAGAACTTTAAGGAAAATCAGAAATTTCTTCCCCATTTATGTGACATCAATAGCTAACCACATAAAACCAATTCTGGGTTGGTTTTGGTGAAATTATATTTCATGGTAAAGGAAGAAATAGACTAAGGTTCTAGGCTAGAGGCTAATGACTGTTCTTGTGTGTGTGCTCTTCTCTATCACATCGTAATTTAGGTCAGCCTTGCCTGTGGCACTTGCGCACAGACTTCAGTGAGGCCAAGCACTTACGGCAAGTCACAGCAGGAGGAACTTTTCTTGCCCGCCCATATCTACTATAACGTATTTATGAACATAACGTAGAATCAAGTATTCCTAGCATTTTATGGAATCCATCTACACGTGCTTACTACACCCTTTAATTGCTTCCACAATACCCTAATTCAACTCAAATGGCTCGCTCTCTGGGGACAACAGACTCAAAGATTCCTGGGGGCACCTGCACCATTATTGGTGCATCCTTAGTTATTAACAAAATTCTTTCTTGGAATGACTAAACGGCCTCCCTTAAGCATTTACTCCTGAATCTTATTTCCGTTCTCCAATGCCACAGAAAAGTAACCTCTTTTCGATGGATCAGCTCTCCAAATATTGTAGCCACGTATGTTCACATGAATCTCTGCTTTTCCAAGGCCATCATCACTACATACCGTCAACTGCCCCTCACTTCACGTGGTTTAGCCATATTACTTCCGACCCCTATTTCATATAGGTTTCTCAATTTTACTCAACGAAAAGGGGCACCAGACAAGTACTCAGAACAGCCCTCGCTGAGGAAAAGAGATTCTAGTCCAAATTGTGGGCAGAGTCGCTTAAATTCACAGGAAGATGAAAGCTAAAACTTTAAAAAAAAGCGGAAATGAGCTCTCAGAGAAGCAAAACGCTACAAGAATTTATCTTGTCAGGGCTCCTAGCCTCGCCTCCGTTCGCCGAGTAGAAACTGAAGTGTCGTCGTATAAGTCACTAACGTACGCGACAGTGTAAGTTCCCCACGGCTCTTCACGTCCGGCTATCCCTCCGCTGTCCCACTCTCTACTGGCCATTGGAATCTCCCACTTTCCAGCCCGGACAGACTAAAACGTAAACCTGAGCCAATTGCAAGTGAGCGTGGCAGGTCACAACAAACCACACACACCACCTCCGCCTTGAGGAGCGGTAGTGACGACACCACCGCCTTCTTAGGGGCGGGGCTGCGTCTGACTTCCGCCCCAGGGTCCGAAGCAGATTCTGCGCATGCGCACATGAAGGGACGGCAAACGCTACTTCCGGCGAGTTCCTGCTCGGGATGGTCCACACCGTGGGAGACGCAACTAAGCAGGGTCAAGGTGCGTAAGCTTCATGCGGTTAAGGGCCGGGGACACGGTCCATCGTTCCCTGCCTGCTTTCCAGATAGAACGGTAATGGCTGTGGGAGCATTCATGCGTATTCTCCTTCTGCTGTTTCCTCCTGGTGCCCTGAAACCTTGAGTTCTGAGACTGAGCGGGCGCTGGAGAAGCCTTGTTTCCATGGTAACTGACATACTTGGGTCTGCGAATTTGCCAAGGCAGAGTATTTTGTAACGAGTTCTTTAAAATACACAGTGGGCCGGATTCATCTTCAGGTGTTATTTCAAACCTGTATTTAACCTCAGAATTTGATGATTAAGAGTTTATTCTGGCTGTAATATGGAGTAGCAACTTTGGAGGCAGGGTGACTAGTTAAAAAGTTGCAGTAATTTAGACAAAATTTGAAGGTAGCCTGGGCCAGGGTGTTGATGTAGGATTGGAGAGAAGGAAGACTGCAGAAATATTTGGAGGTAGCATCAGACGACTGATTGAGTGGATATGAGCAATAAAGGAGCGGAGCCCAAAGCATCTTTAGGATCGAGTCCAAATTCAGATTGGCCTGTGGTTCTGTTCGTTTCCTACGTCAGTTCTGCCTGACGACCCCTCTTTCACACACCGTACAGCCCAAACTCATCGTGCCCAGTAGTGTGATGTTCTCTCTTTGTCCTGGAATATTGTTCTCACCTTTCTTGTGACTTTGGGCAGGCTGCGTAACTTCACTACGCCCCTCAGTTTTTCCAACATCAAAATGAAGGAAAATAATAGTATTTACCTCAGGATTGCTGTGAGGATTAAATTAGACAATTTATGTGCCCGGCATATATTAAGATCCCAATAAATATTAGCTACTACAGCTACTACTTATTGTGTTTGTCATATTGTGTTATTTTTCGTTTTTCTGTTTCTTCTTATAGATGGGAGTTTGTTTTTAATTAAAAGGACAGTTTCTTGGTTATCTTTGTATTGTTCATTGTTTGGCTAATACTTGAGTCTTTTTTCGAATGCATTTGGCTGTTGCTGACTTATCTAAATTTTACTTTAAAGGAACTATCAAGTACAACAAATTTCGCTGATCAGAAGATGACTGTTTTCTCTACAACTCAGAGCTTATGGATTGACATTTAAGATGTACAGAAAGTAACTGATATTCTCAGTTTGGAGTAGGTATGAGTGATTTCATAGAAGAATTAACAAGGCCTATGCCAGAGGATGATGGGGTGGAGATGTCTGTGCTCTCTGGTACAGGAATGTATTTTCCTTGGCTCCGAAAAGAAGTAGAAACTGTGGGTAAGTAAAAGAACATATAACCATATTAACTTTAATGCATGGTGGTAAGATTCAATATGGATACAAAACGAGTAACCTGGTTGGGAAGAACTTCGGTTTTCAATATCGGAAATATGTGATTTATGTTTTAGACAGTAAGGAGAAGACAAATCACTAAAAAAAAAGTAGATTTTTTTCTTTTAGAATTCTTTATTTTTTTCTTTTAGAATTCATTATTTGTTGATGTTGGCTAAATATTGGTGATGTGCAGATTAAGAAGATAGGTACTCCGGTATTGAGGCGCGCATACCCAAGTGTTATTCAAGAAGCTCCCCTTGAATTGCATTGGAATGATTTTGAATAAATTGGTTTTATAACGGGTTTCAAAAAAGAGTATTTTCCCCATTTTCATCTCATGTAAGTATGAGCAAGTTTTTCTGTGGGATAACTTCCCTATTGACAGAACAAAAGAACGAACTAGTTATCTCTGCCTGCTGGCATGCTGGATGATGTAGCCCCGGGAACACGTATGAAGCAGCACTTTTCTTATTGCCCTCAGTATGTCGTTCATAGCCTAGCCGTCTTTTCCCTTGATTGAGATTCCTTAGCTCCCATTTTTTTCTCTTAATCTAAATACCATCTCATTGAATTATCTCAGTAAATTAATCCTCACAGTAGATCTACATGCCAAGCCTTTTTTAGATGAGGAAACTGAATTTCAGGGAAGTTAAACCATTGTGGTAACAGTAGTCAAACACAGGTCAGTATCAAAGCTTGTGCTTTTAACCGCTGAGCTATATAAAAACTGAGATAAAAACATATATGTGAAGTGCCTAGCACAGAGCCTATGCATAGTGTTGAAAAAATACTAGATTCTTTCTTCTCTTCTCATTTTATTTTTTCTAGATTAATGCATATGACTTAAGCCAAATTTGAATGCATGGTACTTCAGAGGGAGTGCTCCCTTATCCCTTATGGGGAAGTAGGAATCTAAAGTTTGGGGTTAGGTGATGCAACTCGATTCCTGCTAGTTAAGGCATGCCTGGGTGTGTTTCTGTCACCAGGGTTCTATAGAGAGCTTGAATCAGTCTGTAAGCAAGAATTTCCATGCTTAGAAATTGGTGTTATATCTTATGGATAGACTGTGTAACCCAGAATATCTGCAGTGAGAAAATAGTAAATAATATTGACACTGTCCTGGTAATTAACCATAATAGGAAAACAAAATTGCCTAAGAATTACTTATTTTTTATGCTAGTTGATAGTTTTTGGCATTCTGAAGGATGTGCCCCCTAGAATGAAAACTTTTTAAGGGAGGGATGAGTCTGGAATAAAGGTACACAAAAAAGTATTTGTTGATAGACTAGCAACTTTCTTGATTTTTTCAGGACTTGTTTTTTTTTTCCCTTTCATATAATAAACTATTTTTAAAGAGGTTTTAGATTACAGAAAAGTTACATCGAAAGTATAAGGGATTCCCATATACCCCATCCCTCCCCCCCATCTTCCCCTATTAATAACATTTTACAATAGTATGGTACATTTGTTACAGTTAATGAATAAATATTGAAGCATTGCTCCTAACCAAGGTCTGTAGTTTACATTGTGGTTTGCACTTAATTCCAGTGCACTAAAAATGCCCTATGTTCTGCCTATTATTCCCTCCCCTTCCCCTCAGAGTCTCTGGTAATCACTATCTTCATATCACTGCTACATGTTCTTCCACTATTACAATAATAACAATTTTACTTTGTCCATGGTTGCATTCCCACCTTATGTTTGGTTCATTCCTCAGCCTTGAGGATTTTATGATGGTGATGCCCACTCTGCTTCAGATTGACAAGGGGCTTTTATCTTCGGGGTAGATGGAAGGACCTGTCCTGCTTGCAGTTGTAGATACTCTTTTGAGATGGGGGTTTTGAGATGGGGTTGTCCATCATCATTTGGTCTTGGGTGAGTCCAGTGACCTGCAAGGAAGGCACTGGCTGTTACTCTGCTCAGGTTCAGTCCTCAACCCACATATGAACAGCCTGATGTTTTACGTCTGGGACATGTATTTAATGGGCATTGTGCTAATTACAGGCTCAGATAAAAGGGGAGGAAGAACCGTGTAGGGAAATGATAAATGAGCCTAACTCTTTTTCGTTGGGGAAATAGGTTGACTCATTGCAAGTAAGGGTTACCAATCGGGTGCTGATTCCAAGGGGTTGTGTGCCTTGCCTTTAGGGTCTGGATGTCTCTAGAGTCTTCAGGTGTACCCCGAGAGCACCTCTGTTTGAGGCTTTGTTTGCTGTGGCTGTTAGTGAGACAAACAGGCAGAAGTGTAACCTCTGGAATGACCTCCCGACTCATTTTGAAATCTCTTAGCCTTAAAAACTGTTTTGTGTTTGATGATTCCCCCGTGTGGTCAGGGTTTTTTCCAAATGCATCACTGGTTGGTGCTTGGTATTAATCCCTTAGACCAGGGGCTCTTAACCTTTTTTGTTCCCACAGACCCCTTTGCCAGTCAGGTGAAACCCTTACTCAGTCCACACATGGACCCCTTCCTAAGTCCACACTCTACTGTGTATTATTAAGTAAATATATCCTACTCCCACAAGAATGTTTTTTTAAAATTTCAGTTCAAGCTCATGGACCCCTTGTTAAGAACCCCTGCCATAGAGCCCACATTTGAGTAATAAGGTGGTTTACAGGAGGTAACTCTTAGGCAGTAGTTATCATTAGGCCAAGTTTCTGTTTTACAAGAAAAGGGTTAAAAAAATTAAAAAAAAAAAGAAAAAAGTGTTCATAAGTACAAGCATTAATACTGAGGGCTTGGCATGTTAGTCTTTTATTTTGCACTGCCTGTGTACTCAAGATAGTTTTTTCAGTTCTTGAATGATTGGTTCTTTACTATAAGTCATTCCATGTCAAAATTTATTTTCCTTGATAAATATTCTTCTTAAAGTTATCAGCAACAAATTATCATTTGGCTTACAAAAGAAATGAGAGGGGAGATTTTCCTGAGGTAACTAGGCTAAGCTGGGAGGACAGGGAGGAACTTTTCCAAGTATTTGGATATACTTGTCTAAAGTAGATTTTCGTTCTGAGCTGTGAAAGCTTAATGGGAAGATGGGAGCTCTTCCTGAGAACAGTTCTTTACCTGAGTAAAGGATGTTTTAGGGAAGAGCTGTTTTGTTGGTTTCCAGGGTTAGCTGCCTGGTGCTGCTGCTGTTCTTAGGTGGCTCAGGTGTAGTTCTTGTTAAATGCAGATTGATTCAGTAGGTGTGGTGTGGGGCCCAGTGTTTTATAGTTCTAATAAGCTCCTGGGTGTGATACTAACGCCTTTGGTTTCTAGTACCACAGTAAGAGTAAGGCGCAAGATCCCCAGGTGATTTGTATGCACATTACAGTTTGAGAAGCACTCATCTGCAGTAGTTGTCAGACTTTTTTTGCATATATATAAGCACTCATCTGCAGTAGTTTTCAGACTCTTTGCATATAGATATATGATTTTTTAAAAAGTTAGGTACTCTCTTACAGAGGTTGACGGTATCATCTAAAAATCTTGTCTTTTAAAATAAAATTGTTTCTGTTTTAAGTGTATTCAGTGGAATCTAAATAGCATAGAATGTGATTCATTATCTATTTTAAAAAAATTTATGAAAAAACCCTTGATAGAAATTCTTTTTTAAAGATTAATTAATTTATTTATTTCTCTCCACTCCCCCCCCACCCGTTGTCTGTTCTCTGTGTCTATTTGCTGCGTAGTTGTCTTTGTCCGCTTCTGTTGTTGTCAGCGGCACAGTAATCTCTGTTCCTTTTTGTTGCGTCATCTTGCTGCGTCATCTTGCTGTGTCAGCTCTCCGCGTGGCCGGCGCCATTCCTGGGCAGGCTGCACCTTCCCTCGCACTGGGCGGCTCTCCCCACGGAACGCACCCCCTGCATGTGGGGCTCCCCCTATGCGGGGGACACCCTGCGTGGCATGGCACTACCTGCGCGTATCAGCACTGCGCATGGGCCAGCCCCACACGGGTCAGGGAGGCCCGGGGTTTGAACCGCAGACCTCCCATGCGGTAGACGGACACCCCAACCATTGGGCCAAATCTGCTTCCCTGATAGAAATTTTATATAGTTCCTTCTCCTTAAACTAGTACTTCCATTTACTTCAATTATTATTTATCATTCTATTATGTATCTTATACCAAAAATTTGTATCTATACTTATTTAATGTTATAACCTATAATTATATAATTTACTAATATACGATTAGATAATAACCATTATTTATATTAATATTCTATGCTTATAAGGCTTTAAATCTTAAAAATTTCTTCTGGATTGAGACACCATTGTAATTAAAAGTTGTACACTGCTGACCAAAATAACATGTATTATAATTTTTGCTCCATTTTACGCTTGAAAATTAAATTTTATTGTTTTTTCCAATCTCAATAAGGTAAACAGCATTATCCCTTTTTTTCCAATTATTTTGTGACTCTTTGTGGGTATTATTTATTTCTAGAATGAGAAAGGATTTAGCATCAATTCTATTATGTTTTGTTTAAATTGGTGTAAATTCTAAGAAACCTTAGTTACGTAAATAAGATGGAAATGGATGGAGTTTAGTAATAACAGTATAGCAGTTCTTTGAACTCCTAAATTAGTCATGAAAAATTACATCGTCGTCTATTATAAAAAATTACTATGTCCTTTTACAATTTTGATAGGCAAAGAATTGGAAATCACCTTTTTCTGGAAAAGGATGCATTAGTGTCATTCCCTTTCTCAACATGTACACTTGCATTTTCACCCTAAGGTAATGCATAGTAATTTTGATTATGAAGACTGACACATTTTCTCGGAGATCTGTTTTAGCAAAGAGTTTGTAAGGAAGTTGAAGCTCTGCAGATGGATTACTTTAAAACTGTCTTTGCAAGGTACTCATGGGTCTCAGTTGACTCTCAAGTGTGGGAGTTCTCCAGTTGGAAACTGCTGACCTAGAGGGGTCTCGTGATTAGGAGAGAAGGTAGCAGGATGCAACTGGCCACTCATTTGATGGCGCTGTAACCCTTGGGGTTTTTAAAACATTGGTAAGTGCTAAAGACCATGCTTGTCTGGCATGATCCTAATGTCCATTCTGAGTATCTGGAACTAAGCTTTTGGAGGCCTCTTGGTGAGATTCTCTCCATATTGTTTAGTGCAAGGAAAAAAGGGTGATTGAATCAGATTTGAAGGATCTGGTGACTGGTAATCCAAGAGCATCAAATTAGACCTCTCCAAAGTGGAAACTTTTGCCATTTGCTAGAAATAACTAATAATAGTATAGTCAGGTTTGTTTCAGATAACCCTGGCATTGATCCTGGGGCTGGGTTGGGTCCAGCTTGTTAAAACTTATTCCTGGTAAGTAGTAAGTGCTGCATTCAGCTCACAATAGGTTGGCTCGAAGGGAAGGCAATGCAGAACTTCATGAAATGAAGGGACAGAGAGAGAAAGACACGAGAGAGGAGAGAAAGCTGGGACCAGGGGCTCGCAGCTTCTGGAACTGAGAGCCTCAACCCTAGTTTCCACCTCATATTTATTGGAAACTATCAAGCGGCTGTTTGCTTTCTGAACTGTAACATCATGTACAACTGCAGCAGCCACAACCCTAGAACAGGTGCAACATTTACAATAAGGCACCATCTACAATAGAACAGGTGAAACTCTTTTTCCCACAAGTAAGTATTTGAATAGTCATTGGGGGACCACTGTGTGGAAAGAATCTCTTCTCTTTCATCTTTATAGTGACTGGAGGCAAAAAGGAGAAGGATTTTGCTCAGACAACAAATGCTTGTTTAGGATTCATCCAAGAAGCTCTGCTGAAACACCAGTGGGAGCAAGCTGCAGAATACATGCACAGTTATTTGCAGACCTTGGAAGATTCAGATACCAGCAAAAGGCAGGCGGCGCCTGAGGTAAGCGGAGCGTCTGTGCTGGAGGAGACTACAGATTCCTGGGGTTCTGCCTCTTGAGCTCCACCCAGAGTAGCTGGTTTCTACAGGCTGTCAAAAAGCTATTGAATTTTTCTAAAAGCTATTGAAGTAGCTCTAGGAAAGTTTGTATCAGGATTTTTCTTTTGAACACTTCTTTTTACTTATTACCATTTATAAGGAGATTTAAAATAGTTTGAACTCTGAATTCTCCAGCATTCATTCATTGTAGTTCTTCCTGCTTTCCCCCATGGCATTATATTTCTCTCTGTAGAATGTTTTTCCTCACCATGTGTTATTTCTTCTTAAAATTATCCTTTCACCCCACTTGCCCTACCAAGTAGGCCACATTTTTCTGTTCCCCGTTTCAGCAAAGCTCCTTTGAATGAGTTCTGTATCCTTGTTCTCTCCAAGCCCTCTCATATCAGCGCTTTCCTGCCCATTGCTTTGTCAAGTCAACAGTGAATGCCATATTCTGAAGGCAGTAGCCAGTCCTCAGTGCTCCTCTCGCTTGGTCTGTGGGCACTATTTAACAGAGTAGATCCCACCCTCCTGTGAAGTAAACAGTGTTTCAGTTCCAGAACACTGCATTCTCTCCTAGTTTTCTCTCCTCCCTACCATTCCTCAGTCCTTTTCTGATTACTTCTCCTTTGTCTCTTGATTTAGGAGTGCCTGAGGGACAATACTTAGTGGTCTTCTTAATCTTTACGGGAGGATTTCTTTCCATTTCATAGCCTGAAATGTAGTCTGTGTGCTGATGACTCTCAAATGTTTATCTCCAGCCCTGACTCATTTCTTCAGTTTCATATTCCTGTCTGTACACAACATGGCCATTTGGATATATAATAGCCATATTATGCTAATGTATCTAAAACGGAACTTCAAACCGTGCCGTCAAACCTAACCTTCCTCATCTCAGATGATTTTTACTTTATTTAGGGTCTAGAGCCAAAAACTTTCAAGTCATTCGTCTGTCTCTGATACTCCATATCCAAATCATCAGGAAATTTTATTGGCTGCACCATTAAAATACACCTATGGTCTGACTCCTTCTCTCCTTTTCCACTTTTGCACCTTGGTCCAGGTCGCTGTCATCTCACCTAAATGGCTGTTGCCCTCCTTATCCCCCAGTCTATTTATAGTATAGCAGCTAGGGTAAGCATTTTTTAAAAACATTGAGATATAATTAAACTATAAATTTAATGCATTTAAAATGTATACTCAAGATTTTTTTGTTTTTAAAAAATTTTTTTTGTTTTTTTTTTTAGTATATTGATAGAGTAGTGTGAACGCCGTTGTTCTCCAACAGTGGCTGATCACCACAATTTTAGAGCATTTTCATCCCCCCAATTCCACATAAATGGAATCATCAATATATGTTCTTTTGCGACTAGCTTCTTTAACTTAGCGTCATGTTTTCAAGGCTTTTGCATCTTATGGCATATATCAGTGCTGCATGCCTTTCATTGCTGAATAATATCCTATTTTATGCCTATACCACATTTTGGCTATCTATCAGTTGATAGACTTTGGATTGTTTCCACCTTTTCCCTTTTAGGAATAGTGTTGCTATGAACATTCACGTACAAGATTTTGTGTGGATGGATGTTTTCAGTTTTCTTAGGTATACAACTAGGAGCAGAAGTGCTGGATCACATAGTAATTCTATGTTTAACATTTTAAGGAATTGCTGGACTGTTTTCCAGAGTGACTATATCTTTTTCCATTCCCACCAGCAATGTTTGAGGATTCCAGTTTCTCCTCATACAATCTCTCCACATTCTCTTGCCAACATTTGTTATTATCTTTTTTATTATAACTATCCTAGTATGTGTGGTTTTGATTTGCATTGTCGTAATGACTAATGTGATACATAAAATGTCAGTTCATTTCACTCCTTTTCTGAAAACACACTGTACTGCGTTCCCATTTCACTCAGAGTAAAGGCCAAAGACTTTTTGATTGCCTACAGGGTCCTACATGATCTGCTCACTTCCTTTCCTCATTTGCTCTCTCCCATGTCATATTACGTCCTTTGGTTTATTCTGCTCCAGCCTCCTTGCTGTTACTTGGACAGGCCAGGGCTACTCCTATCTGATTGTTTTTGTCCTAGGTATCTTCTTTACTTGGGAAGATCTTTCTTCAGATGTTGCTGTGGCTCCCCTCCTTCAAGTTACCTTTCCGATGAGGCCTACCATACTACTCTATTTAAAATTGCAACTGCACACATTCCCCCTCTGCTTTCCAACAGTGTTCCTGATTGCCTTATCCCAGATAACTGGGGTTCTCCCTCTTTTTTTCTTTCTTTTCTTTCTTTCACATGTATCACTTTCTAATACGTAATTTGCATATTATGTTTCTTTATTATTGTCTGTCTCTTCATTATTGTCTGGCATATATTGTTAAATGTGTTCAGTAAGATGGATTGTGTGCTGTATTAATATGTAGCAGTAAAATTGATTTGATTTAAAAAACGTTCAGTAAAATATAGTTCATCTTCAAACTTCACATGAGTATCTTTAACAACTTTTGTTAATACAGTAATCATCGCATTGATTAGATTCCTAATAGAGCCACACACACACGAAAAAAAACTGAAAGAAAATATTTAACCACTAATTGAAAATTTAGTTTATGGACTAAAGTTACTTACATCTGTGAAACACTGGATAGGTTACAGGCTCTTTTGGCCAGAAATTGTCTTGTAAAATGAAGGAATTGGATCAGTGGTGTTCAGACACTTGACTCTACTACAATCATGGAGGATTTTTGCTGAAAATGCAGTTTCCTCTCCTCTACCCCAGTCCTGTTGAATCAGAGTCTGAAGTCCTAGAGTATTTTTCAAAAGTGTTTCCATAATTATATACAGCTAGGTTTGAGAACAACTGTGGCAGGTAATCTCCAAGTTTTCCTGAACCTCCACAATACTACAGTTTCGTATTCTACAAGTGAAATCTTGATCTTTTTCTGAGTTTGGAATATAGTCATTTTGATTATACCCAATAACCAATATGTATGTTTATAGAAATAATTGGCTTATATTTTATTTACATTTGCTTTAAAGTTAATATTATTGAAATACTTTAAGTAAGGGTGAAAGAAAAATAGAGATTTGCTCCTATGAGAAAGAAGAACTCCACGAATTTTGTCACCCCAAGTTTTGGTGAGTTTGCGAGAAAACAATTTTTAAAAAAATCTCTCCATAGCTGATGAAAATTCTTAGATTGGAGTTTCAAATATGGATATACTTTATTGACAATAATTGTAGCTCTTAAAGGGATCTAAGGAAAAATCTAATACTTTGTCCTCATTTTACATATAATAAAGATGAGGCTGAGAGCTATAAAGAGCCAGTATTATCAGATTCCAGGTTTTCTCACTTTATCTTATACTGATTAAGTTACTATTTTCAGTGTTTCTTTTTTTAAATGTTTTTATTTAAAATTTTTTTTTTGTCTCAATGTGTTTCTTAAATGCCCATCTTCTTTACCACTACTAACTTAGAAATGGTACTGTTATGGTTATCTAATATTCTAATGTTAAGAGAATGGAGTGAAAAGATTTTATTGTATAAGATTTAATATTAGTTTCCCTGGGTGAAAGTACAGTAAAGTGTTCATAGTACTGATTTCTAGGAAAAGGAATGTTTTTTCTTAATGTTGTAATTCAGAATGAAAATTTAAAAGTGGCTCTCTTGGGCAGAAACCAGTTAAGGCAAGGATTTTACATTTTGGTGGTAATTTCTGCTTTGACAGATTATTTGGAAGCTAGGAAGTGAAATTCTGTATTATCATCCCAAAAGCAATGTTGAGACTTTCAGTACCTTCGCTGACCGGATGAAAAATATTGGTGTCATGAATTATTTAAAGGTGAGAATGTAGGCTTTGTGAAATTACCTTTGCAATGTTAATGTTTTTTAATTGCTTTTTTCAGTGATAAGGTAGTAATAATGTACAAAAAATATAGTAAAAAAGGATAAGTTACCTGGATGAATTAAAAAAACTGAAAGAGAGTAGTGTTTGTGAGATTCATTTACTTCTCGGTTTGCAGTTACCTACCATATTGATCTGACTGAACATACCTTCTCTTTGTAGACTGGCTCCCAAAACCAGTCTTCCAAAGAGTGTAGCTGTGCTTCTTTATGATGTCGGGCCAAATTCTATCAAGTTTGCTTCAATCATTTGAGTTTTCTGGTAATTGGTGCTTTTTGGAAAAAAAGAGCTAAATATGCTGGGACTATGGATACATGAAAACACTTTAATGTTTCTAATGTTTCGGTGGAATCTTCTCTCCAAATTCATGTATTCTTTATTTAATCAAGGTCTTACCTAAAAGAACTGAGAAGTTTCCGAAGTGGTGTTATATCTCTCTCTCTCTGGCATATTTTTGACTAAAAGGGGAACTTTTTTTTTTTTCAATAAAATTGGGTAAATGCTTTGTTTTTAATTTTGAAAAATTTTACCCTACTTAGGATACTTTTTAGATCTTATTAATTAATTCAGGAAAATTCTTTTGAGTGTTTGCAGTGTGCCAGGTGCTGATCTCTTTCTCTGGTACTGTGAGCAGAAATTAAATGGAGGCAGCGTATGGTTCAATTTACGGAGGAACTTTCTAACTGAAAAATTGGAAAAAATAACGGCCTTCCTTGGTGTGTTATGTTCCCCATCCCTTCATTCAGGAAGAACCAGAATAGCCATTTGTTTGGGAAGGGGGAGTGAAGTTTTAAGTAAATTATTGGTTAGGTCTCTGCAGGTTCATAAAATCTAGTCCCCTGAAGTAAAGAAAGAAATCAGAGGGCAATTAATCTCTTTTCTTGCTGTACAGTCCGAGGGCAGCAATTAAGATAGGCAATAAAATATTTTTTGTTGTTAATCATTTTAAAAACACTTATTCCTATTTTTCCATACAATATACTTCTATAGAGTATCAAAAGTTCAGTCGGCAGCTGCAACTTCTGTCAACAAGATTGCCCTCTAGGGACCAGCTGCAAGTTTAGGGGCCCAGGCTCCTTACACTTGTGACCAACTGCTACAAATTTGAGTATTCCTGCCACTCCCTTGGGTTCGGTAATTCATTAGAAGGACTCAAGACTTCGCTGAAAGCACTGTGTTTTCAAGTATAGTATTGTTATAGTAAAAAAGGATAAAATGAGAAGTCAAAATAAAAGATGCATAGAGTGAGGTCCGGGAGGGTCTCAAACTCAGGCTTCCATGGAGTCAGATTGTGTTACCCTCCTGGCACAGATATATTTTCTCAATCTTGGAAGTCCCTGATGGCTTCAAGTGTCCACATTTCTATGGGATCTCATTATGTAGGCATGACTTGCAGCCCGCCTTCCCCCTCAGAGGTTGAAGCCCCACCCCTCATCACCCGGCTGACCCGTCCCCAACCCTGAGACTACCAGCGCCGCTGCCCCTTCAGGTCATCTCCTTAGCATATGGACTATCAGCTGTGGTCCTGGGCCCACCGTGAGTAACCGAAGATACTGCCGGGGAAATTCCAAAGATTAACAGTTTCCTCTCCTAGGAATTGAGGACAAAGACTGGCCACGTTTTTCATGATTAGTTTCATGATTAGATTTCATTATACCGAAGTACTAAACACGGTTCTTGTTATACAGGGAGATAGACCAGTAAATGCAATAAAGTGCTATGGATACCGTAGTAGAAATGTAAAGTATAGTGAGAAAACAAAGGAGAAAATGGTCAGCCCTCTGGAATTGGAGAGGGCTGGGATTGAATGGGTAGGGGAATCAGGAAAAGAAAGGAAGACCTGAAGTGAGTGAAAAAGAAATTGTGTTCCCTAGACAGACTAGGAGGAAGGGTAGTCTGGCATGACAAGAGGTAATAGAGACTGATAGCTCTGTATGCAGCGTGTTAGTTATCCCCAGAATCACTTGGGTAGAAGCCAGGAGAAGGTAGGCTGGGCCTGTGTGCCTCACTGAGGAGCTTTGATTTATTCTGTAGGCAGTGGGACCCACTGCAGGATTGTACACGGTTAAGTAACATGGTGATTTCTTTGGCAGCCATGTAGAAGATGGATTGTAGAGGGGGAGGATTGGAGACACCAGTTGAGAAATTACTGCAAGAGGTCGAGACGGTGGCCTTGAGCTGAATGATCTAGCTCTAACCACGTGCTGCACTGTACATCTGATTATTCTCCTCCTCAGTGTTCTCCCCACTTGTATAATTGTTCTTACTGCATCTCCTGTGTCTGGGATATCCTTTCCTTTCCATAGGAACTGGTGGTGTTCTTGAACACCCCTTCTTAAGGCAATTTCTCTGAAATTATGTAACGTATAAAATAGTTAGGATAATCGATTTTCTGCTATTACCAAACTAGCTATTATCTCATTTAATTCTCATAGTACCCTTCTGAAGGATTAGTAATAAGTGTTCATGGAACAGGTGAGACTCAAAAAAGAGTAGCAGCTTGCCCAGATTCCCTAGATTTTAAATGGCATATGAGCCCGGACTCTGTCTCCACAGCCCCTGCTCTTTTCATTATGTCACACTGTCTTTTGTTTGTAAATTTATAGAATTTAACTCTCATTTAAATAGTTTGAATTGTTTTGTGTGTCTTTCCTTCCTGGCTAGATGAAAACTTGGATGACAGGGGCCATGTTACTATCAGGTCTTAGCTATTAAGGTCTTAGCTCAGCATGTATTATCTATTCAGCATTCAGTAAATATTTAGAGCATTTTGAGTAATGGTTGTCTAATGAGCTTTATTTCAGAGGACTTTTTCTTAATATTATTGTGCAGGTCTCCCTACAACATGCATTATATCTTCTGCATCATGGAATGCTTGAGGATGCAAACAGAAATCTAAGCCAGGCAGAGACCTGGAGATATGGTGAAAAGTCCTCTTCCCAGGAAATACTAATCAACCTTATCCAGGCATATAAAGGCCTTTTGCAATATTATACTTGGTCTAAAAAGAAGATGGAATTGTCTAAGCTTGGTGAGTAAACTTTTTCTTATGGTGATGAAACTAAATCATAGACGCAGAAGGAATTTTATAAAGTAATTTAGCAATCTTCCTACTTCCAAACCTAATTTTATTCAGGTATTACAGAGTACAGACATTTCTATTCATGTATGATTCTAAAATTCTTGACATTTCTTTATAGTATTTCTGATATATCAAATCTTTCAGTTATAAATTAGATAATATGTTCATAATCATTTTGTATTCATTGGTTTTTTTAAAAAAAGATTTTATTTTATTCATTTATTTCTCCCCATCCCCTCTTTGTTTGCACTTGCTGTGTCTGTTTGTTTGTTTGTTGTGTGCTGTCTTCTTTTATTTTCTTTTAGGAGGCACTGAGAAATGAACTGGGACCTCTCATGTGGGAGGGAGGCATCTAATCGCTTGAGCCACTTCTGCTCCCTGCTTCGTTGTGTCTCATGTTTTCCTCCTTGTGTCTTTTGCTGGTGTGTCAGTTCACTGTGCCAGCCTGTCATGTCAGCTCGCTGTCTTTTTTTATGTTCTTTAGGAGGCACCAGAAACTGAACCCTGGACTTCCCATGTGGTAGGCCACCCAGAGCTCAATCATTGGAACCACATCTGCTCCCCTCATTGCTTTTTTTTTAGCTTGAATTCCCAAAAGGTTCAAATTTTCTTCATTAGACATTATTGCATATGATATATATATTTTCTTGTGTCCTAAAACAAGAATAGGGCAAGTTAAAGTCACTTTATTTTTTTTTTTAAAGGTTTATTTTTTATTTATTTCCCCTTCCCCGCTCCCCCCCCCGCCCAGTTGTGTGCTCTCTGTGTCAATTCGCCATGTGTTCTTCTGTGTCTGCTTGTATTCTTGTCAGCCCTACCCAGATGTTGCATCATCCTGCTGTGTCAGCTCTCTGTGTATGTGGCACCATTACTGGGCAGGCTGCACTTTTTTGCGCTGGGTGGCTCTCCTTATGGGGTGCACTCCTTGTGCATGGGGCTCCCCTATGCGGGGACACCCCTGTGTGGCACAGCACTCCTTGCGTGCATCAACACTGGGCGTGGGCCAGCTCCACACAGGTCAGGAGGCCCTGGGTTTGAACCTTGGACCTGCCATGGGGTAGGCGGACGCCCTATCCTTTGCGCCAAATCTGCTTCCTACACTCTTACACTTTTAACCTAATGTATTAGCTGTATGCTCTGCTTGTATCACTTTTTTCTTCTTTTCTTGCCTTTTAATTATTATAAGTTGTTTCATGTGTATTTTAGTCAGTCTCTTGATTTAAATCCTGCTGTAATGCCTGGTATGGTATTTCTATAAAAAAGGATTACTGGGAAGCTGATGTGGCTCAAGTGATAGAGCTTCCCCCTGCTATATGGGAGGACCTGGGTTGGATCCCTGGGGCCTCCTGGTGAAAAAGAAGAGAAAGAGTGTCCGTGTGGCAAGCTAGTGCCTGCATGAGTTGCCCTCATGGTGAGCCAGTGCTCGCACGAGTGCCCCGCAAGTGAGTCACACAGCAAGATGATGCATCAAAAAGAGACAAAGGGAGAGTCAAGGTGAAGTACAGCAGAAACCAGGAACTGAGGTGGTGCAATTGACAGGGAACCTCTCTCCACCAGAGGTCTCCAGGATCGAATCCTGGTGAATCCTAGAGGAGAGAAAAAAAGAAGAGAAGACAACACAGACAGCAAAAACAGCAGGGCAGGAGGAGGGGAAGTGGGGAAATAAATAAATAAATCCAAAACAAAAAAGAGTACTGATGATTAGGGTGAGTTGTAAGGTCAATGGTTACTTTTATTTTATAAATTGTGGGTAGAACTCAAATATATGATGATTAAAAGAAAAAAAATAATAAATTCAGTTCATCAAAATTAAAAGCTTTTGTGTATGAAAGGACACTATCAAGGAAGTGAAAAGACAACCTACAGAATGGGAGAATATATTTGAAAATCATGTATCAGATAAGGGTTTAATATCTGATATAAGGGCTTTATAATGCAACAAAAATCGTAAACAGTCCAATTTAAAAATGGGCAGAGGACTTGCACAGACTTTTTTCTAAAGAGGATATACAAATGGCCCATAAGCAAGATGCTCACCCTTAGAAACCATTAGGGAAATGCAAATGAAAACAACAACAACCAGCAAAACCCCACAAAGGGATACCACTTCATACCTGCTTGGGTAGCTATTATTAAAAAAAAAGAAAATAAGTATTGGAGAGGGTGTGGAGAAATTGGAACTCTATTACATTGTTGGTGGGGATGTAAAATGGTATAGCCTCTGAGGAAGACAATATGGCAATTCCTCAAAAAGTTGTAAAATTCAATTCCGGGAAGATGGTGGGGTAGGGAGCTCCAGGACTCAGTTTTCCCACAAAAACAACTATGAAACAGGCAGGAAGTGTCTGGAACCACTATTTTGAAACTCCAGAGGCCAGAAGAACTCTGTACAGCACCCAGGGAAGAGTGAAAGAAAGAAGCTGAAAAATTATGATAAAGAACAGTATATTGCTCTTTGAGTGGCAGCTATCCCCCCTCTCACAGCAGACAGCCATGGGGTCCAGCCCCTGCCTACCTCGCCGGTGACAGAAAGGGACATAGAAATCCTTTCCCCCAAGAAGATGAATAATATTCCATTGTATGGATGTACCACTTTTTACTTATCCATTCATCAGTTCGTGGACATTTGGGTTGTATCCACTTTTTAGCTGTAATGAATGATGCAGCTTTGAACATTTGTGAGCAAGCTTTTGTGGACATACGTTTATATTTCTCTTGGGTGTATACCACTCTCGAGTAAAATTGCTGGGTCGTATGGTAACTTTGTGTCTAACCTTTTGAAATATTCCATATAGTTTTCCAAAGCAGCTGCATTTGAAACTATTTTACATTCCTAGCAGGGGGTGTAAGAGTTCTAGTTTGTCCACATCCTTGCCAACAGTAATTATCTGTCTTTTTGATAATAGCCATGCTAGTGGGTGTGAAGTAGTGTCTCCTTGTACTTTTTGATTTGCATTTTCCTAATGTCTAACGATGTTGAGCATCTTTTTGTGTGCTTGTTGGCCATTGCATATTTTCTTTGGATTGGCTTTGTGACTCTTCTTTGGAGAAATGTCTCTAATATCTTTGCCTCTTTTTTAGTTGGGTTGTCTTTTTCTTTTGAGTTGTAAGAGTTCTTTGTATATTTTAGGTACAATTCCCTTATATATACAGTTTGCAGATATTTTCTTCCATTATGTGGCTTGTTTTTTCACTTTTCCTGATGGTGTTATTTTAAGTTTTGATGAAGTCCAGTTTGTTTTTTCCTTTGGTTGCTTGTGCTACTGATGTTTTAGCTAAGAAATCATTGCCAAATCCAGGGTCATGAATATTCACCCCTGTTCCATTTAATTTTTTATGTGGTGTGAGTTCTGTGTGGGGAAGCGAGCTTGGAGTTTGGCAGTGGGTCATTGCTCAGGTGTTTAGACTCATTGTTCTTTAATGAGATTTATTTATTTATTTAACTTAATTTTTATTATTTATTTATTTTTCTTCCCCTCCCCCCTCCCCTCCCCTTTCCCCTCCCTACTGTTTTTGCTGTCTGTGTCCATTCGCTGTGTGATCTTCTGTATCTGTCTCTCTTTTGTTTTCTCTTCTTGTCTTCTCCAGGATTCACTGGGATTCAATCCTGGGGACTCTGATGAGGAAAGAGGTTCCCTGTTGGCTGCGCCACCTCAGTTCCTGGTCTCTGCTGCGCTTCACCTCGACTCTCCCCTTCTTCTCTATTGTTGCGTCATCATCTCGCTGCGTGACTCACTTGTGCCGGCACTTGGCTTGCTGCGCGGGCACTTGGCTTGCTGTGTGGGCACTTGGCTCACTACACGGGCACTGACTCACCACGTGGGCACACGGCTCGCCATGTGGGCACTCATGCGGGCACTCGGTTCGCCACACTGGCAGTCGCGCGGGCACTCAGCTGGCCACTTGGCTCACCACGTGGGCACTTGGCTTGCTGTGTGGGCACACACATGGGCCCTCGGCTCTCCATGTGGCCACTGGCTCGCCACGCAGGCTCCCTTTCTCTTCTTTTTCACCAGGAGGCCCCAGAGATTGAACCTGGGTCCTTCCATATAGTAGGTGGAGGCCTTATCATTAGAGCCACATCCGCTTTCCCTTAATGAGTAGATTTTCTTGAATAGGTATTTCATTTGCTGTATGCTTTTAGGACATTTTCCATGACTTTAAGTTGTTCTGTTTTTTTTTTAATAATCTCCACCAATTTTTGTTGTTTCATTGTGGAGTGGCTACTTAAGAGCTCCTTATGCTACCTTATTAGAAGTAGAACTTCTCATTTTGGTTTTAATTAAAATTTTTCAGGTGACTAATGAAATTGAGCACTTCTCTTATGTTTTTAGGCATTTGAATTTCCTTTTCATTGAAGTCCTCATTCTTTTCTTTTGCCTATTTATTAGTTGCCTGTCTGTTGATTTATAAGAGTTATTTGTAAATTCAGGATATTAGTCATTTTAGCTGTTTTATATATATATATATATATATATATATATATATATAACATATCTTTTCTGATCTGTGGCTTGTACTTACTGTATGTATCTGTGTTACCTGTTATGGTAGCCACTATCTACATATGGCTGTTTAAAATAAAATTAACTAAAATAAAATAAGAAATGTAATTACTCTTGTAGTAGCTACATTTCACGTGCTCAGTAGTTATGCACCACAAATGATTGTAGTATTGGACAATTTATGTATAACACTGTTGGACTTCTTTATAATACCTTTTGATGAATAGAATTTCCTAACTTTAATGTAGTCCAGTGTATCTTATTTTATGTTCAGTTTCCTACACTAAGGTCACAAAGATGTCATCTCATTACCATTTGAAGACTTTCCCATTTAGATCCTTAATTCACCTGGAATTTTTAATAATGTGATATAGAGGCCTTGTTTTGAAAATTTTGAAAATCTATATTTCTTAGAATATATTCTGCATTTGTGGGATTAAGTGTTCTTTTATATGTTTTTAGAACAATTTTGTTAATCATGTAGAAATCTGATATTCTCTTCATTACTGATTTGTTTGACTGCTTCTTCTCTCTGTTCAGGAATAGGTAGTGCTAAGTTTTCCTTCCCTGGTCGTCATTGTCCATTTCGCTTGGGTTGTTCTGTTAATTTTTTTTCTTAATGTGGCTTCGTAAAGGTGTATCATTCAGTTTGTATAAATTTAAAATTTTTATTCTTCCTGATGAAGTAAATCTGATCAGTATGAAGTGATTCCTTTATTAATGCATTTTGCCTTGAAGGCTACTTTTTATCTATTTTTTTTGGTTATTTCATACATGATGCATCATTCTCATCCTTTTTTAGTTTCAGTCTTTCTGAATCTTTGTGTTTTTGATGCATCTTCTGTAAATAGCATAAAATTGGAAGTTTGAAAAAAATCCAATCTGAAAATTTTGTCTAAGTATTTATTCTATTTACATTTGATACATGTGAACTTAATTTCTGCATTTTAGTTTGTGCTTTTTATACTTGTGCCTATTCTGGATTTCTTTCTCTCTCCTTTCTTGCCGCCTTTTATATATATATATATATATATATATAATCATTTCTTTCCTTCTACTAATTTTGAAGATATCACCTCTCTTTGTATTTTTATTTCTTTCCCCACCCCCACCCCCACCTGCATTGTCTGATTTTTCTGTGTCCATTTGCTGTGTGTTCTTCTGTGTCTGCTTGTATTCTCATTAGGCAACTCTGGAAACTGATCCTGGGACCTTCCAGAGTGGGAGAGAGCTGATCATTCTCTTCCTCTGCCTGAACTCCCTGCTCTGCTGCGTCTCTTACTCTCTCTCCTCTGTGTCTCTTTTTGTTGCATCATCTTGCTGCTCCAGCTGTCCGCGTGGGCCAGCACTCCTGCGCAGGGCATCCCTCCTGCGCGGGGCAGCACTCCTGTGCAGGGCAGCACTCCTGTGTGGGTCAGTACTCCACGCAGGCCAGCACTCTGTGTGGGTCAGCTCGCCACACGGGCCAGCTTGCCTTCAGCAGGAGAGGCTCTGGTCATCGAACCCCGGACCGCCTGTATGGTAGACGGGAACCCAATTGCTTGAGCCACATCTTCTTCCCTCTTGCTGTGTTTTAGTGGTTACTCAGGTGCTCAACCACTTGAGCTACATCTGCTCCCTACTTCTCAAAGATGTTACATTACCCTTTCCTTCTCCTCTTGAACTGTTTATAAAATACCCTCACTCTCTAACTTCATCCCTGCTAACATTGTTGTGTATTTTAATTTTGTATTCTATTCTAAATTTATTTTATCCCAACTTTCTATTGTTAAAATTATACTGGAAAATTTAAGATCTCAGAAATTACTATTGTGTTTTTATGCTCAGTGCTCATGTAGATTTACCAGTTTGTTTATTTATTTATTTTTAAAGATTTATTTATTTCTCTCCCCTTTCCCCCAGTTATCTCTTCTCTGTGTCTATTTGCTGTGTCGTCTTTGTCCGCGGCATGGGAATCTGTGCTTCTTTTCATTGCATCATCTTGTTGTGTCAGCTCTCCATGTGTACAGCACCATTCCTGGGCAGGCTGCACTTTCTCTTGGGCTATGCGGCTCTCTTTACAGGGCGCACTTCTTGCGTGTGGGGCTCCCCTATGCGGGGGACACCCCTGCATGGCATGGCACTCCCTTCGCGCATCAGCACCGCACATGGGCCAGCCCCACATGGGTCAAGGAGGCCCGGGGTTTGAACCGCGGACCTCCCATGTGGTAGATGGATGCCCTAACCACTGGGCCAAGTCCGCCACCTACCAGTTTATTTTTCTCTTTAACTTTGACCTTTCATCTAGAGTGTCATTTCTTTGTTTGAAGTATATTGCTAAGAATTTCCTTAAGTGGAAAGTGGAAGTGCTTAAAAAATGGTGAGACTCTGGATAAAAAGAACCAATAAAATATATATATATAAAGAGAGAGCGAGAGCGCATTAAAATAAAGTGGGACGTTTTATACCTTCATGCTACCTCCACATCTCTAAGGTCAGTAGTAACATAAAGGACTGTTGCTTTGTCATAATGCCTCAGTATAATACATCCCATCAGTAGATCTCTCAGTGACTCCTCCAGACACCTGCTTATACAAGGGAAACATCTACTACTACTTTCCTTCCCACGTCCTTTCTGGGTTCATCGCTCTGCAAAATCACACACTCCTTGCTTTTGCTTGACCAACTGCCACAGCTCCACCCAATCCAGTTCCCAGATCCGCTGTAACTTTTTGTGCCCACCTACCTGTTTGGTTGAGCCTGTGCTTCTCTCATGTTTCCCCATGTGACCCTGGTGAGGCCTGCCACTCCTCTCTCTCGTAGGACCTGTATGTACTAATAAACTTTTTTTCCATACATCTCCAGTGTCACTTTATCATTGCTGCACCTATCTGTCTAAAGAGGCTTACAGAATATGTATATATAGGGGGAGATTTATCTTGAGAAATTGGGTCACGCAGTATGAGGACTGGTAAGTCTGAACTTTGTAGAGCAGGCAGGCAGGCTTGAAACTCTGAGGCAAGAGTTAATGGTGCAATCTTGAGGCAGAATTTCTTTATCAGGGAACCCTCAGTTTTGACTTTAAGGCCTCCCAAATGATTGAATGACAGCCACCCATGTTATCTGAAATAATTCCTTTTACTGAAAGTTGACGGAGATATTGAGCACATCTACAAAATACCTTCATAGCAACACCTAGAATAAGCAGTTGGTTGAATGATCGAGTACCATAGCCTAACCCAGTTGACACACAAAATTTAACCATCATAGAGGCCTATCAAAAGGACACAAGACCCAACATGAAGGGAGTCCTCAATGGACAAACATGGTACAATTTGAGCCACATAAACTAAAAATCACAGTTACGGATTATTTAGAGTAAAATAAATATCTGATTTCATACTGATACAAATTAATAATTGAATAAATAATGGAGGAAAACTTCCTTAAAGAAGCAGACCAATTGATAAATGTAGAAGGAATGACGAATGTAGAAAATTGACACCTGACAAATGCCACGGTAGTAATTGTTGTATGTGAGAATCATCAGATGCTAAAACTGGTGGGCAAAAGTATTATGAGAAACGGGATATTTGCATAGTCTCAAAGTGTGGCCTCACAAGATACTTAAAATTTTAGTGGAAATATTAGTAACTTTACAATGGAGTAATCTGGCAGACATTATTTTAACCAAGTGATCAAAAACACACCCCCACGAATAAGACTTACCAACATCACGCACCTCTTGACGTTATTCACCAGAAAGGTATTCACTTCTGTGGTATACTTGTCAAAAATGCATAACCTGGAAGGAGTGCTCCACGCCATGAAGTCCGGTGCCCATCTGCCACTGGAGGCACAAGCCGCCTCGGGAGCTGTTCCGCAGCTGGAGTTGGAAGCTCCACTTCCCCAAAATGGGGGAGGAAGAGACAGTTGGGCACCAACTTCAGCTACTGATGAGTAAGCTAACTGGGCTAGAGTATAATCCTGAGAGCAGCTAAAGTTTGAGCCTGTCCAAGTCAGAAAGAGGCCAGGAATGCCATCTGAACTCTGCGTCTGGCACGAGGGGAAGCGGGGTGGACTGAGAATCCCAGTGCTGGTGGGGACCGGCTTCTTTCCATCCAGATCAGATTGCAGGTCTAACCTAGGCCCCGCCTCTGGGAGGGAGGAAGCTGGGGAACCTGTGCTAGCCTCTCTGGGAAATTACCGGACCTACTTTGGCAGCACAAGCTGCCTCAGAAGCTATTCTGTGGCTGGAAGTTCCATTTCCCAAAAACGGGAGGAGGAGACAGTTGTCCACTGATTTTGGCTACTGATTAGTAGACCCAGCTGACTGAGTTCTAGCCCTAGGAAGAGCTAGGGTGTGACTCTGTCCAAGTCAGAAAGAGGCTGGTAGCTGCCATTTTGACTCTGCCCCCAGCATGAGGGAAAGCTGGGTTGACTGAAAATCACAGTGACTGTAGGGACTGATTTCTTTCACCCAGATCAGCCTGCAGCCCTAGACTAGGCTTCAGCCCCACCTCTGGCAGGGAGGAGGCTGGCGGGCCCTACACCAGCCTATCCAGGTAACTGTAGGTACCTTGGGCTGGCATAGACTGAAAATCAGAAGTCTACCAGGGCAACTGTGGTCATCTTGGACCTAGACTGCATAGATTGCTGCCCACACCTGCAGCTCCATCCCTGTCCCACACAGGAGAAAGGTACGTGAAGCTTCATCAGTCACTCTGGGCTACTGTACTACAGTCTAGGCCTGCACGACTTGGATTATTCCACACAGCTGTGACTCTGACCCTACCCCTGGCAAAGGAGAAAGTTGGGAGAAGCTTCATTGATCCCTGTGGCAATGAGGGCAGCTTGAGCCTCCAAGCTTATAGCACCAACTACATCCTTGGTTCCTGCTACACAACCAGCAAGAGAAAGGGCAGGAAGCCATAAACTAAAGAAAAAAACTGCACCCAGAATAAATACTCTAGTAAGCCAGATGCCAAGACACCACCATAAATTACCATCCACATCAAGAAGCAGGAAGATATGGCCCAGTTAAATGAACAAGAAAAACCTCCAGAGGACATGAAGGAGTTGAGACAACTAATCATAGATGTCCAAACAAATCTTAATAAATTCAATGAGATGGCTAAAGAGATTAAGGTTATTAAGAAGACCCAACGTCATCTAGCACAAAGAAGAATTTGAAAGCATACATAGAAAAGTAGCAGATCTTATGGGAATGAAAGGCACACAATGCATGAAATAAACATTAGAATCATAATAGCAGATTTGAGAAGGCAGAGAAAGGATTGGTGAGCTTGAAGAAATGACCTCTGAAAATGAACATACAAAAGAACAGATGAAGAAAAGAATGGAAAAAATTGAACAAAGTCTCAGGGAACTTAAAGACCGCAAAAGATGTGCAAACATACGTGTTATGGTTGTCCCAGAAGGAGAAGAGATGGGAAAAGGGGCAGAAGGAATATTTAAAGAAATAATGGTAGAAAATTTCCCAATGCTATTGAGGGACATAGATATCAGTGTCCAAGAAGCATAACGTACTCCCATCCAAAAAAATCCAAATAGACCAACTCCGAGACACATACTCATCAGAATGTTAAATGCCAAAGACAGAATTCCAAGAGCAGCAAGAGAAAAGCAATGTGTAACATATAAGGGATACCCAATAAGATTAAGTGCTGATTTCTCACCAGAAATCATGGAGGCAAGAAGACAGTCGTATGATATATTTAAGATACTACAAGAGAAAAACTTCCAGCCAAGAATCTTATGTCTGGCAAGACTGTCTTTCAGAAATGAAGGGAAGATTAGAATATTCACAGATAAACAGAAACCAAGAGAATTTCTAACCAAGAGACCAGATTTTCAGGCAATGCTAAAGGGTGTGCTAGAGCCTGAAAAGAAAAGACGGGAGAGAAAGTCCTGGAAGAGAGTCTGGAAATGAAGATTACATTAATATAAGTAGCCAAAAGTATCAAAAGCATGGGGAAAATAAAATAGATAAAACTCAAATAGGAATAAACTTAACCAACAATGTAAAGCACTTGTATTTAGAAAACGGCAACTCAAAAGAGATTTTAAAAAGTCCTAAATAACTGGAAGAACATTCCATGCTCATGGATTAGAAGAGTAAATATCATAAAGCTGTCAGTTCTACTCAAATTGATATGCAGATTCAATGCAATCCTGATAAAAATTCCATCAACATTTTTTTTGAAAATTGAAAACATGATTATCAAATTTATTTGATAGGATAAGGGGCCCTGAATAGCCAGGAACATCTTAAAAAGGAAAAGCAAACTCTCATCTCCAGACTTTAAATCATATGACCTAGCTATGGTGGTAAAATCAGCATGGTACTGGCATAAATACAGACACACCAATGGAACCAAACTGATGGTTCAGAAACAGACCCTCACATGTATTGTCAAGTGATTTTTAACTAGCCTCTCAAACCCACAAGTCAGCAGACTGGTTCATTCAACAAATGGTACTGAAAGAACTGGCTCTCATAGCCAAAAGAAGGAAAGAGGACCCCTATCTCATACCTTATCCAAAAATTAACTCAAAATGGATCAAAAACCTAAAGATAAAAGCAAGAACCATAAAGCTTCTGGAAGAAATTATAGGAAAATACCTTCAAACCCTGGTGATAGGTGGTGGATTTTTAAAGGACATAAGAGGAGGACTGAGATGGACTACTGATGTTTAATGTATGTAGAAGTTTTAATTAGGCTTAATATAAAAGTGTGGAAATATATGAGTGGATGGTAAAAAATAGTAACAGCTAGTTTATAAATGGGGATGTGGCTGAAAATGGTCATCTAGGGATATAAATGCCAATGGCAGAATGCTAGAGAATAATCTAGGAACTGAATAGCGTAGTAAAGCAAGAGGTGCATGAGAATTGTGGTTGATAGTACAGATGCAAGAGTGTTCTTTCTGAGCTAGAGCAAATGTACATCACTTGGTGGGAATGTGGAGAAGCATGGGAAAAATACAACTGGAGTGACCTATGGACTGTGGTTAGCAGTAATAATGTAATATGCTTGCTTCTATGCCAAAGATGTACTGTGTTGATAATGCGGCAGTTTGGAGAATGTTTGCTAAATGTACACTATGGATGTGGTAACAATCAGATGATATTCTTTTGTGTGTAACAAATGTTCCACCAGAGTGTGGTGTGTTGATAGATGGATGTTGTTTGGGAATTCTGCACATGTGCATGATTGTTTTATGAGTTTATAACTTCTATCATAAAAAATATATTTAATAAATATTAATAGGGTGGGTTGGAGGAAAATACACCAAATATAAAATAAGGACTATAATTAGTAAAATTTTGACTGTGTTCTTTCATAAAATGTAACAAACATCTCACTAAAATGCAAGGTGTTGATGGAGGGTTGATTTATGGGACCCCTGTATGATGTTATGCATGTTTGTTTTGTAAGTCCACAACTTTTGCTATACATTTATTTACGTATGTTCATATATAAATGATATATAGATAATAATAATAGGGAGGGTTGGGGGAAATACTTTGGTTAGTAGTAATATTTTTACAATGCTCTTTAATCATTAGTTTAAAATGTTTAACAACAATGCAAGGTATTGGTGGTAGGGTGCATTATGAGAGTCCTGTATGATGGTATGTATGTTTTGTAAGTTCACAACTATTACTATACTTTTTTTGTTTATGTATGTTTATATGTCAGTGATATACTTCAATATATTAAAAAAGAAAGAGTAAAGAAAACAAAAAAAAATGCATAACCTGAATTAATCATGAGGCAACATCAGACAAACCCAAACTGAGAGACATTCTACATAATAACTATAATTAGTCGTCGTCAGAAGTGTCAAGGTCATAAAAGACAAATGACCTTGAAGCTGTTCCTGATTGGAGGAGACTTAAGGAGACATGTCAACTAAGTGCAGTATGGAATCCTGGACCAGAAAAAGGACTTTATTGAGAGAATTAATGAAATCTGACTAAGATCTATAGATTGATTAATAGCTTATCAGTTTAATTTGCTGGTTTTAACAGTTATACTGTGTTTCTGTAAGTTAACATTTGGGAATATTGGTGAAGGATATATGGGAACCCTGTGCAATTTTTGCTGTCTTTCTGAAGATCTGAATCTATTTAAAAAAAATTAAAAGTTTCCTTAATGGTAGATATACTGGTTACAAACTCTTCTTCTTTGTCTAAAAATGTCTTTATTTTATCTCCATTTTTGAAGAATACTTTCCCTAGGTACAGAACTCAATGTTTTCCCTACCTATTTATCTCCCTGCCTAGTTTTCCGCCTTCTTACTTTCTACTCACCTACTCTCTTACCTACCTTTTGTCCTGTCTTTCTTGATTCTTTTCTTGACTCTCTGTGCTCCACCCCCTCCCCACCCCCGCACAGGGAAGGAATCCTAATGTCTTTGGCTCTCATTGCTGCTGTTGGGAAGCTATTTGTCTTTCCTGCTGTTGCTCCTTTCAAGTTAATCTTTTTTGTCTGGCTGTTTTTGATATTGTCTCTGTATTTAGTTTTCTGCAGTTTTATTTTGGCATATCTAAGGGGGGCTTTTAAAAATTTTCCTTAAACCTTGAGATTTATTGGATTTTTAAAAACTCTATAAGTTGGTATCTTGTATCCATTCAAAAATATTCTTAGCTCTTATGTTTTCAAATATCTTTCTGCTGGCTTTTCTTGCTCTCTAATTACATGTATATCAAACCCTCTTGAAGCCTCAGTGTCTTTTGACCTGCTTTTAGTATTTTCCATCTTTTTGCACCTCCTTCCTGCATTCCATAGAGTTAAAAAAATTTTTTCCATTCTAAGTTAAGTTTTATAGTTTCTATTTCTGCTGACATTTTTGTATTTGTTTCTTTTAATAGTTTATAAATAGTTAATAACTTCTGAAGTTTTGTGGTTCTATTTCTGTTTCATCTCTGCTAGGTCTCTCATACATGGCATCTTATTTTCTTATAAACATAGTCTACGTGTATACTAATCATTTATCTTAAGACTTATTTGTAGAAAGAATTGGAGGCCTAGAAAGACAATATCTTTCTCCAGATAGTATTTGCATTAGCTTATACTCAGCACTGGGGGGTGCTACTAGTCTGGGACCACAGTAATTCAATTTTGACACTCAGGGTTCTCTGGATCACCCAGATGCTATGACTTCTTAGGACTTTCTGGGTGTTTGTTTTTTCCTAGATTTTGGCCTGGTGAATTTTCATTATTTTCTTAGCTCTTCTGGCACTATTTTCCTGAATGGGGGTTTGGTTCAAATTTCTTAGACTGCTGTTATCTGAAGCAGAAGTTCTCAAGATTGAATGAGTTCCAAAAATCTTTTATCTTTGGGCAGATGTGGATGATTATGCTTACAGCACAGCAACCAAGAATATGGTCGAGCACAGTTGGAAGACATCTATACATTTTAATTCATTGATTCAAATTCCTGGTGTTTGGGACCCCTTTGTGAAGAGTTATGTAGAGGTGAGTAGACGTTTCATAAATTTTACTGGTTTCATTTTGTCTTACTCCTATTCCTAATCTTTTTTGAATAGAAGGAAGCAAATGGAGAAATTATAATAAAAAAGAATTTGGCATCTTCTTTTGGTCTGCATAATTTCTGTTTAAAATTCCCAGTATACTGCATTTATTTTCACCACTGGATAACCTGCTGTAGACAAATTTTATAAAGTAAACTCATATATATGGAGAGCAGGTATAGCTCAGTAGTTTGAGTGCCTGCTTCCCACACAAAAGGTCCCAGATGTGATCCCCAGTATCTCCTAAAAACAGAAATGAAAAAACCAACTCTCATATGGGGAACAGGGGTAGTTCAGTGGTTGAGCATCTGCCTCCCATATATGAGGTCCTGGGTTCATTCCCTGATACTGCCTAAAAAATAAATTACCAAATAGTTGTGAATATTAACTCTATTACTGTTGTAGGCTTGAAAGAAAAGCAGAAAGATTTTTAATAATTTAGTGGATTTATAGGAGGAAGAGGATAGAAGTTGGAAATTAGTATACACAATGATGGAATGAAGAGTAGTGGCTTTTAGAAAGTTCTTAAGAATGTCTTTTCATCCCAAAGTCCTTGTAAGGAGAGAGGGCCTTAGCACTGGGTACTAGAAATAAAAATGGAAAACAATTTGCTGGGTGAATATTTTCTGAGTGCTAAAGTGGTAAGTGAGCTGTGAGAAGATAGTTTCTGAAATCAAATGCCGGTGAATCTGGGAGTTCCTTTACAAGAATGGGAGTGAAATGACAGGAAATATAATTCCCAAGTACCCCTTCTGTGGCTGAAGTGAGGCTGGGCACTGACGGTAGTTGCACTGTGTGGCCTGTCTCCGTCATTAGCACACCCTGCCTTGAGGACTTTATTTCTTATAGGAACAGTTTTTAATGTTGAAGTTGCTGCATTTTTCAGTAACAAAATATCATCAAAAAAGGAATCATGGAGGCCTTTGTTGTAAAGATTTTCTGTTTTCTGTAGAGGTTCTAGCACATATGCTGGTGAAAGCAAAAGCTTGTATCACTGTTTTCCCTATACAGGACTGTTTGTCAATTTTGTAAAGTTTCAAACCCATCAGTAAAGTTAAGGTTTATATTAATATTACCTTTTGAATTACCTACCATCTTACAGAATTTAGCTAAGTTGTTATGACTTATTTTATGTAGATGCTGGAATTTTATGGGGATCATGATGGAGCCAGAGAGATACTCACCAATTATGCATATGATGAAAAATTCCCATCAAATCCGAATGCCCATATCTACTTATACAACTTTCTAAAGAGAGAGAAGGCACCAGAAGAGAAACTGATCAGTGTGCTTAAGGTACAGAACTGATGATTTGAATAGGGTTGAGGGTCTGCTCTAATACATTCTTAGGTCAGTGCTTTCCAACTTGTATGTGATAGCAGCCGCAGATTTATACAATATGTGTAGGGCACACTGGAATAAACGGCGGAAACTGCTCCTAGCTGATGGCTCCTTGCAGACTCCCAACCCCATCCTCACAAGTACGCCTGAGGGGAGTTGATCAGTATTCCAGCATCCCTTTGTCCCTTGGTTGGAAAGTTCTGTTGATTTTTTAAGAAAAATCAATTTTATTGAAGTATGATTTAGATACAATAAACTACACTTATTTTCAGTGTTCAGGTTGATGCATTGTGCCAAATATGCCAAATATATACAGCCATGTAATCACTGCCATGATATGCAAGATATCCTTCACCCCCCAGATTTCCCTCATTGCCCTTTACAGCCACCTACACAGCTACACCTGGCCCAGACGGTCACTGATCTGCTTTCTGACCCTTTAATTTTGCCTCTTCTTCAATTTCATGTAAAAGAGAACAGTATGTACTTTTTTTGCATCTGGCTTCTCTTGATCAGAATGTTTTTTTAGATTTGTCTGTGTTATTCCGTATATGAGTAAATTGTTCCTTATTGTTGAGTGGCATTCCATTGTATACATTCACTTGTTGATGGACATTTGGCTATTAGGAATAGTGCTGCTATGAACAGTGTTTGTGTACACGTATGTTTTCATTTCTCTTGGTTAGTTACCTAGGAGTGGAAAGGTTAGGTAAGGTAAGTATATATGTTTAACTTTTTAAGAAACTGCCCAGTTTTTCTAAGTGACTACCATTCCTACCAGCTAAGTATGAAGGGTCACGTTCTCCACATCTTCCACAACACTTGCTTTTGTCAGCCTTAGCCTCCTTAGCTGCCTTCTGGTGCAGGTGTAGTGGTATGTCATTGTGGTTTTAATTTACATTTCTTTGACGACTATTGATGCTGATCAAACGTGCCTATTGTACCTTCCTGTATTTTCTTACATGAAGTGTTTGTTGCTCAAATATTTTGTCTTTTTTTTGGAAGTATGATTTAAAAGGTTCTTTTATATATATATAAAACTCAGATACAAGGCCTTTGTCAAATATATGAAAGTGTGAATATTTTATCCCTGTCTGTGACTTGCCTTTTTGTTAACAGTGGCCTTTCAAGGGGCAGAAATTTCTAGTTTTGATGAAATCCATTTTGTCTGTTTTTTCCTTTTGTAGTTACTGCTTTTTTTCCTAAGAAATCTTTGCCTGTTTCGAGATAATGAAGATTCTCTCCCATATTTTTTCTTAGAAGTATTATAATTTTTATGGTAGGTTTTTGATAGATTTCTAACTAATTTTTTTGTGTGGTATGAGGTAAGAGTCAAAGCTCATTGATTTCCATATGGTCGTTCTAGCATCATTTATTGAAAAGACTTTCCTTTCCTCATTCAGTTACATTGGTAACTCTGTTGAAAGTCAGTTGACTATATATATGGACTCTCTTGTGGTTAGTGACCAGTACTGCATGTCTTGATTGCTATAGCTTGATTACTGTAGTAAGCCTTGGAATAATCATACCATGGAAGCCATGGACATTTATCCTTTTTCAAAATTGTTTTTGGCTTTTCTAGGTCCTTTGAATTTTTATATATATATATATATATATATATATATATATGTATACACATATATGTATATACATCTTTTCTATCTGGTTGCATCATTGTCTTCTTGGTGTGTTGCACCGTGTGGGTCTGGGACGCCTTTTTTCCTGTTTTTACCAGGAGGTCCTGGGGATCGAACCCGGGTCCTCCATATGGTAAATGGGAGCACAATTGCTTGAGCCACAACCGCTTCCCTCCATAAATATTTTTAAATCAGCATGCTTATTGCAACAAAAAGAAGACTGCTGGGATTTTTAAAATATATGGGTTAATCTTAAGAGACTTCTTAATAATGAGATTTCCAAACGGAACATGGTTTATCTCCATTTATTTGGTTCTATTATTTTTAAAAAATTTTTTGTAGTTTTTAGTGTATTTATTTTGTTAAATTTATCCCTCAGTGTTTTACGTCTTTGGTTGTTATTGTATATATTTTTCTAAAATTCACTTTTTAATCATACAATTAATTTTTCTTGTGTCATGAGAAAAATTGACCTTGCAATTCTATGAATTTGCTATTACTCATAAGGACTTTTTTGTAGATTCCTATGAATTTTTACAGTTGTGTAAGACGTGAACTGACAGTTTTGCTTCTTTTCCAATCAGTCTCCCTTTTATTTATTTTTCTTTACCTCCTACATTGATTAGGACCTGCAAGACAATGTTGAACAAAAATGGTGAGAGTGGGCGTCCTTGCCTTTGTTCCTAGTCTTAGGGAAAAGCCTTCATTCTTTCATTATTAAGAAAGATGTGAGCTGTAGGGTCTTCAGAAATGCCTTTTCTTGGATTGAAGAAATTCTATTTTATTCCTTGATTACTGAGATAATTTTATCATCTATAAAATGATCCATGAGTTTTGTCAGATGCTTTTTCTGCTTATATTGATTGATTTTCAATTGTTCAATGTTATGATTTAGACTTTCTGTATCCTTACTTATTTTAATGTATTTAATCAATTTTATCAATTATCGAGGAAGGGGTGTTAAAATCTCAAAGGATAATTGTGGGTTTGTCCTTTCAGTTTAGTCAGTTTTTACATCATGTGTTCCGAAGTTCTATTATTAAGTATATATTCACACTTATTTTATCTTTGTAATGACAGAGTTTTTTTTTTTTAATCCTTGCGAAATATTTCCCTTTATCCCTGGTAATACACCTTTTCTTGAAAGTCTCTTTTTTTCGGATATTAATATGGCCACTCCAGCATTTTATGCTTACTTTTTGCCTAGTATGTATTTTTCCATTCTTTTCCATTCAGCCTGTTTGAATATTATATTTAAAGGGGGTTCTTATACAAAGCATATTGTTGGGTCTAGCTTTTTAATCCAGTCTGACAATCTCTGCCTTTTAATTGGGTGTTTTTAGTCCATTTTCCTTAACTACAGTCTGCTAAATACGGTTGGTTTAGGCCTGCCCTCTTGCTACTTGTTTGCTATTTATCCCTTCTATTTTTTGTTCTTCTTGTCCTCATTTTCTACACTTTTGAGTTAATTGAATGTATTTTGGGATTACATTTTAATCTCTCTTGACTTTTTAGCTATACCTCTTTGCATTATTTTCTAGTGGTTGTTTGACTATTATAAAATGCACCTTTAAATGATCACAATCTACTTAATGTTGTACATCCTTACATAAAATAAAGCAACAGTAAGCTTTATATACCACCCTTTCCTTTATTTTACAATAATCATATATTTTATGTGTATATCATAAACCCAATAGTAGTGTGATATTTCCTATTTATAGAAATGTCTTTTAAATAATTTTTTAAAAGAATAAATATAGGTGTGCTAATTTATTTTTACTTGCATCTTTGCAATTTTGATGCCTTCATTCTTTCTTCTAAGTTGGTGTTTCTACCTGATTTCTTTTTCTTCCAGTCTGCAGAACATCCTATAGTATTTCTTGTACTGCAGGTTTGCTTGCAATGATTTTATGGAAATCTTTATTTTGCCTTCAATATTTGAAAGATTATTTTCGCTAGATATAGAATTCTGTGTTGACTTTTTTCTGTAAGCACTATGATATGCCATTGTCTTTGCCATGATTCATGTCTTAATTCCTGCTATTCAAGATGTTCTCTTATGTTTAGATTTTAGGTTGATTCTGTTGAGCCTAGGTTTTCCTTGTATTTATCATACTTAGGATTTGCTGAGCTTTTTGGATTTTTAAATTGATGGTTTTCAGCAAATCTGGGAAATTTTTGGCCATTCTTAACATACTTATAGGTTTGTCTCTCCCTGTTCTCCTTTAGAAGCTCAAAGTACAAATATTTTAGACTTGATATCTCAAGTCACTTACCCTCAATTTTATTCCTGTTTATCAGATTGGGTAATTTTTATTGATGTATCTTCAAGTTTACTGATCCTTCTGCTCTTTCCAATCTGTTGTTATACCTAGCCATTCACTTTTCATTTTAGTTTTTGAATTTCTCTTTGCTTATTGTGATAGTTTGTTTTTTTGCAGAGATTCTCCAAGTCTTAATTTCACTATAAATATATTTCCTTTTAAAATCTTGAACATTTTTATAGTAGCTACTATAAAGTTTTTTTTTTAAGATTTATTTATTTTTTATTTATTTCTCTCCCCTTTCCCCCCCCAACCCCCCCTTTTGTCTGCTCTCTGTGTTTGCTGTGGGTTCTTCTGTAACCACTTCTGTCCTTATCAGCAGCACCGGGAATCTGTGTTTCTTTTTTTGTTGCATCATCTTGTTGTGTCAGCTCTCTGTGTGTGCGGTGCCATTCTTGGGCAGGCTGCACTTTCTTTTGCGCTGGGCGGCTCTCCTTACGGGGTGCACTCCTTGTGCGTGGGGCTCCCCTACACGGGGGACACGTCTGTGCGGCTTGGCACTCCTTGCGCGCAACAGCTCCACACAGGTCAAGGAGGCCGGGTGTTTGAACTGCAGATCTCCCATGTGGTAGGCGGACGCCCTACCTATTGGGCCAAGTCTGCTTCCCGTACCGTAAAGTTCTTGTTTGCTAATTTCAACATCTGGGTCATCTCAGGCTTGGATTCTATTGACACTGCTTTCCATAGACTCACATTTTATCATTTCTTAATATGCTTACTAATTTTTTATTCCATTCTGGACATTGTCAATATTTTGTTGCAGGGACTCTGGATCTAGTTGTGCTTCTCTAGATCCAGTTGTGCTTCTCTTTTAATTCTGATTGGCAGTTAATTTGACTTTAGTCAGACTCTAAACTCTTGACTCTCTCATAGACGTGTGCAGATGTTGAAATACCCACTTGTTTCTTTCAACTGGGTTTTCGCTGGGTTGCCTGAATTGTCCTCTCTCCATGCATAGTTCAGTACCAGCTACGGATCTGGGTAGTGTTTTAAATACAGATTTTTAGAGTTCATGTACCCTCAGTTACTCTTTCTGGGATGTATGCCCTTACTTTACTGCTGCTCTGCCAGCTCCAGTCTCTGTCCTCTGATATTTTAGGCAAAGAGCCAGAAGAAGCAAATCTAATCAGATATCTTTTCTTCTTTTCATGGTTAACTTTTCTCCAGCTTCTCTTTTACTCTCTTGGGCCTTCAAAAAGTTTTTGTTGTTGTTTTTTGCTTGTTACATTTTAATACTTTTATCTGAAGGTTTAGTCCAGCCACCCTACTCAGGAATTACCAGATACTGGAAGCCCCATTTATATTTAAAGTAGTTACACTGGGTCACTGTTATGCTGTTAGTTTTCTACTTGTCCTATTTATTGTTTTTTTCTTTCCTACTTTCTTTTGGGGTTAATTGAATGTTTTTAGTATTTCATTTTTAATACTCAATATTGACTTTATTAGAGAAGTTATAGGTTTACAGAAAATCATGCACAATATAGAGTTCCCATATATCATCCTAGTATTGACACCGTGTGTTAGTGTGGTACCTTTTTTACAGTAGATGAAAGAACATTTTTATAATTATATTGTTAACTGTACCACATGATTACAGTTCATTGTTTGTGTTTATATAGTCCTATGGATTTTTTATTTTCCATTTTTATTCTAGTGACATACAACCTAAAATTTCCCCTTTTAAACACTTTGAAGTCTGCTTTTTCAGTGCTGTTCATTCTATTCGTAATGTTGTGCTGTCATCACCACCATCCATTACCAAAACTTTTTTATCATCCTAAGTAGAAACTCTGTACAATTCAAGCATCAGCTTCCCTTTCCATACCCCATACCCCCTGGTAACCTAATTCTAGTTTCTGACTCTGTGAATTTGCTTATTCTAATCATTTCTTATCAGCGAGATCACACAATTGTGGTCTTTCTGTGTCTGACTTATTTCAATATGTTGTCTTCAAGGTTCATGTTGTAATGTCTATCAGAACTACATTTGTCTTGATAGCTGTATAATATTACATTGTATTTGTATACCACATTTTGTTTATCTATTCATAGATGATTGACACAAGGGTTGCTTCCATCTTTTGGCAGTTGTGAACAATGCTGCCATGAACAATGGTGTGCAAATAATAGTTGAGTCCTACTTTAAATTCTTTTGGGTTTATACCTAGGAGTGAAATTGCTGGGCCCTGTGGTAATTCTATTTTTAATTTTATGAGGAATGGCCAAACTGTATTCTCTGCAGTGACTGCACGATACCATATTCTCAGTAGCATTGAGTAATTATTCCTATTTCTCTCCATCCTTTCCAACATTTGTAATTTTTCATTTTTTATTAATAGCCATTTGTGATGGTTAGGCTCTTGTGTCAACTCAGCCAGGTGATTGTGCCCAGTTGTTTGGTCAAGCCAGCACTGGTCTAACTGTAATACAAGGGCATTTATGACCTTAGTCACCATTGACTTTACCGCAGTGGTAAATCATAGATAGCTGGTTATGATGACATCAGTCAGGGAGATTTCCATCAGCAATGAGTGACGCTTAACCCAATCACTTGAATTCCTTAAAAGGGGAAGTGATTCCAGTATTGAGAGAATTTCCTAGCTTGTCTTTGGACAGCCAGCATCTCCCAGAACTTGCCAAGAATCTTCTTTGGACTTTCACCAGGGCTCCTGGTTGCAGCCTGCCAGTGGAACCTGGACTTGTGCATCCCCATGACTGTGTGGGACTCTTACTATTGACAGATATCCTCTGTAGATTCTGTTTCCCTAGAGAACCCTGACTAATACACCATTGGTGGGTATGAAATGGTAATTACTTGTGGTTTTGAGTTGCATTTCCCTAATGGCTGCTCTGTTGATCATCTTCAATGGACTGCCATGCTGCTGCCTCCCTCCAGCTGCCATCATGATCATCTCCTGGGACCTCATCAGCAAAGGACATGTTCTCCAACATTTACAATGTCTGGGAGGCCACAGAGGGCTGTGCCTGCAGGTGGAGGGGAAGATGGTCAGTGGGACAGAGGATCTCATTGATGCTGTGCTCATTGGTCGAAATGCCTCTGCTAAAGACCCAGAGGATGAAAGTCCCAAAAGCACAGTCGTCCCTGGTGTTGAAAGTCTTTTTTTGAGTTTAATGCTTTTTTATTTTTAGACAACCTACACGAAATGTTTTTTCTTAAACAATGCCTTCACACCAGATAAAACAAGATAAAAATAAATAATGAGTTTGAGATGGCATCAGTTCATCTGTCTAAATTACTTGGTATGGTGTGGGTGAAAAGCAGTGGCCAGTTATGATGACAGGTGATAGATCCAAAGCAATTTCCAAATTTGTTAACATTTCTCTATTTCTAAACCATCCTTGAAATCATATATGGGATCACAACATCCTCATGGTAGTCTAGGAGAGCAACCATATCATCTGGATTCATGTTTTAACCAATAAAGAGCTAGTAGTTGTTAAAATTAGCAAGGATGTGCTTGATTTGTTCTGCAGTCGCTGTGAAAAAATTTTACTTTTTGGTCTCTGTTCTTCAAGTTTGCCTTTAATGGATGTCATTAATCTTTGATGTACTTCTTATGGGCTTCTTTTGTGAAGCTGGTTTCCTGCAAGTGATAGTTCATAACAATTTGTGTATCTTCTTTGGAGAAATTTCTATTCAAGTCTTTTGCCCTTTTGTTTAAAAGATTTATTTTATTTATTTCTCCCCTCCCTTCATTGTTTGTGCTTGCTGACTACTGTCTGTGTCTTTTCATTGTGTGCTCAGCTTCTATTTTTTTTAGGAGGCACCAGGAACTGAACCTGGGACCTCCTATGTGGGAGGGAGGCACCCAATTGCTTGAGCCACCTCTGCTCCTTGCTTGTTACGTCGCTCATTGTGTTTCCTTGTTGAATCATCTTGTTGCATCATCTTGTTGCTCCACCTTGCTGTGCCAGCTCATGCCAGATTGTTGTCTTGCTCATCTTCTTTAGGAGGCACTGGAAAATGAAACCAGGACCTCCCATGTGGTAGGTGGGTGCCCAGCTGCTTGAGCCACATCTGCTTCCCTTGCCCATTTGGTAATTGGGCTGTTTGTCTTTTTGTTGTTGAGTTGCAGATTTCTTTATATATTCTGGATATTAAATCCTTATCGGATATGTGGTTTTCAAATATTTTTTCCCATTCAGTAAGTTGTTTTACTTTCATGATAAAGTCCTTTGGTGCCCAAAAGTTTTTAATTTTGATGAGATCCCATTTATCTATTTTATTTTTTGTTGCTTGTGGTTTGGGTATAAAATCTAAGAAGCCATTGCCTAATACAAGATCCTGAAGCTGCTTCCCTATGTTTTCTTCTAAAAGTTTTATAATTCTGATTCTTGTATTTAGATCGTTGATCCATTTTGAATTAATTTTGTGTATGGTATGAGGAAGGGGTTCATTTTCACTCTTTTACATATGGATATCCTGTTTCTCCAGCACCATTTGTTGAAGAGACTATTTTTCCTAGTTTAATGACTTTGCCCTCTTGTCAAAAATCAATTGGCCCTAAATATGAGAGTTACTTTCTGAATTCTCAGTTTGATTTCATTCATTTATATGTCTGTCCTGGTGCCAGTACCATACTGTTTTGTTTACTGTGGCTTTGTAATATGCTTCAAGATCAGGAAGTGAGAGTCCTCCAACTTTGTTCTTTTTTTTCAAGATAGATTTGACTATTTAGAGTCCCTTTCACTTCCACATAACTTTGATGATTGACTTTTCCATTTAGGAAAGAAGGCTGTTAGAATTTTGACTGGGATTGTGTTAAATCTGTACATCGCTTTGGGTAGAGTTGTCATCTTAGCAATATTTAGTTTTCGAATCCTTGAACACAGCATGTCTTTCCATTTATTTAGGTCTTTGATTTCTTTTAGCATGCTTTGTAGTTTTCTATGTACAGATCCTTTAAATCAGTGGTTGGATTTATTCCTAGATATTTGATTCTTTTAATTGCTAATATAAATGGATTTTTTTTCATTTCTTTTTCAGATTGTTTATTACTAGTATATAGAAACACTACTGAATTTTGGGTGTTAATCTTGTACTTTCCCACTTTGCTAAATTCACTTATTAGCTCTGGTAGCTTGGTTGTGGAATTTTCAAAATTTTATGCATATAGGATCACTTATAAACAGGGAACGTTTTATTTCTTCCATTCCAATTTGATTCTGTTTTATTTCTTTCTCTTGCCTAGTTGTTCTGACTAGAACTTCCCGGATAATGTTGAATAACAGTGGTGACTGTGGCATTCTTGTCTTGTTTTGATCTTAGAGGGAAAGCTTTCAGTCTTTTACCATTGGGTATGATGTTAGCTGTGGTTTTTTTGTATATGCTCTTTATCTTACTGAGGAAGTTTCCTTCTCTTTCTGGTGTTCTAAGAAAGAGTGCTGGATTTTGTCAAATGCCTTTTCTGCATCAATAGAAATGATCATGTTTTTTTTCCCCTTTTATTATATTAATGTGATATATTAATTAATTTTCTTACATTGACCCACCCTTGCATACGTGTGATAAATCCAACTTGATTAGAGTGTTCTTTTAATGTGCTGTTGGATTTAGCTTGCTAGTATATTTTTATCTGTATTTATATATAGATAAAATTGTAGCTATACAATAGGGTTACAATTGGGTTCACCGTGAACACTAATGTATTTGAAAGAACTTTTAAAGCAGGTTGTATTAGTGAACCAAGGGGTGCTGATGCAAAGTACCAGAACTCTGTTGGCTTTTATAAAGGGTATTTATTTGAGGTAAAAGCTTACAGTTACCAGGCCGTAAAGAGTCCAACTCAAGGTACCGTAAGAGGTCCTTTCTCATCCAAAGTCTGCTGCCATGTGTTGGAGCAAGGTGGCAGGTGACGTCTGCGAGGGCTGAGCCTTCCTCTTCCTCGTAAAGCCCCATGGGTCCAGCTTCTTTGGATCTTAGCTGTAGGCTGGAGGGCTCATTCCTTTCCGGGCTCAGGGGCTCTGTTCTCTTCACAGGGTCAGTTGTAAGCTGTCCGGTGAATGGTACCACCTGTGTTCCCTCGTGTCCTCTGCCGTGTCTGTGGAGCTGTCTCTCTTCCTCTCTGTTCTGTGTATCTCCTGTGTTCTTGATTAAGTGTCTGTTTATATTAGCCCCCCAAGTGGGCAGGGACTCAATCCTGCACCCCCCCATATACTAATGACTTGGTGGAATCAAAGCCCTAATCTTGATTGAATCAAGTAAACATAAGGCCTTTGAATTTAACACAGTCCATAGGTATCACGCCCAGAGAAAGACCAGTTTACAAACCTAATTGATATCTCTTTTTGGAATTTATAAACACTATCAAACTGCCACAAAGTTATAGAAAATAACTGTGTTAATATACTCATTTATGTTTAAGAGAACATGGATTTAGAGAATTTTGCTTTTACTTTTGAAAACTGTACTTTTGAAATTTAGAACTCAGTAGATGGGATAAATAGCAGACTAGATATAGCAGAAGAGAGGACTAATGAATTTTATAGAAAATATCAGGCTAAGGTATCAGAGAACAAAAGGAAGTAGTGTGCAGAAAAGATTATATAAGGGACTTGGTGATAAAGTCTGACATATTTGTAATTGTAGTGCTAAAGGGAGAGGACAGAGAGAGGATGTTATATTTCAGTAAAAAAGTTTTTAAAAATTGAAGTGAATTGAGCCTTATACAGAATTCCATAAACCATGGGACAAATGTGACTTTCATAGGAAATGAGTGTTAATACTACTGTTTTCTATCGACATACTGATAATTGATTGAGCTTTTAGAAACGTTAAGTGGAGAAATTAACAAAATTTACATGTTTCTTTGTGGGAAATTATGTTCTTGTAAGATCAAAGTACTCCAGCAAGCAATTCATTTCTAATAGTAAATGTGTTGAAATGAGAAATAGAAATTTACTTTAAATCCTGCATTTGTGTATTTCCTTAAAAAATAGTTCTGTTTTTTTAAAAAAAAAACTTTTGCCTTTTTTCTTTTTAAAGATTTATTTTTTATTTCTCTACCCCACCCCCCCGCCAGTTGTCCGCCGCTCTCTGTGTCCATTTGCTGTGTGCTCTTCTGTGACCGCTTCTATCCTTATCAGCGGCACCGGGAATCTGTGTTTCTTTTTGTTGAGTCATCTTGTTGTGTCAGCTCTCCATGTGTGCGGCACCTTTCCTGGGCAGGCTGCACTTTCCTTCGCACTGGGCGGCTCTCCTTATGGGGTGCACTCCTTGCGCATGGGGCTCCCCTATGCGGGGGACACACCCCTGCGTGGCAGAGCACTCCTTGCGCACATCAGCACTGTGCGTGGGCCAGCTCCACACATGTCAGAGAGGCCGGGGGTTTGAACTGCGGATCTCCCATGTGGTAGGCAGATGCCCTAACCACTGGGCCAAGTCTGCTTCCCCCTTTCTTCTTATTGTGTAAAAATATTTACTCACATAGCCATAATGTACTGTGTTCCTAAACAGTCTTCCAAAATAGTTACCCTTGTCTTCTCTTGGTTTTCTTGTTTTACATAAATATTCTCTAGCCTCTTCTGATCTGTAAATATTAAATATTTTCTGTGATGTTTTTTATTTTTCTCCTCGGTCCTGACTTCTGAAAATAAATGATTTGAGTTTTTAAGTGTGGTACTCAGTAGAAAAATAAGTGGAGATGAAAATTAAAAGTCATCATTGGAGCGGATGTGGCTCAAGCAGTTGAGCACCTGCCTTCCACATGGGAGGTCCCGGGTTTGGTTTCTGGTGTCTCCTAAAAAAACAAGAACAACCAACTTGCAAAACATAAAAAACCAACTCAGAGGAGCCAATGTGGCTCAGTGGTTGAGCGCTGCTTCCCACATGTGAGGTCCCTGGTTCAATCCCTGGTCCCCAGTACCTCAAAAAAAAAAAGTCACCATATACTTCTCCTAATTCTTTTGATTATCTTGATATTAGCAGAGGTTATAATTCCTTTCACTATATCCAAATTGATATTGTATGAAAGCAAAATGTCTTTGAAAATCTTGGTTTATTTATTGAGGCATAATAGGCAATAAGAGCTTTCTTTGAAAGTAAGCTGAAATTTGAGAAATGCCTTTATTAGGGTGTGTAAAAATGACATTTTTCCTTCTAGATTTTGTATCAGATTGTACCGTCTCATAAACTGATGTTGGAATTTCATAGATTACTTAGAAAATCAGGTAAATAAGTTTGTTTTCTCTCTCTTTGTGCAGACAAGCTAAAGAGCTGGGAGTATAAATTATGACCTTGGGCCAAATCTGCTGTCTCCTACTTTTATAAATAAAGTTGTTTTCATATCGTCTAGAGCTGTTCTTGCACTCTGATGTGAGCACTTGAGTAGTGTGGCAGACTGTGTGGCACACAAAGCCTGAAATATTTACTAGCTGGCCCTTTGCAGGGAAGGTTTGCCAGGCCGTGTTATAAAATGTTAGACAGCAAAGGAGACATGGCGTCACCGGATAGAATTCACCTCATGTTCATTCCCACTGGGTTTTAGTTCAGTACAGAGAAGGACGTATTTCTTCATAGAAGAAAATCAGCTTAATAAGCCTGATTGGTACTGGGCTGCTGGGTGCCTCTCCTGATACAAGAGAGTCTTATAGACAGAGCACAAATGGGCAGATATTTTAAATAATGTTCTCAGTCGTATGTAAGTAGAGGAGCATAACCCACGCTGGGCCTAACCTCCCCATCCTGGCCTCTTTGCGTGGCCTAAATTATTGAATTCCTCATATGGGGGAGTGTGAGCAAATGCATTGCTTTACACTGTTCACTAGACCAGAAGGCTTAGGAATCGGTAATGCTTTATCACCTGTATGTATATATATATTTTTTGCTCTGTGTACCTCAGTGTCTTTTATAAACCTGAACTATTATGATCAATGCAGAAAAAGAAGAACACCATAAATTGGGGTTGGAAGTATTATTTGCAGTTTTAGATTTTGCTGGATGCAATAAGAATATAACTGCTTGGAAATATTTGGGAAAATATCTGAGACAGACCTTAATGGGGTAAGTAAAAATAATAATAATAGCTAACATTTATTGAACATTTTCTCTGTACTACACCCTAAGCAAAGACCTTCACATGAGACCTGTATTATGGGAGCAGTTTCACCCTAGTGGCATTGCTGTGGGACAGGCACCAGTCGTGTCTGAAACGTTAAGCAGCTTGCCCAGGTCACACAGATGGTAAACAGAAGTTCTGAGAATCCAGGAGTAAGACTTCAGAGTCTATATTCTTAATCATTGTTTTGTACTACACTGGTTATTTAATTAAATGGAAAATGGGACATGGAGATAAAAGAGAACAACAAAAAAGGATTTTAAAAAAAATAAGTAAAAGTATGTATGTATATATATATTTAAAGATTTATTTATTTTTCCCCCCTCCCTCCATTGCTCTCTGTCTATTCACCGTGTGTTCTTCTATGTCTGTTGTATTCTCATTAGGCAGCTCTGGGAACTGATCCTGGACCTTCTGGAGTGGGAGAGAGGCAATCATTCTCTTGTGCCACCTCAGCTCCCTGGTGCTGCATCTCTTATTGTCTCTCCTCTGTGTCTCTTTTTGTTGCATCATCTTGCTGTGCCAGGTCTCCGTGTCGTCCAGCACTCCTGTGCGGGGCAGCACTCCATGTGCGCCAGCTCTCCACCTGGGCCAGCTTGCCTTCACCAGGATGCCCTGCTTATGGAACCCTGGGCCTCCTGTATGGTAGACGGGAGCCCAGTTGCTTGAGCCACACCCGCTTCCTACAGAAAAGGATTTGCTTCATGCTGTGTCATGTCATGACCAATACTCAGACTAAAGTGTTTGGAAACCTTTTCCTTGCCTTTCCACAGACTCTACTTAAGTTCAGATTGTTAAATATAGATCTGTCCCTGTCATGGATCTTCCCTTTGATATTTTTCTTTTTCAGAAATCATCTTGCCTGGGTTCAAGAAGAGTGGAACTCCAGGAAAAACTGGTGGCCAAGCTTTCACTTCAGCTATTTTTGGGCAAAAAGCGATTGGAAAGAATATGAAGCTTTGGCTTGTGAGAAAGCTTTGGTAGCTGGACTACTGTTAGGAAAAGGTACATGTTTTTGTTTCCTTTTAATCTATACGTAACTTTTGGATGAGTTTGAAATTACAAGTATGCCTGATCATTCATATTAAATCTTACCCAGAGATAGGAGGTGCTTGAGAAATAACAGCTGAATGAAAGAATCAGTCTTGAGTTAGGACCAGGTGGTGAGCCTGTAGGAATCCCCAGTGATCAGAAGCGGTGATTTCCTCTTGTTGATTGTCATTGGTTTTCATGCTCTAACTTGAGTGTTTTTAGGGGGCATAAAGGTATAGGAGACAGACTGTTTCCACAACAAATGACTGTTTGGTGTACATGTATAGGAAGTTTACTGAGATCGTTTACTTTATTGGAAATAGAAAAAATATTCTTTATTGGACTTACTATTCTATCCTAGTTGTATATTTACTTATTTGTTCCTATAAGAAAATAGTATTTTCTCCCCTTAAAAAGGTTACATCCTATTAACTTATTGAAACTCCTCTTAAAGGAAGAGTTGATGTTTTCTTCGAAAATATTTTGGCTGATTAAACTCTTACCTGCTTTGTACCACTGAAATATGAAAAGTTAGTCAGTGCTGAAATGAAACTATCACAAAATACATCCAAAATGGAGAAAGTAAACCTCACAATGACCACTAGTAAGCAGTTGGTTGCTAGGAGACCTAAGGTGTGTGAAAAAGATTCTTCTTCAATTCAGTTTTAGATATGATTTGTATAATTCTGGAATTAGTATTTTCAATGAATGTTTCAGATTGTTACTAAGATTAATAAAATGTTTTTTTTTGTTAGAAAAGAGATGAATAAAGAAGAGTGTAATAATTTTATTTCTAAATACACTGATGAAAAGGAACAGAAATGCAATTAGGAATGTGATTTTTCTACTACTTAATGCAGTATGTTTGAGCCAAATTTGTAGACCGGGGCTCATTTTCCATTTCTGTCACTTAGTTTCCATGTAACTTTAGATCCAAGTAATTAATCTTCGTGAACCTTCTCTGTGAAATGTCCATTGTAATGCCTGTGTGGATTTACTTACAGGATTGTTGTAAACATCAAGTGGACGTCATGTCAAAGTGCTTTATAAGTTGTAAAGTACCATAGGAGTATCAGGCATCATTATGCTGAGAGTGGGTACACTTCTCTTTTGTCGAGGTGTTAGTGTGGGGGTTAAGCCAGTCTCTTGTGCTGAGCTGTGTTCTTCTTTTGATTCTTGCCACTACGCCACAGAATTCAGGTTCTTCTAGCTGAGGTGTGCTGTTGCGCCGAGCTTCCAGATACGCTGCTTGTATAGTGGCGGCCCTGTCCTCCCTCGCTTACTGGTCTCCCTTTTCTCTGGAAGGCCTTTCCTTCCTTGACCTTCGGCTGCTTGGTTGATCTGGGGCTCCAGCTCTCTGATAGGCTGAAGAAGAGAGAAGAGTTTGTAGTTCATTTGACATTTTCTCATTGTTAGAGTGTGAGTGAACTTTTTTCTAGCTTTCTACATTCTAGGTGGAAGTAGAAATCTCTGTGATCTGTGAGTTTTGCAGCACAAGTTATTGAAGTACAACCACAGAAGCCCTTTTTTCCCAGCTAATAAAATATTGGCAATTCTGGTTCCCAATTTTCAGGGATAATAAAATGGTTCCTCTAAGTACAGTATACATCCTGGAGTTTTCCAGACAGGGTGGATATATATATATATATATATATATATATATATATGGTGAGACTATGATGAAATTAATTTTCATATGTGAGTCTCCTTATTAAATTTCCAAATTAAAAATAAACTCTTAAAATCCAGTTTATATTTTTCTTACTGAGATTTTTTTCATTTCTTTGAAATAGCTGATAAATGGTCCTCTTACGTAGTATTATAAGACTGGGCAGCAAAGGTAGCACTTTAACCATTTTCAGAGCTGCTTTCTAGACAACTCGATTGAACAGATAATATTTATCTCTTCCGAGCTTTGCTTCATGAGTTCTAATTATCTCACCAGTATTTTCTATGGCAAACTTTCATCTTTTGTATATACCTTTTTAACTGATTTACAAGCTAATATTAAGAGGGAAGCTAAGATAATTTGCTCTTTAAGAAAGGTCATTGTATATATCATATAATATGTGTATCATCCTAACTGGGGCTTGGTGAGCAGGGCAGAAAACAAGCTAAAGTATATGCTTTAATTATGATGGATCAGGAACATCTTTGTATGTAGGAAGCAATATGTTTCATTGGTGACAGCTCTTATAATATGCTTGGGATATATTTGTATAGATAATACAAAGCAATCATTTTCATAAAATAATTTTACAAGTAGAAATATATTTGAAGAATTTGATAAGTATTAAAACTCTGTTTTGCTTTGTTTTTTAGGTTGTAGATATTTTCGGTATGTTTCGAAACAAGGTCATCAAGGCTTAAAGAAGAAAATTAAGCAGATGAAGAAATCAGTGAAAAAATATAATATTGTAAATTCAGTGCTCTGATAGTGAATTTTAGTTATTTTTTTTAATAGTGCCTTAAAAATAGTGCCTTAGCTCAGTAGGTATTTATTCAATATATTCATTTATTTGGCATTTCAGAACGGTGGTTCATATGGCTACACAAAAGCTGCTTATTTTTTAATATTTTCTTTTATTATCAGTTACAGATAGAGAAACAGTCTCTACTGCCTTTGATTTTTTGTAAATATATATATTTTTATACTGTTAAATTATTAAGGAATAACTCTTCTAGTAAATAATTATATTTGTTTGTTTCATCAGAGAATATAGCTCCACAGCAGTTATTGTTCTTGTAGATATTTTCCCCTGACTATTGTGTAATAAAATATAACTTCTGGTACTGTGAAATGAATCTATATTCTTTTAGTCTCGAATTGATCCATGTTAGGTTTAAAATTGTGAAGAAATGTATTCGTGATGAGTTCTCGAGAAATTTTGGAAAGAAGAGGGTTTAGAAAAGGACTCCTCTTTCTCTTTTCGTGTTAAGACATGGCAGTTTGGAACCAAGTGACTTTCTGATAGGGAGTCACCTTTTACTGTAGAGGACTAATTTGGGTCAGAATCGGTAGAGGGGGCTAGCTACTTTCATCTGGCACTGGCCTAATTTTGAAGGCTCTAGATTCTTTTTGTTTCCTGCTATGGCAATCCAAGACATGCTTTAGCACATACATGGACCCTCTCCTTTTTCTCTTGGAAAGGAGGATGCAGCACTAGGTAGCTGGACAGTGGAGGAAACTGCCAGTGAAGTAGGGTGGGTCCCAGCGTCACACGTAAAACAGTGGGAAAGGTTGGCTGGGAAGCCAAGAGCAGGTTTCCCTGAACATGAACTAAGGCTTACAACATGCTTGGGTAACTGCTACGTGCTCCCTCAGAAAGGTCTTGCCTCTTAGACATTTATTGTTCAGAGAACTAGTAATTAAGTTCCATGAAGGCTCACTAATTTTCAAGCCCAGTATTTAGATGACAGACTACACATTTTTCCCCACTGGCTTACACTCCTTCCAATTTTAAGCCATCTGCAAGAAAAATGGGTGACAAGTTATGCTTTGTCATTAATTTTACATTTCATGTTTTTTTATACTTTTTAAGAAAGAGACTGTTAACAAAGTATCCAACCTTATAATGTTCATCTGAAACCGAGTAGGTTCCCTGCAGAACCAAAATAAACTAAGTTAAAATTACCTCACGAATCGGGCTAACTTGCTTATGGGAGTGGGTGATGGGCTATATAAAATTGTCTAAGATCAGGATAGGAATGAAATTCCTAGGTGATGTGGACAAAAATCTCAAAGCATAGGCCAAGACCAGCAGTGCTGCTATCCCCAGCTATTTTGGCAAAAGCTGTAAAATAGGATTCATGAATTCTCATTATCTCTATGAGAATGGAGGTGAGAGTAAAAGACAAATGAGTAGATGTGTGTTTTGCTTCCACACAAAGCTTAGTTCCTTAGAATTTTTATATCCTAAATGTTCATATCTAATTGTACAATAGGAGCAGTAAGACTCAATGCCTATGAAATTTTTTTAGGTCCATTGAAATTAAAGCCTGTTTCGTGAATAGTAATAATCGCTAGAATTTATCAAGTACCATGGGCTTTTCATTTCATCATATCACCACTACAATCCTAGGAATTAACCCTATTTTAGAGAGAAGGAAAGTGGAGTCCTCCAAAGATTAAGTAACTGTCCAAGGTCACGTGTGGTAATGGTGGCACTTAGGACCCTCACCCAATCAGTGTGGTTCCGAGACACTTTCTCAGCTACTATCTGTGATGCCTCCAGTGCAGTCAGTGTACATGCAGAGCACTGGGTTAAGGAGCAGAGAGAGGGATTGTAACCCAGAGGCCATCATCTACACCCAAACCTGCCCTTGCCCTCCCACGCTTGGTAGCCCCCCCCCATGTCCTCCCTAGTCCTCATACAACCTTTTTTTTTTTTAATTAATGACCATATTGTTTAATTATCTTTGCACATCTGTCTCCCTCACTAGTGTGTTACCCAGGCTTAATCATCTCCATATCGCCAGCACCTGGTGGAATTTCTAGCGCATACCTTGTTTAATGAGCTGAACTGCATGACTGTTATGGAAGTCGTGACTGAGTGTGCCTCCCCCACAGGAAGTAACATCTTGGCAAGTTAATGCCTGGAGCGGGACCTTGTGCGGCTGTTTGGGTGTGAGTCCTGGGTCCATCACTGCATAGTTCTGTGACTTCTTGGGCAAGTTCTTAGACTCTCTTAGTCTCAGTTTCTGACTGTGTAGAATGGAGACAATAGGGTTTATCTTGTTGGATTGCTGTGAAGAATAAAAAATATATAATTAATGCCTAGCTCATAATGCTTAATAAATATTAAGCAGCTGTACATCATGACTACACTGACACTTTTAATAAGAGGAACTAAATAAAGAGAATTTAAAGTCTACTGGTTTTCTTTTGAAAACCTCTGACATATCAAAATAGTATAATAAATGCATTGCTTCCCACTGCTAAATATACCCACCTCTCAATTTATGTCCACCCAGATATCAGCAATGGACTTGAAGACAACCCTCACGCACACTTTGGGATGCTCTTTCCGCACAGTTCCCCCCTGGTGCAATAGCCTTGAAGATTCCTGCTGCCTGCGCCGCCCTGAACTCTGATCTCTGCCTCTTCAGCTCAGGGCGACTGCCTTGCTCAGCTTGGACTTGAGCTTCATGAACTGCTCTCGGGAAACTGTCCCCAGGCAGAGAAGCAGGACCGTTGTGGGACTTACTTCCCAGTTCCCTTCCCCAGTGATCTAGCTCATGTCGCGTGTTGTCCACTAGCTGAAAAGAGTTGCCTCGTATATTTTGTGATGGTTAGAGGAGCTGCAAGCTGGTTTGGCTCTATAAAAAGTAAGACCCTTTGTTTATCACATAGCACCTTACAGGAAATTAAATACATTCTACTAATAGAGATGTGCCTGTTTGCAACATGTATGAACTGTCAAAAGATTCAATAAAATGTAAAGAATTTAAAATCATTATATAGTCCCATCTGAATTGTTTCATATTTTAATAATCAGAAACTCATGCTGTTTGTCACCATGTCTGAAGAGATCCTGCTAACTGATCTTTTGCTAATCTTTGCAGTGACTCTTCGCCAAAAACCGTAAGATCTGATTTGAACATGACCTGGGTAGACAGGAAGATTTGTGTTCTATTATGTCCACGGTTTTTTTTTGTTTTGTTTTTTTTAAATGTGCTATAATTCTTTAGATAGAGTCATTTAGAATCATTTTCCAAGCAGGAGCTAGTTTTCTTGGACCTAGTTTTTTCATAACCAAAATGTCAATGAAATGATCAAAAAATACTCACAGGTCCTAGATGGAATGGGAAATGCATTCGTTCTCCCTTCACAGGGTCAGATGGTCTCCTCCCATTTCTGAGAAGGCAGTGGGAGCTGTGAGTTCAGTGGTTGGAGATAGTCCAAGTGTTACTTCTCCAGCCCAAGGCAGTGAGTTATGTGATGTTTGCACAAAGAGCCTAGTGGAAAGAGTCGTCACCAATGAATCGTGGCTGCCGTATGTTTTAAAAAGCCACACTCTTGAATAGTACAAATAGGAAAGCAGGGAGTAGTAAAAAAAAAAAAACCAAACATTTATACTACCCCTCCCCCTGCTTTTTCCCTTAAGAATTGTTTTGTTTGTATTTTAAATGCAGTTTAGGGCTTTCCTAATCCAGAGGTTGTGGCTCTTTGTTCTTGATGCAGCGGCAAAGGCAAGTAGGGGCACCTGCTGGGGGAGCCCTCTGCAGATGCGCATCTGGAACAAGAAGAAACAACAATTTCATCTGCCTTTCAAAGGGCAGCTTCTGCCAATATGGACACCTCCAGGTGGAGTGGAACATGAACTCAGATACCAAGCCTTCCTGCAGGCCTGTGCGCCTGTGCGTGCCTCCACTTGATTTTGGGGCTGTGTGATTTTGGGATTCCGTGTCCCTCAGGCACTCATTCAGGAAATGTTTATTGGGGGCCTGTTAGAAAATGTACAAAGCAAAACATATTTTTAAGTACTGATGTAGGAATACATACACACACACACTAATGTATACCTGAAAGAGGGTATACAGATTTGGCAAAATAAACTTTGTGTCCTGTGCTTCATAATCAGACTGTCCCCCCAAAAGGCATGCTCAAGTCCCAACCCCTGATTCTGTGACTGTGACCTTCTTTGAAATAGTGTCTTGGGAGAGGGACCCGGAGACACAGAAAGGGGGAATGCCATGTGATGAGGGAGGCGGCTGCAAGCGAAGGAACCCTAAGGATTGCCGGCACACAACAAACTAAAGACAGAAGGATTCAGAGAGCGTGTTCCTGCGGACACCTTGGCTTTGGACGTAGAGCCTTCAGGACTTCAGAAAGGAAGGAGGGAAGCCACCTGGTTTGTGGTCCTTTGTTATAACAGCTCCAGGAAACTGATAAAGACATCTGTTTTATTTTTTTTGGGGGGGGGCCACACGCCTATTTTTCGGGGCTGGGGATTGAAACCCAGGTGTCATATGTGGGAAGCTGACGCTCAACCACTGAACCACATCAGCTCCCTGGCTTTTTTGGTTTTGTTTTTTTCAGAGATTTATTTATTCCCTGCCTCTCTCATTGTTTTGTGCTTGCTGTCTGCTGTGTCCATTTGCTCTGTGTTCTGTGACTGCTTGTCTTTAGGTGGCACCAGGAACTGATCCTGAGACCTTCTGGTGGGAGAGAGGTGCTCAATCTCCTGTGCAACCTCAGCTCCCTGGTCTGCTGCGTGTCTTATTGTCTCTCTTCTGTGTTTTTTTGTTGTGTCATCTTGCTACACCAGCTCTCCACATGGGTCAGCAATCCATGTGGGCCAGCTCTTCACTTGGGCCAGCCCTCTGTGTGGGCCATCTTGCTTTCACCAGGAGGCCCTGGGCATCTACCCCTGGACCTCCTACATGGTAGACAGGAGCCCAATTGCTTGAGGCACATCCGCTTCCCCCTGACTTGGTTTTTTTTGTTTGCTTGTTTGTTTTCATTTTTAGGAGGCACCAGGGACCCAACCCGAGACTTCCCACATGAGAAACAGGTGCTCAATCACTTGAGCCACATCCGCTCCCCTTTGCTATCTCTTTCCCTCTACTTGCTCCTTACTGTGGATATAAGATTTATGAAGGGGCAGTGGACGTGGCCCAGTGGTTAGGGCGTCCATCTACCACATGGGAGGTCTGTGGTTCAAACCCTGGGCCTCCTTGACCCGTGTGCAGCTGGTCCATGCGCAGTGCTGATGCACGCAAGGAGACCTGTGCCATGCAGGGGTGTCCCCCGCGTAGGGGAGCCCCACGCGCAAGGAGTGCGCCCTGTAAGGAGAGCCGCCCAGTGCGAAAGAAGGTGCAGCCTGCCCAGGAATGGCGCCGCCCACACGGAGAGCTGACGCAGCAAGATGACACAACAAAGAGACACAGATTCCTGTGCAGCTGACAACAACAGAAGCGGACAAAGAAGACGCAGAAAATAAACACAGAGAACAGACAACTGGGGTGGGGTCGGGGAAGAGGAGATAAATAAAATAAATTGTTAAAAAAAAGATTCATGAAGTTGCCCTCTCCATACCACTCCAAATACAGAGCTTTTTAGCTGTGAGACGTTCAAAATCTGCTCCCAGGAGCATCCTGCCTCCCCGCCGGGTCTCCCCAGGTCTACGCCCAGGGCACCCCTCACCTAGGGACACTGGGCTCCTGCCTTTTGAAGCCCGACGTGTCTGGTTCTGGGTAACGTGGGGCTTTCCCCTGACTGTGGGCTGCTCTGCCGGGGAGCAGGCAGTAGACTGTGAATTTCCACGCCTTCCCCACACGCGGCAGGGATTTCCATTGCACCTTTTCCTAAACAGCTGCCCACCCTAGTAACTCAGCAATAGGGGCAGGGACTAGGAACAGCTTCATTTTAGATGTGATTAGTCAAGACACTTCCTACTCCTTTCCCAGAACGGACTCTGCTCAGAAACCGCCGCAGGGAATTTGCTGCGAGGAGGGAACAGAAGGAAAGGAAAACACGGGAGTGGGGGGAGGAGGAAGCGAGGGCGGCCAGGGCAGGGCAGCCAACCTGAGCAGACAGCAGCCCAAGTGTTCCCAGGGCCAGAATGCCGAGCGCGGCCGCTCCCTGGCTCCCCTGCTCTGCCGGCTTCTTCTCCCTCGGCCTCACGTTTTTGCTGGGCCCCCTGGGCCTGCTGCAGGGGCACCCCCAGTGCCTGGATTACAGGCCCCCCTTCCAGCCCCCGAGGCACCTTGAGTTTTGCTCCGACTATGAGACCTTTGGATGCTGTGACCAGAGCAAGGACCACCGCATCGCTGCCCAGTACTGGGACATCATGGGCTACTTTGACCTGAGGGGCCACGAGCTGTGTGGGGGTTACATTAAAGACATCCTCTGCCAGGTAGGCCTGACTCAGAGGGGGGCCCCCCGCGGGTCTGGCTGCTGAGCTGGACGGTGCAGGCCTGGTGGGGGGGCGCCTGGGGCACCCACCTGCCCACCGCCTCACCTGAGAGCGTGGGCGTGGGGGGGGGCGATTGGGGCACCCACCTGCCCGCCACCTCACCTGAGAGCTGCGGGCCTGGGGGGCGGACACTTGGGGCACCCACCTGCCCACCGCCCCACCTGAGAGCGTGGGCCTGGAGAGGGGGCTCCTGGGGCACCCACCTGCCTGCTACCTCACCTGAGAGGCGCGGGTGGGGGCGGGGCCGTCTGGGACACCCACCTGCCCGTCGCCTCACCTGAGAGCGCGGGCTTGCGCGGGCTATGCCGCCGCCCGGACTTCCACGGCCGCGCAGAGCTCGCCCCGGGCCCTGCTGGCGCTGGGGTCTGCTCGGGCCCCTGGAGGGACACGGGCGCTCTGCTCGGAGCTCCCGCAGCAGCCCGTGCCTGCATGCTCTCTGCGGTGCTCGAGGAGGGGGCACCGTCCACGCGGCAGCGCTTAGGGATTTGTGGAGGGAGCGGAGCGGGCCGCAGGGCATGTGCGGAGGGGAGCTCTGGTGAAAGGGTGCTGGCAGCAGGGCCGTGGGGAGCCCACGCGGGGTGCTGCCCGCGCGGGCTTCCGGAGCTGCAGCGCGAGAGCACTAGCCCCTGGGTGGCAGCCCCTGAGCGAGGCCTGCCCGCGGGACAGAGGCAGGCTGCGCTCACCGGCCCTGCGGGCAGCGGGCGCCTAAGGGGCCAGGGGAGGCCAGGGGAGGCCAGGGGAGGCCAGGGGAGAGCGGAGGGCTTTACTGATGGGGGGCTTGGTGGTGAGACAGGGCGTCAGGCAGCCTTGGCTCTCACGCCCTCCCGGGCAGTCAGCTACCGCCGGCCGGTCCCTGGGATCTCCTCGCCGGGCCACGCGCACCGCGCCTGCTCTGGAGCACCCACGGGGGTTCCCTCCGGCCCCCGGGGTGGGTTGCACAGAGCCTGGAGCGGCAGCCCCCTGGGCAGCTCTGCCCGGCACCCCTCACCCCACACCCCAGGCTCTGGCTCCGGGACAGCGTTTGGCAGGGCTGGGTTGTGCGAGGGGTACTGCGTGTTCATTTCGGAGGCAGCCCCTTGGTAAATAGGCCTCCTCCCTGCCCCCACCGCCCCCCATGGGAGGGGAGGTTTCAGGAAGCCAGAGGCGCCAGCGCTCCCGTTTCATGGATTTGAGGAGTAAGAATGATATCAGCAAAAACGACCCCACACTTGTCTAATTTATTCAAATTTACAGGCAATTTCCCCTCCCCCGCCCCCCCCACCCTTGTGGCGTGGCTCAGTGATTCTCTGAGGCAGTTATCACCTCATTACTAATTGTCAGGCTCAAGCAGGCACTGCGCATGAACCTAGATGCTCAGACCCTAACTAAGCCTTGTACTGCAAAAAAAATTTATTTTTAGGGGGTACTGGGGATTGAACCCTGTATGTGGGAAGCAGGCGCTCAACCACTGAGCTACATCTACTCCCCAATGAGAGTTGGTTTTCTCAGTTGTCTGTTTTTTAGGAGGTGCCAGGGATCAAAGCCGGGACCTTGGACATGGGAAGCAGGCGCTCAGCCACTGAACTACATCCGCCCCCCAAGGCTTGACCTGCTTTGGGCACAACCTACTAACATAGGGTGATGACAGCACTGGCTCAGGACCGGCTCTTTCACTTAATGGACTTGTGGCCTTGGGCAAGTGAAACAGGCGCTGGGCATCCCGGTCCCTGCCGTGGTCCCAGTGCAGAGGGCAGCACCTGGCACGTAATCGTGACGTGCCTGACTCTTCCTGCGGCCTCGGTTTTCTTTGATAGCCACTGAGCTGGTTGAGTCGAGGCAACTTTGCAAGCTCTGAATTGCTGCCTGTGAGTGTGCCGTGGTGGTGGAGATCATCCCACAGCCCTCTCCGGGTCCCTGCTTTTTCATCCTTGTTTTGGCCTCCCTCTATCTTCTTCCCACTCCCCAAGGGTGGACAGAGGGACGTGGGACTCAGGGCAGTGTTTTGCTTCCCGTTGGCAGCTCTGACAGTTACCCCGACTGAAACAGACAGTTGGAGGAGAAAGACTGAACGCCCTGGCCGGGGCTGCTTTCTTTTCCTCCCCCTGGCACCTACTGTCAGGGCAGAGAGAACAGAGAACCCAGACATGTCGGGAAATGCTGTTGGGCCCTTCGTTAGTGGCAGGGAACTGAGGCACGTGGACAGTCCTGAGCCCAGGCGGACCGGGGGAGCCGCTCCCCTGCTCATGTCTAGGGCCTCTTGACCCCGTCCCTAACTAGACCATTTAAACCTGTTCCCTTACCTGCCTCATCCCAGGGGCCTCTGTCTTTCATCTCTGTTGTGGTTGTCCACAATGTTCTATTTTCCTCCTGGAAAGATTTATAGTTTTGAGAGTCTGGGTAGCAGGTGCTCAGTCCTCATGCATCCTTGTCTGTACGGAGTCCTTGGATTGCCCGTGGCCACAGTTCACATTTGTATAACTCCCAGCATGGTACCTTACACATAGTAAGCAATGAAATAGTCTAATCTCTGGAGTAACACCTCCCACGGCCATTATAACTCTTTTATTTTTAATTGTAAAATTTTTCAAACATATGGAAAAGTACAAGAAATTAACTAAACATGTGTGTCCAAAACCCAGGTTAAACAAATGTGAAATTTTTACTAAATAGATTCAGATTTGCATAAGGAAAGAAAATCTTACAGGTACAATATTTATATTATAGGAAAAGATTGAGAAATTTAATATGTCCTTTAAAAATATTCATTATTCAATAAAACTTTTAAAAAATATTTTTGGTAAATTGTCTTTTTAAAAAAGATATATAGATCACAAAAAATGTTACATTAAAAAATATAAGAGGTTCCTTCATACCCCTACACCCCACCCCCCTACTCCTCCCACATCAACCACCTCTTTCATCACTGTGGCACATTCATTTCATTTGGTGAATACATTTTGGAGCACTGCTGAACTGCATGGATTATGGTTTACCTTGTAGTTTACACTCTCCCCCAGTGCATTCAGTGGGTTATGGCAGGATATATAATGTCCAGCACCTGTCCCTGCAATATCATTTAGGACAACTCCAAGTCCTGAAAATGCCCCCATGTCACATCTCTTCTTTTCTCTCCCTGCCCTCAGCAACTACCGTGGCCACTTTCTCCAGATCAATGCTACAATTTCTTCTATTACCAGTCACAATAGTTTTATAGTAGAATATCAGTAAGTCCACTCTAATACATATTTTATTCCCCCATCCTGTGGACTCTGGGATGGTGATGTCCACTCCACCTCTATATCGAGAAGGGGCTTAGATCCCACATGGTTGATGGATGCCATTCTCCTGCTTGCAGCCGTAGACTCTTCTTGGTCCCTGGTGTGGTGGTAGACCATCTTCACCTCCCTGTTAGCTGACCTGGGTAAGTCCAACAAACTGGAGTGAATAAAACTTTGTGCTAAAATGCTGGAGATAGTATATAGAATATGAGAAGTTTTTTTCCCTCCCTCTACTCATTAACTGGATAGAAAATTTGGGTCTCAAAGAAAAGAAGTGATTTACCAGAAATTAATACTAGAAACTCGAGAATACTGATTCTTTCCTGGACCATTTTTCTTTTCTGCTTTCTCAAAAATTCAGACAACCCCTTCTATGGCCAGTCTAACTCCTGAGATACATGGATCCTCCGTTTTTATGTGTGAACTTTTTTTTAATTAGAGAAGTTATAAATTTATAGAAAATCATATATAAAATAGAGTTCCCATATACCACCTTATTATTAACACCTTGCATTAATGTGGTATGTTTGTTACAATTCATGAAAGAACATTTTTATAATTGTGCTGTTATAGTCCATGATTTATAATTGGGTTCACTGCGTTGTATGGTCCAATGTGTTTTTTTTAAAAATTTTGTTCTAATAACATATATGCAATCTAGAATTTCCTCTTTTAACCACAGTCAAATATATAATTCATGTTTTTAATTATGTTCACAATGTTGTGCTGCCATCACTGCCATCTATTACTACAATTTTTCTATCATCCCAAGTAGAAACTCTGTACAATTTAAGGTAATTCCCCATTACCTACTCCCATCCCAGTCCCTGGTTACCTATATTCTAATTTCTGGCTCTGTGAATTTGCTTATTCTAATTATTTCATATAAGTGAGATCAAACAATATTTGTCCTTTTGTCTCTGGTTTAGTTCACTCAGTGTGTTATCTTCAAGGTTCATCCATGTTGTCACATATATCAGAACTTCATTCCTTTTTATGGCTGAATAATATTCCATCGTATGTATATACCACATTTTATTTATCCATTCATCATTGGATGGACATTGGGTTGCTTCCATCTTTTGGCAATTGTGAATAATGGCACTATGAATACCAGTGAGCAAATACCTGTTTGAGTCCCTGCTTTCACCTCCAATCTACTGTTGAAACTGTCTAGAGAATTTTCCCTTTCAGTTATTGCATTCTTCAAGTCCAGTATTTCTCTGGAGAGATTGCCATATAGTTCATTCATAGTTTTCCTTATGTCCTTTAGTTCTTTCTCTATGTTTTCCTTTATCTCCTTGAGCATATTGAGGATCATATTTTTTAAGTCTCAGTCCAGTAAATTTATGTTTTTTTAAAGATTTATTTATTTCTCTCCCCTTCTCCCCGCCCCCACTCTGGCTGTCTGTTCTCTGTGTCTATTTGCTGCATGTTCTTTGTCCGCTTCTGTTGTTGTCAGCGGCACTGGAACCTGTGTTTCTTTTTGTTGCGTCATCTTGTTGTGTCAGCTCTCCGCGTATGCGGCGCCAATTCCTGGGCAGGCTGCACTTCCTTTGGCGCTGGGTGGCTCTCCTTACGGGGTGCACTCCTTGCGCGTGGGGCTCCCCTACGCGGGGACACCCCTGCGTGGCAGGGCACTCCTTGCGCGCATCAGCACTGTGCATGGGCCAGCTGCACACGGGTCAGGGAGGCCCGGGGTTTGAACCGCAGACCTCCCATGTGGTAGGTGGATGCCCTAACCACTGGGCCAAGTCCGCCACCTGGAGCAGGGGTTCTTAACAAGGGGTATGTGAACTTACATTGAAAATTTTAAAAAAACCTTATTCTTTTTTTTGTTTTTTTAAAGATTTATTTATTTATTTATTTCTTTTGCGCTGGGCGGCTTTCCTCACGGGCGCACTCCTTGCGCGTGGGGCTCCCCCACGCGGGGGACACCCTTGCGTGGCAGGGCACTCCTTGCGCGCATCAGCACTGCGCATGGCCAGCTCCACACGGGTCAAGGAGGCCCGGGGTTTGAACCGCGGACCTAAACCTTATTCTTGAGGGGACGTGTTGGTGTGGGTGTGACACCTTTATTAATAACACTCCGTAGAGTGTGGACTTAGGACGGGGCCCATGGTCTTCACCCAACTGGCAGAGGGGTCCGTGGAACAGCAAGGTGAAGAGCCCCGCTCTAGAGTGACTAGTGCATTGCCCCAGGTCGTTTCAATTTAATTTTCCCACCGTCCCAGCTGCGAGCAGAGCAGCTTCTCTGCCCTCAGGACACTCTCTGGGAGGGCAAGTTCCCAGGCTCAGTCTCTCAGCCTTCACTCGACAGACCGGCACTGACACACACGCCCCCCAGCATGCACAATGGGGCCACGCTGCTCCCTCTGGGACAGGGACAGGGCCCCACAGTGGGGGCACAAGCCAGCAAGGGCACCCGGACCTGCTTCTACGGCCTTTTTTATCCACCCCTACCCATCTTGTTGTTGTTCATGCTCACTGTCTACTCTGTGTCTGCTTGCTGCGTGTTCTTTCCGTGTCTGCTTGTCTTGTCTTCTTGTCTTTCTTTTCAGGAGGTACTGGGAACTGATCCCGGGACCTCTGGTGTGGGAGAGAGGCACTCAATCTCTAGAGCCATCTCATCTCCCTGGCCTGCTGTATCTCCCTTTGTGGCATCATCTTGCTGCGCCAGCTGTCTGGGACCCGGGCCGTCAGCTCTCTGGCACGGGCCGGCTTGCCTCCCATGTGGTAGATGGGAGCCCAGTCGCTGGAGCCACATCTGCTTCCCTTCCATGGCTTTCGAAGCTGTGCTTTTCTGATTCAGCACTTGACCGGTTAATGGAGCCCTTTAACCGTTTTCTATCATTTTGAGGAAAGTTACTTTTCTTTTTTTTGGAGGTACTGGGGATTGAACCCGGGACCTTGACACAGGAAGCAGGTGCTCAACCCCTGAGCTACATCCACTTCCCTGTTACTGTCTTTAAGATTCCTCTGCTGCTTTGCCCAAGGCAATTTGGAATCACGGCCACCCTCAGAGCTGGCCCCCACCGATCAGAAGGAGCTGATCAAAGGTAGACTTCTGTGATCAGATCACACAACCCCAAGTCTGGAGGCGTAGGTCTTTATGGCCACCCCGTCACCAGCAAGCTGGTCGGCGCCCAGTCTCCAGCCCTCACTGCTGCTTGCCAAGAGGCCGGGGGACAGGGGATGGTGGCTGCTGCTGTGAGGTTGAAACTCACTGGTTTCTCTTGCAATGAACCAGCCTCCTCCCGGGATGCTGCACAGTGTTCCACTGAACTCCAGAGTTTCAAAGTAGTTGGTTCAGACGGTCCCTGCCAGTTCAGTAGTTGTTTTGGTGGCGGGATTGATTCCTGGAACTTCCCGCTCTGCCATCTTCCCCCACAATCTCTCCTCTGCTCCACCCCGCCCCCAGGAGTGCTCACCGTACGCAGCCCACCTCTACGATGCTGAGAACCCGCGGGCGGCCCTCCGCAACCTTCCCGGCCTCTGCTCTGACTACTGCTCTGCATTCCATTCCAACTGCCCCTCTGCCATCTCCCTGCTGACCGATGACCGTCGCCTCCAGGAGACCCATGGAAGGGATGGGGCCCGCTTCTGCCACCTCCTCAACCTTCCTGACAAGGACTACTGCTTCCCCAACGTCCTGAGGAGTGACCATCTCAACCACCTCCTGGGCGTGGTGGCTGAAGACCGCCAGGGCTGCCTGCAGCTCTGCCTGGCGGAGGCGGCCAACGGGCTGCGGAGCCCAGTCTCCATGGTGCACGCCGGCGACGGCACCCATCGCTTCTTCGTTGCTGAGCAGGTAGGACTTGTGTGGGTCTACTTGCCCGACGGGAGTCGCCTGGAACAACCCTTCCTGGACCTCAAGAGCACTGTGTTGACCACTCCAAGGATCGGAGATGAGAGAGGCTTCTTGGGATTGGCTTTTCATCCTAAGTTTCACCGCAACCGCAAGTTCTATATTTATTATTCATGTCTGGGCAAGAAGAAGGTGGAAAAGATCCGGATTAGTGAGATGAAGGTTTCTCGGGCTGATCCCAACAAA